>NC_049208.1:33185405-34385405 GCF_013347855.1 Anguilla anguilla | reverse complement strand
TTAAACACCAGATTTCTATGGATTAATTTGAATATTGTACTCTAAAATGCAGCATCTCCCTTCCTTCATCTTCATGTTCATTCAAAACTTAGTGAGTGACATTATAAGCCTGAGCATCATCAAAGTTCTCTTACAGCTCTACTCCAAGTCAAGCTAAGCTTCTTGCAACTTGTGAGGGAAATACCATCTAGAATTTGCCCCAGACATACGTATTATACTCTGTACGGCATTAACTCATGCACTTCAAAAGTGGTCTAAAAATATATTTTTTGTTATTTAGAATACAAATTCATCTGTCTATTTAAAATAGCGGTCGTGTTTTCAACAGGAACCCTGGAGATTTCAAAACCTCTGAAGATGTGTTGAGTGGGAGAGCGAGCTCAGGGCATCGGTGCAAGAGCACGAGCCAATGGCACACCCTTACCCACTGCGATCTAAAAGAAAACACTGAACCCAGATCAGACCCCGGTTATGCACTCTCAATCCTTACATCCATCCATTTCAATCAGTTCACTCAGTGTTCTCCTCCTTTTCCAGACACGCGGACCTTAATGAGAGAGATTATAGTCCTGGCTCAGGTAACCATTCTGAGACCTACCGGTAAAAGTTTATAAGCATGCAGGGACAATATAAAGCAAAAACTCAAAAACTGCCCTCAGTAGTGGATTCACTTTTCTTCTTAGGAGAGACACAAAAAACTGTTAAACATGACTGAAAAGCCACTAAGAAGAAACAACCTCATATCTAATGCGTATAATGGCCATTCTATGTTAGACACAGCACAAATGATCAACCCCTCAACATGTTTTCTTTTCCAGTGTTTCCTTTCGCAATCTGTAGACCTCTGGTGGCACACACTACCACACGGTACAGGCCTCCTTCAGTTTTGGACAGACATCCTTCCAGTGTTATTACATACCCAGCTGTGCTAAAGGCTTGCTCAGAAGCGCACAGTGCGAGAGCTCTGTTATGTTTTATGCCTTAACAAAAACTACCTTACTGATTTTCATTAGGTCTTTAGCTTTATGTGGTGAGCCAAGCTGACTAGTAGCAGCTGCTATTGCACCTTTGAAAAGAAAGTAACTGTACTGTAATGGTCGGCTTTACAGCAAACACACCTGCAAACATCTGCATTAATATCCAAAGAACTGGATGAGCTTACATAAAATGGGTCACAGTTTTACAATGTTTCCCAGAGGGCTTGCAATGGAAAAAAATCTGGAAATTTTCATTTCCAGGGAAGCTAGGCGTTAACATTACCATTTTGAAGACCAGCCTAAAATAGGCATATATATATAAAAGACATCTGACGTGGGGTGCATTCAATACACGGAACAGTTACGCAAAGCATTCTAAATAAGACATGGCGCCAAATTGAACAGTCAGCTGCGAAATCACTCCAGGCAGAGACCGCACTGGTCCTGTTAGAGTACTGCCTCAAGAAATAAAAACAACCCGTTGATACTGAGTAATATGAACTTCCTAAGCACTAATATAGCCACAATTTCATTTGAAATATAATACAAATATACATGTAGGCTATATATAAAAATAGCAAATGTGCTTGGTATGTCCTTTTACGATCCCTTACTGCAGTGAACTAGGCAGCACGAGAGCTACTATAGTAACGTGTGAGTTTAAGCCAACACTAGGATGATCGTGACACAGATCCAATCACATAGGCTATTTTGACATCTGCTAAAGAGCTCTACCTTTAGGGTTATAGCTGCACAGTGCAAACTAGTTTCAAGTGAACTGACCTTTTTTTAGGTGCAAATACTTTCACAATGTTTGGAACCCCGGTGGATATTGAATGCACCCCCTGCTCTATCGGCACGGCAACAGCAAAGGGCAGGGACCAGAAAATGTGAAACCCCAGGGGAAATGGGGTGGCCGAGCTGGTGGAACGGAGGGAGGTAACAGCCAAAAACCAAATATAGCCCGAGGCCACGTTTTTTTATGATCGTACCCCTACCCAAAAAGAATCATATAACCAATTAAAGCGAGGTACGTGCTCGTCATGATCTCGGTGTGATCCTGTGGACCTTGTTGTCATGACCACTACAAAGTCAATTGTTTGGCTGCTGGATCAGCGCTCTAATGAGGTATCTTCTGCGTTACTCTAGGTACATTTTGAGACATTTTGGTACGTTTTGCTCCATTAAATAATTATTTCCCTTGGGTGACTTTTGAATGCTAATAATTCTATAAAACCCTGAATTCCAATATCTTCATCCTCCATATGAACAAGTACATGTACATGTACATATACATATATATGGCATGTTCAAATGCTGAACTATTTCCCATGTTTAGCCCTCAGTAGATTCGCTCAGGCCTACAGTATGCATAAACTTGACCTGTGTCTTAGACCCTGCCCTTTGATGTAACAGCCTCTGCAGCACCCTGCAAGCGCTCCCTAAGCTTTGGAACTGGATTCAGCGGAGGTGCCCTCCTCCTGGACCCCCACCAGGGGCACTTTCTCCTTGCTGGGTGAGGCGGGCAGCGTAACGGCGCCCTCTGCAGTCGGGGCCGGGGCTGAGGTGGAATCAGCGCCGCCGAAACCACGGGCGATTTCGTCGAAGGTCCGCCCTTTGGTCTCCGGGACACAGAAGAAGGTGAAGATGAAGAATATAATGAGGAAGACCAAGAAGATGATGAAGACATAGGCACCGCACCACTCCTGGGAAATGAGAGGGGGGAATGAGAGAGAGGGAGCGAGGGAGAGAAAGGAGATTGCTTATTAAAAAGTTAATAATTTGCGCTGTTTGGACTTTGATAACAGTTTTCAGCTGCTTGTCCCAGACCTACCTCTCTGATGTTCAGAAAGTAGTAAACAAACAGGATAAGAGCTCATTAATGAAGTTCATTAATTCACTTTTTAGGCATTTCTTAGAAAGGCCAGAATGCTGTTGGATCCTATTGTTTAGCCCAAGAAATTGTCAATAAATCACACTGATCAAATCAAATGAAAATGTATTTATATAGCGCATTTCACGAACAATTGTCACAATATGCTTCACAGACAACCCTGGCCTAAACCCCCCACAGGAGCAGGCCGTTGGTTTCCTTGAAGACCAAAGAGGCCCATTGGAAACACAAATCAGACAGGACATTAATGCTAAAACGGCCAATCTACAGCCAGTCCTCCACGCTCCGACGAGAATGCGCACTCACCACCAGTTTTGGGAAGCTGAGGCCCACGAGGAAGTTGGCGGTCCAGTTAGAGCAGCCGGCCACGGCCATGGCGGCCGGGCGGGGCCCCTGGGAGAAGAGCTCGGCCACGATGAACCAGGGGATGGGGCCAGGGCCCATCTCAAACATGGCCACAAACGCAAACACGGCCACGATGCTCAGGTAGCTCAGGGACGGGTTTTCCTTCTGCACACCAAATTGAGAACGAGAGAAGAGAACATCATCAGCAACCCATATCCATGTGTAGCCCATGCCTCAGATACACAACGACAAGATTAGTATTCAACAAACACAAGCCTATTTTGGACGTTTGATGTTCAGTCAAAATTCACACACACACACACACTGTTAAGGCACACAGAAATGTTGTACGTTGTCGTGTAAGTTTTAGTGTATGTTCTCGATAGACCTTGGAGTTTTTTGTCCGATGACGGATGTTTCAGACACTCTGATGACTTTCCAGCTTTACACAGGCAGGTTTAGGGCTTCAGCGGTGGTTGTCCGATGCAAAAACACACTTCAAGTAACTCCAAAGCATCTGGTTCATTATATGTAACATGCAACGCTCCTTCAGTCCACAATTTTCAGTGAGTGTGTATCTGCATGTATTGGCGAGACTGCCCCCTCCATTTCTAATCCTGTATTTGCTCCGGTTTATGAAGTCCTCATTTTCCATTTAAATAAAATCAATGCACTTTCATGCGCTTCAGTGTGGATAAGAGCATCTGCTACATGCCTAACTGTAAGGGAAGTTCAGGGAAATCTATGCGTAGCCAACTCAATGAACGCCTGTCAGGCCCACTGATTGATTGGTCTGATGCGAAATGAATATTCATGAGATCAATGACCGTGAGAGGGAAATGACGTGGGATGACAAGCGGAACCCACCAATAGCAGGGCGACAGTCAAGAGGAGAGCGCTGACGGCCATTCCACCCAAACCGATGAGGTGCAGGGTCCTCCGCCCAGCCCTCTCCACGAGAAAGAGCTGATGGAGAGAGATAGAGAGAGAACGAGAGGGCGGGGGGAGAGAGCGCGAGAGAGAGAGAGAGCGGGCCGGAGAGAGAGAGAGAGAGAGAGAGAGAGAGAGAAAGAGAGAGAGAGAGAGCGAGAATTATGTTCTAAAAACTAAAAGACATGCACTGATAAGACTCGCATTAGGACTGTATTTTACGCCACCTGCCCCAGAATTCCTGCAAAGTACTAGATAAATATAACAACAATGTTGACGTTCTGTACTTTTGACATTTAATTGCACTCCTATGGTTCATCTTGACATAGGAGGACTGGCTATATAAAAGCAGTTGATTAACATGCGTATAGTACCAGGTAACAATTAGGGTTGAGTAAACACATGGATAAGTACTTACAGAAACCACAGTAAATACAGTGTTGACTATTCCAGCTCCAATCGTCGCATAGATGGGTTTGGTCACACCAGCAGATTGAAAAATACCTGTCGAGTAATAGAAAACCTGAAAGATGCAGACAGAAATGGATTGAGAGTATGAGAATGGGAGAGATATAAACTGAGTTTACATCCAACAGATCCAAAGATTCAGAAAACATGCTACACCACAAACCAGTAAAAATACGTGTGACAGTACACCATTTTGTCAGGAGATGTTTCTCTTTTTTTTCCCTGTTCATGTGTGGCTGCTTCCTGAGAAACCACCAGGTGGCATTAGGGTGACCAGTCCAATAAATGCATGTGAGATGTACTACTGCAGCTTAAGAGATTCAAAATCTAAGCCCTGCAATTTCTATGAATATGAATCTCCATTTAGAAATGACCTATTAGAGGCACACATACCACAGACACATCGCTGTCCCCATCTGTATTCATCCGGTTCAACCAACAAAATAGCCTATATCAAGAGGGGGTTGGTTTTTTTCACTGAGAAATGCATTACATCTTAGAATTATCTTTAAAATATCATTTGTCAACGTCAGGAAGAAATGTGCAATATCTGTGCATTTACAGATAGGGTATTTGGGTTCAGATATGCCGCTACTATAGACCTACTACCAATTACCAATACTGCAAATATATGTTTGAAAGATTGTGAGAAAAAAATTATAAGGATAACTTTAGTTTATTAGTGAGTAAAAAATATGGATGCCATTGATTTTCATTAAAAATACATATCGAATATGAAACTCGGAAAGACAGTGACGATGCAAATCCCCACTCTCACACAGCACCCCTGGCATTTTTAGTGCTAATAGCTTCCCCTTGTGGAGAATTTTCGGCTTGCTAAATGTGAGTGAGTGAGTGAGTGAGTGTGAGTTAGAAGTCAGGTCCATAAAGCGCTTCGCATCTAAAAAGGAGACACTTACAAACGCTACAAGTAACCTCGGATGCTTTTACCACAAAATCCATGAAACGTGGTTAGAACAGGTAATATAAGTACATATACAGCTAATACTATACTGTATGTATATACTTATATTATGATATTTAATCATAACCCACTGTATAAGTTACATGACTCAAAACATAAAAAACTCTTACTCTTAACAGAAATGACAAACTAGAGCACACAAAATTATGATGGTACACATACAGTTGGGCAGCAACGAATATACAAATTTTACTGAGCGTATGGTACACAGACTCCCTCCACTGGCAAAAAGTGAGTACTGCACCTGTCCTTGGACAGAATGACAGGCCACACTGCGTCGTGCTGCAACACGACCCAGTTTGACTCGATCGATCTGAATAGCCACATCAGTAGGTCATTTATTTACCTCCGAAGAGAATTCTGTGCCATAGTTTACCACTCCTTTTGCCAACCTAGATACTGTACTCCACGTTTAAAATGAAGCCCTGTTATTACATAAAAATCAGAGCAGTCTCATTGCGCCCTGCAGTTGCAGCCTGTTCTTTTCTGTGTCCTACAACAGCCAGTGTGGAACCTTTTCTATGATTTCCTCTATTTCCATCTCATGAGAATCCTACAGTACAACACAGGGGTGGTCAACCTTGGTCCTGGACAGTCTGTAGCTCCTGGACCAGAAGGACCTACAGGAAGACCCTGTAGCGCCACAGGACCATGAATACGGCAATGAACCCCGTTGCACCCTGGTACTTGTAGTCCGCTCACCGCATTGATTCCGGAGAGCTGCTGGGAGAGCTGGAGCATGACGGCGATGAGGAGCGGCTGCCTGTAGGCTGCGGTGCGGAACAGCTCGGGGATGGTCACCTTCTTCTCCATCGCCATCTTCAGACTCTCCTCCTTCATCTCCTGCATGTCCTCACTCACGTCCTCAGTGCCACGCAGCCGCACCAGGGCTGAGGACACGTCAGGACACCGGGAGGGGAGGAGGGCAGGGTCACACAAATAGGGAAGGACAGACAGGAAGAGCCACAACTGTTTAAACCATCCCCAATACAAAGTATAATGGCCAGCATAAATGTAACTATAACACAGTTTACATGAGTCCCAGAGGGATTAGGTGTACTCTATCAGAGTTCTTTTAACACCAAAAATTTTACTGCATACAAATACAAAATCCATTTTGCTATATCCACAGTTCTAGTATATGTAGGTACTAGTATGTACAAATGAAGGTCCTTTAGACTGAAATTTGGCCAAATGTTAGCACAAAAACTGGGAAACTTCTTATTTTATTCTTTGCAAGCTCTATCCAATAACGCATACAATCACAAAATAATTAATCATGAAGTCATTATACAATAATATTACAAAAAACTTATCAACAATATCTCTGCTGCTGCTAGCAGCACAATTCTTACGCAAATTGTTTTGATTAACAAATGCATATTCATGCATAATGCATGAATTAAATATTCACTAACATACAATCTACCATATAAACTACTTGGAAACAAAGGAAAAGACTTTTGGAACTGAATTCCATTTAGAATTATATTTATAATTGAATGTGTGTTTAATCAGCTAAGGTCATTCATCAGAGTTCCCATCCAAGGGCTAGCCCCTGAAAGCCTAGCAAATTAAATGAGAGCGGGAGGCTTCATTAATTTCCAATAACACTGCCTTAGAAAATATTCTGACACACAGTGAAAAATCTTTGTTGAAAACAGGATGAAAAAAATGAACAGCGAGAACAAAATGTTTGAGACAAACAAGGAAAGACAGGTGCTTGTGAAGAAGCAGGGAATGGTAAACACGAGAGCACTCAGCTGGTTTTGTCATACTAAGATGACCATAATCAACAAGAGCGGCCTTTCAAGGATACAAAGACACACGCCCCGTGTAAACAAGGACTTTTGTCCTTCCATAATAATGAGTTTTTAATCAATTGAATGCCAATAATTTCTAATGGCAAGAATTGTTTAACCATTAAGTTTGTTTAACCACTAAGACACCTGATTCTACTTATCAAGGCGTTGATTGAAGACCATGATTAGTTAATTAGTTGAAATAGGTGTGGCAGTGCTGGGCTAAAACAAAAACCTGTACCCACACCATCCCTTTTCGGATAAGATTGGACACCCCTGCCTAAAATATTCTGTAATATAATTAACAATGATTAATGTACATAACTCCAGTTTAGTTTCTACACTATCCAGCTAGATAAAACCTGAAACATTAAAGTGGCTGCTTGCTTCCATTCATGTCATGTGACTTTCGGAAAAACAGTAGTCCCCCAGGGCTTGATTTTTGGACCTGTCCTCTTTACTATTTATATAAATGACACTGGCTTATCTGTTAATAATTGCAAACTTCTGTAGACTGATGTTTAAGAAAATGTGCCCTCAGTAAACCAATCTACAGTGTGCCTTTACTACCATTCAGAACTCACTATTACACTTAAAATTAGTCTTAAATGCCAAAAGGTATACCCTTTTCCCTAGGGCTCACACTAAAAATATCCCAGACCTCCATGATTTTACAATTGGTAACACACAAATTGAAAGTCTCATCTTACAAATATTTAGGGTTTTATATTGATGACAAGCTGCCTTTGAAACAGCATATAGGCATTCTAAGACTTATGATTTTTGGGGTACTGATTATTTTATTTATTTTTTTTTTTAAATACAAAATCAAATCATGTCTCTCGTTTGAAGAAGAGACTATGGTGACATAATTTATTTGTGTGTGTCATCCAAGGCTCTAAAGCCTTAGATACAGGATACCACAGTGCACTTTGCTTTATTAGCGGTATCAAGTTCCAAGTACACCTTCTACCAAGATCTGCTATTCTGTCAGTAACACTGGAAGACCTCAGCATTGGTACATGCATCTGTCCTTCAGAAAATACCCTCATATTTACCACCACTACTGAACCGAAATGAAATGAGTCATCAAACATGCTTTCATGATTGCTCTACTGACTTGGATAAAACTGCTTTTAGTTTTTCTGCTCTTAGTGCTGGAATCTCCTGGGACCACCAGGACAAATTGAAATATTGAGTGCTTGTTGTCTGTGGGTCATTATCATACTCCAATCGATGGCTGACTTATGGAGGAATTTAGTGGCATTGTAACAACTGCTCAATATTCCATAGCGATTTTTAAATATTATTGCATGATTATAATATATACTCTAGTTTTCACTTTCCCATAGTTTTTAAAAATCTTTTGTTATGCTCTGTGCTCAGGGCTCACCTGTAAAAGACATTACATGGCCAAAGGTATGTGGACACCTGACATCCAAATCTGATATCTCACCTAAAATTACAGGTATTAATATGGAGTTGGTAAAGCCTTTGGTACAACCTCTTCTGGAAAGGCTTTATACTAGATGTTGGGGCATTGCTGCAGGGATTTGCTTCCATTCAGCCAGAAAAGCATTAGTGAGGTCAGGCAATGATTGGGTGATTAGGTGTTGGATGGGACTGAGGTCAGGGCTCTGTGCAGGCCAATCAAGTTCTTCTAAATTTTTCTTGTCAAAACCATTTCTATATGGACCTCGCTGTGTGTCCGAGGGCATAGTCATGCTGAAACAGGAAAAGGCCTTATACAAACTGTTGCCACAATGTTGGAAGCACAGAATAATCTAGAATTTGATTCTATCCTAGAGCATTAACATTTGCCTCAAGTGGAACTATACCAGTGGGTCATATAGTGTATAAATCAAAGTATAAATAAAAGATGAATAAAATGCATTTTAAAACTCTCAAATGGCAAAATGCCAGCTTATGAAAACACCCAGTGAATTACCCAGCAAAGTGCTCTTGATTACCTGGCTCTTTCAGTCTACTTTTACGACTTCTGCGTCTGTCTGGCAAATGCTTCTGTCTACGCATCAGACAAACCGCTGAACAGACCAGATTAAATCACTGTGCAACATCTCAGGACTCAACAAAACTGTGGACCCAGCTGGCAAAGCAAGGCAAAGGAGATGTAAATACTTCTGCAGCTCACAAAGGGAACGTTCTGATGTCATACGTTCTGAAAAATAATGACGGCACAGAGGCTTACGACAGCTTCCTCCAACAGCGGGACGGTTAGCCGCCGCTCGGGTCGCCGCTGCGCGTTCTGCGCTAGCGGGAAGGCTCACCTTTCTGCGCCTCGTCCTCTTTGTTGAGTTTGATGAGGAGGAAGCGGGGGCTCTCGGGGCAGAAGGGCAGCAGCACGCACTGCAGCACGGCCGGGAGGGCGGTCACGGCCAGGAGCACGGGCCACAGGGTGTCGGAGCCCAGCAGGGCCTCCAGGCCGAAGATCTACAACACAGGACAGCGGCTAACGCGGGCTCCGTGGAGACAGAGGAAACAGAGAAGCCCGTTCAAATGATGTCCACCAGACTCATGCTGGGCCAGAAGAGGCACCACAGAATGTTTCACTGTATATGAGTCTAACCATCTCTGCCTCCTTTAAGGAAAACAGAAATGACTACTATCTTTTTTTGGGCTTTATTAGACAGAATAGTGTAGAGAGACAGGAAGAGACATGCGACAAAGGTCGGTGGTTGGACTCGAACCGCTGACGTCGCGGCTCGTAATGAGCATGTGGAAAGTGCTCTATGGGCTACACCACTGGAGGCCCCCACGATTACTACATCTTAATGTGCTTCCACCAGCGGGAGCGGACATGTTCCGCCTTACCTGTGCCACCAGGATGCCGATCACCACCCCGAGCTGGTGCAGGGTTCCGAAGGCCCCCCTGAGGGCAGTGGGGGCCACCTCCCCCACGTACATGGGGGTGAGCCCCGTGCACAGGCCGCAGAACAGGCCGATGACCAGGCGCCCGGCGATCAGCATCTCGAAGGAGTAGCACAAAGCTGAGAAGCCCATCAGCGCAGCACCGATCAAGGCAAGGATGTTGGCGATCAGCATGGATTTACGCCTGGGGGGGGAGTGAGTGAGAGAGACAGAGAGAGAGAGAGAGAGAGAGAGACAGACAGACAGTGACAGAGAGAGAGGGAGAGAGAGAGAGAAGGAGAGAGAGAGGGAGGGAGAGAGAGAGAGGGAGAGATAAAAATATATGGGCATGGATGCTTGGTTCATGGTTCTTCTTCGCTCTTACACTACTTACACTAAATGACTTGGTCCAGTTAACTCAGCTCATGGCATCGTATTTCACTGCTATGCTGATGACACACTTGAACCCCAGGTTTAGGCACAGATCACTGCCTGGCAGGCTGACACGGCTGTAGCCTCAATGTCCACACGCGGCCACCACTCCTATTCCTCCCAGCAGCATTTTACACAAAGTTATAAAGACCTATTAAAAGTTCTATTAATGTTTTTGTATTTAAAATTTTTTTTTAAAAATGAAAAAATATCCCTTCTCTCCCTTTATCTTCACAGGACTTGAAACATCTTGGTGGTGGCACTAACGTGATTGTAACAAGACACCTTTGTCTATCTACATAAAGCGGTGCTTAGTTACCACGTGAAATGTACTTTTGCCAATTGCATTTCATTAAAAGCTAAATTATAATCAATTTATAAATTGCTATAAATAAATTGCTATATTGCTCATTCGTTAATTGTAATTTTAATCACGATTATTGCTGCGTCGCTGCATACCTGAAATTAAGAGCTGCTTCTTCTGTTTACCCCTTTACTCACCTCCCGAAGGTGTCGGCCATGACCCCGACGCTGAAGGAGCCGGCCATGCCGCCGACGCTGAACACGGCCACGGTGAAGCTCCAGATGGTGGTGTCCACGCCGTCGCTAATGGGCTCGTGGTACCTCTCCAGCCACGTGTTGTTGAAGAAGTCCCGGAGTTTCTGACACGCGGCGGGCACACGGGGAGAGAACGCGCGCGCGCGCCCGTAAGTGATTAATCACGCAAAAGCCACACGACACACACATGTCCACACTAAAAAAGAAATAAAAATACAACACATGCTGTGGTTCGCAAAACGTGTTCATCTGGCTCAAGGACAAATAATCTGTCTCAACAGCAAAATGCACAATGGGCCTACCTACACCATGGGCAAGTGACCCGTTTAGTAGACTCTTCCGTAAAGCGGCAATGCAGAGCCAGTTATGAACATTTTTTGCGAACTGATGGAGCTCAATGTTGCACGACCATCTCAGAATAGACTTTTTCTGCTTTTAAAAAGTCATGCAAATCTTATCTAATCAAATTTAACATAATTGAAAGCTTAGTACATCTTTAATGGCATTTATCTAAAGTAAATGTCAGTTCACCATTGTGTGTAGTAACGCAACCAAAGCCATTTTAAAGCAAAATTAATGTTCAATTTTCCTATATATTTTCAATGAATTTCCCGCTGGGAGACGGCAACATGTATATTTGATTGCATTTAACTTTGAGCCTATCCTATTCAGAGAACAAAAACACAGCATGGCCTTTCTGAATTTAACAGAGCAGCCAATTATGTATAATATCAATGTTATATATATATATATATATATACACAGTGGGCTCCAGATTTATTGGCACCCTTGATAAATATGCACAAAAAAATGCTAAACTAAAAAATAATAGTTATTGACATAAGATTTATTTTCCAACATGTGTAAACGAGTGTGCTTGATTAATGATTCATTGGAATCAACCAAAGTCTTAAATTTTTTAAATAAAAAAAATATTTCCCCAAAAAAACAGGTTCCACAATTATTGGCACGCCCGGTTTAGTACTTTGTGAAAACACCCCTGGCAAAGATGACAGCCATGAGTCTTTTCCTATAATTTGTGATAAGGTTAGAGAACACATTTGGAGGAATTTTTGACCATTGCTCCATGTAGAACTTTTCAGAATCATTGACATTATTGGGTTTGCGCTTATGGACCCCCCCTCTTCAGTTCAGACCACAGGTTTTTGATGGAATTTAAGTCTGGAGACTGAGATGGCAATTGGAAAACATGGATGTTGATTTCACTTAAGCATTTCTGTTTAGATTTTGATGTATGCTTGGAGTCATTGTCCTGCTGGACAATCTACCTATAACCAAGTCCTAGCTTCTTAGCAGAGATAACCAAATTTTCTGCCAGAATTTCCTGGTACTTTGTTGAATTCATTGTGCCATTGATCTAAAATAGTCCCCCGGGACCACTGCCAGAAATACATCTCCAAAATATCAATGACCCACCTCCATATTTGACAGTAGGTATGAGGTGCTTCTCCTGTATGCATTCCTCTTTTGCCACCAAACATGTCGATGGTGTGTATGGCCAAAACGTTCAATTTTGATCTCATCTAACAATAGTCAGTCATAATTCCAATGAGGTTTGGCAAGCTCCAGATTCTTGGTTTTGTTTATTGTGCTCAGTGCCACCCTTCCAAAGAGTTAGTTGATATGGAGGTGCCATTTTATGTTCTTTTTTAGACTTGTTGACCACAAGAAACAAACCAATCTCTGCAATTCTTAAACAGTGATCCTGGGGTTATTAATGGCCTCCCTCACCATCTTCCTCACCGTCCGTGGGGACACCATGCACTTGCTTCCTCTTCCTGGCAAATTTGCAACCATTCCACATGTTTTACACCTTTTTATTATTGCCCTTACAGTGCTAAGTAGTATGTTTAACCGTTTATGTCTTTTTTTTGTACCCATTACCAGACTTAAATTACGGTAAATTACCATCGGTCTCTTCTAAATTGACAGTTATTTGGCTTTTGGATGACTAAGGGATTTTGTATGCTTGTTACACATTTTTATTCTCTAGTGAAACTGGAAGTGATGGAATGACACAATATAGTTCCTTTAGACTGAGATGAACTAAATTAAGTAAAATTGTATTGCTAATTTCATTTTGTTTGATTTTACTTCCCATAATTGTTAGGGGTGCCAATAATTATGGCACCTATGGTTTTCAGAAAAAATTAATTACTTCATAAAAAAACATTGAAGCATGAGAGTAAATGTATTGAAATAAAAGTATATAGTTTTCTCATATGTTTGAACATAACATATAGATTACTATCTGTGTCATTTATTATATGCAGCCTTTTTTCTTCATTTTATTAAGGGTGCCAACTGTATATATATATATATATATAGAGTCAGGATTTCGGGAGAATGGACTCAGATGCAGAGTGGGGAAAAAACTCAGGAGGCGTCAAAAGGAAAATTCAAATAAAGACTTTACTTCAAAAACAAACAGGGAACAAACAAAAGGCCATGAGGGGCAAAATCACAAAATTCTTAAGAACAGAAAACATGAGGAACTCAAATCGCCAGGAAAAAAAAAAACAAGAAACAAGAAAACATGCTGGGGAACTCGAAATCCCTTGAAAACGTTGTAAACAAGCTCAGAATCCTTGAAATAAGCAAACTGTCAGGGCAGAACACACACAGGCAACAATACACACAGAAACACAAGGAACTTAACTTAAATAAACCAGACACAGCTGAACTCAATACATAATCAAACAAGAGGGAAGGGATGAACAGAAACAACGATTGAAAAATTGAAAACAATAATGCAATTAACACAGGGGAAACCAATGAGAGAACGAAAAGAAATACAAAACTGAAGTGCATGAAACATGCCATATATATACTAAAGGCCAAATGCCCGTAACATATATATATATATATATATATATATATATATATATATAAAGAGAGCCATCAAGGTACCTACTATATCTTGACTGCCATGCAAATAAACTTACAGGGGATGCAAGGTTGTTGCAGCACTGCGCACTATGGGCCACTAGAAGCAAAGCTAGTTTTAGATATAAATAGTTCATATAGGGCCTGAGAAAACTAAAACCTTTAGCACATGCAAAACCTTTTAGCACACGCAAAACTAATAACACAACCAATGATTGGTGCAAATTAATACAATGACCAATCACTGGTCAGGTTATTGGTTTTGTGTGTGTTAGAAGGTTTTGCACATGCTGAAGGTTTTAGTTTTCTCAGGCCCTATATGAACTATTTATATCTAAAACTAGCTTTGCTTCTTCCAAATTAAAGTCCAGAAATATGTAGTGAGACTGCAGTGAGATCAGACCATTACTGGCTGTCATTATGGCAGCATGAGCCAGCAGACATCAATCCATGTGTTACCATAGATAATAAAATAAATGACACTTTGAAATGACCCTGTAGAGGAAGATTTATTTATTAGCATCTCTCTCTAACACACAGACACACACACACACACACGCACACACGCGTACACATACGCACACACACGCACGCACGCGCGCAGAAACACACACATCCACACACAAGCACGCACGCACACACACATACACACACACACACATACATACACACACACACACGCACGCACACACACAAGCACACACACACGCATGCACACACACACATACACACACACACACATGCACACACACACATACATACACACCCACAAACACGCACGCAAACACACACACACACACATGCACACACACACACACGTACACACACCTGTTCAGGAGCATTGATGACCCCAGTATTGTAGCCAAACTGCAAGGAGCCGATGACTACCGTGGACACGGAGAAAAGGAGGTAACAGGTGACCTGTTTTTTCTGGGAGAGGGAAATAAAAAAGGGGTGGTGAATATACCATTAACACACTGACGCTAGGAAGCACTCACTGCATACCCAGAATGAGAGTCATCTTGCAATGCAGCTCAGAGACCGTGCCGAGGGCGGAGCTGTCCAGTGCTGAAATACGCAGACGGCAGTCCTCAGTGAACTCCAGCAGCTGCAGCACGTACTCCACGCACAGACGGCTGGGTAAAAGCCAACGCCCAGCAATGTCTCGAGAAATCCCCCAAAGACACAATAACTGCTCGAAAGATGCTGTACACCTACAGTGGCCACAGTGCTTCTGTAACCCCTGCATGGTGTCTGTCGCTGCACTGCCTGTGCCCTTCTTTCACGTATCCTGTTCCCTTTTAGATTACATTACAGTGACCTTGCAGACACTCTGTTCCACAGCAACTTACAAAAGTGTGGAACGTCACTTCTAGTCTGAGGAATACGAAAGGGCAGTATCACCAAGCAGTAACAAGGCAATGCGCATACATAAACACTGATTAGAATAATCATAATCGATAAGTGAAAGGTTAACCAAACAACCCAACAATTAGTATTGTAAAGAAAAACAAATATCACTACACACCCATCTTTAAACAGCAATATCGAAAAACACCCCAAACAGAAATACATTAAAAAAGAAATAAGATAGTTAAACAGAGTCAGGGGAGACATTTTGCAGTCTGAAGAGGTGGGTCTTTGGTTTGTGCAGGAATATGGGGCGGGATTCTGTTGCTGACCTTAGTGGGAACCTCATTTCACCGAGGGGGGGAGGGGGGGGCACACGCTACAGACAGGAGACGTGACCTGGGAGTGCAGGCACGCTGGGGGAAGCAGTCAGTTTGTAAACAATCTGTACGCATGTTGCGTAGTGTTTTAATTTTATGCTGTGACTATTGGCGATAAAGACATTCTTGGAATAAATAAAGCACTACTACTGCTACTGGAATACAGTTGGACGATGGCTTAATAGCACTGCTACACACCACTTACAAATTTCCAATTGCTAAAAGACCATGTAAACACAAACACTCTTCTCATGAACTTTTAATACCATTCAACTATATTTCCTGCATAAAAAATTAATCTTAATGCATTTGTAAGGTCATGTTATGGATGGATAATTTTGATTGATCAGAATTGATCCACATTAAGCCTGGATGCCTCCCTGTTTTTCATCATCCCCCTTTTCTCTCATTTTTGTGCAATATACCAATTACTATACAAGGTTTTCCCACATCTCCATTAAGGAACATGTAAACAAAAAAGGGTTTTAATTTTGCAAAGTGTTTCTAGCGCAGAGCCCATTTCTGTGGACAACTGACAGGTAAAAAAAAATCTAAATATACAAACACAAAAAAAGATAAGTTGGTTTGCAAAGCACTCATTTATTGAGTTTATTGGGAAGGTAAAATAGTTAAATACTCAAACGGCATGATGTTTGTTCTATCGCTGTGTCACCCAATCGGTTGTATTTTTTAGCATTACTGCTTTGTACAATTTGCTGACAGCAACAAACTGCTGAAAACTTAACTGCGTCATAAAAGCTACTTCAAAACCCACCCACCAGACCCAAAGTCATAAAAGTACAATCGTTTTTTTACATGCCCTGGTGATGGAGCACTGGCTTGATTATTGCCGGACAGCACACACGCACTTCCTCCCTTGATGACAACACCCCTAGATTCAACAATTAATTTTTTTTTTGTTTCAAAAATATTCTTCCTACCAAAGAAATTTCCCATTTTAAATGTTAAGAGTCTGTCGTTTTAATGTTTGCTCATTTTTTATTTTAGTTTTAAAGACTTCTGTACACTTAAACTTTGCACAAACAAATCATTAAGTGCACTTCAGTTTTGCAGAGCTGCACAGGTCTCAACTAGTTTATTGTGTGCATGCACAGTTAAATGCAAAAGTATTGGGACAGTGACACAATTTTGTCATTTTGCCTCTGTACTCCAGGACATTGGATATTAAATAAAACAATGATCAAAAAGCGCTGTCATACCTCCACACATCACCCAATATGGATAATATGACAGTGACTTGGTTGGAATGAAGACGCTGTTTTAAAGTAATACAGTAAACAAGATTGTCAACATCAGTGAAATAGCCAGTCAGGCACATAGGCAGCAATCATCAGCCTGCTGTACAACTACAGACTGGCTACCAAACTATCAAACAAACTCAAAAGAGGCTAGTTTGACTAAGATGTAGAACCACCTATTGAAGAAAAGTGTGTGGCTATCAAATCCTGGTTGCACAATCATGAGCTCACTCAACCAACACTCAGCCACTTCTTCAGTTAATGAGGTGTTTTGTTAACAATTACTTCTACGTTCTTATTGGTGCACAACACTGCCTACTTATTCTCCTGCAGAGCAGAGCCCAAAGCTATTTTGATTGTTTCATTCATACGTTAAACGAAGGCATGAGCAATACATTTCATTCCTAATAAATGTATGTACTCATGAAAGGCTATTACAATTAATCCAGCAGCATCAGTCTTTTCATTCATATTGTCACCCTGCATGTAGTCAAAAGTGGCACAGGCTTTTCCGGCAGAAGCATAGACAAAATGGCCACAACAAGGTAATGTACTCAGCTACACAAAGCATCGCTAAATTATCAGCTCACTCTGCTCAAATGGTCCAAAGGAACGTGTAAAAACAATGACACTCACCTTCTCCCCTTCCATCTTCTCTGAATGGGAAATGGCGGGTCCTGAGCTAGATGTTTTAGGCCTTTCGATTCCAATCACGATTCAGAGACACTCGCTTCTGTGCATGCCTCGGGAATCCCACAGGTTAAAGCTGGAAAATAAGTGTAGTAGCTCTACCTCCGAACTTGTATATAACTCCATATTCAAGCTTACGAACTAGTAAATAGTAAATCGAATATACTGAAGTTGACATGATATTTGGGCATAACAGAATCTCTATAGCTTGTCTCAGTGTCTTTCTCTGATAATTTTAAAACACATAATATTGGAGAACAAACCTTCTAGCAGAAGTAGAACCCAGAGATTACGTAAATGAATAGAATCGACACCTGTAATAACACCTTTTTCATGATAACATTTAATTATTCTGCAGGATTAGCCAGTGCCTGCAAAATGCACAACATGACTTCAGTGCAGCAGCAATAATGAAAATACACCTCGTCTACTTGGTGTCGGACATTAGTAATTCCGTTCCTGCTGATGTCAGAGAACAAACCAAATCTTGGAGAAAAATAATCCCGAAATAATCAGCATTACATTTTGTATTATACTGTGTATTGGCTTTAACCCCGTATAAAACTATGGCGTTTGCCTGCAATTAATGTCAGGAAAATATATATTATTCTGTGCAATCCCTAAACCACACATCATGCCATATTCAGGCACTGAATTTAATATGGGCATATCACCGCGCACAATTATATTCAAATAAATGATTACGCTATGTTAAAATTACTTAACCTACCGTAATTCACAAGGTGCGACGAAACGATATTCCTAATGGACACACCGCACATCAGAAGTCTCAATCGCTTTCACTTCCTTCGACGTTATTCTGTAGATTATGCTGTAAATTGCATTTGCAATAGCCTAGATACTCGGATATTTGTCCAGTTTCGGGAACGAGATACAGCTAATTGCGCGTGACCGCCCTTTTTCCCCTTATTGATCTCGTGACTGTATCGCAGTTCCTGACAAAACTGTCACGACCAGATGTGCAGCAAATCCGAGGCCCTATTTTACAAATTCGTGCGTGATTGGTTTGTGAGGATGAACCGCGGAATGTACCAAGCTCATATACCCGTCGTGCCCCGCGCCCGCGACCTTGAGAAGAACAGTTTATGGATGCTGCTGCAATTTTGCTGAATATCTCAGACTTGTACTACCACGGTAAAAACGGCTGGTTTCACAAATAGCGCTTCTTACTTTGTAGAAATAATAAAATAAGATCCCCTACAAAACATGTTCATTTCTTTCCATTCCAGTTTTAGTTATATTTTCCCACTTATCTCAGGTAGGCTACAGTAAATGGTCATGGATCAAATACTTGCTGAGATAGGTAGCCTACAGTGAGTAGAAGTGTCTTATCAAGATATGTGTGTTAGAAAATTGTGATGGGAAGTAATTTGGCAAAACCATTCATTTAAAAAGATGAGCTAGCTAACTACATTAGTTTGCCATCTTTAAATGAAAACATGTACGCGCACTCGCGCGCACTCTCTCTCTCTCTCTCAAGGCGTCATGCTGCGCATATTAACTGATCTGTAAAGTCGGTGAATGGCTAATGAAAATTGCTGCGTCGGCTAGTAACGTAGGATGATCGACATAAACATTTAATTAATTTACCAAGACCGTGCGCACCTTTACACCCTGACGCTGTAAGAATATGTTTACGCTAAAGTATTTTCTAAGCGGCTCCTTTAATCACGTATCTGCTATTTATCCGAACGGCCTATCTCATTCACTAGACTGTTTCACATGATCCACATGATGTAAAGATCAGTGAATCTGCGCAGATGGCGTCCTAAAAGACGGGCTGAGTAATTTATTTAAAATCAAAATGGCGACCGTCAGCGATTACGAGTCAATTCTGTGTGTTAAACCTGATGTAAATGTTTACCGCATTCCGCCACGGGCAACGAATCGTGGCTACAGGTAAAGAACTAAGATGTTGATGCAAACCAGTCTTCTTTTACTTCAGGGCTTGTTTCATTTTAGAAGGTCTGTTCCCAACAGTAAATCTAGCCTAATATATTGGCTAGCTAGCAACCTGGACCAGGCACGGAAGAGATTGCTTGTAAACAGAAATGTGTGGGTGTCATAGCGGGAATTGATTCTTAAGTGGGGACAACATATGTGCATGGTACTGCTTTTATCAGTGGTTTGTGTTTCACACCATTTTCTTGTCTGACAGCTTTCATAAGATAATGTTATGCGTATAATGCGTTAGTTCGGATGGAGCTCTGCCTGTGACAGAGATGCAACCAGAAAGATGGATTAGGAGGCTACTGTAGCTATAGACACGTAGACTACATATGAATTAGAAAATGACCAGAGGTAAATGTGACAAAGTCATCAAAAGAAATCCAGATATCACTACGAGTTGCCAATCGTTATGACGTCGATGTAACTGCAACTGTTACCAAGTAATTTACATTGAGCTTGCTGTTAGGGTTGGGGCTCTTATTTTTTAACGCGCATTAGTGTCTGTTGCTTTTATCAAATAATGTTTACTGGTTAAAGCGTTATCGTACCATTTCTTATTGTTGCTGGTGGTGTTTTATACTTTGCTTTGAGACAGTGGTGAATAGGAGAATATTCATTTTTTTGAAGATTTTTTTTTTTAGCAGGATGTAGTTACATCTGTCAGCTTGTCACTTGGTGTATTTAAAATACTTGGTATTTAGAATATATTTTCCTCTACGTGACTATTACCCCTAAATTCCGATAGCCTATTTCTATGTATTGATTTCACAAATAAAGGCGGTAAAGGAACAGATTCAATCGCAGGTATATAGTGTGTTTTAGTTGTTTTATTCGTTTATTCACAGTGAATTTTTGTTATCTTGAGTCCTTCTAAAGACTGCCATCTAATAGCGAGTAATGTTGCTGATGTATTACCGGGCCCTGGGTCAGTGGAAAATAATGACATCATGTTTTTGCTCTGAGTCAGTTTATGTAAAATAAAGAATGGCTTTCATGTCTTCAGGTATTCCATTCCTGATTGGATCTCATCAGCAGGGCCCTGTTGGGGAGGTAGCATGAACAGTCATCTCAATATTGTCAGAATGCTATAAATTAATTTTTGTTTGATGATGTACTCAAAAAAGCTTCAAATATATGAATAGCAGATGGCAGATGCAGAAAACTGTATTTTAAAATTAACGTCAGCCCTGTTTATACCCACGAATATAAAAATGCGCTAAAGTGACTCATCTAAAGGCAGTTACCAGAAGTACAGCTTGGGCCCGGCAGCCTTGACATTGCTGGGATGTGTCAATAGCCAGTGATGACAGGGTGCCCACGAGCACTGAGATGGAACTGGCTTGGTCCTGCCAGGGGTAGGCTGGATTTATGCTTGACAGCGTTCCTCGGGTCAGTGTTCCTCTGGCTTCACGTGAGCGCTTGGAGTCGGCTCAGGTTACCATTGCTTTAGCTTCTCCAAACAATGCACCAGGTGCCTACGAGCCCCCCGCTGTCATCAGTGAGAGAAATGCGTCTCCTCTGATTGCTGCTCGGTTTCCTGCAGCACTGTGCAAATGGCCTTCTGGGTGTTTAATAATCACTGACTCACAGGTGAGAGTGTATCGGCAGAGCTTCGACTCCAGAACTCCTTTTGTGGTTCTGGTGATGCAGAAGGCATCATTGGTGATTTAGAATTTTGGTGAAAGCTTGGTACTGAAAGCTACTATCAGTTGTGATGCTTATTACCTGCCTCTATATAATTTCTGCTCTTTGCCTAAGTCTTTATGCATGCACTTCATATGTAACAATGGCCAAAATCTGCTGAGAGCAAACTGTTCTGGAAAAAAGATGTGCATTTCCACTTTATTCACCTGCCATCTTGTATTGACTGTTGCCTGTCTGTAGAGCTTCGGACTGGAAGCTGGACGCGCCTGATTGGACGGGACGTATGCGCATAACTGCGAAAGGCAAAGTGGCATACATCAAGCTGGAGGACAAAATCTCTGGTGAGAGAGGGAGGGGAGTGGGAAGTGGTCATCATGCCGCGGTGTAGTCCTCATCTCTCGGCTTCCCCGCCATTTTCTGACATGTGCTTTACAATGGCGACTCCTGTCTTTAGCCCCCGTTCACAGTCCAGAGGCGTTTATTGCATAGGCTCCAATGCAAAGAGGAAGGGTACACCGCAATTCAGAATATTCATATTATGTATGCACACTGAAAAATTGTAAATTAAACACTAAGTTAACAGTGGCCAATTTTAGTATCATAAGCATTACGACAGACAGTCTAGCTGTAAAGGTCTTAAAATGATTCCTTAATATAACATTTTTTGGTGTAATCTACCAAATGGATGCTAGTTGCAGGGATATAAATGGTGCTATTTCCTGGATTTAGCATTATTACAGATAAACTGGTGATGTCCGTGAGATAATCAGTTATATTAGTGGTTTAACAATGCTATTACCATCCTGTCCTTTAGGGGAGCTCTTTGCACAGGCACCCGTGGAAGAATATCCTGGCATCACCGTGGAAACTGTGAGCGACTCCAGCCGCTACTTTGTCCTCCGAATACAGGATGATAATGGTATGGATATCTATCTATGGATTTCAAAACATGTTATTCTCTTTAAAAATCTGCCTCAGATTTTTTTGTTTTAATGTTGACGGAATGACTTTTCTCAGAGTGTAGAACAGATTTTACACTTTAATTTCCCCCCCCCCCCAGGCTACATATGGGTCATGTGAACTGAAAGCGGTCCTTAGTTTAACTCCTCACTTTTTGATTGTAGTGACTGTAACGACATATGTAAGTTTGGAAGCATGTCCATATTTAGCAAATTCTATTAACTGTGAAAATGACATTATATTCTCTATTCAGGAGCGGGTAGTTTAGCTACATACAACACAATTGAGAATCCATTTATTCAGTAGCGTTTTATTAAGTCATAGTTGCATTGAAATAGCTTATAGAATGTCGGTGCATCAGCTTAGCAAAGAGGTGTCAAATTCGAGTCCTTTGGGTGGTAGTTCTGGAGGTATTTGCAGTGTCCTTTCAATCAGCAGCCTCGTAAGGCCTTGAGAACAAGGTGTGTGGACTCTTCAGCCAGTCTGTGACTTAAGTTAATCACTTGTGCTGAAACACACCCAAAACGAGCTGACACTGCAACCCTCCGGGACTGGAGTTTGACGTTTGACACCTCTGGCTTAGAATGTCTTCCCAGCCAAAGCTCACCAGCATTGATAATTTGTGATGTGTTTGTGATGCCTGACTGCCACACTGTTTGAGGGAAGGTCTACACACTATACTGGTAGGTTGCCCAGGTTATGCCCAAGTTATGTCCCAACAGCAGCGTCTGAAGAAAGGATACTGGAATCAACGGTAAAGGCTGTCATTTAATTCAGCCGTATTTTTAAACCCATTGAAATTTACCTGTTGTTGTAGGAGGCCTGGTAGATGTCAGTTGTGATAAAGGTATGAGTCGCATTCTTTCAAACACATCGTCAAAAATGATTTGACCCAACAGTCCAATCTAATTTATTTCTAATCCTGGATCAGGGTACTCGGCCATAAATTTAACCCCAAGCTTGTGTGATAAAATCTGAAACTGATCCAGCCGCTACATGTGACTTAGCCTACCGTACCATCCTCCTAATCCTTGCTTACCTCTATGCATTAACCTCAGGCCACCTGAACGAGCAGCTGCCGTGGCCTTGTGTCTTCTTGGCTGTTACCTTAAGTCCATTGTCACTCAATGTGTGTAGGGAGGGGGTGTGTCTTGCCACGTGTTAATTAGTGTAACATGTTTTTGTTCATATTGTCCCCACTTCCCTCCCTCTCTCTCTCCCTCCCTTGTTCTCTCTCTCTCTCTCTCTCTCTCTCTCTCTCTCTCTCTCTCCCCCCCTCAGGTCGCAGTGCATTCATTGGTGTTGGGTTCGGGGACAGAGGAGATTCCTTCGATTTCAATGTGGCTCTTCAGGATCATTTCAAGTATGTTATCTGTGTATGTCATTTCTCTCCCCAACACAATGATGGTGTGTCATAGGCTGCTGTGGACTTTAGAAACCATAATTTTGAAAACCTGTCTTGAGGTTCACAGATAACTATTTGTGCACATTGCTACTCTCAGTGCCTTGTTGTACATGTTTTCCAGTTCAGCCACTTGAGTATGTGACTCCCTTGCAGGTGGGTGAAACAGGAAATTGAAATTAGCAAACAGTCCCAGCTTCCAGACACAGGACCAAAGTTGGACCTAGGCTTTAAAGAGGGACAAACCATCACTCTCAATATCGGGGTAAAGCTACTGCATGTATTTTAGTGTTGATTGTTTTTATTTCAAAATAGTCAAGCTCTCTTGGCAAATATGCTATAGGACTAATTATCTGTCTAATCCTTTAATTTGGTATCTCTGTCTCTCTCTCTCTCTCTCTCTCTCTCTCAGCAAAGCAGAAAAAGGGACAAACCCCGCCAAACAGGGTCAGGTGGACTAGGTCTCCTTCCTCCTCCACCTGGGGGCAAGATAGCCCCGCCCCCTCCCTCTGGCTCTTCCAATCACAACACAGAGCCACTCACGGGAGGTGGAGATACTGGTAAAGTTATAATCTGTTATCAATGCTTGTACAATTTTCAGACATAAATGTACTTGTGTGCCTATTTCTCTCCTCTGGGTATTGTAACTGCTATAATTGTTATAACCTGTGGGGAACACAGCAACCCAAATAACATTATCATGGCTTCCTGTTTCAGTTTGAAATGGATGCACTGATAATGATAGTGGTTCCATTAGAACCATAAGCCTTGCAGTATGTAAATAAATGTCCACTATTTCTATGTTAGATATATGAGCTTGAAGTGTAGTACTGAAGAGATGTGCTGAAATAATCCTGTCTTCTCTCTGTCTCAGGTTGTTTATTAGATCTAGATAGCAGTAATTCCAACTCAGTGGTCCAGTCAAACCACAGTTCTGACCTTTGGGGAGATTTCTCCACCTCTGCAAGGTAATCACTCTACTTCTTCCTTAATCGTGAATACAGTCCATCTCTAATGATGACATACAGTCACCTCCAAAATAATTGGTATGCTTTAGGTATTTTTCTTGCCAAGTTTACCTTGTTTCCTTGAACAACTTGTTACCTGTGTTGTTTATTTTAGACAGCCGTTTTTGCTAATGTTTATCCAAGGTGGCTATATGTAGTTAATGTGTTTTGGAGGTGGCTATATGTAGTTAATGACTACAGTTATTGTGACTTCATATATTCTAATATACTGGATTAATGCACTTATTCTTTCACAGTTCACTCCCACAACCAGCTCAACAGGACTCTTCCTCTACCAGCTGGGTTAAATTCTGAAACTTCACCCATTTTCCTTTCTGTCACTCTTTCCACCTTTGTCTACCATTTCTGCTCCACTCAAACAGGAACTATGTTCACAGTCATCTACAATACACCGGCCACTCTTACATTCATTTGCATCATGAGTATTTATGACTGAAAACTTTACGAGGCTTAGAACAAAGAAAACTGTATGAAAATGTTGGAATTCGTGGAGTCTTAACGCCACTACTAACCCTAATTTAAGCTAAATAATAGTTTTGGAAAAGGTAATGATAACAATATTAATATATGCGGTATGTATAATGTAAATAATTACCACTGTACAGTACATATATAAGTTAACATAGTAGGATATATTTAGTCAGTATTTAATATATTTAACTTTTTCCTGAAATGTCAATTCAGGTTTTAAGTTCCAAGTGTTGACTAAGGATCAGCGTACTAGAGGGATTTGTAAGATCCCTACATTTAAATTATGGTTTGGCCAGATCTGTTGGGTTGCATTAGGTAGCTTGTTTATTTGTTTAGCAGATGTCGTTATCCAGAGCAGCTTACACAGATTTATTTTTAAATGCTATTCATATTGGATATTTTACTGAAACCATTTGAGGTATGCATCTTTCTCATGGGTACAACTGCATTGCACCAGCTGTGATGTGAACCTGCAGATTCCAGTATCTTAACCACCATGTTACACTGCCCCCCATGTGTTACGTCCAATATGGCAGAAACCTCCAGTATGACGATCCTTTGTATTGACAAAAAAACGAGTTTCTTTGTGGTCACACTGAAATGTACCAAGAGCTATTTTTCAATTGGCAATAAAAATAGATGGCCCTCCATTGTCCAGTGAGGAGCAATGGACTAACATGTCATAATCTTCTGTTCTGTGTTACTAAGACTGGTGGCTTCAGAATGAACAGTAATCATTTGTTTGGAGATTTAAGGGAGTTGATATGCTTACTTTGTTAATCTTATATACCTACATTGTGTGGTCATATGTTCAAGAGAGTGTGTTCGTGATCGTATACATATTCTGTGACTTTTCTTATGACCCAGTGTATTACAGTATAATTAAGTACAAGCAAGCACATAAAACAGTACTTCATTTGTTTAGGTTGGATTAATGTTGGAAAGATATGTACCATAGACAGTAAATGTGCTGATAAAGTTATTTCAGCTGGGCCTGTTACTGAGCCAAAATAAATACACTAACACTTGCAGATATGGTAAATATGCATTTCCCAGAAGAGAACAGCCATTTGAGCAGTCATTTATCAGGTTAACCTGGAGCTCCATTTGGATGAAAGAACTGGGCTGTTATTCATTTGGTCTGTGTTATGGTTCTCTTCACTGTGTCCACTAAGTTTTACATTAATAATTCATCAATCTGCCTGTGATTCCAAAAACACTGTATGTATATTGACTGTACTGAGCTGTATACGAAATGACCATGCTGAAAATAAATGGTTATTAACTGAGTTTGTTTTCCTTGTCTTGGTATGAGTGGTCTTTGATTTTGTCGACCTAAGGGTCAAAAGATGTCTATGCTGAGGTTGCAAATATAGCATGCATCTTATAAATGTACAAAGCATTATATGACGAACTTAAGCCGAGTGTTTTCATTTCATTTCATTTCATTCATCGGGGTTTATAGACATGGACTAGGTTTTTGAATGGATCCTTTTCTGCCTGAAAATGAGTCAATTCCGTGAAACCCTCTGAAAGCTTTTCTGATAACACTACTTTTGTCTCCAGCCATCTTGCTAGGTTGAATGCTGAATGCTGCTGCCCTAGTCCCTAGGCCCCTGTCCCATCTGAGAACCTAAACTCCCAGTTGGCAGGATGGATTTTTAAAGTGGGCACTGCTTTTAGCTCAGTGCTTTATTAGCCGCTGCTCAGTATGTGTGCCATTGTTTCTGCAGCTCTTAAAAATACACCTTATGTGTCTCACCATGATGGGCACAGTAATGCTCTGGGTCAGGAAGTAAAAATAGAATGGAATAACTTTATTTTTTAATGTCTTGGTTAACATTTGGTATGCACAGTGACAGTCGGCTCCAAAGGCCAGTTTGTTGTCTATAGTGGTGGGAATCCTCAACTCCTTCTATTGTCTTCGCTCAAATGGTAAGGTGTCTCAGGGGGACAATGTTCTTCACCATTTCCTTTGTTTTTTACCGATCATAACCAATAACTGATCATAGTTTATTTGAAAATTATTATTTATTCTGCAAAAGTAGAAAAAAATGTAAAATACTTATTTTCCTCAATGATTCTTCTCCTTTCTCATGTGGCTAATAATGCAAGGCAGATTTAGTTTTTATTTAAATTCCCCTTGTGGCCCCATAGCATGAGCTATCTTGGTAACTGTGTGGCACTCAAGGTCCTGCTCCACAGTCCAGGGATTTGCTGTTGCTGGTATAGTATACCTATCTCCATTACGCTGTATTTGTTAAATGGTGAGCAGTTACATTGTCGAACACTAGATGGTGTGTCTGCACAGAACAGCAATTTGGCTTTTCTGGTGCCTAGCCCAGCTAGTAAAGAATAAAAGATGTGAAAGAGAATGACCTTTCCTCCGTTTAAATTAAACTCAAGGTCTGTTTTATCCCTTTGGTTAGAGTAATGCTTAGAGATTGGAGATGGTGTAAAGTGAATGATAGCACTCAGATGTAAATGTAGATAAAAATATGTTAATTGCCCTTGTCAGGATTATGAGTAGATGCAATATTTGGAAGGTGAGGAGATGGACATTTTCACATTATTACATCAAATAGAGTAAATCAAGAAAGAACAAGGTGCATCTTTTAAAATATTTTTATTAGGTAACTAGCTGCCCATAGTTTTGGGAAAGTAAATATGGAGAAACAATTATATCCCAGGCCTCTTCTCTATTTTAAATTGACATTGAGATACCAAGTTTAGGTTTTTTTTTTTGGCAGAGGGGATTCCCCTCTGTCTCTATGTCACTTGTACCCACACAGGGATTACTGCAGTTCTGGCAGCTGTACTCCTGCAGGATATTTAGTCACAGGCTACGTTTTTGAATGTTTTCCAAACTTTTGCCAACACAATATACTACAGGAGAGTCAACTTTGAAAAAAATCCTACCTCTCACAATTGTTTACCTGTAGACACCACATACTGTACGCTTGTCCAGTAGGACAAGGCCAATCAAGTCCCACCTCTGTGCACCACCCAAGTCATAGTTTTCTAATGGGAACATCAGGGCTGGCCAACACTGGTAGTTTCTCCAAATGAACAAAACAAAAATAGATCAACCATTAAAGGCAGACATAGTGGGAAATGTGCATGACTTGGTTTGAAAGTAAAAGTATCAGTTGGTTGAAAGAAGGAAAGCAGAAGACAAATTTTTTGTAGATAAGTTTTCCAGACATAAAAAAATGAAAATCAGAGGTTGAAAGTCTGGAGGACAGAAAGTTCTGCCATATGTTTCTTGAGCTGTCATGAACTCAGCCAGCTGATATCACTAATTTGTTTTACCTCCTGGTTTAGGAATTGTGCTAATTAGGAGATCCAAGCGACTGGAACAAAATGCTGGGGAAGACTTCTCATTTCTAAACTTGCAAATCCTGTTTGGCTTTTTGATTCTTACATGCTCTCACGTAGGGTGGATCAAAAGTCAGACACGTGCTTCTAAACTGGCCATAACCAGGGTGAGGGTGATGTTGCAAGGGCTAAGTAGAGTGACAGAGTAAGCAAATCAGCCGTGCTGATGACACCTTGAATGATGGAGAGAGAGAGTAGGCAGGGGAAATTGAGACAGAAGAGTAGACGCTATTACGGTACATACTGTCTGAGCGATCACTCCCGAGATCATCAACTGAGAAAAACAGCAATAGGGGAAGGCGAAGACGAAAAGGGAAAGGCGGGTGATGGGTGGCGGTGGCGATGTAAATATATAATCCTCTCGACTTCCTTCTGTCCCCCTCATAATATTTTTACAAGTTCCGTTTCGCTCACACACTTTTGCTCTCCGGTATTTCTGAATTTTTATTGGTCTGGCGCTCAGACGAGTTCATTTATGTTGTTTAAACACACACACTCACTGAAATATTTCCACATACGCGTACGCTTCGAGGCACGTATCAGGTTAAATGTCAGAGATCAGGGCCCATAGTAAGCATTAGAGAGCTACGCTGTGGTCTCGCTGACCCCAAATTATGTGTAAGGAAGCAATTAAATTGCTCTCTCTGACTGCGTAAAGAGACACCAGATTAACTGACCTGGCTGCTGGAGTAGCACAAGGCTAAACCATCGGGTTTTCTTATACCGCTTGGGCAACACACTTCTTGGAATCATCCATTGAACCCTGCTTTTGCCACAGCTGCTGCCATACCTCACATTATCCATCTTGCTGTTCCCAGCGCTGTGCTGACTTTGGCTAACGATAGTCCGTGTGCACATCTCGGTCTGTTCCTTGGTCAGTCACAAATTAAGCTGACAGCTCTCTTAACTCAGGCACTCTAAAAGAAGAATCAGGTAAGATTTATTGTAATAAAGTTTGACAATGTGACTGGTCACCCCTGATATTTGAAGGAAAGATCATGTGAAGGAGTTAACACATATTTGCTGAGCCAGTCCTGTGGAAAAGAGGAAAATAGACAGAAGCTAATGATGGTACACTGTGTAAATAACCTCACACCAGCTATTTTTAGCTCTCTGAAGTGGTGCTCTGTAGACATGATCCCATCTGTCAATATGATTAAATATGAGAGAAGGGTGAACTTGCGTTTGATTTACCGTTTATCTATTCGTACCCTTTTATGTTCTGCCAGGGTTATTTCATGGGTATCAAATCCAGTTCAGTTGTAAATTTTCTGCTCAAGTTTTTGGTTTGTCAGCATAAGCATCAAAATAATTTTGCTGTTGTTTTGTTTGTCATTCTCAATTTTTTCCCAAAAGAAAAAAATCAGAATGGAAGGGAGAGGTGAGCCACACAGAGCAGGAACAGGCAGGCTCTCTGACGGAAAATGCTTATGACAGTAATCCTCAAAAATAGGAGTCTGAATAATTTAGCATTCGTGCATTGTGATAAAAGTACATATCATATTTTATATTTACAGGGGAAAATCTTGAAAGTGACCATGTTTTCCACATCTGGCTGAAGGGATCAACAGGTGGTTTGATACAATAAATTAAAGAAGAAATTTCCTGTACACTGTAAAACTGGCAAATGTATCATTTATTTACAGATGGCAACATTTAATGTTTGACAGCTCTTTGTTAGAGATTTATGTTAGTTCTAAGGTCCTTCCATTATAAAAACATCATAGGGATGATGTTATAAACATGTGCTAATCGGTCATCAATACAATCTGTAAATCAAACATACCATGAATTATAATATGAAACCATAAATATGTTGACAATAATCAATAATACAATCTAAATCATCCTTGTAATGGATTTGAACATAGACGTGCAGACATAAAATATATATAAAAGATTTAACCCACGACTGTGGTAAAATAGTTCTTGTAATGTCAGGGGACAAAATGGGAATGATTACTTAAAGGATGAAAGCAAAAAAAAGAAGAAGAAATTAACAGTAAAATCTTATTTCAGAAACTGAATTTATGTACTATAGATGGACACCAAAAAAGCAACAAATATTGGCTAATACAGCCATGACTACATCCATCTCCCTCCCTCCCCTACCTTCCTCATATTGTGTTTCTTCCCATCTTCCCTCAGGTCATTTTTATGTAATGCAATGAGCATAACCCTATGTTCTACCTCCTTTTTCTTTCTCTATCTCTGTTCCTTTCTCGCTCAATTTTTTTTCCACCTCTCCTTTCATGAGTAGCCAGGTGCCTCCAAGGTATTTGAGTACATCCTCAGGTATGGACCTCAGGCTGGGCTGTGGGCAGAGCAGCCCTTGGAAGAGGCTGCAGGCCAGTGGGGTGAAGACTGCAAACTGGGGAGGTACGGGACCGCATTCTAGACTCTCACCTTCATTACTCCACCCCGACCTCCCCAAATCCTGCCCTTTCCACTTGATTTCCTCCCCCCTCTCTCCCTGTCTGTCTCTTTCACTGTCCAACCACTCTGTGTATTTTCTGTATCCAGGATCATCTGAGGAGGTTTCTCTCCAAGGATAAGACCCGGTCAGCATGGAGTAGATCAGGATTCCTAGGGCCCAGCTGTCTATACCCACATCTACTGACACCCAAAATGTGTTCTTCTCTGCCACTCCTCCCTTACTCCCCGTGTTTTTACCAGCTGCTACCCCCATCCCTTTTGCTCCCTTGCCCGTTGTGCTCTTTCCTTTTGACTTCCTGCCCTTCGCCATCTCCACTTCCGGTACGCAGTACGGAGAATCATACCAAAACCCTGTGATCCGCGCACCCTTGGGTTTGGCCATCCCAAAGTCACCCAGTTTGACCCACTGGCAGGTCTGGTCACACAGGAAAATGTTCTCAGGTTTCACGTCCCTGTGGACGAATCCCAGGGAGTGAAGATGAGACAGCGCTCCGCTCAGCTGTGACACCACCCTTTGCACCTTCTCCTCTGCCATGCCGACCTAGACACAAAGAGACAGTGTGGGTACAGCCCCTGTCCCCTCTTCTAACAATGGCTGTGGTTCTTAAGTGAGATTATCAATTAGATTTAACCCTGGACTATTAGAGAATTTGTGCATGTATGTGGATGTGTTTTCTCCCATGGTACCTTGGGTTATGTCCAATTTCAAACAAACAAATTTTGGAGAAAATTGCTAGTGAAATTTCCAGTTTTACAAAAAAAGGAGAAAAAATATATAGGTATATCCATTTATATGTATGTATATACATATATGTGTATATAATGTACTGTATACAAATATATCTATATATAACTACAGCCTAAACTGAGGAAAATGAGACGAATGCTTTGACTATAATTTGAGAACCTGACATAGTGCACAGTTTCGAAACAATAAGAATTAGCTTACACCCACAGACCTCTGGGATGATGACGTCATACAGGTCTCCATGCAGTCCAGCTTGCTGGGCAAAGACGTAGTGTAAGGGGGTGGAGTAGACAATTCCCAAAGCCTTCGTGAGTGATGGGTGGGTGCAGAAAGCAAGAGAGAGGTTGTACTCTCGTAAGAATGAGATTAGAGAGGTGGACCCTCTGGGAAAGAACTTCATGGCCATTGGAGAACCTTAACAGAGTGACAGAGACGGAGATAAGGGTGGGGGTCCACATGTATTACCTTGGAATTTATATTCTGTGCATTATTTTATTAACATGTAGTGAGCTCTGTAATGATTGGTACAAATACATATTTTTTCTTGATTTGGCTCTGTAGTCCACAATTTTAGATGTGTAATCAATCAACAATTCACATGCAATTAAATGCATATTATCAGCTTTTATTTAAGGGTACACTTTGCTTTCATCATGTAGACATTACAGCACTTTTTATACACAGTCCCCCCCATTTCAGGGCACAAGGACATGTTAATGTTATATGAAAGAAAATATTCCTATTTAGTACTTTGTGAAATGACTGCTTGAAGTCTGTGACCCAAAGAGCATGTTCTCTAGTAGGGGCCTGCACGGCCTGTGCGGCAGCCATATTCAGCTCCTGCTTGTTTTAGAAGTTAGGTTCCTTAAGTTTTCTCTGTCTGATTTGTTGGACAGGTTTTTGAGGGTTTTTCTTCATTATGATGAGAATTCTTCGGTCATCGACTATAATGGTCTTTCTTAGCCTACCAGGCTTTTGGTGATTACAGAGCTCACCAGCACTCTCTTTCTTCTTAGTGATATTCCAAACAGTTGATTTTGGTAAGCCCAAGATTTGCCTATGTCTCTGTTTTTTCTTATTTCTCAGCCTCATAATGTATAAAAGTACTCTTGAATAAAAGGTGAGAATCTGCACTTTAGCCACATGTGAATTGTTTGATTACAAAATTGTGGAGTTCAGTGCCAAATCATTATGGTGCTCAATGTAAATTAAAAAAAATAATAATTATGAAGATTAAGAACTCATTCCTTATCTCCGTAGCATGTTAACAATAGTATGTTAACTCAGTTAACTCAAGTAGCACTTCAGGTGTTCTGGTCCATATTTGGGGCTACCACACTGCTGCTCCATCTTTCCTTTCTGTAGACTGCAGCTAATTACATACTCACCGGGTAGGTAGCTTGCTGTGTGAATTGTTTTAGATAACATTTTATCCTCCATTGATGTTACTTCTCCCAAGTTGCAAAGTCTAATTGCAATTGTCAGCCTGACCCAGCGTTGCAACATCCTCTCAGTTCAGGAGGGCATACACCAGCAGTTATGATGCAATTAAAACTCCGGACACAACATGACCTCAACTTCAATCCAGATAAGAAGAAAGAGTGATTTACTGACCTGTCTTCTTGTGAACGGCCAGCATGACCTTGCCATATGATCCCTCTCCCAGAAGCTTGACGACCTTGAAATGATCTGCGGTCTGAAGTGATGGCAATGACTGGGCTGTTAGATGACATAACGCATCCAACTGTCTTGCAGCTGCCTTGGAAGAAGCATTAAAGCATGTTCATTTTACATTCTGAATTCAATAATGAACATTAAAGCAGCAATACTAAATGTATTACATCAACACATATATAATAAATTACAACATCGTGGTGATTGAAATGCTCTTAGAATGGTAAAAGAAGGGTGTGTGTGCCCTGCGATAGATTGGTGACCTGTCCAGGGTGTATTCCTGCCTCTCGCCCAATATGCTGTATGCTGGGATAGGCTCAAACACCCCCCACTACCCTGACCAGGATAAGCAGGTATAGATAATGGATGGATGGAAATGCTTGTATGATATGATACATATCTAATGCTGCAGCAGGGCGACTTGTACTCCCTCCCATCTGGGTGACTGGTTCTCGCTCGTCCCTACTACGGAGTTTCTCCACCCTAGCGGTGGTGAAACCAGTGGTGGCATGAACTCCATGTTCCTCTAAGAACCACTCAGTCATTGCCCACCTTCCGCCGTAGTCTGAAGACACATCTCTTCAGACTGTACCTGGACTAACTATCTCTACACTGCAGAGCAATCCCACTATAAGATCACTCTGATCACTTCTATAAATGGTAAATGGACTGCATTTATATAGCTTTTATCCAAAGCGCTTTACAATTGATGCCTCCTATTCACCAGAGCAGTTAGGGGTTAGATGTCTTGCTCAGGGACACTTCGACATGCCCAGGGCGGGGATCGAACCAGCTACCCTCCAACTGCCAGACAACTGCTTTTACCTCCTGAGCTATGTCGCCCCATTCTATCCTTCTACTTTGTTCCTGTAGCACTTCCATGTTACACATGTACCTCCATATAGCACGTATGCTGCACTTGTATTGTTATCTTGATGTTGTAACTTGATGTCTTGCCTCCTAGTTTGACTTAACATTACTCTCTGACCTAGCCTATGCTTACTGTGTGAACTGGACTTAATGTGTTTTCATGGCTACAAATAACTGTTACATAATTCAGTATGCACTTTTTGTATGCTGCTTTAGATAAAAGCCAAATAAATATAATGTAATGTTAAAATGAATGCTTTAATGAAAGTAATTTGATGTAGTGATGCAAAAAATACAGCAGTTACATACCTATAATAATAACAGAAAGGTAATGAAGATGAAAACTGAAAACAATTTCACATCTACCTTAGTTTTGATTCTGTGTATTATAGGGATGTGATGTTCTTGTGTGGCTTTTGTCCAAACAATTCTTGAATTCATATATACAGTTGGTAATCTGTAGTTTAATCAAAGCAATTGTTCAGACTGATAATTTGGATGCTCTTATTGGCTTAAATTCTGTATTTCAATTAAATTAATTTGTTCAATCACATTCCTAAATGATTACTTTGCAGCACAACACTTTTCTGATAAGAAAAAAAGTATACGTGGAATATAAAATACAGATTATACCCTTTTCAATTAAAAATCTGTTACAATGATAATTATTGTGAATTGATTATTAATGTTTCCCATATGTAATTATGTGCTGTAACCTGAAGGCACAAACAATCTTGTAAACAAATTCCATAATAATTTCTCAATATGGAATTTACAGAACTTGAAAGTAGAAATAATATGTACTACATTGCATTAGTATGTAACTATATTATTATATGATATAAATGTTTTTACATATTAGGAGTACGTTTCTTAAATGATTTGTTTATTATTTTTCAGTATCTTTCAAAAGGTTGATCTCACTTCTTCACATTAAATATATTGCTCACATTATCTTTTTGCAACAAAATTACAATTTGTAAAAATGAATAGAAAGCAGCTGGCTGCAAATAAGCAGAATATTAAAGAATAAGCAGAAAGATTAAGAAGTGTTAAGGTAAACACAGCAATTTGGTGTTAGTGAAGAAGATCATTGTGGAAGCCACAACTTAGACAATATAGTAAAATGGCTTGACTTGACAAGAGAAGGAATGGTTAAGTAAATGTTTTAAACATTTCAGACAACATCACTAAGTGATATTTGCATAGATTAATTCTCTGTTTTTATGACTCATTCGACTAAAGCAACAAAAAAATCAACTTTTCCTATGTAATATTACTTGAAATATTTGCATTTTGCATCGCAAATGCATGCTTCCTTAAACAGAGAGACAGTTCACTTACTGTCATGGTGGAGCTTTTCCAAATATCTCTTGATTTTTCTCAGTCTGTCAGCATCTATGTTTTCCTCTTCTCTCTGCTTGGCTTCTTGTCATTTGACCGTATTATTATAACTGTGTAATGAATGCCTGCAATAACTCTCTCTGTTAGTACAAATGTATATTCAAGACATAGCTTATACGTTGCAGATTCATGTGTGTGTATCCGTAATTTTGATTGAGTGATGCGTCTGTCCCCTTCAGTTTGTCCATTAATACTGCAGCCCCTTCCTTTACCCCCTCTCTCTCGACCATTCTCTCGCTCTCTCTCTCCCCACTCTCCTGTTGGCATCCCTGGAAAGATCAAAGTCTCTGTATGTATCCATCTGTCTCCAGGGGTATCCATCATTCAGATCTATCACTGTATCTCTCCACACATCTCCCTTACTGCCCCCATGATCCTCTGTCATCTTCGGCATTCCTTCCATCTCTCCATCTCATTCAGAAAGGTCCTTCCAAAAAGCAGTTTCATGTTAATCAACAGGAATCCATGACTTGCGCAGCCTCAGCTTGCTAACGAGGTGTCAGCAAAGAGCTGTGTTTCCATAAGCAGTGCTACAGTCAACTCCAGGGAGCCCATGTACAAAAGCAGCAGCAGCAGTAGCTCAATTTGTTTATATTTAACTCTGAGTGTCCATTTCATCTCTTCTCAGCGAATAAAAGTTTAGGGTTCATGTGCTAAATACATAATGCATTGCACATGCTTTTATGCGCAGTTGTAGCAGCAGTAATGAAAACATACCAACCATACTCTACTGATTCATCTCAAATTACTTGTATATTTACATTCAATATGTCTACATTCTCTATCTCCTCTACTCTCCCTCCCTCTTTCCCAACTCGCCATGCCTCCCTGTTTGACAAAACTAACAGCTGAGAAGCTGTTTTGCAAAACAGCTTAATCCACAAAATGGTGGCAATCTCCTCTTGCTTTTTTTTGCCAACCGAGTCCTCTTCCGTGCCAGTTACACCCCCTTCCACCAATAACTTCTCTATGACCCTCAACAGTCCCTCCCCTTGTTTTTCTAGATTTATTTCCCTGTAATTGCCGTTCCTGAAATGGTTACTACGTGCTACAATGACACTTGCAGCTATTATTATCACTAATATGGACAGCAAGTTCTAGCTAAACAGAAAGAGGAAAGAGAAAGGGATGCTGGAAAAGATAAAAAGAAAACTTCAATTATTTTCCCATTCCTTTTCTTTTTTTATTATCCAAATTTTTCCATTACAATACACAGCCACACAGAGCCTTAAATCTTCAGAATTATAGCAGATCAGATGCCGATCTGACACACCAATGGCAATGTGTGATTATTTCTTCAGGCAACAATTGTTGTTGTGCCAGAATCATTGATTTTTCTAAAGCCAAAAAAGCCACTGGTAAACCAGTATGTGCCACATTTGTGTGTAAAATACAAGTGAGACTACCTCACCCACTGTTTTGGCAATTAAATGCAAATCCAAAACCAAAGTTTTCATCCATCCATTATCTATACCCACTTATACTGGGCAGGGTCACGGGGGGTGCTGGAGACTATCCTAGCGTGCATTGGGCGAGAGGCAGGAAAAGGTTTTCATAAACACATATTAAAATTACTATATTTACCATAAATTGAAAAGCAATAAAATTCCCAAGGCATGCTTTGCAACATTGATCTAGTTGGTAAATAATCTCAACAAATCATCAATGTGACTGAAAAAATAAACATTAATGCTGTCTTGGTGTCCTCTAATCCCCTCAAAATAAACAAATAAATAAATAAAGCAGTTTTCCACTTTAAAAAACTGGTTGCATTTGAAATTCCAACTGCATATATTGTTGAAGATTTGTACGGGGAGGTAACTTGGTATCGTATCCATAGTGAGTTCCAAAGCTAATAAAAAAAAACTCTAGGTGGGGTCGCTTGTTAGCGGGGGTAGCCGTGGGGTACCCCCCTTTCTCAGCTGCAGGGCCTGGAGTCAATGGAAATAGGGTGGAGATAAATCACTGAGGGCAGCGAAGAGCCCAGCATTGGTGACCTTTCAAAGGGTAACATTTATGCTTATTGGCTGCAGCGAGACTAGATTGACTTGAAAAATCTTCTGGCAGAGCAGCAGCAGCCACTAAAACTCCCATTTTAATGGGAATACTTTGGGGATTTCGGGTTCCACTCAGTCGAACACATTACGACTGTAATTTAGAATGCATAAATATTTGGAGAGCCTTTCTGCAATATGCAGTTTGCTCTAGTTTCTCCCAAGCTACAATGTCCAGTTGCATTTACAGTCCTGTCTGGAACACAGCAACACCCTCTCCTTTGAGAAAGCGCAGATAAACACATTCTCCCTGGTGCAAGACAATGTCTCTTTTCACTCATCTGTCTCTGAGCCTAGGTGCAGAGTCATTGTGTTTGAAGGAGAACATTTCATGCACAATTGGTGCAGGCAGCTGGCAGGGACCCAGCTGGCCAGATGGATATCTCAACGAATGTAATCCCTCCTTAGGGTGACACTATTTTCAGTTATATACTGCCCAGCAGGAATGCCGGCCACAGTTGGCCCTGGCAAAATCAGGATTTGGTTTAACCATGCGATGCATCACAAACCACTGTATTAGCAGGATCAGCCACCTAGCAGCCCTGCAAAAAAATTTATTTATAGTACAACACTATAAAGTCAAGCTACTGGCACATAATAACTATTCTAATAAACACACCAAATGTAACACCTGACATAAGAACATTGCTGTCAATCATTAAGTTAACTGGCTTATCAATGTAGATAACTTTAAGGTATAGTGATACGCAGATAAGACTGTACTGACACCATTCTGTGATGATTTAAATGATGAGAAAACTACTGTGGAAAAAAATTGTGAGCCTACAAAGATGCTTTTGCACAATATTTATATTTTCCATATTTTAGAAATGGTGTATGAATTTGCTGAATACATTCCTTCTTTCTCTGGAAAAAATATGAGCTAACTAAATTTAGTTAGCTACATACTTCAGTTTGTAGTGTGTGTGCGTGCGTGGAATTACCTTATTACATATTTCATAAATATACATGTCTATGAAATGCACCAAGCTCTTGAATATTCACCACCGACAGTGCAAGGGGCGTAATGAAGGGAAGCGGAAGTTCCGCCATCTCTGGATCTGATTTCTGTAGTAAGCTTCATTCCAGGGAGCATCTTCTACTGCGGGGTTAGTACCAAAGAAAATTAACTGTCGAACGATTACAGCAATTATTATTTAGCCGTTTTCGAGAAAATGTAAGACGTCAGATTTCAAGAAACTGTCACATTTTTTATGCCGTATGGTAGATGTAGTTGAACGCATTTTCTGCTTAAACAGACCCTGCATTTTCCAGCTACTTGGCTGAAGTTAGCTAGCAGCTAGCTGCTGTCACAGACTTGGTTTATCTTGTGTGGAGGCTAGCTAACTTGCTATTCGCCTACCAAATTTGGCTCAGTATCACATAATATCACGTATAGTTTATTTGCCTGAATTCACACTGACAGTCTTTCTGTAGTCCAAAATCCTCACCCAGAATTTTATTTGCACCCAGTCAAGGTTTGCAGAGGAGGAGGAAAGGGGTGTGAATGAACGGTACCAGTAAGTAGCTGACTGGGTAGATAACTAGACAGTTGGCTAAATCTTCTTTTACGTTTATTGTTAGCTTGCTGACTAACGAAATGAAAGTGGTCGGTAGCTAGCTCGCTAGCCATGGTTAGATTGCTGGTAGACAAGTCGACAGTGTGCGAAACCTGGTGTTTTGGATGCATGTTTATTCGGCTAATTTGCTAACATTGGCATAGCTGCATGCGTTATTTTGCGTCTCAATACTCCAATAACGTTAGCCAAGCTTAATTGAGGTTGCATCGCCACTTAATCGTTTATGTCTGAAAGATTGCAATAGCTTGCGTTATTATACCCGGCTAGGAAAAGCAGTTTCCAAGCTGTATTGCTGACTGAAGCTAAAAAAGTAGCTAGCCTAGCAGCTATGGTGAACTGAACGCTTTGGATTACTGCTGTCTTCATTATGTAGTTGTGTATGCACTGTATCTTTTTGAATGCACATTTCACTGAGGCATTTATTCATTTATTTGTTTCAATGAAGAAAGTCAAATATTGCTACCCTGTGAAGCGTTGAGCTGGACCTATCCTTCGTTTATTTATTTGTGATTTGCACCTTCGACCATTTTACTAGGGATTGTTTTCTCATATGAAATCTTTCTTTAAATGCATTGTTCTTTTGTGTTTTTATTATTGTTGTAATTTGTGCAGTTTCCTTTCTCAGATTTTTGGGGCTTGGGCCCAATGTCATCCTGGAGAGGGGCGCAGAGCATGAGCCAGAGCACTCAGTGAATGAGCGGTGCCCAGGAAAGCCATTCCCACCATCCCCACATTCCAGCTTGAACAGGTGAGGCCGAGGGGAGAGAAAACAAGGCGACTTAAATGAGCTGCTAGGTTTGCTCCGTTTTACTTTGCTCGGGATGCCTTTCCCATCCATAATCTTGCCCTGTTCAGGACAGGGCAAATAATCAATTCACAGATAACTTTGCATCTCTCAAATTGCAGTGGAGATTTTCATTTCCAGTTCCTTTCCGTACATCCTGAATCAATAACTGCTGTCTCATTCTCACTTTTTTTGCCCTGATGTCCCATATTTTATTTTATGTATTTGCTTTCAGCTCGTTTGTTTAACGTTGGACAAGACGACAGCTGGAATTGGGCGTTTTGCTATTTGGAAATGGAAAAAATAATACATATAAATGCGTTGTTCAAAATTTTGGTTTTACTTCCTGAATATAACCTGTGTCATTGCTTGCTATGAACAATTCCTTGCTATTCCAATAGTATTGCGAACAATTTGAAGTACCTCATTACCTTTATTGTTTTTATTCAAGTGTTGCTAGTGTCCCTAATATTGAATCAAAAAGATTATTAATATGTAATATTGTTAGGTGGCGGTTAATATGACCATCAAGCTGACCTGAGTATTGAAAGCACGTGACTTGAATTGCTTTTATGGATAACCTATATATGATTTGTGTGCAACCAAACCATATAACCAAACGGCCTTTCTTCCTAATGTATGGATGGGTTTTTTGCAAAGAGGACTATTTAGAAAGTTGGAAATTAAAGTGAAGTTGGAATATTAATTTTTTATTATTGTTTTTTAAGTGTGCTGTAAACAGTTAACAGTTAAAGAAACGACAGTTTGCAAACCAGTAATGTCGATCATTAAAAAAATCAGAGAGTGTGTCTCTGGTGGCATTAAAGCTCTTCCGCTGTCTTCTTTTTTGGGCAGACCTCATCAGTGCTACGCGTCCACCCGGTCACCATGTCGACCTCAATGCTACGCCGGCAGCTGAAGAACATTGTTCAGAACTTCTCTGAGGCAGAGATCAAGGTGAGACCTTACTGTCCCTTTTCTCACCTGTGTTTTACACCTGTTTCTCTTTTTCTCCTCTGCATTCTTCTTTCATTGTTTTGCGAAATCAATGTAGTCCACTATCCCTCCCGCTCCAAAAATGATATCTCTCTGTCAGGTAAGGGAAGCGACCTCCAATGACCCCTGGGGCCCATCCAGCTCTCTGATGGCTGAAATTTCCGACCTGACCTACAATGTTGTGGCATGCTCTGAAATCATGACCATGGTGTGGAAACGCCTCAACGACAGTGGGAAGAACTGGAGGCACGTCTATAAGGTGAGTCAGAAGCAGAGCATGGAGGCTATAACATGACTGAGACTGTGGCCTACTTTTTCAAATCTTTCAAATACATTTTACAGTTTTGACATGCGACAAATGCTTTGAGCCAGAGTAACAGAAAGGTGTAATTAATATGGTAAGAAAACGGGAGGGTTGTATGTGCTCACGAGTGTGTTGTAACACATGACCTGCTCCTTCGCTACTACAGAGAAAGGCTGATTTTGGGCACATTCAAAACAGCACTGATGGCAGTTCTGTATTTTCCCGTTGTTGCAGTGCTATTTAAAAAAAAAAAAAAAAAAAAAAAAAAAACAGAAGAAAAGAGAAAGGCGTATTATGTGCCTGTATCTCTTCAGATGATGGTTTTAGTCAACTATGCTTGGGCTAGACAGACAGCACCACAACACTATTAAACAAATTTGGGGGAGGGAGGGCAAGAAAGTCAAAGAAGGGAAAGATAATAAAAAAGGATAATCTAATGCATATAAATGCGCATTTCATGTTTATTTAAAAATATTTTAAAAATGTGAAAATCTTACTCGTTTAAAAAACTGTCACTATGTAAAGCATCTCAGTTGTCTCATACATTCAGGTTTCATAGACTTTGAGTGTTCAGAAAAGTGCTATATAAATGTAATGATTCATTCATTCATTCATAGATGCATAGAAAATTAAATTTACAGATAAAATGGCTGTCACATGAAATAGCATTTTTTTGTGAATGTAAATTTTTTTGGCGTAGCATTTATAGAGTAGTGTTGTCATCCCTGGAAGTCTTGATTTTAAAACTTTGGCAAATTGTTTTCTAGCACCACCTTCTGGTCTCTATTCTCATATCCTCCCCTGATAACTATCGTTGAATTGGTCACTATTATTAGATTGTCACTTTTTTTCATTTTCCAAGAAATATACCTTATTTTAGTGTTTGTATGAAACTGTAATTGGTGCCTGAATGTACTGTGGCCACCATTGGCTCAGTGTTAATGATATGAGTTGTTCCCCAGGCCATGACTCTGCTGGATTACCTGCTAAAGACGGGCTCTGACCGTGTGGCCCAGCAGTGCAACGAGAACATCTACGTTCTGCAGACTCTGAGGGAATTCCAGTTCATCGACAGGGATGGCAAAGACCAGGTACTGCAGCGTGTGCACAGTCACACATATGCACACGTGCACAAGCTTGCCGCCATGCTGTCAAGCATTAATGTGTATGTACCCAGTGCCTCACCTCATCATATGCACATGCAGGCATGTGCTGGCATGTGCATATACACGCATATAAACACAAATGCCCAAGCATGAGCGTGCATACACACGTATATGCACGCGCGCACACACACACACACACACACACACACACACACTCTCCAAATAAATTACCATAAATACCAGGGACAAGATACTGTATGCAGTATTCAGCAGAAATGGCTCCATAGTACTAAGCGTTGTTTTGAACAGGGTGTGAACGTGAGGGAGAAGGCGAAGCAGCTAGTCACTCTGCTGAAAGATGAAGAGAAGCTAAAGGAAGAGAGAGCCCAGGCACTGAAGACCAAAGAGAAGATGGCACAGACCACCAGTGGTGAGCGAGCGTTCCCCTTCCCCTCCTCAGCCTTCATTCACTGAGATAAAGTGAAGGCTCTCATGAACCGCACGGCTAATTATAGAGGTGCTGAAAAAAATCTGGGTTTTCTTGTGTGTGTGTGTGTGTGAGCGATCTGGAGCCCTTGCAACATTCGAGTCTGCACGTAGCTATGCGGGGTGCAAGATTAAACAGGATACATTCATGTATAAATGATCCTGTTTTTTAAACCAGCTTAAGACCCTGCAACATTTTTAGGAGCTGGTGCCAGGCGGTGTGGTGCGCACTTCCAGAAGTGTATATGCGACACGACTCTGATGAGCTAATCAAGTAGCGGACTTGCGCGCAAACGTTTGAGTACCTCATCCTTCCCTCGAGTAAATATAAACCTCTCAGTCCTGCCAGAAGGCTTCAGCTATGTGAATTTGACTGGATCTTTGAAGCGCATGAACATCGCAGCATAAACAGATAAAAATGTACATGAAACGTGGCTGTTCAGTTCTGGTATTTCACACATGTACTGAGTTGTGTTGAGGAGGTATAGGGAAAAACTGATTTTGATGCATGAGAAAATAGTATTACGGGAGAGTAAGGAGGTACAGTACTTCTAACGTTGAGTTCTTTTCTATGTCCCCAACAGACATAAGGGCAGAGAAGAGTGTGGATTAAAATGGGGGAAATGTATCTTTATGAAGACGCGGGTGGCTAAACTAGAGGTTGAAGTGAGACTGCTGTTCCTATTTTATTGTGGTTGAAAAATGAAAGGCAACAGTGGACAGTCTAAGAGAAGGGCTCTTGTAAACAAACACATTGTTTGTCAGTATCCAGACACGTTTGTCTGTTATTCTTCCCTTCCTCCCCCGCTCCCTTATTCGTCCCCTAGCCTCCTCCACGTCTCCGGCCCCAGCCCTGAGCTTGGCTAACCGGCCGGGCGGTCTCCAGCTGGGCGGAGTTGCATCCCTGATCAAAGCGCCTGAGTCACAGGCGGCTGGGGACGAGACCAAGAGCAAGGAGGAAGCAGACCAGGTAAAAGCTAGCGGTGAGCCGCACGGTCTGATTCTTTGACTGTCTGGTGTGGCTTTTCCGGACTGCCGTTCGACTAATACGGACCAATATCTGTTGCAGGAGAACCGTGTTACTTTTTTTTTTTGCAGGCTGTAGACGTAATCATAAAACTGCTACACGATATGTTAGACACTACCAAGCTCCGTCCCCTGAGTCCCCTCTATAAATACCGCTTTCTCGCGTTTCAAACGTGCGACTTGCCGGTTCTTGCCAGACACCTGTGTCTCATACTGAGCTCGTAGGAGTGCTAGCAGTCACTTTGCATTCCGATACTAGGTTAGGTATTTATTAGCCGTCTTGTGTGTTTATTTGCTTTCCTCTATTGCAGCAAAGTTAGGTTGCGACACGCGAGGATATCCTTCAGTTAGCTCAGTGGCTGTGTAACATTAGCAAGCTGCAACTTTCTTTATATATAGCTGCAGCCTTCAGTCTGCTATTGAGCCTGTTTTGTTAGAAGCTCGGTGAAATGCTATAGCCTAAGCACGCACGCTCGCAAACATGTTGTTGATTTTATTGCTTTGTTTTTTTTTTTTTTTTTTTGCATCTTTTATTTAGTCTAGCTTGGATGTTTGTAGTTAAGACTATGACACGCGGGGGTAGCTTTGGGTTACTTGCATATTGGTGCAATGGAGCAGCTCATTGTTTGTCTGCTTTGTGTAGAACTCTTCCCTTCCCCTGCTGAGCACTCACAAAGCAGTAAATGTGTAATTTACGTCTATTCACTGTTGCGTCTTTATAACAATGTTCGCGTGCCATTTTACAGCGAAACCACACCGAAGTGTCAGCCACACAGAGCAGTCTGTGTTCTGTTTTTTTTCCTTTTCCAACTATGACATCAACTATGACTACTGGAGTTTGACTTCGGATATGGATCCAACTCCGACGGTGATGCGGTCGGCTCCGGTCTAGTAAAACCATAAGGACCGACCACATTGGGGTTTATCCCTCTAATTTTCCATTGTGTGGAAAGCAGGGGAAATTCACACCCTCCTGCCAACAAAGTGGAAAAAAAAACATGTCCATGTCTTGAACTGACTAAACCCTTTTTACAGCCTAGAATCCTTAGTTTTCCTTTCAGGATGGAGTTAGCATTGGTGAGGCAATAATTTGGTTTACCAGTCAGTCACACTAATGGTGTGTGAGAATTCAAATAGAGACACCTGCAAAAAAAGCACATGTGATTGACTGCCGGCATGCCGGCGCGTGGGTCGCGACATTAAGACTGCTTTGGAGCGGTTGCAGTTTAGGAGAGGCAGAGGGAGAAGCCTAAAAAGGCGCCAGAGCTTTCTGTTCTCATCACCTGTCACTCAGGTCACCTGATCCGTCAGTGTGTGCCCCCCCACCCACTCCCCTCTTGCCCGAGCCTGTGATGCTCTCGGTTCACTGTACCGTATTCGGTCTGTATATAGGAGTGTATAATATCATGTATACAAAGGTCTGTGGTGTGTCTCATACATTAACATACATTACATAAAACTATAAATAGTGGTTGTTTTGTTGGGTAAGACATCAGGATCCCTACGGGTTCACCAAATTAGAATGCAGTATTGGAGAGGACTTTTAAAGGGGTGTGTTTACCCAGACAGGAAATTAAGGTACATTTCCACTTACCCAGAGTACTATCTATACAGATGGTTTAATTGAGATTTGGTGATTTTTCTAGATATCCACTGCAGCTCACCCTGATGCAACAGACCTAAACTGGTCCAAGCTTTTGGTGCCTCAATGCTTCGAAATTTACATTAGAAAAACTCAACAGCAACGTCCCTTCCCAAATATAATGCCACCATTACTCATAAACATCCCCAGAGCTTAATTTTGCACGGTTTCAGAATCAGAATCAGAATTATTTATTCACCAAGTACGATGTACAAGGAATTTGCCTTAGTGCAAAGTGTCAACATACAATCCAATACAAAGAGCTTTAAAAAAATAAAAAAAAAAGAGCTTTAAAAAAAAAAAAAAAAAAAATACAGTGTAATAAAAATACAGTACAATACAATATAATATATTATCAAAAACATAAATTATGGCCATTAATATATCAATCGTGAATTTGAAATCTGTTACCTGCTTTAAAAAAGTAATTGGCTAACGGGCTAGTATGCGGAATGTGACCATTTGTCGTAGTTTCAATATAACAAAAGTTCATTGTACCGTATTCAGTGTTAAAGGTCTGTGGTGTGTCTCCACTGCTTGTGTACAAACACACCGTTAACCCCTCCCTCTCTCTCGCTGTCCTGGAAGGCCCCGCAGACTGAGGGGGGGTCCTCCAATCTGTGGGGAGCCCCGGCCGCTCCCGCCGACTCCTCTGCCCCGCCCGCCGGCTCAGACCCCTGGGGCGGGCCCACCTCCTCGCCCCCCGCGAACTCCGACCCCTGGGGCAGATCCGCCTCTTCTCCCCCGGGGGAGTCGGACCCCTGGGGCGACGGGGGTACCGCTGCGAACGCCTCCTCTGACCCGTGGGGAGATTCGTCCAAAGCGAGCAACGACCCATGGGGCTCCTCCGCGGGTGAGTGGGAAGATCAGTCACATGACTGCAGGACTACAGGAGGCCTCAGACAGTCCTCAAAGGCCTGGAACACTCAGATATAGAGGAGCATGCCCAATATTAGGCAGTAAGTTAGAATCCAAGGTGGAGCTTTGCCGTTGCACCCTGGAGCAGGGAACTTGACCCAAACTGCTTGAGTTAAGATGCACAGCGGTATAAATGGATAGTATGTAAGAGATTATAAGCAGTGTACGGATGAGTGTCTGCTCAGTCCGAAGTGTAAATGTTCAGACAGGCAGTGAGGTTTGATACTGCCTCTGCCAGGAATATTGTACAAATTGTACGAATTCTCATCACCTCATTTAAGGTGGTGGATGGCTGATCAAGCTTATGCTATGTGGGAAGGAAAGCAGCTTGTTGCAGTAAACTTGTGGCGTGCTGTGTGTCACTTCTGCATGTGAAAAAGTCGTAGTTTTCACACGCCACCTTTACAGAGGAGCTCTATCGTAAGATGTGGGAGGGTATGAGGGTCTATGTTAATACAACAGGTAATATGGTGGTTTTATTGTGTCCATTTGTGTGGAGACCGGTTCAGATGAAACCCAGCACCTTCTCAGTCTGTGCGTATTGCAGTCCATACAAACAGTATGTTAACGGCGAGCGTGTGTATTGTCTCTCTTACTCAGCTGTCAGTCCGCCCGGTGGGGACCCCTGGGGAGCTGGTACTGCAGCGGCCGGCGATCCCTGGGGGACGGGCGGAGGAGCCCCACCTGCTGACTCTATGACCTCTGACCCCTGGGGAGGCCCCGCAAATGGCGCAGGTAACTCACCTTCCCCTCTTGTGGCTACACGAGGGCTCTTTTACTCGCAATTTACACTGCAGATGCTGACAGACACGAGGGCAACCACCTGGTGTGTGGCTCTAATTCAGCAGCGGTCACTGCCCTACCGCCATCTTTCACATTCATTTTTCCCACGGCGCGCAGGAACTGCCGCCGTGGGCTATGCATGGCAAATTGTGGTCACTCACTCACTCACTCACTCACAGACGACCTTTGAGGGACGTTTTGTGGGACGCATGAGCAGGTGGTGCCGGCTAAAATGTGACTGCGGAAGTGAGTTGCGCTGTGGGTCTCGACGGTTCCGTGCTTGCTAATATTATCTGTCAGGTTTTATCATTTGTGACGTGTAGATTTCCACAATGTTCCTGACAAGAATTTCAAATGCAAGACAGGTTGTGCTTTAAATAAGTGTGCTTTTGTCTCATATTACACATGGGCACATGTGTGCGGTTGTAGATGTACACAATGGAAACTCAAGGCTAAATATACTATTCAAATGCTCATTCATTAACAGACCCATGAAACTATAAATAGTGGTTATTTTGTTGTGTAAAAATTCAGGATCCTTCCAGGTTCACCAAATTAGAATGCAGTATTGGAGAGGGCTCTTAAAGGGGTGTACTTACCCAGACAGGAAATTAAGGTCCATCTACGCTTACCCAGAATATTGTCTATCCGTCCAAATGGTTTTATTGAGATTTGGTGAGTTTTATAGATATCCACTGCAGCACATCCTGATGCAACAGACCTAAACTGGTCCAAGCTTTTTGTGCCTCATTGCATCAAAATTTACATTTGAGAAACTCAACAGCAACGTCCCTTCCCAAATATAATGCCACCGTTATTCATAAACATCCACAGAGCTTAATTTTCCATGGTTTAATCAAAAACAGAATTTACACCCGTTAAAATCTCAACCGTGAATTTCGAAGCCGTTACGTGCTTTAAAAAAGTAAGTTTCTAACGGGCTAGTATGAAACTTGAGTGGTGGTGATGTGATGTTTGTTGTAGTTTCAGTGTAGCAACTTGTTAGCCACTTACTTTTTTAAAGCACATAACAGCCTTGAAATTCACTGTTGAGATATTGATGAGTGCAATTTATGTTGTTGAAGAAAGTGTGAGACTATCTTAGGGTTATGCTAACTACAGACCTTAGTTTCTGCGTAAATCAAAAACCCTAAGAGAAGAAAAAACATTGAAAAACTGCTGAGGGAACCCATGGCTCCAAAATGCGAACTCACTTCCAGGTTTTAGGTCTACACACTGTAACCCTCTATACAGACATGCTATGGTTCAGACTGTGTGGGGGTACATTGGTAGAGAAAGTATAAGAAAGATGAAATTGTGCAAAATTAAGCTCTGTGGCTGTTCATGAGTAACCGAATATCCAAAGAGCTTAATCTTGCATATTTTGCATTATATTAGGTGGCATTATATCTGGAAAGAGACGTTGCTGTTGAAACATACCTTAATTTCATTTTAGGGTAAACTGTCGCTTTAAATGCACGTGCAATTAAATGTCCAGTGTAGCAAATTTCACCCATTCAAAATACAGTATTGCAAAGCACTTGTGACTGCACATGAAATAAAATGTCCAGTGTAGTCATTTTCACTCCATCAGAATGCAGTTTTAGAGAGGACTTCTTAATTGCACATGAAATGAAGTACCCAATATAGTAACTTTACCCAATCCGAATGCAGTTTTGTAAATCCATTTTAAATGCACATGAAATTAAGTGTCCAGTGTAGTAATTTTCACCCAATCAGAATGCAGTTTTGGAGAGGACTTTTAAATGCACATGAAATGAAAGTGTCCAGTGTAGTAGGTCCCTGTAGTGAGTTGTGAATGGCAGGGTTGAGGCTTCAGGTTACTTGTTTATACTGGGAATTTAGTTACTATTTCTGGTAGATGAGACCTTCTCGTTTTGGCCAGAGAAGCAGCTCAACAAAGTTGATCATAAGCTTCACTCCCCTCCTGGGATCTGGCTGACAATTTGATTTCGCTGCTGCCAGCTGTAAGTCAATACTACAGATGAGAATAAACTGATTTTATTTGTTGTCTAAAGGGAGCAGAAATTTGGTTTCTTACTTATTTTAAGATTGCCTTGGTCAACATTCATTCCATTACACATGAGTCCACTTTGGTTGTATTCCACTGACTCTCATTGGCAGTATTATTATTATTATTATTATTATTATTCTGATCATTATTTATTCGCTCAGCAGATCCTGTCATCCATATTGAGTTAACTTTTTAAATATGCTTAATTACATGTAGGAACCTTGCCTGGGGCTATAATGTCAGTGTCCCATCTGGGATTTGAACCTGTAATTAGTTCATTAACTAATATAACCACTGCTCTATGCACTATATTGTCCTGTTGTTCTCTGTGCATGAGAGTGAGAGTGAGCTGGACCTGCTGGTGATATACTGTCAAAACTGGGCCCTGGCAGTAAATTAGAAAAATACAAAAAATTATGGTCTTCTAAAAAAAACACCCCAAATCTCAGGAAAGTAGGGGAATATAGTACTAACCCCACATCCGTTTCTTTTTTCAGGAGACCAAAAGCTGAGTGATGTCACTGCAGGGGGAGGCGGAGAGGAGGGTGGAGGCAGAGGGGGGGCCCCCGCGTCCTTGGACCTGTCTTCCATAAGCGCTGCTCTCCCTGCCAAAAAAACGCCCGAGTCCTTCCTGGGCGCTAACGCGTCGCTGGTGGATTTAGACTCCCTGATCTCGTCCAAACCCAAACCCAAGCAGTCAGGCCCATCCATGGCCTCCATGGTCACCAAGCCCAGCCCTTTCACGCAGTCGCAGGGTAAGGAAGGATAGCGGGGAGAGGGAGAGAGAAAACTTGCTTTAAAAAAAAAAAAAAGAAAATTCAATTCCGTTATCGAGACCGTGATAGTGATTCAGTGTTTTGACGTGGACTATAATTCCCATAGTAGTGGATAATTGGTGTTTAATCCATCTATAACGATATTACCCTCAGCCTCGTAGTTATTAGTGCTTAATCCTCTATTCTCTCTCCGCTCTCATTCTCTTACCTTCCCTCCCACCTTCCCTCCCTCCCCTTGCCTGCTCATTTTTCTCTTTCATTTTTCAGGCTCCTCTCCTGCCCCAGCCATGGCTGTTACCTCAGTCAGTGCCATTTTCGGGCTAGGGGCGTCCCCCGCTGCTCCCCTTACATCCAGCCCTTTTGGTTCAACCCCCTTGTCCTCAGTCTCTCCACTAGCCTCCTATTTTGGGCCAGGCCACCTCCACACTGTCGCCCAGGCGTCCCCTTCCACTTCTGGAAAGTTCCGGACTGCGCCTGAAAAGGGAGCTTAGACGACTCCTCAAGCGAGGAGCAGGCCGGCCGCTTTGGCTCTCCTCACAGGGGGACCTCCCCCTCGGCCATACGCCTGTCACAGGTGGAGGAGTCGTGGAGCTGTGCCAGGCTGTTTTTTTTGAGGCGGGGGCGTTCGGGTGGAGACGGGCAGAGTGGTACGAGACAGAGCAGTAACCACCGGTCCTTTCATTTGAATTCACTCCCTCACCCCTGCCCATCACCCCCCCCTCCCTCCCCATGCCTTCCTCCATCATCACCGTTTGTCTGGAAGCCTTATCCGTTAAACTCAGTATTTTTAAAAAACAGTAACTGAGCAACATTGAACCCAATTTTTTCCTTTATTTAAATGAAAAGCATTTCATGAAATGCGTTTCTTTGCAGCGTGGGATACTGGGTAGCCAACAGAGCATTAGCGCGTTCTGCTAGCCCTTCTGAAAACACACAAAAGTAAGGAACATGGCATGCTGCTATTACTGGGCTGGTAGGGGGAAGGAATTTAAGTTGAACCGCAAAAAAAAATAGATTTTCTCAAAAAGCACAAACATTTCCCTAAAATCCTGCTGTCACACAAAAACGAAGTATGCTATCACGTACAAAGGAAAAGTGATCAGAAAGATGGATTTAAGCAGCATTCATTTAAAAAAACACACACACGGAAGCCCATGTAAGCTCAAAATCAGCAGTATGATACACTGTATAAAAAGTCAGATTTCTGAATAATGCCTTTAAGCTCCTGGGAAAACTTCAGTTCAGTCCCAAACCTCTTTCCTGACTGAGTGCTTATAATAGGAGCTCTGGCGACACTCAGCTGTTGATACAGTCACAGGAGGCGGCCAGCAGAATTGTTTACTCTCTAAATCAGTCTCTAATTGGCTCAGATCACCCAGCTGGGTTGTAGATTCAGTTTGTCTCTCTGTGTAGGCATGCAATTTGTGAATGCTGATTATTCCGTTTTAAATATGTCACTTTGCCGGAAACTTCCCTCTCACTCCCCATGGGCTGGAAGTAGCACCTCGAAGTTCTTAAACCCTGAGTAAAAAGTCAGCGCATGTATTTGTGAGCCAGTTGAGCAGTTTGGAAAGTTGCACAGCCGAATTCAGACCTGCAATTTAGCGAGTGTTCTGCATAACTCATTTGAATGAGAGACTTCGGCAGAAAACGTACTAAAGGGTGGGACTGAATTCGCCTTGTGTTCGGTTAACTTTAACAGTGTTTATGTAATGCAGTCCGATATGTGCTGTACCAGTTAAAAGTACTTTAATCAGAGTTCATTGAATGCTGTAAGTTTTTCTGCGTACCCAATGTTATCACTGAGCATAGCTGTTTACTGTCCAATTCTGTGAAACCCCAGTCTGGTGTCGAAGCAATGGTTGAGGTAGAAGGGGTAAAATAATATCAATTTTTAAGAGGTTTTCCTGGAAGAACCTGTGCAGTGTCTGTGGTATCAGACATTGACTGTAGACATTGTAACTTTAGAAGCATGACTGAACATTAACTCGATACTCAGGATGCACAGGATGCACAGGCCTCCAAATAGCGCTAAGCCACAAGGTCTGGGCGAGTCGTCATCGCTGGAGTAAAGGCGATGAAGGTCACGTTCAAATCCCCGTCTCCCATATGGGTATAACCGTACAACTCGGGTTAACGGTTGCTATGGTTTGAGATCCATTAAAAACCCCCTGGGGACGTCAGAGTCAGCCTGACCGCAATCGGACCGCTATCTGACCATGTACAATTTCAGCGGCAGTTGCGCGGTCAGCAGTTGGCAGAGGGGGTCCGTCACGGAAAAGCGTCAAGGTTATGTTTCATGCATATTATACAACATCGGATGATTGATTCCGAGCGGCATCTGGTCCAGTCATCATGTAAATGAGCTGACTTTTAATCTTATGTCATGCATTTTCTTCTTTCTGTACTTCTTTCTGGAAACAAATTAGTTTCATGTTTAATCATTAACTTATCGCATGGATTCAGCTTCTGTTAAAAATGACGTTTGGTGATCGTCTGTGACTTTGTCTGTGTGTTGGAAGTGTATTTGCTTTCGTTATGTTGTGTGGTTAATGTTAGGGTCCCACAGTGCCTGTAGACACTGGGATTTAAAACTCTGGAGGACCTGGAATTCATGTTTTGTTTTTTGTTTTTTTTACTCAAATCTGTCCTTTTTTTCCTTGTCATTCTTCAGTCTCATTCTTTGTGTCTTGTACAGTGTTTCTGCCCTTAGTCCTGCTGCACTGATGAGCGTGGCTTACGATTCGCCACTACTAATGACCTACGTGCTAATGGCAGCCGCATGCTCTCCAGCAACCCCAATGTTGTGGCTACCCTGAAAACTCACTGTCATTAATCTCTTTAGCCTTTTACCAGGGAAAGCCACTGGGGGACGTTCAGAGCAGGGCTTTCAGTTCATGCTTGTGTGTGTGCAGAGCACCTGCTGTCATAGAGGAAGTTGAGGAACACCCGCCAGAAATAAAATACAGAAGGCATTGCCCTAGACCTGTCCTTTCTGCTATTGATTATCTGAGGTAACCAGCTGAAATTTGGGCCTCGAAGCAATTTTCGCAATTATTGGACTTCCTTCTGAACAAAATTCATAAAATGGGATTGACGGGGGTGGTTTTGTAGTGTGTGATGCAGGTTCAAATCCCAGGTGGGGCATTGCTGCTCTGTTCTGTTGCTATGCAGGGATGACACCCAGGTTTGAATGAATGCAAAGTGCATGTGCTCTGCCACCTCCTGCATTGGTTGATTGTCTTTATGGTATTGAGCACTGACCAGAATATGGACATTCCCCCCCCCCTGTTAAATGTATTGGAAGTTTTTTTTTTTGTTTTTTTTTAAACATTATTGCAAAACATAATATATTTATTTATGGTTGTTACTTTTTGATATAAAATATCCATGGGAACACACTTTGAATTTGTTTGTTTATTTATTTATTTATTTATTTATTTGTTTGTTTGTTTGTTTGTTTGTTTGTTTATCTGTTTGTTTATTTATTTATTTATTTATTTATTTAAAATGACATAAGCAGGAACATCCAAGAAGAAACTAAAGCGATCAGAATAGACTTTAGGGGACTGGAACAAATCCATGCTGTTATTTTTCCATTATAGTTTTGATAATTATTTTGTACAGAGAATGAGGCTATTTATTTATTTTGTTGAATCACCTTTCTGTGTTAACTGTGAAAATACACATTTGAGAAATAAAATGAAAAGTAAAAAGGAGTCCACTAGTTGTGTGTTTTTGTGTCTTGGGCACTTAGCACTAGCGTGCACTGTGTGCAACTGCATGCACAATGTCTAATAGTAAGCACTGTCTGTAATAGCATTCACTGTGCTATAGCGTTTATTGTGTGTAATAGTGTACTCTGTGTAATAGTGTGCACAGTGTGTAATGGGGTGCACTGTGTGTAATAGTGTGCACTGTGTAATAGTGTTCACTGTGTTTAATGGGGTGCACTGTGTAACAGCGTGCACTGTGTAATAGTGTGCACTGTGTAATAGTGTTCACTGTGTTTAATGGGGTGCACTGTGTGTAATAGCGTGCACTGTGTGTAATAGTGTGCACTGTGTTTAATGGGGTGCACTGTGTGTTAAAGCGTGCACTGTATGTGATGGCATTCTTTGTCCTGCCATTTCCTGTGTTTGTTTGTTTGTTTATTTAGATCCCCATTAGCTACTGTATTGTAACAGTAGCTACTCTTCCTGTGTGACTTTCTCTTCTCAAATTATCTCTAAAACCTAAATCGTATCTGAAAACCTATATGATTTCCAATTATGGTAGCTTCATTAGACCGTGGAAAGCCTAGTGTAACCTTCTGTCTTGGTGGGCATATCTAATGTTGAAATTCATACTGTCAGTTATGACTGGGAAGGGATATGAGGTCAGATCAGGCTCATAATGACAGGTTGTTCAAGTGGCAGGGAATTTGGACCAACTGACTGTTGCATTCCTAATGGATATTCTAAGCCTCAACTGACAACCTGAACCGTGATTTGCCATCAAGTGTGTTTTGCTAGTGCCAGTTCTAAAGAAGTAAAATAGCCAAGGCAGGATGGCTCCCATTCTGAACTCCCATTGATGGTGGAATAGAATATTTGCACTTGTGACCAATTTGAACACTTGACAAATGAAAGTCCTACTACATTTAGCAGTATGCCAACCGGTGACATAAGTCCCATTATGTCACTTCCATCATTTGCCTTTGAAATGCTGCAGAAGTTTCATACGCATGCAACCATAGTTTGACATTATAGACTAACCAGATTGACAACTCTGTTCTTAATATTGAAAGTTCCCTCAGCTTTGAAATATTCCGATTTAGTCTTATGAAAATGCACGGACAAGGAACTTTCTGTGGATGTTCAGAAATGCAGGCAACTGACCAGTCTGCTGTTGGTAAGAAAAGAACTGTTACTAAGTCAAGAAAATGGAGGATAGAAGGTACTCAGAATTCGGCCATCTGGTTAGTTTTTAATCTACTGTACGTGGTGCAACTCAAACAAAATGGTCTGTACCCTGAAGCCTGTATACAATCTATGACAGCCCTCATGATTCAAACACAATTTTGTACCAGCCACACAAGCACAGTCATGCCCACAGGCCTGGATTCAAATATCATGTCTTCAACCTTCATTTCCAAAATAATGCAAGACAAGTGTATATATCGTTGATCAATGCAATTTATTGAGTTAATTTGGGTGATTGCTGAACTTGCCATGCTGTGTTTATGAATAGTACTTCTGTGAGATGAATTTAATCACAAATGTTGATTGAATCGGTGCTTTACACATTTTGACATCCTGCAGAATGTTTGACTCATTTGTGAACATGCTTGGATAAATAGCCACTAGAGGCCGCTGTCTCGTTCATTCCCCCTGTCTCTGTGTGAAGGTGCTGTATTATCCCCTCCTCCTCCTCCTTTGCTCCTGTTTCAGTCATGATTGAAGGCTGATTCTTAATTAGTGGAAATCCCTGGGCTGAGAATGAGGTGTCCTCTCCCACCAGAAGACACTGCTCATCCCATAGACAGAATGTTTAACTGCAAGTCCAAAATGGACCTCAAAGCAGTAGAGAACAGAAACACACAGACAGGTATGTGTGTGCCTAGTTTGCTGGTGTGTTGTTATGATAATAATGCTATTATTGTTGTGTTAATTGTCACTGTTTTAGCATTATTCATTTATAGATCTGGAATTAAGGACTTTGACAAGAGTTTTTCTTTCCTCACACAATTTTGGTCATTTGGTCAACTTTCCAAGCCGTCTGTGCTTTTTGCATTCATTAGTTAGTCGAGGTTAAGGATAAATGATTGAATCCAGGCCATGTAGTAGCAACATTCTCAAACATCTCTACTCTGATTTTTCTGTTATAAAAACTCTCTGTCCCTCCATCCTTCCCTCCCTGTTTCTCCTTTTTGCAGTGTGAGAGATAGAGATAAGAGAAGGGAGCTAAATCGATGCAGTGGCGGACACACATTCTGCAAGTAGTATGTAAATACTGACACTGAGAAGACGGTCAGCATAGCGCATGACAAGTGTGAGGCATAACACTGCCCATGCACAGAGCGAGGAGAGCAGAGAGGGTTAATGCGCAAACTTTAATTAAACTGCACTGGGCCAAGAGCAGGGTCATGGATTGGTTTGTAGTGACAGAGAGAGAAAGAGGGAGGGAGGGAGGGAGGGAGGGAGAGAGATGGAGATATGGAGCAAAAGGGAGAGAGCAAAAGTAACAGATGGACTTAGACGGATTAAGGGGAATCCGGGTGGGCTAGGGATGGAAATTCCCAAGAAAGCGAGGAATAGCAGCAAAAGAGGGAGACAAAAGAGACAGGTGGATGAAGTGATACAGGAGAGACGTGGAGAGGAAAATGTAAGAGAGAGGGATGTGAGAGAGTGATAGTGAGAGAGAGAGAGAGACAGACATCCAGACAGAGCGAGCCATCGACGGTGAGTATGACTGATCAGTTTCTGCTTAATTTTGGGCTGACTGGAACAGAACGATGCTGAAGAAAATAGGAATGGGGGGGGATGTTACTGGACATTCCTGAAATCTACCCCAGAAACTGAGTGAAATTAATGTGAATGATGTGAAAGTGATATTGCATAAGCAGGGACAGAGACTGATAGAGACAAACTTGTGTAAAGATGGAAGAGAACGAGGGAACGAGTGAAAAAAAACATTATGAAGAGGGGCTGTGGTTGGATGTGATAACTGGGAGTTGGCCTTCAGTCCACTAGACCAAACAGCTGTGAAGGCATCATATTAATAAACGCAGTAAGAAAATTGGCATAGTGAGGAGGAAGAAAGACACTTGACCCGGCAGTGAACTGAACATAGCCAGGGGACATGGAAAGGACAGCTAGTCTTTATGAAGTGTTGGCAGCGTTTATCAATGAGTGTCAGTGACCTCACACTCCTCTGCTGCTGCTAAGGTTCTCCTGTACAAATAACATTGAACGTGATTTGTTTAGCAACCTCTAACCTATCTGATGAAAAGAATCATCTAGTGATGAATGGTGCTCTATTGATAGATAATCAATTGATAGCTCTATTGATTTAATTGTGCTCAATAATATCAAATCAAATTAAATCAAATTGATAGCCATTTGACCCGTCAGATACTGTACATGACATTGTTAAACATTGAGTGGTCTGTTTATTTACAATTTAACTCCGGTGTGTAGTGCTGCAGTCTTACGATTTGTCTCGTCTATCAATCAAAATGAATGTTTTCGCTTTGTGGTTTATAATTCTCCGTTTAGCGGACAGGCAGAGAGAGCGAGAGAGAAGCTGAACAAAGGGGATATATGGACACACCTAAGAAAGAGATTAAAATGGATTAATAGAGATTACGAGGAAAAAGAGAGGTAGATTGAGAGATGATCTAATAATTCCATCAAACAAATAATCACTCCTGGCAGGAGGGAGAGGGATCCAAGAAAGAATGTCTCAAGAGTCGAGCAAGACCTTAATTTATTTCATTTTAAATCTGGAAGAGAGGCTAGTTAACTGTGTAAGTAGACACATAACTATGGACGACATTTTCATGAATGAAGGCATTTATATATATATATATATATATATCACATTTATAGTTATACTTCCATGTGATCATGCAATATAGTTGGTGTCCATTGCTTTAAATTCATCTTGAAAATAATTATTTCTTGTGATGGAGCTTCCCAATATTTGCGCAAACAGAAAAGACAATTCCTTGGTATCAGTGGCACCATAAGAGTAATGCCTCATATTTAAATGGTAGGGTACCTAAGTGGACCTATATAAATGGGAAAACGGAGAGACAGACGGGGGGCAGGCACATACTGTACTCAGAAATCAGGGAAGTGAGCTCCATCTGTTCCAGTTTTACCTTAAATCCTCAAAATTCATCTTTTTTTATCCCTGTGGCCTTCGACCTCCAGTTCATTGCCTTTACTCTACAGTTCCTGTCTGTTTCTCCCCCCTGCCTCCCACAGGCTTCTCAACCGTGCGTCCACCTCCCTCTCTGCCCCTGACCCTCCCTTTTTGCTATTGCTCCGTCGCACCGGCTCTCTCTCTCCCCCCCGTCGGCCATGTTGGAGCACATGTCCCGGCGCTCGCGCTCCCTGCTCTCCCTGTCCCTCACCTCCCTGGCTCTGGCGCTCTCCGTCCTGGCCTTCTGCACCTCCTACTGGTGCGAGGGGACCCACAAGGTGGTCAAACCGCTCTGCCTCTCCCCCGTCAAGATGAAGAAGTGCGGCTCCGGCAGCGGCCAGTCCTCCGCAGGTGAGGTGTCTGTGCTGCTTCCTTACTTACTCCTGCTTTTTAATTGGTCTCACCTGTGTTTACGACAACAGCAAGAGTTCTCCTATTCATGTGAGACTCAGTGAGACTAACTCGTTACCACTGAAATTAATACTGTGTACTTAGTGAATGCATTTTTTCAAGGGGTACATTTTGTCTTGGTCCTCTAAACAATGACAGATAATGTAAATGTGGCATGGGAATATAAATGATATGCCGCAAAAATACTAACACTTATGTTGACTGAATTGTGTATTTCATTTAAACTGTTTGTCATATGAAGATTATAGTATTTTGGTCTTTGTAAAATGCAGTACAAATGCTACACAGTGTTGGAGTAGCTAAAAGAATTGATTTTGTATTTTGTATAACATATATTGTAAACGCTTTACTGACATAAAACATTCATTGTGCAATTGAACAAATAATGTAAATTTTCTCCGATTTAGCATTAGCATGTGTAATGTGTATTTCAAATTAACAGATAAAACGTCACCTTTATTCACAGCCGTTCATCCATAACATGAGATAGCGTTAGACAGACTGGTGCAAGGCCTTTAGTACTGCAGGCATTAACTCAAACTGCTAGCCCAGAACACTAATCTTAATTACCTGTTGTACCATTTTATCTACTAGAGGATGGAACTCCCTACAATGAAAAACATTGTTTCAGCTCCTCATTTTGGAGTAGTATTTATTTTTTATAAGTTAATATAGACAGTGTTAAAAGCAGGATTGTTTCAATTTGTGGATATATCATAGAGGGTACATAGTTAACAGCCAATCACTTTTGAGCTTTACTTTTAAGTGTAAATTGTTCTCAAAAACACTTTTAATTGATGAACACTTTTAATTGATGAATAATTTGTTTTGTTTGACACCAAATGTGATTTGGCACTATGTTTTTTTGTTTGTTTTTTTAAATTTGGGTCATCATGTCCCCCTATTGTAATCTAATATTTGTAGGAGGCAGGGATGGATTATTCCAGACTAAGCCTCTTCATAGTCTTTCCCTAAGAGTGTTCTTGACATTCTGATTAAGGATTATGGATCCTCAATATCAACAAGGAAAAGGGCAGATAAGGTCATTTGGAAATCATTTGGAAAAGATGATGTCAATGATGTTGGATTTGCCGTTACACTGAAAGAGTGCGCGCTTCGAACAACAGCATACAGTATTTAAACCTTTTCACAAAGGAAACTGTGCAGACTTAGACTAAGACTAAGTCCTGTCTGTCATTTTCTTTTCAGAAGGTCCTACTCCTCCCTCCAAGAAAGAGTCCTCCTCCCCATCTCCTGCTGTGTCTAACAGGACAGTCTCACAAAAGAAAAGGGAGGAGCTGGCTAGGATTCGTCAAAGGCAACAGGCCAATGCAGTGCATTACATCTGGGAGACCGGAGAAGACAAATACATGCTTCGATACTTTCACACCGGGTTCTGGCAGTCTTGTGAAAAACATAATGACGGTGAGAGGAAGAAGAGGGAATGAAAAAGAAGGGGGGATGTGAGGGAAAGAGTAAGGTGAAAGTCATGGCAGAAAGACTGGGGAAGAGGGTTGAAAAGAACCCTTTCATGACAGAGGATGTCAGTGGCCAGTCCATTTAGGCGAATTTTGAACTGAATTGAAGTTCTCTCAACATCTGTTCTTGTTTCCTAGGTGAGAAGTGTCGGAGCTTCATTGAGCTGACCCCTGGAGAAACTCAAGGTAAATTATTTGGCAATGTGAGATGGTGCAAAGTGGAGCTACCTTTCAGGGCAGTGAATGTGATAGGAAAACACCAACAAACTGTAAGTGTCTGTTAGGAATGGGTGGCCTAAAGAGGAGTTCCTTCCTCTAATGCTGGAGGGCTGCTTTTGGATAAGGTTTAAGACCATGCAGTGGAAATGTTCTTCAAGACAGGCTGTGGATTTATATATAGGTAACAGTAATACAAGCAAGCAACACCTGGGCTAATGAGTAGTCCGCATCAGCTGTACCTGCCTACTGATGTACATGGTGCTGTCCATGGTCCTGGAGGCCTCCCTGCTTTTAGGAGACATCAGGAAGTACTCACAGCACCCAAAGAAGAACAGCCATCCCGGATCCTCCACTAATTCTCTTGGGATCACAAGCAATAAATCATGCTGGTAATCTGTGACCCGGAGGTCTCCACTGGAGATCTATGGATCTTACCACAGCTTATGTTGTCAATCACTATATCCATATATTTACTGTGTGATGCACTAAAACTTATTTTCACTGTCAGCCTTCATATTGATGTTTGTGGTAATGTGGTACTCTTGAGGCTAACACATTACGTCAGTACTCAGTTCCACTGTCTGTCTCTCTCAGGGGTGCTGTGGCTGTCTGTGGTGTCTGAGTTCATGTACATTAGCCTTCTTGCGATGGGCTTTCTGCTGATGTGGGTGGAGGTGTTGTGTGCATGCGCCCACAAGGAGATGTACGCCCTCAAAATCAATGCCTTCGCTGCCATCTGCACTGTCCTGTCTGGTGAGCTTGCTTGCTTCTCGTCCCTTCGTAAATGTAAAATGTACATTTTGGTGAAGAGGCAGTGTCATTTTTCAGCGTTGTGACATGCTGATACTGCAGTCAACACTGTTCATCTCCAGTATGGCTTTAATTTTACTTTTTATAACAACGTGCATCCACGTTGCATCCATCTTGCATTTTCGTGAGGTACTTCATGCAGGCCTATTTTCTTTCTGTTATGATGAACACCAGTGATATCCACCATTTTGAAATGAGCAGCTGGCTGGTTCAGTGATGCTAATACTATCCTAACATTCTTCTCATTCTGTTGCAGGAATGATGGGAATGGTAGCGCACATGATGTACACCACAGTGTTCCAGATGACCGTGAGCGTAGGGCCCAAAGACTGGAGGCCCCAAACCTGGGACTACGGGTGGTCATTTGCGTGGGTGTTCAGTTAATAAGCATTCTTAAGTATAACACACACTAGGGTCACTGTTGAAGCTGAATCAGTCATATTCTATGCATGTTATATATATTCATTCAGGGCCATGGCCAAGGATGATACCATGACAATGGATATGAATGTCTATAATCTTCTTGAATGTTAATTAACTGTAATATAGAACTGAAGTTATGTTGAAGTTGGTAAAAACTTGATTGTGCAAATGGCTTTGATGAGACAAAGAGCATCTAAGAGTTCTGTTTGGGATTAACTGGGTGGCATTTCACTGTGACCCATTGTGACCACTTTTGCCCTGCCACAGTTTGGCTTGGATCTCCTTCAGCTGCTGCATGGCGGCCGCTGTCTTCACCCTCAACTCCTACACTAAAACCGTCATCGAGATGAAGCACAGGCAGAGGCTGCGATTGGAGGAGGCCCGCGCCAGCCACGCCCCTTCCTATGATGAGGTGGTGCCAGGGGGCGGCGTCTACTCGGTGAGCGGCCTGATGCAGTGCCAGGCCGGCCTGATTGACAAGGCGTGGGCCGCGGATGGAGTGGGAGAGGCGCCCACCCTCATGCTGGTCGGGGGCTGCGGGGCGGAGGGATGCGTGGACTGCGAGAGAGAGCTGGAGGAAATGGAGGACACCATGGAGAGGGACACAGAGAGGGAGGAGGGGTTCTCTGTGTCCAGAGAGGAGGACGGTGGGGCGGACGAAGTCCAGGAGGACATGGATGCCTTCTGCTAACAGATTTTTTGAGTAAAAGGGAAGAAGACAATAGAAAGAAGACTGGGATTAAGATGGAGGGATTAAATTTGGGGTGTGTCAATAAAGGAAAGAGGATCATAGTTCATTATTGGGCTGAACATGACAGTTTTATCAGAGACTGATAAGTAATGACAACATTTACTTTTAACAATATTTTTTTCAACTGAGATGGGAAATAGATACTTCCTCACCCTGTTAGGGGCAACAGGTTTCTTAATTGCTTAAAGAGGAAACGTTGTCTCAGTTGTGTTTCCCACAAATAATATTTTTGATTATTATTATTTGTTTTTATGCTTATTCTTAATATTTGTGTCATTATTACTATGATCATCATCACCACTATTATGCTGAGAAAGTGCTGTCTCAGTATTTTCCACATATCGTCAACACTGCTTCATTTCTGAGGTGCATCGCCTGAGAAACCCAGTGGATCTATACTTTACCATTACCTTTCATGAGCCTTTAGACTACACGGTGGGCTGTGGTATGGTACATATAGTAAGACCTGGACTGAAAAAAGGACATATGGCCCAAATCTTTCTTGTAACACGTAATCAAGTTGTGCTATGAAAGGTATTCTTCCCTATAAACTTCCTCTCAATTTGCTTTTATTATTAGAAGAATCCCCCACTAAAGGTCTGTGATTTGATATGCATTGTTTTGTGCTGTGTGTAGCAGGTGCTGTGTTTACAGTGTCCCTGTGCTTGAAATGGTTAGTGATTGACGTCTACCTTCTGAAATCCAGTATGTGTCAATTTACAGACCAATCAGGTGATGGTGATATATCTGTCTTATAGGAACACAGAAAGGAGACATAGAAAGGAGAGCAGCGTGCTTGAAACACTGATATTGGTTATCTAGCAATGAAATGTAACACGTAAATGATGTAGTTAGCTATAAATGATACACATCACTGGTAGCAGGTGCCAATAGTTCAGAGCAACAAAGCAGAGGTAGGGAGTCTACAGCAGAACCAGCAGCTGTTTCCTGAAGACGCAGTTGCTAAATTCACCATATTACTTTGAGTGAAAAGCTGCTGCCTGTTACCTATAGCAAATGTTTTCATTGTTTATTTTTTTGTTTTTTTTCATTGTTTTTTTGAATTCACAGAAAAACCTAATGTTCTTTCATTGTTCTGCACTCCCCCACTCTAGATATGGTGAGTGACAGAATTTTAAATGCTAGGCTATTGCTGTGTTCTTTCATAATTACACATAAGGAAATGCTATTTGGGGCATGTTTTTAGGTGTTACCATGTCTAATGGAGAATCTTATCGATCACTAAATACTGGTATATGCATTTCTATCATGTTGACCAGTGTGCTAGCTGTTCAGAAACCATGCAAATTGGAAATGAAGAAGGTCAAAGTACTGCAGAGAGGAATGGGCCTATTTAAATTTTTACATTGCATTCAATTTTGTTTTATCGCTGGTAAATCTGTCATTGTCCTAATTATTGCAGTGATCATCACTGAATTGGTGAGATTATAAATAAACATGTCCCTGTCTTTTTGGGCTTTTAATTGTGCACTGTTTTGTTTTATGAATTTACTCTTTTGCTTTTGTTGCTATGGTATTTTAAAATTCCTGCATTAGCATAAATTTCCTATGCAGTTAAATATTGAGAACTAATATGTGAATTGCTGAAAACATTCACATTTGGATCAACACACAGAGATGGAAAGATTACTGAGAGAGAGATTTTGAGAGGTCAACTCACAGCTGCTCTCATATGTTGTACAGAAGATTATGTCTGTAATCCCAAATTAGAAGAGAGAGAGAGAGAGAGAGAGAGAGGATTTCAGGCAGAAGAATTACACATTCAAAAGAAGGTACAAAAGAGAAGAGAGGTATAGTGAGACAGTTAGTTTGGATGTCACATTAACTGTAGAAATAGAACCTCTCCGTACATCAGTAGTGACTGTAGAGGTAAATACTGTTAACTGTGACTGTGTGGTATTATCCCAGAGTCTGTGTACCTATTATCAAGAATAAGCAATGTCTCAGCCATATGTCCTGTAAGCATACAAGCATAGTTATAGCAATACTTATAAGAACGCAGAAGGAAAAACAAATTTATTTACTCCGTCATAATAATAACAATAACACAAAAAAATCAATCATGGAGGAATCTTTATTCCAGTATAATTGTTGTTTGTCAAAAAAAAAAATGCAAAAAAAAACAACCACAAACAAAGACGACCACAAAGAACCAATAGAATAATGCTTACACAATGCCAATATATTTCCCTTCATTTAATATATAGACATATATGAAATGGAGGGAGATTTCTCTTAGCCACTTAATTAAATCCTCAATAGGAGATCCACCGTGTTTTTGTTGTTGGAATGTACTTTAATGAACCAGGTAGTCCAATTTCATTAGCCAGACTCTGTTAACTTAAATAGTTAAGCTTTAAGTACAATGAATTAGTGAAAGAAGATTTAAGAAAATTGAAATGGAGCTGTGCCCTTCAGAGATATGAGGTACTTATTACTAAACCAGTGATGGGACACGACTGTCAACCAGATTAAAATGGCAGAATCAGAGGGAAGGTTCTGTAAGGTTTTTGGGTGGTATATATAAAGCTTTGCATTGGTCAGGGCTGCATAACTGTTCTTACAGGGTACAATGATAGGCGGTTACATTCCCTGTGGCTTTGGTGCAATGCAATCTAGATCTGCATTCTGTTGTTTAAATTCAAGATCTTTGTTTTATGAACAATATTAATTATTCATATTAATACGCAGATCTCTTAACAATGAAAAGGATGTGCTGTTGTGAAGGGCTAATCAAAAATCAGTAAGAGCAAACATTTCTCCTAGTTCACCATAAAAATAAATGCATACACAAAAATAGCCGTTGCTGAAATTGTATTATTCAAAGTGTGATCTCTAATCCACTTAAGTGTTCCCTAAATTATGAAGATAATAATATTAAAGTGATGCATTGTTCACAGCACAAACTACCTACTCTGATTCTATGCAATTTTAGGCATACAAGTGGTTTTGTTTTTAATAGTTATTATTAGGTAGCTAGCTTCAGAGAATTTTCAGCTAGCTAAGCAAATTTAATACACATATTTTACTAAGAAACTACAGAAATAAAATTTCCCTCATTTGTTTAATATTGTGCTCTCTCAACTTGTCATTTGTGTTCTGTGCCCACTAGCACAGAATTAGGCAGAATTCGGGCCAGTACGGTATTTGACGGTATTTAAACCAGACCAGCCCAGCACCTGTTGAGTAGCGTACCTGTCCCAGGTGTATGTTAGCTGAGTAGGAACTGGAGTCTTATCAGACAAAACATTGTTTATAATTTCTAGCTGCAAATGTGTTCATATTTTTGTCATACATATGTTATGCCTTCTTTCTTTTTTTGCTGGTTTTCAAGGGCTACAAGCATAACTTAGCAAACCAAGGTTGTTCATAATGCTCCAGTCTGGGTACAGTCAGAAAAAATTGAATTTTCAGTAACAGCAAAATAACCATTTATTTTTATATTATCAACACAAAAAACTGATGATTTTTTATGATTTTTTATTTATCTTTTTCCATGACATGTATGTAATGGATATGGACTCTAGACTTTAGAACAGGGGTTCCTAATCGTAAATGAAAGGGGCCGGTGTGGGTGCAGGTTTTGTTTCATGCCAGCACTAAGACCGCCGATTCATCCAATTACCTAATCGTGGTTTTCAGTTAAAACCTTGATAAGCAGAATCGGTGTCTTAGAGCTGGGTTAAGTAAAAAACCTGCACCCACACCGGCCTTTTTCAGATAAGACTGGGGAACCCTACTTTAGAATGAGAAGTTCAATGACATCTCAAGGGTGACAAGGGGGAACGTCGTGTCTGTATATTTATGAAGCCTCATCCAAGCTCAAGGGAACATTACATTAACCCTCAGCATTCCCCTCAACATGACCCTGTTCAGTGTAATGAAAATATGTTTATAAAATGCTGCAAACAATATAAAACATTTTGTTAATATAAATGTAATAGTTTGAATAAAGTTAACGGAATGTTTACAACTAGCCTAAAAGATTAATGGTACAAAAAATAAAATTCAATATTATTTAACTGTTCTCTGCTTTTGTTTTCTGTATACCTTTTCAGTTGGATTTCTGACACCTTCTTTTCAAACAGATCCCCCAAATAGAAACCAATTCCCTATTAGAAATTTCTGCATTACACACAGTTAAGCTGTCAGTGTTAAACTGATGCTGATAGAGAACATTGTATTCTGTATTTGTACCATTTTAGACTCAAAAACCATGTTAGAAATGAATTAACACTGAGCCTTCTACTGTGCATACGTTTACTGTGTAATACTGATGCAGACTTTGGGGGCAGAAAAAGAAGACATCACTTGTCAGGAGAATACTGTATGAGACGAAGGGCGTTCTCATTCTCTAGAACGCCTTTGATAAACTCTCCTTCTGCCAATCGTTCTGAAAGAGACACAGGAGAAGGGGGGGCGAGGTTAATGACATGCTAACTGGCATCATTCAACAAATCTGAGGAAACATGGCACATGCAATATGTTTCACACTGCTACAACTGCACTATTCATCATGTTTGGTTCAATACATACATGCATTGTTTGATGGAGTTCCGTAATAACCATCTTGTATGACACCTTTCCCAGAGATAAGCTGAGCTCAGGTACCAAAATTGTGCAGTACTATAAATGAACACTGGGGGAGCTTGTGTTCAGCTCTTACCGTTGTCCCTTTTTTCAAAGTAGCTCCACAGTTTGTTGGCCCTCTTCTCAGCAGTGTTCTCGTCGCTCGGTAGCTGTAACTGTTTTTCCTTGGGGATCAACTTAAAAATCGCCTAGAGAGGGAAATACAAGAACAGATGAAACAAAGAATGGTGCAATGCCTATGTTTTATTAGAATCATCCCTGCGAATGAGTCACTGGATGGTTTTCTTTTGGTATCCACATTAAACACCCTCTTCCTCCTCCCCTGACTGAATGATTTAATACTGGTTTTGAGGACATCTTTTTCTTTTTTTTAATCCGCCCATTCTACCTCGAAAGTATCTGGGGCATTCTATTTTTTTCCCGTTGTTCTTCAAAGGTCTTAATTGGATGGACGGTCAGAGGAGTCTAGAACATATGATGCCAGCATCTGGTTATGCAACTAACTGCCAGATGGAAGGAGATGCATCTGTGGCAGTGGCGAATTCAAAAGCTGCTGCTTTACCCACACTGCCTCATTGTTCCACCGCTAGAGAATCTATTGATGTGAACCTCCTCAGAATAAATGGCTCCTGCCCAGTGTCTCAGCACAATCATTTTTGATTAGTGCTTGTCAGAAAAAATACCCCACTCCTCTCCACACCCACCAAAATGACATGGAAACTGAAATTATGAATGAATGATTGGAATAATGAATAATGAATCCATACTAAATGAGATGCCACTTAAATATGTTCCTTTTCCATCTATTACTCTTGGGAATACAATAGACAGTAAGTTTCAGCATATGGCACTGGCTTTATATTGAGAAGGAGTTATACTGCTGTAACAATATGATGATTACATGATTACGTGAAACAAAGTGTTGTTTTGTGATTGTGATGGTTATCTAAATAACCCTTGCATGCCCTGTGTCCTGGTGCCTTGAACTCTTAAACTAATCCCTTAATCTTACCCAAACCACAAATGAAGCCAAGCCCTATATATATCAGGTGATCCATGTAGGAATTACACCCTTTCAATAGACACCACCCCCCTCCCCCCCATTTTTGGGGACCATTTGTTTTGGACAAAGTCATTTGATGACTGCCTGAAGTGTGTGACCCATAGGCATCACTTGGCATTCATCATTGCTGGATAAGACTCTGCCGTTGTACCCTTGAGCAAGGTACTTAACCTGCATTGCTTCAGTATATATCCAGCTGTATAAATGGATACAATGTAAAATGCTATGTAAAAAGTTGTGTTTTAATGCATTTGGTTGCATGTAAGCAGAAAAGATGTTTCTGTACACTATAGAATTCATCCTGCTGCCGCTGTCAGCAGTCACGTCATCATGAAGACAAGTGAGCCAGTTTCAGTAGCAGCCATACATGGCCAAGCCATAACACTACCTCCACCATGTTTCACCGATAGGGGGGGGGGGGGGAGGTTTTGGACCATGAGCAGTTGCTTTCTATATCCACACATTCCTCTATCCATTACTTTGCCAACTCGAACCTGGCCATTCTATTCCTGAGGCTTGCCAGTGGTTTGCATCTTGTGGTGAATGTGCTGAGGACATACTGGCGTAGTCTTTCCATGGTAATCATTGACTCATCTATATCTACATCCTGGAGAACCTTCCTGGAGATCTGTTCTACAGATTTTCTTCACAATTGAAAGTATTCTTCAGTCATCCACTACAGTGGTCTTCTGTGGTCTACCAGGCTGTTTGCTATTGCTGAGCTCACCAGTGCATTATTGCTTCCTAACAACAAATAAAACAGTTTATTTTCATATACTCAATGTTTTAGCTATGTCTGATGTTTTTTTTGGGGGGGGGGGGGGGGGCTATGTATAAAAAGGGTGTAATTCCAACACGGTTCACCTGATATCAATGTAAATGCATTTTAACCTCGTGTTCATTGTCACATTTCAAATCCAATGTGCTGAAGTACAGAGGCAAAACAAAAACAAAATTGTGTCACTGTTCAAAAATGTATGTACTGTACTATATGAAAAACCAATGTATCCTCATGACTAACACACCAGTTCATACAAAATTAGTCTCATATAATTTTGGTCTGACCCTTTGCCCTCTATCTGCAATAAAATCACTGCTTTACTTATTACTTCACATAACATGCATGGTTCTGAACTTGCCAAATGCAACAAATATAACAAATATAACAATATTCTGTGCAGTAAATATATCTTCCTCCAGTTCTAATGGTATATTGCAAACAACATGGCTACCACAAGCCATTTAAATGTAACAATATATGATATTTAGCCAATTTTACAAATCCTCTTGTGAACCGCTGGAATCGTTTTTGCCACCAATAATTTGTGAAACATGAATAAACATTAAAATAACTATACACCTGGAAGGAGAACGACCATTTTCAGTCAATATGTTTCATGTTATGGGTGCTGCACTGGAAATTGGGCTGCTGTTTGAACATTTTAATCATATAAAGTTGAAACGTTTGGATTCCACGGTGCATGAGGTTTGGAATGTAAAATACAGAAAATTTGATTTGATACCAAAATTGCAAATCTGACAAAAGAAAATGGCTTATCACTATCACGAGAAAGTACGGTTTAGTCAAGTGAAAAAAAATGTTGATGAATGATATGGTCGCTATTTTCTGTAAAATTCATAATTTAGCAAATTTACATGTAATTGCTAATAATAAATTCAGCTGTCCGTTCAAAGCTAAATGACCAGTGGTAGACATTAAGATACTAACAATTAACATCATAATAATTAAGTATCACACATTCAGAGATATAATTTTTCTTCTAGCCTCTGCGTAGTTTTAAAGCATATCGCACCAACAAAACCTTATAGTCTAAATCTTGCATTCCATTGTTTAAACTTATAGTCAAAATCTTGCATTCCATTGTTTACCCCCAAAACCTCGTAGTTTCAGGTGGCTTACTTCTCTTCATCTCTTTTGATAAGATAATTGATGGAGTGACCCATGTTATGGTGTCTGTCTTACCAACATTGGCAAAAATCCCATGCAGCAGGCCAAGGCACATTTTAGGGGCAAGGCATTCTAATCCCATTGTATCTATATTCGGTTCACTCTATAATTTGCAGGGCTATACTATATTTGTCCCACTATTATCGCCTTAACCGAAGTGCTGACTATTTTTGTGTAGGCCTACATCCCATTTTAGGCACATTGCAGGCCTAACCAAAGGTACTTATGAGCTATCTGATCATCTATGTTCTGTTTTGTAGTTTCCTCCTTTACGACCCAGTTTTTCCCTTTACCCTCGTTTTATTACATTCGTGCATTTAGGACTCACTTGACAGATCTCGGTCACTTCCGACTTTGTGATGTATCCATTCTTGTCCACGTCAAAAAGCGAAAAAGCCCATTCCAGTTTGTGCGCCATTTTACCAGTGGAGGTCATATGCAGTGCGATGATATATTCCTTGAAGTCCAGTGTGCCGTCATCATTGGTATCAAAGGAGCGAAAGACGTGTTGAGCATACGTTTTGGCATCGCTGTCGGGAAAGAAGCGCGCGTAGATCTTCTCAAACTCTTCAGACGTGATTCGTCCCGAGGGGCATTGTTGTTGGAAGTTCTCATACCACTGCGAGAGCTCACTTTCTGTGAACTTCGTGTGGAGCTTCAGCTCATCCAAGATCTCTTTGGAGACAGCGCCACTCCTCGCGTTCCCCATCTTCTCTGACAGGTGGGAAGAGCGTAGTGAATGAAAGCTTCTGTCCTCAACAACTTGCTTCTCCGCGTCGGTTGAAGCCCTTAAATTTGAGGTGTGCTTCCTCTCTCTTCTGCCTTTCCCCCCAAAGACCCTGAAAATAACAGCAAAATATATAAATGGATCTGGATAAGCTCGTTTTAACGTAATCGTGTGAGTTACTGCTAAAACACACTTCAGCAATGTTCTTTGTTTAAGTATGAAATGTGGAAAACATAGGCCCACAACAATAAAAATAGCACGAATGACATGACACATTATGTAGCCCCCACAGACAGTATGCTTACTAACGACTTGCCATATTGCCATAATTTGGCCTTAATTTAGGCTAGGCTATATGAGGTATTACTTTCAGCCACACTTTGTGTGAAAAGGAGGACAGCATGTACGTTTTATTATATTTAGAAATAACTTCTATATCCCCCCCTCTTTTTGCAATGTGTGGATAGTTTTTTTAAAAATTATGTATTTTTTTTTTATATCCCAGCCACGTCTATTTTTCCTTGCGTCTAGTAAAAAGAAGTTGCACTAGACCACCCCATCACTTCAGGCACGTCATACATACATACTGTATCTAGAGGACATCATTTGAGGAATTACTGAAATGTAATTCAGAAATGAGTTACTCAAAACTGACTAGTTATTATTCAAACCCATGAATATTACAGGCAAACTGGATTAACCCCTTTGCATTAAGAAACTGAGACAATTCAACATTTTGTTCTTTTTAATTTAACTGTATATGATAGTTATTTTTAATAAAATATATGTGTGTATATATCCCTGGATAAGTATGCTACTGAAAATAAGTGCTAAGAAGTTCTTAAATAATTATTAAAGGCAAAGGTTTGGCTATTAGTTATATTACAATGTGTGAGTCAATGTTCTAATTCTCTACCTCCCTCTAGTGAATTATTTGTGAAAGGCTATCTCACTTGTGGAAGAGAAATAACATCTATTTAGATTTCTTTGTCAGGATTAGCACAAAATAGGTGGAGCTGCAAAGTAGGCTTACTCTTAGTAGTCTTAAATTCCCCAGGTTTTTTTTTGTGTCCATGGCACAGAAAAAAATTTTTCTCTGTTGCTTGAAGTTCCTTTCTTTAAAAAAACACTTACTCAGTAGAAAGAAACAAACAGATAAAATGAACAGGATCAACAGAGCTAAACTTAAATCAAATGAATACAGAATGGAAAAGAATATCATTTCCATTTTTGCAGCTTTAAAGACTATACAATACATTGCAGTTGACGTTCAGACTTCTCATTAACCTCTTAGGTGAGGGCTAGCAGAGATCCCCAGAAACATTAAGAATGCATCTACAACTGCTGATTGTGATTAAGGTTTTTTATATATACAGTATAGATGAAACAATTCTCAGAGAAAGCAGCTGAAATATAATGTCAATATGAGTGCAAAAACAGCTATATGTGGTCCTAGTAGTTCCAGAAGCTTAGGGGGAGATCTTGAACGTTTATCTACTTTCATAGAATGATAAAGAAAACAAGCACATAAAGACAGTAAAGGACTTCACTTATCTAGAGACAAAGTTTAGCTAAGAGGAAGATAGGGACAGAACACACAGAAGAGAGATCAAGAAAGGAGAAATTTCAGCAAAAGGAAATTAAAAAGCTCATGTCGGTCCTACCTGTATGGCGTCCCAGGAGACAAACTGGCAAATGAATTGGCAATACAGTGCAAGAGGGGGAGAGGAGGGGATTTCTCCGTTTGAATTCTGCTCTAAGTCAATTATCCTGGATTTTGAGTGGCTCAGCCTTGATGGACTGAACTAAACATGTTGTCACATCTTTCTATTTCTTTGCTATGGCTCTCCTATTTATATTTATATGTGATAATGTGTAATATATGCTTTTATCAATTTTCCCTGTTATCTGTATCTATATATCTGTCTTTTTAAATTGGGCCACTGTCTCCGCTTCCTGTCTCATACATTCAAATACATGCATACACTCACACACGCACACACACACACACACACACACACGTTTGTATTGCTCTACTTATGAGGACTTCCTATTGACTTGCATTCATTCCGTAACCTCGAACCCTAACCCTAACCCTAACCCCAACCACTACATGCTTAACCTTAACCCTAACCATAACCTAAATGTAACCCTAACCCTAAGTCCTAACCCTAAAACAGCCTCTTGAACTTGTGGGGACCAGCAAAAGGTCCCCACTTTGCGTAATTTTCCTCATCTTTATATCCTTGTGGGGACATTTGGTTCTCACAAAGATAGTAAAACATGCACACACACACACACACACACACACACTCACACGTACACACACACACATGGATGTAGGATTACCAGTATCATTAAACCATACAGTAGCCAAAAATGTAACTTGTACAGACATACATTTTATTTCATGGCTACCTGTTTTCCACCAAGACCTCTTGGTAGCAGTGATTTTAGACATTTCAGTGCAGAAAATTGGAGGCTCCTGCTTATTTCACTACAGTTTATGTGACTTGACAGAATGTTCCCAAAGAGGTGTTGCCACACAGTAAAACGTCCACTCTTAATTCTACTCTAACATTTTTTTCCCCTTCTGGATCAGAGTGTGACCCAATGGTATCTGTTAGAGTTGAATTAACACAATTAGAGTATGGGAGCAGTGTAGAAAATAATCATTTAGAATATGTTACTTCTTTTATATGACTAGGAATGACAACTGAGAACTCACACCACATTTAGATTGACTGCATAGCAAAACAAAGAGGATTGTGAACACTGGGGATGCTGTAGCCATTGAAGTGTTCATGGAGAGGATCAGGTGACAGGACTGAGAAAGTAGCCAGATCACCAGGGTAAACACCTCTACAGTGTCATTAATTGGCATGGAATTCGTAATAGCCACAGTGAGTTCAGAGGCCTAGCCAAGAATTCATTTTGGGGGGTGGGAGTAGGAGGAGGGTGGAGTGGGGTGCAGATGGATTGTCGAGCGGGGTGGGGTGGCGGGTGGGGGGGTGGGGGTGGATAAGGAGATTGTCTTTGGGGGGAGCTAGTTGCATGATTACCTTTCCAGTTTTCCTGTAATCCTCTTCCATGTGCATTTGTATTTCAGGGTTCTTTTCGAACCAACTTCGCAGTGCACATTGTACGCGTATCATCCCCCTTGGCTACGTCTCTGGGTGCGTGAGAGCTCCTGGTTTAGCCACAGCACCACCCTAGTGTTCCCTCCTCTGCTCACCAACACCAACTTCAGTGCCAGTTTTATTTACTTGCAGTATGCAGTTCTTACAGCAACATTCCAAAAAAGTGCTTTGATGGTGAGAAGAAAACAATGCAGACTTTTGACCACTTGGGCCATGGCTGGTTGACAGAGAGATCACCTGTCTGAGCATTATCTAGGCCCAGGTCTACTTAGCTTCATGCATTTGCATCATAAAGACTGTTGTTGCCTTGCAGTTGTTATTACATAACAGAATGGAAAATAATTAAAATTGTGCAATTGATGTAATGTCACAAAGGCAAATTGAACTTTTCTTTTCGGTCCTCATTTTTCATAGAATTGAAAATGTAACTGGATGCACACATTGTTGAAGATACCATATCATACAATAATCCTGTATTGCCTGATTTCTTCAATAACCTAAAACACAAATGTCTTGTTCACAAGGGTGAGTGAAACAGAAGGGTACCTCTTCAACCCACAAGACCTTTGGGTTACTGGTGGAACTGAATAGGAAATGAACGTGGCATTGTATTATCCTGAGAAAAATCTAGCAATACTGTATGGCAAGGATTCTGTGGGGTCTCAGTTCTCCTCCAGGAGGGCCACTGGGAATGCTGATTTTGTCACTTTAAATTCAGCCGACAGTTTACATCCAAGAAACCAGATGTAAACCAGCAGGAGAACCTCCAGTTCTCCAGGACTAGGGCCGGGGATCCCAGTTCAATACCAAAAGATTTTTCTACGAGGTCTCATCGCTGCACCTTCACATGTGCCAGTTTTAGACAGCGGGAGACGAGCGTGTGTGCTCCTCTGAAGTACGTGCTGGGGCCCGCCATTTCCTTGCACTGCACTCCAATGGAAAGAGCTGTGCAGGCATCTGACCTCACAAGTGCTTTCCGTGCCAGAGGACACAATAAAAATCTAAATTTTTCAGTGAACTGTCTTGCCCCATGGTCGGGTATCGAATCATGTCCGTGCCTGTGGCCAGCAGCTTGGCAGAATGGCAAGCACAATTCACACACCTGGCTGTAGCATCACCCGGGATGGGTGGGTATAAATTTGCTGGGTTGTCCCTGCTGCATCCCACAAAACTTCATTAGAGTGACTCTCTGCCCTCTGTCTTATCTACAGGGACCACTGCTATGATGGAATGGGCCCATGATAGGGAATTTCACATAAACAATTGGTTACATTTCTTTTTTGTTGAAAAATGGCTAAAATGCTTTCACCGTTACACAGGTTAATGAGTGTTTGTGCTCTCTAGCACATGTACAGCCAAAGGTGAGGCAGTGTGACAGCTTATGCCCCCCCAGTCATAAACAAAGTCACAGCAATCCCAGGGTTAAGGATTGAGTTAAGGTATCTTAAGGGCCCTCCTTCTGCCTCGCGTGTATAGGGTCTTAAACAAGCTTAAGTGATGGTGACCCGTGAGCCACAGGTCACCATCTGCTGGTCCCGGTATTATTAACCTTCTATTGCTTCATATCTTTTGTCGTGACTGTGCTAGCGATGACAATATGTATGTATATGAGCATGATACAACCCACAATCCTCTTTTTTCCCTGCCTCTGTTTTGGTCCTCTCTCTTTCAGTGAATGTCATTCCCTCAGTGAATCTTATTCTGTGACAATGGGCTTGAATCATGCCTGGCAGTGTTTATACACATCAGAGAATAGATCCCATTGACAAATAAAATGTTCTATATAACTGGATTCTTTTTTTTGTTCAGATAAGAAAGTTTACAACCTACTTATGAATAAAATGGATTATTTCATAGTAAACTACAATTAATTTCATAGTAAACTAGTTTGCCGTTAAAAAGCCATTTTTGGCCTTTATTGCTAAAATTACTGGTGCGTTATTGTAAGAGGGAAACACATCACTGTCAGCGAGAATGCTTATCACAATGAAAAGCTGCATCACTGTGTGTTACAATAAAAGGCACACAGTACTGTGAGAAAGATCTTTGTGAAAATGAAATGCATCGCTGTGAGAAACCATGGAGCATGTCATTGCCAGAGAGGATATCACAACTGTGAGAGGATTGTATAACTGTGAGAGATGACCACAGCACTGTGATCCCAACAGTGACAGATCACCGCAGGGAAAAATGAGGGGCATGGACAGCAGGTCACAACATAACAACCCCTTCTTGTGTGAAAATAAAAAACAACTTTGCTAGGAAAAGTATGTTACAATTTAGTCAACTGTGAAGCGAATAGCTATATGTTCCAGCATGTGGTCCTTGTCTGTAAATACCATGTTTTTTTAACTGTCATTCAGTTGTTTTTCTCTTCTTTTTTACAGAATGTATATTTGTCTATATTATAGTGTATGAAGGCATGTTGGAGAAGAAAATATCTCCTCTTGTTTTTCTGTCTAATTTGTTCATTGGCCCCATGTCCTGCCATCTGCCATTTTGGACAGGCCTCGTGCTTAGTTGTCAGATTCGGCTGTAGGCCCCTTTGTTCGGCTTCCTGTCGTCAGCTGCTCGCAAACCTGTCTAACCAACTCATCTCTCATTCTCTTTGCACGCTTTCATCTTCTCTTTTTCTCTTCCCAGCCTCAGTCGTCTTCCTCCTCCCTGCTTCTTGCGTTTTCCCCTTTCCACTCCCCCATTCTAACATTTTGAGGAGAGGATTTTTCTTTGTCTATAAATATGCACAGATAGTCTGTGTTTATAGGATTACCAACCCATCCCCAGCCTTCAAGCCAATAATTCCAGGCCTGACTCCAAAACTATCTCCAACCGCTGACCTTTGGGGGATCAGGAGTGGAGGGGCAAACCGTAAGACGCTACAGAAGATAGAAATAGTGACTGGGGGATGAGGTGGGAAAGGCTTAAGGGAACATGTTACACAAATATTATGAAAACACGGGGAGAGGGGAATCGGGGATGCGTCGAAGGAAAAATAGATCATAGACAAAAAAGGTCCAACTGCCATTTTATTCATCGACTGCCACCAGAATTTCTTAAGATAAAACCCTGAAATGATCAGATAGATGAATATAATACTGCTCTCAGGGGTGGCCAAATGTGGAAAAGTTAAGCTGGTGCAAGGATGTCCACTTAACGATCACTGTAAATTCTGGATACTCACATTGCATCTGTTGTGTCTCACTACAGGTCAAGGCATGCAAATAAATAAAAGATATACAGTGCAGAATCTCGATTGATTTGAAGTGACTACATTTTCTTGAACTTCTGGACGGTTCAGTATTCTACCTCAACCAATGTCCAAATCTGTTGGAACCCCGAGATGACATTTTCTTGCTCCTAGATTGCTTGCGTCTATATCCATACAAGTTTTCCGAGCCTAGCCCACAGACACACGTGAGGATATCCCCATGATCTCCTTACAGATTAATGTTGGAAACTCCCTCTTATGCAAGTAGCCTACTTTAGCAGCAATAAACACTCTCTAAATTTGGACAAGTGAGTCTCTGTTACCTTTCCACTGGTTACTTTTCTGTCCCACCTCATTTCCTGAAAAATCAGAGTAAGCCTCTGTGCAATGTGAACTTTGCTGATTGATCATGTCTTTCCTAGCCTACATGTGGGTAGGGAATAGGGGTCGGGCTTAAGAGTCCTTGTGGAGGTCTAATTTGTAGCCTACGTTGCTTTAATAATTGGAAAGAAAGCCTTTGTTTACTGCCAAACACTGAAAAGGTTTTAAATGGAATGCATATGGTCTGTATTAAGTTAAATAAAGGGTAACTGTTAAACCCCAGTCCTCCAGGATCAGAAAAGTCCACATTTTTTGATCATGTGGCCCTCCAAGACCAGGGTGGCAGTGCCTTCCCCTGCACATGAATACTGTACCCAGTGCAAGCTGAGTGTTTGTCTCCATCTGTAGGCCACAACGGAAATTGATTCCTATTCTTATGGGAGGAGAATAAAGACAATGGGTCTGATTCACAAAACATGCGTATAATCATATTTGATCGTAAACTGTGTGTAATAACATTTCCACGAACATTTCGGCATTCATCATTTTTTTCTTATCTATATTTGTTGATGGCTGTTTCCTTATGCTAATTACATGAACAAGATTGCACATAAAATTTACAGTCAGCATTCATCATCTCATACACCTGGGATGTGCACAAAAACAAAGGTCTGCACATGTGTCATGAACCCCATATTGTTTTTTTCATGGGAACATTTTTAAGAACAAAAGGAAAAGATAACTGAAGAAAAGTTTTGTGAATGAGGTTCAATGATGCTAGTGATATTGTCGATAATACTGGTTTAAGAATCCCCTCAGATACACCAAACAGTGGAAGTATCTGAGTGGCGAAGGAACGTGTGTAGCCTTACCCAATGCCACTGGAACGGGATTCATTTAACTTGATTATCGAACTCCAACATGGTGTTTTAACCTCTCCTCTGTGCTAACAGTTATGTATAGGAGGAGGCTGGTTTCCATCAGTGTGGCTCTGTACGGATCACTATCTATCTTGGTAGACTATCTAGCTTGTGTAGCCAGCATAGATACAACTGTGTATCTTGCTACGACACTAGTGCATAGGCAAATGACTACAGGGTGCAGATATCCTGAGTTCTGTGTGTATGTTAGGATCTTAAAACTGCTAGGTGTGGTAAGAAGTAAAGCGGAATGCCTGGTTAAATGAATGAAATTTATTGTACAGTATGTTAATAATGGCAATATGCAATTGTGCAAAATGTGTGCGTAGTTGAATGGCTATACACATAAGATGCGCAGGAGACATGTTGACAAGTCTCCTCAAACCATTGCACTTTTCCCCTTATATTGCCAAAGATCAAAGTAAAACTGCAACTCATGAAATAAAGACACCATCATAACATAACAGTATATCAATTATCCTGCTTGCGCTATCTCTGCAAGAATACCACATTGGGTCAACCTTTATATCTGGTTAGGCGCTGACCCATAGGTATCAAGATCTTTAGTCAGCACCCCACTACCAAAGACACCAACTTGTTCCCCATGACACTGGCTTTCCAGTAATACCAAACATGATTACATTATATTATGGAGAACCTAATGTTTACATAACACTGATCCAATAGGATATTTTGCAACTGAACTTTGTTTCTTTATCACACCCTGCTGAATCCCTGTCAACACAGTAAACACAGTCTGTTTTCTTCAGGGGGTCTGATAAGGGGCAGCCTTCTGTAAACCTAAGCTGGTGATGGAAATCATTTGGCCATATGTTAACAGAACTCAGTAATGCATGCGTACGAAAACAAAATTACGTTACACTACAGTCATCCTGACCGAAACAGTGGGTGTTAAACTATGCTCACATTTCCGATATTGCGTTTGTTTTTTTTGTTTTTGCCATATTTCGCTACCAGTAATAATTCATTTTTTTATTTAATCAACATTTTAAATAACATTTATAAATGTGGATAATTTTGATACTGTAGCAGCCAAGAATAGGCATTCAGCACTTTCTGTTCATGACTGGAAGGCCTCGGAAATACTGACACTTCTTGGACAAGGCCCGGCCTTGATATTTACTGTTAAGAGAACATGAACAATGCTTCCTCCTACTCAAACCCCGGTAATGTGTGCCATTTTCTGGAACTGCTGAGGAGAACAATGCTGGTTTCAAAATGTCAGATCTACACATTCATGAATATTCAATAGTGCTAACAGATTTGCTGTCAAGCTGCCTGTGCTTTGCAGTGTAATTGGTAGATAATTAGGTACCTTCTGAATTTGTTGTCTATCCAGGCCCAAAATAGATGTTCAAAGTGTCCTGATGAGGACATTTTATATTTTAAAGAATGTTCCTGCACAAAGGCTGTGCATATTAAAAACAAGGTAATAGTGAATGAGATGGGCATACTGTATATCGCTGCATGCAGCCCCACAGCTCCCTTCTGAAATGGCATGCTGTTCATTTGCAGCAAAAGAAAAGTGCTTGGTTTTCTTAATGTATTTATTCACATGACAATAATTCAGGCAGGCAATTACCGTGTGCCGTCATATGATACCTTCATTGTTCCTCACCTTGCATCTGAAACTTAGATACACTGCTCTTACAACAGCTTCTGGGTGCTTGCTGCATATAACATTTATCTTGTTTTTAAGTATTTATTTATATTTTGAAATCATATTGTATACTATTTTATTATTTATGTTGAGCCACATTTTCTTTAGCTTCATTAGCATCATATTTGTTTTAAATTTCCATGTTATCTTTCAGTAACAAGGGTATCTTTGCCAAAATGTATACATCAATTTCCTTTTTGACATATTTTTTTTTTCCTATTTATAATTTTTTATTGCGTTTTTCAAGTATATATCAGGATCACATGACATTGTGTATAGCTGTTCAATAAATAAAATATATTCCCATAGCAAATTTTTGGTCAGGAACATGGCAGATCAGGTGAAAGGAACCTGAAGATGGTGGGGAAGATGAGCCTGTCAATGATACAGTAACCTCAGAATAAATGGAGAGGAGGGGGCGATGGTAACAAGATGTGCGGGGAGTGGTGGAAATTGAGGGGGGGGGGGGGGGTCAATTGTAATACAGAGGTACATAAGGCATAACTGTCATGCAGCATTTTCAAGAAAATTCTACAAGGGAGCCCAAAAACACCAGAGTTCATCAGACTTTTCTATGTGGATCTTCATGTAAACTTTTCCAAGGAGACTCACATAACGGCAAGTGTGAACCGCATTTTGACAGAAGGTATCTGTTGGGTTGACCATAATAGTAATATACATTTTCTACCAGGTAAATAAGGCAGTTCAATACACATTCTGTATCACAATCTAATCCCAAACCAGTTTTACAGTTCAGAAGATACTACTAGAGACATTGTGAATTTCTTGTCAATTATCAATTATCATAACCCCATGAAGTTCTCTCCAGTAGGTCTCGATCTTATCACAATGCCACAATGTATGCATTACAGTACCAATGTCAAATTTAAACTTAAAACGCAGCTGAGAGATGTTGGAATCAATTTTGTGGAGACAAACCGGAATAAGATAAGTTTTATGGATAAACTTTACATTTTGCTTGAAGGCAGTAATTGAGGTACACCTTGGAAAAAAACCCCTCTGCAAACAAAAAGCCAGTCTTGATCGCTGAAAGATAAAGCAGTATCTCTTTCCCATAAAAGAGATACGCTCAATGAGCTATAAGATGAAGTCACAACATTAGACATGTCTGGAGATACAAACTGGTTCTCAATTAATGTGAGGTCAGAGCATATTTTTTTACCTGCCCTACTTTGAGACTCGAGAACGTGCCGTACAGTAATTGAACGAACTTGTAAAAGTCACTGTGGTGCAAGTTAAATTTGTTTCTAAGGAACTGAAAAGATGTATTTGTGTCACCTATAAATAAGTTTGATGTATGAAGCCCAAATGCAATTCATTGGAAAAGCAAAGCCAGGCTTGACAGCAGTGGGAGACCTGAGTGTTAAACTTACTGGGATACCGAAATATTTCCTGACATCTATACATGGCAAAATGATGTTAAATACCCCAAAGATATCGGTTAAAGATTGTGTCCTTTGTATATTATGGATACACGGTAAAGAACTTAGCAATCTTGGATAGCAAGATGATTCAATACCAACCTACCAGATCCATGTCTATCAAGGAACCAGTTAAACAAATGTTTAATTTTGGCAGACCAGTAATACAGTTGCATGTTGGGAATGGATGCCCCACCCAGCTCCCTCAGCTTTACCAATACAGAACATTTGAGTTGTTTTGTTTTTTATTCCCCCAAATGTAGATGAATTCAGCTTTTGAAAAAAGTGCTATCATATAGCATGGAAGACTTTGAAAAAGATAATTCAGCCATAATTCACAACATTGATTCCTCAAAAAAATAAATAAAGTTGGAAGATTGGACCAGTCGGATAGGTTTTGTTTATTTTTTTAATCAAAGGAGGATCATTTGCTCTGAATAGGTCCCAGATGTAGGCGTGATAAAAACATCCAAATATCAAAACCCTGCATTGGCTTATTGGAAAAGGGACCTTGGGGTAGGACTAGGGGAAGGGTTCAGATGCAGCACCTGAGATTTACCCAAATTAATTTAATATCCTGAAAAATTACTGTACTGATGTAGCACACCCATAACATCATCAGTAGAAGTTTTTGACATATTTTTAACTGCAGCAAATGTATTAGGATTTGTACCCTGATAATGCAAATTTATTCAGATACTATTTTTTCCATGATAGGGTGACTAGAGTGGCCAAGCCATTATGTACGTGTTTGTCTTTATATTTTCTTGTGACCAGTACGAATGTGTGCGTGAGTGTGCAATTTCTTCAAGCGAATGTTATGAAAAATCATCTCCTGGTGAAACGTTTCAAATGTATTTTTGTTGAGTCTGCATAATTGCTGAGTTGGTATTGTCATATATAAATTGCTAGTGAGCATGCAATATTGTCTTTTCTCAAAAGCTATCATCCATTATTTTGTATGATACACCCCAGAACAAAAATGAAGGTACTACAATAGAATAGTGGCAAGGGGTAGCCAACAATTGCTGCAGCATCCACCCAATACCCACTAATGCAAAATAGTAAGGGAGATTGATAGGGAGAAGTGTACATTTATTCTCCATAGCTCCAGAACATAAAGCCTGAAAGAACAACAAGGAGAGCACAACAAGATTATTGGAAATTCTGTCTAAGAATTTGGGAACTTTCTAGATCTTTTCACGTCAAGGCATCTGTTTACATAACAGAGTGAGGCTATGTACCCTCGTTGAAATGAGAGAACCCAACTTTGAACAAACTTTCCACCTCGCAGCCGCTTGGGAGGAAAGTGTAGCTCTTCCAATCTTCCCTGGCAATAGATGGCAGTGTTATTCACTCCCGTGTAAGGAGCTTGTGTGAACTTCCGTCAAATTTCAGCGTCTGCTACAACAGGTCAGGATCGTGGGGGCCTACTGTACATCAGACTCCAGACGAGAAAGAAGACTAGCGACAAACCACTGTGTGCACTTCATTCTTGGTTAAAAAAATCTCGCCCAACTCGAAACCAAGACTACTCACATATTTAAATTCGCCTAGGTTATCTCATTAACTGCACAAAATAATCGGAACATAAATTCCAATGAATTTCCAACTAGCATTAGCTGGCTTTCCAGAAAGCTTGCGACAGTTCTCAAATCATAAATTATTTGTCTAGATAAGGTTTTCTTAATAAATTATCTGGCTTTGTTATTATTTCTGTTGGTGGGTGTGTGGTGTTTGCTGGCTGGTTAGCTTGCTAACTAGCTAGCTGGCTGGCTACCTGCATACATTTATTCGTATTAAAACATTCTTATAAACTGCCTGCTTGGTAGCAGCACTATACCCAACGCCGACCGTCCATTCAACCACGAATCCAAAATGTCGGATTTTGACGAATTCGAGAGGCAGTTGACCGAGAACAAGCAAGGTAACATAGGTGATTGCATTTAACAACTGAGTTTATCACTAACTATTTTACTAACCATGCATTCAAGCTAAGGTTTGTTATGAAGCTAGCTTTCAGAATCTCATGAAGCAAGTGTTTTCCCAACTGGCTACTTTTGTGACTGGCTAGATGACAGCTAGCTAGCTAGTCTAACGATAACTAATTTCGATGCCACATAACGGTTGATAGGCAATAGCGAACATCTATTTACGTTTTGCTATTGTGAGAGTAGCTAAATAGTTTCTTATCAAGCTGGAGAAATTGACTACCGGCTGAATAGCTAGTTAGATAGCTTTAAAATATTGTACCGTCTATTTGAAGTTCCCATAGTCTAGACTGCATTGAAAATGGGCAGACATAGCGTTAGTTAGTTGGCTGATACAGCGTATTAACTTGTCTTTAACTATATAAATCGGAGTTTGTTACAAAAACATCGGCTAACCGGCAAAATGCTGTCTGGTTAACGCCGTCCGTGTATTTTCGTGATATTAACTAATTGGCTTGCGGCGTTGCTTAGCTAGCTAGCAGAAGGGCCATAGCAACGGCCAAAGCATTCTAGCAATGCTAATGTAACGTTAGAATGGCTGGTGCTGAAACGAGTAAATTGAAGTCTAGTTGTCGTTATTTTCATTTCGTGGCTCAATTGAAGGAAACGTCATGTTTCTTTTTATTTGTGGTGGTTATGTATGTTTACAGTGCTCACATGAATAACGTTACCTGCTTTATGGGGCTGAACTTGCGATGAGAAGTAGAATGACATTATTGAATCAATACTTCGCGGTGCCCAGGGCCCGGGTTCAGATGGGCAGCAACGAATGTGTCTTCCGTGCAGTAGGCTACCTACCACCGTCTTAAATCGCAGCAATGCCTGGAGACGCACACTGCATGCTATTCTTCTTCTTTTAAAAAACAGATTGGAAGTTAATATTTATCTTTTATGTCTGGGGTATGACAGATTAGAAGTTAATATTTATCTTTTATTTCTGAAGAAAGTGACCATGTACCATACGGTGTGGCATCGATGGTCTAATCAATGTTAATGGCAAATTGGCTTGGTTGGGTTTTGTTCTGTCTAGAATTGGGATGGCAGGTATGCCGTCCCGCCAAGTAAAATGACTGAATCCACGCCTATGTGTTTCAGCTAGAATGTATGTGTGTTCGCATTATGTATGTGTATGCATATCCCTCAAGAATTATCATATAGTTCAAATGAATGAATTATCATTATACGTTACTTATAATAAGCACTATACAAAAAGAAATGAACTTCATTTGAGACACAAAGTTTGAGTGACCACATTCTCTTCAGATGGGAAGAAAAAATACAGGGCCAAGTTACATTAAATAATTTAGGAAACATTGGGTAGCATTGCTTTGGAATAGAGCTTGTTTAATTTGTGTGAGCTAAAATAACTAATATTGTTTGTTGTAGATTGGCCTGATTTTTCATATCAGTATTTTTAACAAGAGTTCTTTTTAGTTAGGTTTGTTTAATTAATTAATTAATTAATTAATTAATTAATTAATTAATTAATGTGTGAGAATTTTTGTACGTTGAAAATGTTTTTGTTGAGATTTGTATGTACACAGTTGGTCAGGAGTTTTAGTACTCTGTTTTTAGTTCAGTTTAAGCGGTTTAGTTGTTATAAATGACCTCAAATGGTGCAAGGTAAGAAGTGAATAGTCAGAAGTTAAAAATGGTTTTTTACTTCACAGGGTAGTGACCTAAATTTTGCAGTTTTAGAGTTGTATTTGTCTAAATAAGCAGGTGAGCAAACAAATTCTTTCCATTTTCCAACATGTGAGGTAAATCAAGCTAGTTTGGGATGAATTGGACAGAAAGGTCAAGGAGAAGCAACCCACAAGTGCAGCACATCTGTGGAAACTTCTACAGCACTATTGGTGTTGACTTTCCAAATCATATGGCATTAATATGGTCAGTAGGTATTACTGCAAAACATGGCTATTTTGATTAAGATTTAAATGGTATTTTTGTACAATTAAAGGTGTTTATTTTTTATCTGTAAAATTGTGGTAGTACTAAAACTTTTGACCGGTAGTGTAAGGGTCATGTCAAAATCCTAAACTCTTACAGCTAACAAAGAGCAGTTATTCCTCAAGTTGTGCACCCCTCTAATTCCCTGTCATGCCCCCCAGAGCGGGACAAGGAGAACCGCCACCATCGCCGCCGCACCCCGTCCCGCAGTCGCAGCCGTGAGAGGAAGAGGAGGAGCAGAGAGAGGAGGAGCCGAGATCGACGCAGCGACAGTAAGGACCACAGACAGAGACGCAGGTAATGCATCTGCTCTGCAGACAAGGCGTGCATTGCTAGTCGTGCCACATGCATAAGCCCCCTTTACACCGAATATCCCTGTGGTACGGTAGCTTTTGCCTCTGGCCAACATTCACACAAGGGTCTGACTGGGCCTAATTTCTTCTCCAATTAGAGGTGTTGGTAACTTTCACACTGCAACAGGCAGTTTATTTCTACCCTCTTCTGCAGGGCTCATGTTTATTAAACCATCAACACCAGCACCAACTACCAGAAACCGACTTAAGGGAACGAAGCATACGAATGGGGCCTTGATGGTGATTTTTGGATAAAAAGGAAAAAAATATCTTACCATTGTGTATGGACTTCAAAATGGAAATCAAAATCAATCTGCCGGAAATGCTGTTACAGAGCCATTTCTAATATTCACTGCAGATTCTTTCTTTCACTTGTGCAAACTCGTTTCTCATTGGCCCACTCCGGCCTATTTCAGTAGTCACTCCCCACACCGTGAGAAGAAGAAGAAGGTGAGGAAGTACTGGGATGTACCGCCCCCTGGCTTTGAGCACATCACGCCCATGCAGTACAAGGCCATGCAGGGTGAGCGCCCCGAGCATCTTGCCCGCTTGCTGTCTCGTTTTTCTGACTGCGTGTCGACCCGACTGACAGTCTCTCCGTCCCGTAAACAGCCGCTGGGCAGATACCGGCTACCGCGCTACTGCCAACAATGACCCCCGATGGTTTGGCGGCCACGCCCACTCCAGTGCCTGTGGTGGGCAGCCAGATGACCCGGCAGGCTCGAAGGCTCTACGTTGGCAACATCCCCTTTGGCATCACTGAGGTGGGTGCGGGGTGGAACTAGGGCTTCCTGAGCTAACAAAAGCAAACGGGTATGAAAACAAGATGGTGGAAAAAGGCTTTTCTAATGATACTGACTGATGTGAGGAATCCTTTTCCCCACTGTGTGTGCTGATGTTGTAACACTTGCACATGTAATTGTACCCTGAATCTTTCACATGTAAACCTAGCACATGTGCTAACTAAAGTGCATAGATTTGGGGGGTGGCTATTAGCTGATTTTGTGATTGATGGTTGGTATAACAAAGCTTGCCATAATGCTGTGTATGTGTCCATGTATCCTCAGGAATCCATGATGGACTTCTTCAATGCGCAGATGCGCCTGGGAGGTCTCACGCAGGCCCCTGGAAACCCCGTCCTTGCAGTGCAGATCAACCAGGACAAAAACTTTGCCTTTCTTGAGGTTTGCCTCTGTGTGTGTTTATTTTGTCCATCCAATGGCCTGGTTTAAAGGGTAAGCACCACATAATGGCATCCCCTGAAGATATTAGGTCACTTCATTTTAGTCTAGAGGTTTTTTTGTTAAATTAAGCTGAAATTGTTGTTAGTATGGCTTCAAATTTGACAAATTGATCACTGGTGTATTTTAATTTTTTAATAATAGCTTATGCTTACCCTTTAATAAGCCTTTTCAATCCTTTTCAACCACACGGCCAGACTCGGGAAAGAACCATAACACCACGACAGTCAGACAGAGCTCACCTTATACAAGTACAGCTGTATTAGCTTGGAAGTGAAAAGGGCAAAATATAAGGGTCAGTTGTATACAGAGCCCCCCTGGGGTCAGCTGAGAAAAAAAAAAAAAGACCCATGTGTAAATCTGTACTCTCGGTTTAGAAATCTGTGGGCACGGTTTATAAACGGATTCATAATCCCTGCCCTCAAATTACGAATCCATGCCCACGGATTTGTAAACCGTGCCCTCAAATTACGAATCCATGCACACAGATTTGTAAACCGTGCCCCCGAACTAGGATTCGTAATTCGAGGGCACGGTTTACAAATCTGTGTGCAAATCCGTAGTTGTAGACAGTCGTTGAAAGTTTTGAAGCCTTTAATGTATGGAATTGAGCCAGTGTCGCAATGTTTTGCTTGCGAGAGGAACTCTCTTACAGTGCCGTAGGATTTACTCTGTCTCCCTCCCTCAGTTTCGCTCGGTCGATGAGACCACCCAGGCGATGGCCTTCGATGGGATCATCTTCCAGGGACAGAGCCTGAAGATCCGCCGTCCGCACGACTACCAGCCCCTGCCCGGCATGAGCGAGAACCCCAGCGTCTATGTACCAGGTATGTACGTTGGTGTTGTAAAGTATGCTACAAATCTACCTGCATTTTGCATCTACCGTCTGTGACACAATTCTCCCCCTTGTTTCCTCCATGTTTCCACACAGCTCTCGAGAAAGGTTTGTGTATGAGTTTTGTAAAGATGTGCAATTGTACAGCCATTTTATTAACATTTTGACAGCTTGTGTGAGTCAGAAAAAAATAATACTAATTCACCATTTTGTGACTGCATTAATATTTTAAAAATGTGACTTCGCTAGTTAATGAATGGTGTTTTATATTCCTTGGTTTTAGGCACCCACTCACTGCTTAATTGGTTTAGAAAGGGTTTATTGGTATTTTGAGAGTGTGGGAGAGATCATTCTGTGCAATGGACAAGGGACCGCTTGAATTACAAAACTGCACTGTATTATGTCTTACTTGACAAGATGTTCTATTTGATTTAAAAACTGCACATTTGAATTTGAGATGAGACAAAAAAATATATATAAGGAAACATGGTCTGGTTGGGGAACTAGAAAATTCTGTGACCAAATCCCCGATGGGGAACTGCTTTTATACTCCAAAGCAAAGTACATGGCCTGAATTGCTTCTCTAATTTTTCAGCTGTTAAAATGATCTTGTGAAGGCCCTGTAATTTGCCCTGGATGTTGGTGTTAGCTGAGCAGTTCTGTAGTTGTGGTAATCCAAATGTGAAATGTTCCCTCAGTATTTAGCTCAGCATTATAATTGAATTTTTATACTCCATATCCTATTTTTATCAAATTTGAGTGGATCAATCTTAAAGTAAAGTTGCTTGAATGGATCTAGTTGCAGTGCCATAGTATAGAGTGTTACAGTTTGTAGTCCTAAAACCTGGAAGTAAGATTGCATTTTTTAGTCATGGGTTCCCTCGTCAGACAATGTTTTTTTCCCTATAGGGATTTCGTTTTCTGCCGTAAATAAGGTCTGTGGTGAACGTAAACCTTAGAGAGTTTTGTGTTTTGTTCTACAAGAAAAATTACACCCATTAATATCTCAACTGTGGATTTTGAAGTGGTTTGTGCTTTTAAAATGTAAGTTGCTAACAAGTTGCTATATTGAAACTACAACAATGGTCATATTATGGCAACCGCCACTCTAGTTGCCATACTAGCCCGCCTGCATGCAACACCTGTTGTAGTTTCAATATAGCAACTTGTTCACAGCTTACTTTTTTAAAGCACATAACTGCTTCGAATTCACGGTTGAGATGTCAATGGGTGTAATTTATCTCTTAGAACAAAACGTTTTAGGCATACGTTCACCACAGAATCCAAAATCCCTATGGGGAAAAAAGCATTGTAAATCTGCAGAGGAAACCTTTCGCGGAAGAAACTTCCAGGTTGGCCTACAAAAAGACGTTATCACTGTAACACTCTGTTCCGCCGTTTAGTTTAGTTTGCTCGTGTGTGCTGCATTACCCCTCTCACTCCCTTTGTGTAGGTGTGGTGTCCACAGTGGTGCCAGACTCGGCTCACAAGCTCTTCATCGGTGGCCTACCTAATTATCTTAACGATGACCAGGTCAGTCCCAGGCTCTGATTCTGTATGGCAAACGCAATGTGAAAAGGGGCGTCCATTCCATTTTTAGTTGTCTTTCTGCTTTTTATTGGCCATCATCACTATGGTCATCTTAACCTCAGATGGTCAGCTTAACCTGTGGTCAGACCATAAAACGACACAGCCCTGCTGAGCTTAAAGGGTTATTTCACTTTGGTATAACACAAGTACTTTTGTGGAGCTTTACCCTATTGTATTTGCATAGACTGAATACTAGCAACATCAGCTGTCCCTGCTGAATGTTAACGGTGTCCCCGTTTCTCCCGGTTGTCCAGCTCACAATGGAAGATAATAATTTGATAAAAGAGAGTACTCACGTCAAATGGTTCCTGTTTTTTTGAGCTGATAAGCTGTTTTCATGTTTAGCTATACATCGAATAACTATTTTCAAATTGGCTACTGCATAGAAATGCAACAAACCATAAGTTGATTATTTTAACCCCTTTATGCAGATTCCAAATCTGGCCACTTCTGGTACATTTTAGGGGTGTTTTATTTAAGTAACTCCAGTGTCATTTACAGTACTAACTTATTATTAGTTTATATTTATATTTTAGTATACTTATTTGTTTATATTCCTAATTTAGGTAGCAATAATGTAACATAAATGCAATTATCTTGGTAAAAATACAAAAATGTAGTTGTACTCTTTTAGTTTGAAATTAAATACTGAGAGATCACATATATAAAACAGGCAAAATAGTATACATGTCATGGATCATAAACTCCTTGCCCACAAGTGTGCAAAAATCTGAGGGTGGTATGCAGAAGTACTAAAGATCTATAAAGCCAAAAGTAAGCTGTGCACCCTGGTGTCCCTCTGTGTTTCCAAATCTATCCAAAATGTCTAAATTCTGCATTGCTGTAAATCATAACATAACCATATATTTCGCTACCCACTTTCACACGATTTTCAAGTGGGATTTACTATCTTTTCTTCAGTATGGGAGTCTAAGATATCTAGGGGTTCAAAAACCCATCCAGAAATGAATAAAATGCTTGATGTCCATTATAAAGCATATTAATTTGCCTCTTATGGTTTAAAATGAAATATTGATGTCACATTGGAAAATAATGCAAAAACATTGCGGCACACCGCGTTACACATACCTAAATATGTACTCATTTTTTTTCTTGTACTCTACAGCAGCATTTTTCAAAGTGGGTGTCACGGCACCCTGGAGTGCTGAGAGATCGCTCCAGGGGTGCCATGAAATTTAAGTTAGCCTATGTTACAAATAAAAAGATTATGATAAAAGGAATAAATCATACTGATTTAAAGTATTTATAAGCTCTCATACTGCATTAGAGCTTGTCTGAACTCCGCATGTCCCGTCAGGACGTAAATATAGTATGTTTGCTAAAATCTTCTGAAACAACCCATTTTTACATTTTAGCAAGACTGGTGGCATGTGGAGCTTTTGTAAATTGTACCACAGGAAAGAAATTATTAAAAAACAAAAAAAAACATTTTTTTTTTTAGATTCCCTGCCCCCCGCCCTTCTGTACTCGTTTTCATTGAATCGTTGTATTTATGCCGAGTGGCTTGATGCGTTATTGTATAAATAAAAGAAAATACGCAAAACTAAGTGTAATAGCAGGTGGCGCACTTATGAAGGGTGCATACTCATAAAAAGGGTGCTGAGCAATTTTCTATGCAGAGATCGGTATTTATGAAAAAAAGGCATGATAAGGTACGTACTCTGTAAATAATCTGTAGTTGGCGTACACAGAATTTCTGGGACACTGAGCTCATTTTATAGCTTATTTTGCGACTCCTGCTGGTGACAAACAAACTCAGGCATAAGAGAAAATTTTTTAAAAATATTGTACTCTGTGTGATGGTCTAATGTTTGACTCCTATAAAGCAGTGAAATTACAAGTTAATCTGTTTTAATTGTCCACGTTTAATTCACTTTTTCCTCACTGCATGGTGCAGTTATGAAATTACTCAGATATGTTTCCCTCAATATAGACAGATAAGTATGCCAGCTAACTTACTTGATGGGCAGATCATTTTTCCAGCTCACCTGATTACCTTCATGTGCGATCTAATACTAATTATATTCCTCCTTCAAAATGTTGACGATGTTCTAGCTTCGCGGTAAACTGGTGCATCAAACATAACTCAGGACTGAGGCACCTATGAACGCTTACACTTGCTCGCATTAGAGAATGGTGCAAACCTCTTGAACAACACAAAGTTCCACTACGAGCCACTGTGCTAACACTGCCCTTATACTAACAGCTAGGCCTATTAGTTAGCCCCATATTCAAATGTGCTGGGCATTATTAGAAAAGACTAGCAGTTGTCTCTTATGACCAATGAATATGACAATATCAAATATGCCACAATGTAAATAATAGAAATTCTGCTAGCAGTAATATGTACATCTTTGCTATGTACATATGTATCCTCGCTAGACTTCATGCTTCCTCCTCCTCTGACCTACTCCTACTCTATGTCAGCATGGCAAGAATTTGCTTTAGTCATGCTGATGAGTTGGCAAAATTAGTAAAATCGTCCAAAAACCAAAGAAGATTACGCCTCAACAAATCCTTGTATAGTACTACGTAACGTTACGGTTGACTGCAACTTTGTGCTGGACCTACCATTCTTGCTGTTTGTGCTGGGCTCTCAATTGTTATAAACTTCCAATGAAACATGTCATACACCAGTGGAAAGCTTATACTGAGTTACAGCGGCATAAAAGGTAAGTTGGGTTTTACACACAGCCGATGTAAATGCCTATCCCCGCTTTCTTTGCGTGTTTATTTCTCAGACAAATAGTTCAAGGCAATAAAGAACCACTGCTTCTTGATGTGTAAAACCAATGGTAAGATTGTATATTTATGCCATAAGCTCTGGATAAGAGCGTCTGCCAAATGCCTGTAATGTAATTTAGGTGGAGATATTGATAGTAGAATGGTGTGATATCACACAAGACTTCCTGTTGTTTATTTCGCTACCGCTAACCGCTGTATTGGCATGCCGTCGAGCTATTGTTGGCTTTATCTTGTTCTTCTGATGGAGTATGAATTTTGGTGGTGAAAAAATATTTTTATGAACTCCCAGATAGATGTTATTGTCCAGTGTGACATATCTGGGGGGTATACTGTAGTTGCAGATGAGACTGCAGGGAGGGGGTGCTTTTTAAGTGGACGAACTACATGACAATGGTGGCACTTGTTGTTGTGTATCATCTACCAATAAAGCTAGAATACAGGGGTTGTTGTCTCCATTCATAGTTTGGTTGCAGGAACACTGAATGTCTGAGTTGAGCAATCTCTGGTCGCCGGCGTCCTGGCCACTAGGGGGCTTGCACGAATGGTATTAATGCACGCACACATGTGACTGATGTGATAGTGCGCAAAGATACATTGCTTAGTTAACATAACAAAACTTTTTCCGGATCTTCTTTTTATTTGATAAGGCAATATGTTGATAATAGATCAGTTGTATAAAAAAAAAGAGAAGAGAAAATGTATGATGTTAGTACACTTTTTCCTCCGTAGTTAGTGTGTGCATTAAAACTGTTTATTTTGTCGAGGTCCTAAAAATGAATGGGAGTGAATTGGGATCCAGACAACCGGGAGGAATGGCAAGGCCGTTAACGGTCATCAGGAACAGCTGATGTTACTAGTATTCACTCTGTACAAGTACTATGGGGTAAGCTCCACAAAATTACTTCTGTTTTACCAAAGTGAAATATCCATTTAATGAACTGTAACCTGGTTGCTGGCTCAATGCCATAATTGGCCGAATCGCTTCAGAGTTTAGTCTGTAGGCCTATATTCTCAAAATCATTTAATTTGATTAGTGTGTCAAAAGAAATACAGTGCCTTTCTTAATTTTGTGATTGTTTCAATGGGTTTACAGTGTAGCTCTCTGTAAGACAAAGACGGCAGGGACGACTGCGGGTGTGTGTAGCTGGACGAACTTCAGTAATGAGGCTGGAGGCAAAGGTGCCCGAAGTAACTGGACCCTTCTGACCTGCACATGTATAGGCAAACAGAACATAACAAAAAAGTAAAGATGTATTTCAGTCTGCTGGCTTCCCTATGCGCCAAGAGTCACTAGCAACAATATGCATGGGCACGTGGCCGGTTAATATACATTTCAGTGTTGGGGTCAGTTCAGTTTAAATTGAAGTCGGGGGACAATTCCAATTCAGATCTTAACCAGTTTGATCAATTCAAATTTGAATGCTTTAGGATTCTTATAATTCCAATTCATGAATTTGAATTAATATTCTTTGAATTGGAACTGGAGTTGTAAATGCTTTGCTGTGGAATTGGAATTTACTTGGAATTTATCATTTTGAACTTTAATTTTAGTTTAGAATTGTCAGTATCTCTTAAATTTTACAAGATGTTTCAGTTCATAGAAAGCTCTTTGTATTAGACTTTTTGATCTGTTGTTCTTTTAGTGTTATGCGGGTACTTTGTATCAATTTTATTGGTGTCTACATGCATTTGCTTAGACCAGTTATCAACCAGATATCAGACATAAAAATGTGTGATGTAAAACAAACTATCTACTATATCACTGGAAATACAATGGATTTTAAAAAGTTTTTCTCTAGAATTAAATAAATGCATGGATGTAGGTATCCCTCAGAAAGCGAACAATTTCAGGAGGTAAGTTAAGAAACTGCGAATCAGGGTTGACTGAGTTTAGGTAATAAATTGAATTGTGTTTAATGAATTTAAAATAGCCACAGTGTGCTATGAGTATTTTCCAATGAACGACTTGAATTTCAGTTCATTTCCTGAAATGATCAAATAGAATTCACCCAGACTCTGGTGTATATTGAATTAAGGCAATTTGATTTGATTTGATTTAAGGAGATGATTGTTTTGAAGGATTTTGCGTGGGAGGAATATTGAACTGGAATTGAGTTTGTCGAATTGATCTGAATTTGGACTTGAAAAGGAATTAAGCGCATTGTTTTGGAAAATGAACTGAATTGGTAGGATAGGGATAAGGAATTAAATTGGAATTGAGTCACTGGAGTTGACCCCAACCCTGACAGATTTATGTCCATAAATGTCGCTGCAGCATTTGACATTAAAGGTAAGCACTCCTATAACTTTACCTTTTAAAAAAAAGTGATGTGATTATGTTATATAATCCACATTCCTGTTAGTACACAACATCATGTTGATATTGTCTTTCTCCTCAATCCTTCATGTGCTTCTTCTTCCAGGTAAAAGAGCTGCTCACATCCTTTGGTCCTCTGAAAGCATTTAACCTTGTGAAAGACAGCGCCACAGGGCTCTCGAAAGGCTACGCCTTCTGTGAATATGTCGACGTCAATTTGAACGATCAGGTAATTAATGCATTGATATTGTACCCAGTTGTCCCATTATATCCTGCACTCTGTGCCTTTATTACTCCCTAGTGTTTCATCTGCCCCAGCAGAAACGACAGCTGGCCATTTTGTGACAGGGTTCGTACGGTCATGAAAAACCTGGAAAAGTCATTGAAATTTAAAATGCAAATTCCAGGCCTTGGAAAAGTTATGTAAAATAATATTTTTTGAAAAGTTTTTGAAAAGTAATGGAAATATAGCTAAAGTTGCATCAAATATAATTACTAATTAATCCAATCATAAAAATAGTTTGTATAGTAGGCCAATAAAACGTAAATTGGCTCGTAACATTCGCGGTATTCTGGTGGTGTGAGAAGTTAATTCGGTCCTGCTCAGTCTGTTTACAGGCACGCCTCTGCTGATGTAGCAGTTAGTAAACGTAGGCCCTACTGTGCCGACAATATGCCAGGGGAGTGCAGCTTCAATAATATATCAGGGCTCGAAATTAACTTTTTTACTTGGTAGCACTGGTGCTCCCAACTTCAAAAACTTAGGAGCACCCACCGAAATGTAAGGAGCACCAACAATATATGCAATAGATTTTTTATTGATAAAAAACGACAATATAACAGTACGGTTTACAAGTAACAGTTAAACTGTCACGCCTAAAATGTGCCGACTCTTCAAGAAATTGCATGTTATGCATTCAAACGACAAAGCGCTTCTCGTCACATTAATACCGCTAATTAAATCAACCGACAGTAAACTGCATAGGAGAAATTAGCTGTTTCAGCCGGGTCGCTACACAAAACGTCCGCTTCAACTTTTCAGCTTTCGATAACGCTAATAAATTGAACATAAACTTTTGTCTTCAGGTAACATTAGTTAACGCGTTAGCTCTCTTTGTCGCGTGACAGTGGAGTGCAGCGAAAGGGAGTGATTGAAGGCTAATATTAACCTATTTAAAATCAGCATTAAAGGTAAGAATGTCAAGCTCACGATTGGTTAGAAGGGTCACCGTCAGCTCACAAGGCACATACTGAGTGTACTAACTAGTGAATGTACAGAGAAAGAGACGTTCGACTGGAAAAAGAAAAAGAAAAAAAAAAAAGGTCGCACCAGAACAATTGTTTGCACTCGCACAAATGCTCCCAATTATATTTCAAGGTCGCACAGATTAAATTTCGGGAGCAATTTCGAGCCTTGTTTGAGACATTGACAAAAATGTTAAACTATTCGAATTAAAATATGAGAGAATGTATCTAAGTGTGTCTATCTGGTGTTTATTTGTTTTAGAGAGGCACCATATGTTTCAGATGCAGACCTAATTTTACTTAGTGTTACAATAAATAATTTTAAATCGTCCCGCTGAGATAAAGTCATTTGTTTTGGTCATGGAAATTCAGTTAAAGGTTGTGGAGAAGTCATGGAAAAGTCATTGAAAATCATTGGTGAAAAAGTGTATGAACCCTGTTGTGAGTTTGAGGATTGCTTGTACGTATAGACGCACTATCTGCAATACGGGAGAACATGACTGAGGCATACTGTTCCTGTATTAAGAAATATATGCTTCCATTTGACGCTTTGAATGTTTACATTCTTGGAAAAGAGGCGAGCATTTCAACAGCAAGCTGGCATTGAAAAGAGCACACACATGACCGTGCCAGTCAGTGCCAGCTGTGACATGTTTCTGATATGTTTCGTGCCACAGGCCATTGCCGGGCTCAACGGAATGCAGCTGGGTGACAAGAAGCTCCTGGTGCAGAGGGCCAGCGTGGGAGCGAAGAACGCTGCTCTGGTAAAAGGGGGGGGGGGGGAGTCAGGAATGCTGCACAGTGCCAGGAATGGCTGTGGTGATTGAAGGGGCCAGGAGTGGTGACCTGGTGAGGGTGGAGGGAGGGGGCTAGTTGGAGGCCAGGAAAACTGCTCTGTAAGGGGGAGGGGGACAAGAGAGGCAACAATGGCTCTAGTAAAGAGAGGCATCTGATGTGTCTGCCCACGTGTCTGCCAGACTGCCATGAGGGGAGCTCATAGTTATGCAACTCCTCAATTTTACCGAGTAATTTTTTCAATATAGTTTTCTCCTCCTCTAAATATACAATACATGCTTATTTTTTCAACTAATCATTTTTAAGTTTTTATGCCTCCGCGACGGCACAGCCGTGGCCGGAGGCATTATGTTTTCGGGTTGTCCGTCCGTCCATCTGTCCCGATTCTCGTGAAGGCGATATCTCAGGAACGCCTTGAGGGAATTCCTTCAAATTTGGCACAAATGTCCAATTGGACTCAAGGTTGAACCGATTAGGTTTTGGTGGTCAAAGGTCAAGGTCACTGTGACCTCACAAAACACGTTTTTGCCTTGAGGGAATTTCTTCACATTTGGCACACACGTCCACTTGGACTCAAGGATGAACTGATTACATTTTGGTTGTCAAAGGCAGAGGCATACAACTACGAGGCGGTATTTCTAGTCTTATTTTTCTTCTGGTGGATTATTGCGAGGTCTTACATAGCCAATAGTTGCTTGGTTCTCACAAATACACAAACATGACCACAAAATGTCTCCATTTCTGTAAGGCTAATATCTATTTCTGGTGTTATAACCTTTCCTCCACAAGTGTATGAGCAACATATTATACACTGAAGTTGAAGATACCCCATGGATATTGTAGTTCCATAGTCCAACTGTTTTAAAACCTTTATGGCACACTTTGCCCACACCCCCCTGTACAGACAGGTATAAATCAGGCCCTGGTGACTACAAATGTGCACCATGGGCATTGTAGTTCACAGCCACTGAAATGGATTTTAACTCTTTAACCCTTTTTAGGCCTTTGTGCGATCACAAATATGTGATTAGAACTAAATGTTCTAATGCTGATGTAACAGTCACTACTGGTAATTGAAAGCAATGGAGTTCTAGAACAACATTCCCAAAAAAAACCTACTCTTCAGGATTACAGGGTTAAAGCCTGTAACCTCTCTTCAATACCCATCTCCTCTCTCCCTCCATCACTTCTACCCATTCAGACCAGTATAAACCAGACGCCGGTGACGCTGCAGGTGCCGGGGCTGATGAACAGCTCTGTGGTGCAGATGGGCGGCCTGCCCACCGAGGTGCTCTGCCTCATGAACATGGTGGCACCCGAGGAGCTGCTGGACGACGAGGAGTACGAGGAGATCGTGGAGGACGTGCGGGAGGAGTGCAGCAAGTACGGACAGGTGAAGAGCATCGAGATCCCCCGTCCCGTCGACGGCCTGGAGGTCCCCGGCACCGGCAAGGTGAGACTCACAAGATGGGCTCTGTGTGCTGCTGCTTCTTCTACTGTCAATACAGGCAGTCCCCTTATAGTCCCCTTCAGCCTCAAGGAAGTGTCATTGAAGGATCCAGAGTGGATTTATCTTTCTGTGTCTCAGTATGGAACAAGCGGCCAGCTTTTCTAGTGTGAGAAACCTCTTCACTCTTCATTTACAAATGCATAAACATGACCATGACATCTTTAGTCTACTGGCTATATTCACTGGACTCAGGGGTTCTGTTATATACATTTTTTGGCTGCAAATGACCCCTGTTCGCTCTCTCTCCTTCCCGCAGATCTTTGTGGAGTTCATGTCGGTGTTTGACTCCCAGAAGGCCATGCAGGGGCTGACAGGCAGGAAGTTTGCCAACAGGGTCGTGGTCACCAAGTACTGCGACCCCGACGCGTACCACCGCCGGGACTTCTGGTAGATTCGGAGCGGAGGGAGGAGGGTGGGGTTTGAGCTGACGGGCAGGAACGCAAGAGAAGAGAACTTGTGGAGATGGTCTCTGGAAAGAGGTGGAGGGGAGAGAGACAGGAGAAAGAGCTTGAAGGGTAGTTTTTTTGTATTTGTAAAAATAGATGTGGAGGAGCGGTGGAGAAGGAAGATTTCTTATACTAAGATGGAGGCCATTTGAGTTCAGAGAGAGAGAGGGGGAGATTTCTGTACTTTGTTAAGTTAAGGTGTGGTGTGTGTGGGGGGAGGTGTCATCTAAAGCCTGGCAAGGAAGGGAGTGTTTTTGTACTTGGAAAGGTATGAGGAACAGGGATTCATGTGTAGATGTATGTAGGCCACAAGTTAGGCATAGACACTGATAGAACTGTTAACGGAAAAACGAAAAATGTAATTGGAATACATTAAATTATGTAAAGGACCCTGAGTAGGGGATTGACGGCAAATCTCACCAGTTAGCTCCATGAGAGAGGAGTGCAAATGATCGGTGGACTGTCAAAAGCATAAATGGAATATTTGGCCACGTAACTGCCTGGGGGAGTTATTTTGTAGCTGTTTACATCTCCCTGTATTCCGTCTATCCTTCTTCCAAAGCCTTGCCTTAACAAATCATTCTCTCAGTCTTTCCCTCTCCCAATTGATTATACTCAAGTACTCACACTCATTAAATAAGGTCCTTGTTCAAATACAGTAGCCTTAATTTTGTCTTGGACTTTTGTCGGTTGCTGTTTTTGCAAAGCATTGCTTAATGGACTTATTGTAGTGCCGCCCATGGTTTCTGTGTGCATATCTCTCTGAATCTTACAGGCTCATTTAAATAGCAAAACATTTGCTGGTGGCAGTTACGGCACGTTTCTGTGTAACTGCCTCTCCTGGTGGTGGCCAGTTTTGTTCTGTGGCTGCACAAAACATCTTAAACTTCCATCATTTTCATCAGTGAATTCCATCCATCTTCCTCTACTGAAAACTGAAAATTTTATTTGAGGCAAAGGTTTGCTTCGGTGTATGTCAATGCCATCGTTTCTGTGAGATAGAGGAAAAGTCATTTGACTAACAGCAAAGGTTTCTAGGTCTGTAGCTATGTGCACATCTCTTATTAGTATTTTAAAGGTCTGTTCATCCCCACGCTCCAAATTAACTGATGCCTGAAGGGTGTATTTGCCACATATTTTTTTTGCTTGCCCTTCTTCTTTTGAGATCATATGTAATTTGTCATCTTCTCGCTCAGATCTAAATTTATCACCTCACCTTTTTTCATAGAATCTGGTCATTTTCTGGTAAAACCACTAACAACTACTTACCTGCAAAATGTGATAGTTTACAGTTCAGTCTTCTGTCTTCGTTATGAAATTGATTCAGGTATTTGAATATCTGAAGCAGAGCTACCCAACCCTGTTCCTGGGGATCTGCCATAGGTCCTGTAGGTTTTCATTTCAACCCTAATTTGGCACAACTGATTATGCTAATTAGCAGCTGAAAACATCTCTAGCCATTGAATAAAGTGAGCTTTGTTAGGGTACAGATCTCCAGGAACAGAGTTGGGCAGGCTTGACCTGAAGGGTCTTGTCCGACTATCAAATTGTGCCGAATCGGCTTTTTTTGGTTTGTTGTTCCTTTGTGTACAACGATAATTTATCTGTAATTGCTTGGTAAAGTAAGTTTTTGTGAAAAATGCGTGATCTAATAAAAAATAATATAAATCATAAAAATCTGACCGTAGTTTGGGTTTTGCACCGTTCTGTATGGAACACGGGTGCAAGGAGCGCTGTAACAAACACTCATCGCTATCTTATGCACCTGTTATATTTTTCTTTACTCCAAGGACCACAAATTGTTAATGTGAGGTTGTATTTTCTTATGAGATTTCTTTCTTTGATGTACAAAGACCCAAGTACATTCAAGTCAAATAACCTTTTTTGTATTTTGTTTTCCCTCCTTCCACCAGTTTTAAACTTTTTCTTTTTAAATTATGTTGCTTTGTTGAATACAAAACAAAAAGGTTTTTGGAACACATTAAGCTAGTAAATAAAAAGAGATGAAAAGTAACTTAAAAAAAAAAAAAAAAATCTATATTTAAGTTGGAGAAAGTGGTATTGATGAACATCTGATTTTAATGTTCCTGCACATACACATTTACTGAATTCTAACACAGAAAGGGTGAATATATATACTGACTTAATTGAATGGACATTGCGTTACACTTGCCAAAGGAAAAGTAACTGTAGCTTGATTGTTGAAAAATGTGTATCTTGAGCTTAATTGGTGACTGAATCAGTTTGTCCTTTATCAGTTCTTGATATTGTGCGTTTAGTCTTCAAAAAACAGGAAAGGACTTTTCTCCTTTCTCCCCATGTTGTACTTTTTTCTTTTTTTTTTAAAGTCCAAGTACTCTCATTAAAACAGATTTGATGTATATTTTCGTTCATGCTCCTTTGTCCTTTTTGATCTTATTGTATGTATTTTTCCTCCCAATTACAATGTCTTTTCTCTAATGTCTTTTAACACTGGGTGTTTTCTCTATAGATGCCAATACAGTAAGCTGTCAATACAAATTGTCTGTACACTGTACACTTAACATGCTTGTATGCACAATCCATTAAAACATGGTTTCTTTGAGGTTCTTTGAGTTCTGGTCACCAAAGAGCAGGAGTGAGACAGGGGAGAGACACCTAACAGTCAATTGGGATGATTCATACTGCCGAGATTGTATTGTTTTCAACTGTGGTTCACAAGTTACTCTAAGTGATGTGCATAGTAAGCAGAAAACCTTCTATTGTAGCTCCACCCAGTTGTCAGGAAGCCTCATTACACCATCACTACTGTATGTTGATTTCTGGGGCTTGCCTTTCCTGCAGGTTCATTGCATTGTGGCAATATACTCATCAGTACATCCTCATATTGCACACAGATCTTGAGATGTGTGTGTGTGTGTACATATATAGAGCGCTACAATAAGCCATTGAAATGCACCCCAACTTTCTATCTCAATCTGTGGATGTGTGCACACTGTTAAAGTGTGACTGAACCTTGAACATAATTGCAGCTGGATATTAAATGTTCTTTCTAACTGCACGCTTGAGTGTGGAATTGTTTCTTTTTCTCTGCATTCCCAGCTGTTGTGAGAGATCACTGCCCACTATTGGCGGAGTGACTAGTAATGTCTTTCCAGGTAAGAAACTAATGGTTGGGATAATTTGGATGGTTTCCCTTCATTTTACTATTTTTATTTACCTCTGTCATGCATTCTTGATAAACAGGGCATATTGGTCCTGTAAACCAATTTAAAACTAATCTGATGGCTTTCATCACATGTTTTTTTCACAGTGATTTTATTTATGGAATAAAGTATTCATTGATTATCGAATCATGTTGTAATGCAATGTGCAAAGTGTGTAAAGATCCTGTCATGTGGGTAGAATTTTTTTCTTTATATCCATAATCTCTCCGAATCATTCGGATGCTAAATTAATGGTACGTGTCCGGCGTTCTGCTGACGTCATGAACGCTCGTAAAACTGACAAATCGCCGCAATCATTTGCTTTCCATTTTGAGCCAATCGCATGGAATGGTGAGCGGAAGTAGTAATATACTGCACCCTGAACGACAGAAAATCCTGACCAACAGTAGCTGTAATATATGATTAAAGGTCCAATGGCTTGCTGCCGAGACGGGGAGGTAGGCCATTCGCGTAACAGGGGAGGTGGTGTTCCTGGTGGCCATCTTGGATTCACTGAGTGATTGTTTGGCATAAAGAAATAATAAAAAATAAAAATAAAGCTTGAAGGCTTAGAATATTAAGGTACAATATAAAAGGGTAAAGAGGCGAAGGGATATCAAGGAAAATCAGGTAGCTAATCATATTTTACTTCTGGAGAACAACATTGAATTGTGTAGGTTGTCATAGCTATCCTTTCCCATTTTAGCTAGCTAGCCAGGCAGCAAATACAATATGAAAACATTTGCCAGCCTAGTAAGCTAAGTAATTAGCTAACGTTGCTGAACCGGTTGTTGTGAGATGGGCAACGTTAATTTAAAAAAAGATTTGCTATCTAAACATCTCATAAAACACGCATCATGTTTGTACTAGCTTGTTAGCTAGGTAAGCTCTGGGTAGTTTTGACATTCGCTAAGCCAGCAGCTAGCTAACATTAGCTAGCTTACGATATGTGCTTTTGTGTTGCATTTATCTAGCTAGACTGTCGATATTTTGTTATCTAACGTTTGCTAACTTATGTAAGCAATGCATGTTACACCATCGAATGTAACTGCAACATTGCGCCGTAAACACGACTTCAAAGCTTGTGATAACATATTCTTATGGAAACGAACAGGGAAAGTTACTAGCTCGTTATCTAGTTAGCGAGCTAGTTGCTGTAGCTGGTTAGAGTACCCAGCTAACTCGGCTAATCGTAGGATTTGTCTTTTTGATTTTGCTAATTAAGAAAGTTCAGTCTGAGTGTTCGGGTAAGCTAGTAACAAATGGTCATTTCACATCTTCGGTGGACTGCTGTTGCAATGTGCACGCTACCTATCGGCACGCTTTCACGTCGCGTGGAAGTAACGGGCCTCATTTGGAGTTGTAGCAAGCTGGCTGTGTCTACAGCCACACTGTAACAATGTTGCAGACACTTCACGAATGTTGCCATTTGTATACGTATCAAAAGTTTTCTTTTTTGGTTCTTTTTTTTTTTGGAATTGTAGAGTGAATAATACTATCTTGTCATTCTTATGGTCAGGATTACCTAGCTAACATTTCTCACTGCCAGTGAATTGAACACGATGCAGACATGGTCATTGTCATTTTTTCTCTCGTAAATACAGTTTATTTTATTGCAATTAAATGCAAGGTTGCAATGCCCCGTTGATGTCTGTCCATGTGAAAGCAGTTACTAGTTGAGCATATCTCTTCGGGATACATGATCTTGACGTTTTGGGGGAAAAGGTGCATCTCTGTCTAAAATACATCTTCAAGGAAATATGAGTTTCTCTGTGTTACAAATTGCGAAAAGCGTTGCCTAGTTCACACCGGGGATTTAAGAGGGCAGCTGTAGTTCGCTTTGTAGCTATTACTATCGTAAATAAAGGCAGAAGTTCTTCACTAAAGTTTTATAATATCCAGGCACACTGCCTTCATGCTGTAGTTCTGTTGGCAGTCTTTGTTATACCAATTCTGATCCGAAAAGCTGTTTAAAATGTATAAGTGTTGACATTGTAATTTAAGATCTTTCTAAATGTGCAACCGTTTTATTTAGGAGTACTACTTTGTTTGAAATGGAGTTGTATTACTCTTTACTAAACTGTGTGTCTCCATTAAGTTAGCAAGATTGACAAGTTCAGTAATCTCTTTGAGTAAGGCTTAGTTCTCTTTCTGTTTTTTCTTTATTATTTTTTTAATTTAAATTTCAGTTGAAGTGTATGCACCTAGTTGATACATTCGGGTGCATTCATTGTGGTTTAAAGAAAGAGAATACATTAAATACTTTGTAAAGCAGTTTGTTTGTGGATGTTATGCTTCCAGAGGTTGTACATACAAGTATATTAATTTTATAGTATTTATTTTTATAGTATTTTATAGTACATATTAGTATTTTAACTACAAATGGCAGTTGTATATTGTACTGGCTCTTCTTATCGTCTCAGTACTCAAATGGCACAAGCTGTTCACTCAGTGTTGATCTAATAAGCCATGCCAGTTTACTTGAGTGCACTGATCCCAGGTTGCATGCCCTATGGGAAATAGTTCCAACCAAAAATAAGACTACTTTTTGATGCGTTATGGGGCTGCGTACACACACACAACCTCTGGAGTGGTGACATAAGCTGCTTTGGAGTTCCTTGGAACTCATTTTCTTGCTTTATACTGCAATCCCTGAATACCCCCACATCGGTCATTGTAAAGTCAACAGGTTGTCAGAAAATTATGTAAATATCTGAAACATCCTTCCTCAAAAAATAACTTTTTGGGCCATTCAGATAAGCCCCATGAAGTGAGCTGTCCTGTTAAATCTGATGTTGGTGCTGTTCGCACACATTGCAGTGATCGGAGATTCAAAGCTACTGATCGGATACGATATGAATATGAACCCCGAGTGAGACGTTAGTCTTCACTGATGAGGACAGCACTCCTCCGTTACGGATGGCCCATAATGTCACGTGTACCCATACATTAAGAGATGGATATCACAAGCTTTTCGCTGCCAATAACTAGGCTGGATTCTGCCCACATTTATGTAAATCCAGCATCATCCTTCTAGCAAAGCCATTTCAATTACCTCTGCTTTAACTTACAGATACACATTTGCAGTGGGCTTCCTAAGAGGGGCTAAATCAGTGAAACAAGTGTTCTTGCACATTCCTGGGGAAGCTTAATCTTAAAAATCAGTAGTGGTGTGTCTGTGGGTTCCTTTCTGTCTGCTCTTGCAGCTTGTCTGTAGGATAAGCTCGATGCATTAAAATATTGCCACCTGTGTGTTTATTGCTCCTTGTCCATAGTGAATTTAGCCTACATATTATATGAATACTTCAATCTCTTGTTTTGCTGTAGCATCACCTCACACACTCCAGGTAGACTCTTTGCGATTACATGCATCCTGTAACTAGTCATTAAAAGCATGTTTTATCTGCATTGTTTTTTTTCTGTAACTACGGTCCATCGTCCTCAGATTTCTCTCTAAGTGAAACATTCAATCCTCAGTTACCGCATTTAAAAATTATTACAGTGCTTTCATCTTGGGTATTTAAAATTCTCGTCATATCTCAGTGAAATAATTTCTGCAAATTTCCCTTAAGATTAAGAAGGTTTCGTTTAACGTGATTATCCTATTAGTTATGCATATCCTCATCTCTCTCCAAGTAAAATGTGAAAAATGGTGTTACCTAGTCAGCAAGCATTCCGCTAACAGAAGCATTTCCCGTGTCTTTCTCTGATCTAATATACAATTTGTTTGCCTGTCAGAGTGCAGTTCAGGAATCTGTCCTCATTTCCTTACAGTGAAAGACGGTATGAAGAAAGCATCCTAGTCAAGCCATGGCTGATAAAAGAAAACTACAAGGTGGGTTCCCCCTCTCCTTTTCAAATTTTCACACTTTCTAATATGCAGCACACGCAAAGACTATGTCATTGACTTAGATGTTTGAAAAAAAGGAAATACGGTTTCAAGATAACAAGAATATAATAGCCATCTGAAATTGAATGGTCTTTTTTTTTTAAAAACTCAGTTTTAAGGACTGTTTGTGAAAGTGAAAAGGCCAAATGCTCACAAACACTCATCTTCCAGTGCTCATCCGTTTGAGTGCAAGAGGTTGGTCCTGGGGTTCATGTAAAAGTGTGTCAAATTGAATACTTTTGGTTCGATGTTCACTCCTGGAAAGGTGGAATTGCAAACCAATTATCAAATGAAAGCATTTATGGCAGGAAGGAGTCCAGTGAGTCCACTGCCCTTTGCCTTTCTGCATTACCTTACCTTTACGGTATTGTTGCAGTTTTATGGTATTCAGTCATTTTGTAGCATCATTTGCCAGGCCCAGACACGTGGTACAAAGTGTGTGTAATGCAAGGCTTTGGCTGCAGGGTACAGGGTACAAGCCTTCAAAATATATGCTTTTTAAAATGTTTTTTTTTTTTAAATGATACATGGTGGCGCTTTTGTCTGAGACTGGCAAATTAGAACTTGTATGCCTCGTTGTTCTTGCTGCCGTTCCACATCATTGATGACGAACACCCCTTCCTCCCCTCCACAGGTGAAATAGATCGATGTTTGAAAAAAGTAGCAGAGGGCGTAGAACAGTTTGAAGACATTTGGCAAAAGGTGAGAATTATCTCCAAGAAAATCCCTATTCTGGACGCTTTGTGTTTATTCAGCACATGCCAATATCAGAGGATGCTGAAGCGTAGGTCATTCTGAATGGATTACGGAGGAAAACGTGCTGATGTTTTGATTGCATCGTGTGCTCAAAACTGATATTACACTAATCTTTTTTTTTTTTTGTCGGTATAATGGTTTTGTGTGTTACCCAGCTGCATAATGCCGCCAATGCAAACCAGAAGGAAAAGTATGAGGCAGACCTCAAGAAAGAAATAAAAAAATTACAGGTGGGGAAACATGAACGTTGGAACATTTTCCTGGTCGACTTTGTAGGTTCATTAATCTCAGACTGTTCAACAATTAAGCTCTTTCAGTGCCTGATTTAGCTTGTCTGTAGTGGAATGGTGCAACTTTGAACATTTTTCAACCTCTCCTCGCAGCGTCTTCGAGACCAGATAAAGACATGGGTGGCCTCAAACGAGATCAAAGACAAAAGGCAGCTAGTTGACAACCGCAAACTCATTGAAACGGTAGGAGGAATGCAATAAATTCATAACCCCTTTCAACTTTTTTGACACGAAAAACACAAGCTTTCTAGCCAACCAATATTTTAGCAGATTATATTAACATGATATAACGTTAAAAATGAATCTATTAATTTTTTGCTAACTGTTTTGTTAAGTATGGTGCATTAACTACAAATAAGCCATTTCTTACCAAAATGTCTTCTTTTTTTTCATAAATGTTGGTGATTTTCCTATTCTAATCCCAATTACCCAACAATTTTGAAAAGAAAGAAGTGAAATCTGCATATGAAATTTTAAAGAGATTTGTCCAACATTCTTATTCACAGATTCACATTATTTTGATAAATTGGCTTATTACTAAACACAGTGTCAGGGTTCATGAAATGAGGGGTTCTAAAAGTCAGTTCTGGAGTGTGTGCCGTCTTGTTACAGCCAAAAAAAAAAAAGAAGTGTTAGAGCAGATCTCCTGATCAGTTAAGGTTCTTGAAAATGTGCTTGTGTCATTTTGATGTGAAATTTCAACACATTTCAGAGGGGGTTATCCAGTCTAATCTGAAAAGCGCCAGTATGGGTGAAGGTTTTTGTTTCAGCCCAACACTACAACACCTGATTCTACTAATGAACTAATCAAGCTCCTCAATCAAGACCTAGATAAGTAGAATCAGGTGTCTTAGTTCTGGGTTAAAACAAGAACCTGCACCCATACCGGCCTTTTTTGGATAAGGTTGGACACCCCCGTATTGATTGGACACTCCCGCATGATTGGCTCTTTACCAATTTTTTTTTTTTAACATTTTCTTCTAATTGTTTCAGTAACCAGGTGTCGACTATTTCAGCAGTTAGCACCCCATTGATTGCACTTGTCATTCTGCAATTTGATAAATTTCAAAATTATTTTAAAGGATTGTTTGGCAATTACTGAAAATAAGGGCATTCATTGTTCTAGTTTTTAAAAGTTATAGAATGTGAATATGGTGCATTTTTCTCTTCACATTATGTAGTTAGCTCTGACATAATGGGGCCATAAGAGAGTAAATTATCCCTCAATCGCTGTTAAAAATGTCTAATTACGAACAATAAGCAGCTCGTTACAATTCAGGGGCTGCAGTTGTGGTTGCAACAAAAACCAGCATACGCAGGGGGGGGAGGTCCTGGGCAGAGTTGAAGAGCCCCCGCACCGAACTGATGTATACGTTCTGTGCATCGGCGGTTTTTGGAATACCAGCGTGCCGATGGACTGATTCTCGCGTCGAAAATTCGACCGCGCTCTCTCTCCGCAGCAAATGGAGCGGTTCAAGATAGTGGAGCGGGAGACCAAGACCAAGGCCTACTCGAAGGAGGGGCTGGGCCTGGCGCAGAAGGTGGACCCGGCCCAGCGGGAGAAGGAGGAGGTGGGCCAGTGGCTGACGGTGAGTGCCCTGGACGCGGCGCTTCCTGAGGAGGCGCGCCTCCTCGCCAGGCGTGAACATACAGTACGACCGGAGCTGTTAGCGCCGTGCGATTTCTTCAGCACGCCCACGTGCACTTATTTGCTTTAATGTTACATTTAAAAAAAAAAAAAAAAAAGTTCAAGTCATTTGCCAAGAGTCTCGCTGTAATGACTAATTCCCGTTATGACTAAGTATTTTGTGTCGAGTATTAAAAAGGTTCTCACTCAGACTTCCTGATGAAAATTAAATGTTTACTTGAGACCACTTTATTTATTTATTAAGCGCGGCGTTTCCATATTTTGCTAGCAGATGACATTAACTTTCAAGGCGTTCGTCATGCCCTGTACGAATTTCATCCCGGGTTGCTATCGAGCTCGAAGCAGCCCGTGTGTCACATCGTTCTGAAAATGTGACGCTGCCAGTAACACTCACAGGTTGCCTCGGGCTATTTGCATGAATTCATTTGGCGTCCGAGCTGCTGCCGCGTGTTAAGCTGTCTATCCACTTGGTTTTCATGCTGACCCTACCCTGTCCTCGAATAATATTGGCCACTGTGTCTGACTTTAATGTGGATGTTGCTGACAGGAAAAAAAACAGATAAGACTGAGAAGTCATTGCTGGCCTGTTGCCACCGAGCCCTGCTTCGCATGCTTGCCAGTGTTATTTGGAGCAGATTTCTGTTTGAACGGATTTGAACTCGAGGTAATTTACAGACAGCGTTGTGACGCATTGTGTGATGCATCGATTCTGAGCCGCCAGTTTCCTCTCCGTCTCTCTCTGCCTCCCACAGAATACGATAGACACTCTGAACATGCAGGTGGACCAGTTTGAAAGTGAAGTGGAGTCTCTGTCTGTCCAAACTCGAAAGAAGAAAGGTGACAAAGAGGTCAGTTTCCCTCTATTTCTGATATTCACCTCGGCTGAGAGCTAATGCTGTCACTTGTTCGTATGAAAGTTTATTCCGTTTTTTTTCTTTATTTCTCCGAGCTCAGTCGTGGTCTCATTCCTGTCATATTTTCTCCCCCACAATGACCTCCGTCAGTGCAGAAAAGCGTACACACTCCTCCGTAGCGAATGCTTCCAGCTGCTGCTTGTCACTCCACAGCCCACTGCTTTGAGGCGTACGCTCCACGTAAAGCCATACTGCAGGCCCATAATCAGTCAGACAAACCGGTCTTGAGCAAGGAGGCGCTCAACTGGGCACTGAGACACTTGATTCGACACTAAACCGCTGGTCATGTACACCGAAAGAAATTTGGCACGTGCGGTGTGACACCCCTGGACGGGAGATGCGGCAGTTCCGGGTTTGCACCGTAATTTACCTCATGGACAAAGAGAGCGCCCCCGCCCCAACACAGAAACAAACGAGCACCTTCACTCTTCCACCTCACGGGTTCCAGGCAACCACGGTAAACTAACACAACGAAATCAAACAATGAAGCGAAAGCAAAACGCAGCTTTTCGTCTTGCCCCTGGTCTCAGCTGACCAGCTTCTCAATTTCCAGCTTCGCTTTTCAGAAGCCGTTTTCTTTCGCTTTGTCTTCTGCGCACCGACAAACAGACTCCAAAACGGACTCGCTCACTTGGAGTGTGCTCCTGATCTCAGCCCCCAATCCGCCACAGACCAAGACCAGACCAAGTGCCACACAGTTGTTTTAGCAGGACCAGACTCTTGATAGCTCCTCAACACTTAAACTTACTGTAACCGCGATACCCAGAATGCTTCAGAATGTCTCTTCCCCCCTTTCTGCAGAAACAGGACCGGATAGAGGAGCTTAAGCGCTTCATTGAAAAGCACAGGTACCACATTCGCATGCTCGAGACCATCCTGCGCATGCTGGACAACGACTCGGTGCAAGTGGACTCGATCCGGAAGATCAAGGACGACGTGGAGTACTACCTCGACTCTTCACAGGACCCGGACTTTGAGGAGAACGAGTTCCTGTACGATGACCTGGACCTTGAAGATATTCGTGAGTACCAACGGTCCAGCAGCCGATGGCTTGCTAGATTTTACAGTCTTGGTGCATCTGAACACGTGTGTTGCTGTCACTAACTTTGCGCAAAAAATTAAGAAGAGACGTGGGCGAGCATACAGTGCTAATGTATTTGAGCACTGAAATTGTATTGCATTAATGCAATTTTATACAGACTGTTCAAACCTAAATATGTACTCATTTCCAATTTGAGCTGCATGTTGACAGTGAGGCAAGTTGTTCAGCTGGTTGTGCTCTCCAGCGTGTAATTCTGTAATTCTCATCCCCGTACCTCCAGCTCAAGCCCTGGTGGCAACGTCTCCGCCTGGTCACTCTCACATGGAGGATGACCTCTTCCTCCACTCCAGCAGTACACCCACCTCCACCACCTCCTCTTCCCCAATACCTCCCTCACCTGCTACTTGCACTACGGTAAGCGTCTAGGCCACCCGCCCCCCTCCCCCATCATGATTATTCATGAAAAATTGAATGTTTCAGCTGTGTTTCTATGGAGAAATGAATATGAGTTAGAGGAGATGAAAATGTGTATCGTCATAACTCTTCTTCATGCTTTTGTCGGTTCATGCTCATGTTTTTTTCCAGGAGAACTCTGAGGACGACAAAAAGAGGGGACGCTCTACAGACAGTGAAGTCAGTCAGGTGAGTCGAGCTCCTGTCCTGTAATTGGACTGGTAATCATTCCAAACCATTTTTGTTGGGCGTACACACCTGATAGTGATAACCATGGCTATGAGTGGCAGGCTCATGTTTTTCAGGCAGTTTTATCACAATGTTTTCTTTGAAAAAGAGCTCACCGCATCTGTACGAGTTTGCTGTTTTCACAACTTTTTTGAACACCATATTGACTTGCCATGTTGGTGAATAACTATTTTGTTATTAAGCTTTGTTGAATTGCCTTGGCCAATAAATGCTATTGTTTGCTTGCATTTGTTAGCAGAAGATGTACTGCCATATTCTACTATGCCGATGCTATCTACTTGCATGGGAGCAGTAACGCCTTCTCATTCTTTCAGTCACCAGTAAAGAATGGAAACCCCTCTTCGTCACTGTCATCCTCCTCCTCCTCGTCCTCCTCCTCTTCCTCGTCCTCTTCTGGAGCCTCCTCGTCCTCTCTGGTCTCCATGGCAACCATTACGGGGGGCAGCGGAGCCATCACGGGGGGCAACAGTCTCCTAGGTAGCATGGGGGGCCTCCTCCCCAACTCGGGCAGCTACAGCACAGCGACCCAGCAGCCGCAGCAGTCGCAGCAGCAGAACCAGCAGCAGCACCCGCCCCCGGCCAAAAACTCTCCCTCCAACACCAACCCCAGCCCCTCCAACCTCCTCCTGCTCCCCACCTCCGCGGCCTCCTCGCCCCCCAGCACCAGCACGCCCGGCCCCCTCACCACAAACTCCCAACCTCAGGGCACCTCGGGGCCCACCTCCACTTCGGCCTTGGGGCTGGGGCTGGGGCTGGGCCTGGGCAAAGGCGGCGTGACGGGGGCCGGCGGCGCCAACCAGATGTCGGGCCTGGGCCTGTCGGGGATGCCGGCGTCCCTCAACACCATGGCCGGGCTCCTGTCCAGCTCCACGCCCGCCCCGTACGCCCAGGCCGCCGCCTCGGGGGCGGTGGGCAGCGGGCTGGGCGGGTCCATCGGGGGCGGAGCCAGCAGCAGCAGCGGCAGCTCCGGCGGGGCGGTCACCGGGAACGGCAGCAACGGGAGCGGGGTGTCGTCCGGCTTGCTGGGCTCCGGCGGCGGAGTGGGCGGGGTCGGCTCCGGGATCCTGGGCCTGGGCTCCGGGCAGACGGCCGTCCAGGGCCCCCCTCAGATGTCCCCGAGCCCCGTTGGCGGCCTGGCTCCCGGGAGCTCCGTGGGAGTCATAGGGGGTAACGGAGGCAGTTCGGGGGCAGTTGGGAGCGGGGGAGTTGGTGCAGGAGGAGGCAGCGGGGCGCTCGCCAGGCCCCCCAGTGGCCAGAAGCAGAACGGCAGTACCAGTGAGTACAGAATGTCTTTTACGTGACTACCCCTGTGTGTTTGCCAGTGTTTAGTGTGCTTACTGTATGTAATCCGCACCAGTCTATTTTGGTCAGATTGCATTTATGTCTGGGTTGTAGTTTGCATGTCATGCTATTTTTGTCTGTCTGTTAATGTAGGTACTGCAGCTGTGGTTACATACAGACAGCCTATATGTAGGCTTGTTAGTTGGAGTACTTCAGTGTGGTTCTTGACTGCACTTTACCCCTGACCTTATATTGTTTATGTGTTCTATTTAAATCCTTTCCTCACATTGACCCACAGGTTACAGTGCAGTAGTTGCAGACAGCGCGCCAGACTCCGCCCTCAGTAGTGCCAGCCAATCACAAAGTGGCCAACCCTCTTCCTTGGGACCTACATCCAATCCACCGTGAGTTATTTCTTTTATGTTTGTGGCTGCATAAGTAATGGATTTGCACTGGTAGCATGAAAGGATTTTTATTTTATTTTTTAAGCAGGTGCTCCATCATGTAGAGCTGTCATTAATATTTACAATTCTTAGGGTGACTCATTTTGTAGCACCCCCTTTTTGACACAAGCCTGAAATTGACAAACCCAAAATAAAATGGTATTCTTGAACCCTCATGACTACAGGTATAATCCTGGTCTCTTCTGAAAGGTAACCCTTGGGAGTTTGCTTTCCATGAGTCAGAAGTACTCTAAATATTACTGAAGCAAAGTAACAGATGCTCAAACACGGTGAAGTGGAAGTCCCCCCCCCCCTTTTTTTTAAAAAAATATTTTTTTGGGCTTTTTTCAGCTTTATTAGGCAGGATAGTGTAGAAAGACAGGAAGAACTAGGAGGAAAGAGAGGGAGAGACATGCGACAAAGGTCGGCAGTCGAACTCGAACCGCCGACGTCGCGGCTCGCAATGAACATGTGGAAAGCACTCTATGGGCTACACCACTGGAGGCCCCCCCCCCCCTTTTTTTTCGAGTGGATACAGACTAATGCTTTTCAGTCGTAAGCAACCTTACTTTGAACTCTAACTATCACGCATTTGTTCTTTTGAAATAAACGGTTGGTGTGGTATGGTATTTCTGACAATGAGCTCTATTGGCCTGTTTTTTTTTTTTGAGAGAAAGTGCTGTCGTCTTGAATTTACCACTAATGCAGTCAGTGACTGGAAAATGAGCCGTGAGACTCGAGCCTTTTGTAAGCACCAGAAGTGCTGTCAGTTGGACCGCCGCCCTGCTGATGTTGCATATACTGATAAAATCATCAGAAACGGGGACTTTTAAAGGGACTAGCAGTCGAACACGAACACCTAGACCTGTAAATCCAGAAGATGTAAGTGTCTGGCACAACAGCAATTAACTCCTGTATGCATGCCATGCTGTTTGGTCTGTATTGGCAAATACTCAGTAATATGAGTCACACATCTCTCCCAAATGGAAAAGTTATATATACAGAAAATGTATTGAAATAAAACGCAAAGATGTTTTTTTTACAATATCTGGACAAACATTCAAATTATTTCCATGGTTTTAAAGACATTCTTTATAATAGTATTTATGTAAAATTGTAAACAATATTTTGCGGTGTATTCAAATTCCAGGAAGAAAAAGTCCATCAGCAGATGGGCTGTGAGTTGGGTTCAAAGAATGCTTAGAAATGGGACTGAAGTAGGAGATCTTTGATCAGGTCGAGGAGCCAAAGCTGTCAGCGGGTTACAGTCCGTAAGAGAGGTGGAAAACTTGCAGTAATTTGAAACGGCTCAACTGGTGATAAATTGTATTTATACTGGAGTATATGTGCAGTCAGAACACATTACACATTACTGTTACATTCAGGCAGTGTTATAAATGCCCTTTTAAATTCACTGCCCCATGCTGATTTTTACCTCCATGTGAACAATATGTTGCTTGACTCATTCGTTTCTATCGATCATTGAACCTTTTTAGAACCTTTTCGAGCCGAGAACCTTTTTACACTTCCTGGATGTGTCGATGCACTGTGCATCAAACCATCATGACACGAAGCGCCCTGGTGCTTTCAAGGCTATTATGTCAGTGAAAAGGAAGGATTTTTTAAATGTAAAAAGTTGCTTTAGCTGAAATCAAAGTGAAAGCGCAGAACAATAGGTGAGTTGTTCTGGCTGTGCATTATCTGTTCTATAGCTGTATAACTAACACAAACAGTACCGTCTAAGAGCTCACAAGCAAGCCACCTGAATCATCTATTCCCTAAAATGGTGTCTGTAAGCATAGGAAAATAATGGTTCTGTCTTATATAGCCAGTCAGTGATGATATGGATATGGAGTCGAGTGTTGAGGCTTTTTCTCCCTTGTCTCCACCCCCCGACAGCAAGGAGAGCAGCTGCAGCCTCCTGAGCTCCATGACCCTGGCCCCCAGCTCGCCCTCGCCGTCCTACAGCGAGAGCAAGCCGGGCGGCGGGAGCCTGCTCAACGGGCCGCACTCCTACAGCCAGGCCTCGGAGGGCATCAAGGTGAGAGCGCCCGCTCGCCCGCCCGCCCGCCCCGCTCGCTCGCCCGCCCGCCCGCGGCGGCTCTGCGCTTCTCGAAGGCCCGTAATTATCACCTGCGCCGCGCCAGCCCCGGCCTCCTCAGACGCGCTCTCTGAAGGTTGCGGCATAAAGAGCCTCCCACGCAGAATAATTATCCCGCCTCTTAGCGCCGATGACTCGCTGGAGAGGCCGAGGCGAGCGGGGAAAGGCGCCGCGGTTCAGCAGGCAGGGAAGAGAGCGGGGAGGCTTTTTCCCTGCCGGAGCAGAGCGCGCTAGCGAACGAACAGACGCGCGCGCTAGCGCCGACCCCCGCGGCGGCCTGTCATGTGACCTCCCCTGTGCTTCCCCCCCCCCCCTTCTGCAGGCTCCGGAGGCCCTCAGCTCTCTCAAGTCCATGGCAGAGAGGGCAGCGCTGGGCTCGGGACTGGAGGGAGGAGACCTACCCGCCCTGCACCTGGCCGACAGAGGTGAGCGTGCGCGCGAGCGCTCCCCCGGCTCTGCGCCGAGCCTAGCTGTGAGCGTTCGGCCATGTCACGTGTCTGAGAACCTGACACTGTGAAATGGATCCTTCCATACTGTGCTGAGTGGTATTGGTGAGTGTAAGTAAAGGAGATGGTCACAAGATACTCTGGCAGGTGCCTGAATGCATTCTCACAGTAACGTTGAAAGATGTCAGATGCTGCTTGCTCCGATTTGCCCTGAACATAAGGCCCCAGACATGCCCAGACTTGGTAAGAAGGTTCTTTTGGAGGAGCTGCTCACTGAAAGCTGACTGACCTTGTTCCTGTCCCCCCCCCCAGACATCTTCTCCGGGTCGACGGCCCCACCCGGGCCTCCCTCAGCGCCCCAGCCCTCCCTGTCTGAGGTCAGCATCCCCCCATCGCTGGGGGTGTGCCCCCTCGGGCCCGTCCCGCTCTCCAAAGACCAGATGTACCAGCAGGCCATGCAGGAGTCGGCCTGGACGCACATGCCCCACCCCTCCGACTCGGAGAGGATCAGGTACAGCGGGGCGGGAACGTGGGCGTGTCTGAGCTGTGACTCGTGTCCACTGCTGCTTTTGCATTGGTTGTTCTGGGCTGCCTGTATTCATGTGAGCCCCTTCCTTCCTTTTCTGTCACTGTACTTACCCATTTGGGACTTAAGGTAATGTCATGATTCTGTAGAATCCCAATAGAATGATTTAGAACCAACTCAAGATGAAGCACCATTAAGACCCAGCACTTCATATATTGTCTAAAATATATAGCAGTAATTTTATTCTCCTTTATATAAGCCACAGTTTTTTTTTTTTTTTTTTTTGTTAGCATCCTGCTTCTTTTCACTGCTTCAGGTGAAATGTTTCGATGCTGACAATGAATAAAAGTATTATACAGTGAATATATGCATTCTAATCTGCTCTGTGCTCTCTCCTCTCGTCGCCCCCTACAGGCAGTACTTGATGAGGAACCCGTGCCCCACCTTGCCTTTCCACCACCAGGTGCCCCCTCCTCACTCTGACTCAGTGGAGTTCTACCAGCGGCTGTCCACCGAGACGCTCTTCTTCATATTCTACTATCTGGAGGTAAGCCCATCTGCCCAGTGTGCGTAGGACAGGACTCGCATGAGGCCTGAGGGTCAGTCCGGTCTGAGGAAACCCACCCCCCTCCCGTTTCCTCTGCAGGGCACCAAGGCACAATACCTAGCAGCCAAGGCACTGAAGAAGCAATCATGGCGATTCCACACCAAGTACATGATGTGGTTTCAGAGACACGAGGAGCCCAAAACCATCACGGATGAGTTTGAACAGGTACGCCCCGTCCCCCTGTAAAGCCACCATGAAATGATTACGGTAATTTACCTTTCGGATTACCGCCGGTGTTCAGTTACCGAAGGTGAACCAGCTCATTCGTCTGAAGTCAATGGAAGTCGAGAGTCATGAAGGATGTTTCCTCAAGGAATTGAGGATGAAGGTTCCCTGTGAAAGCAGCAGTTTGAGAGTTAATGCAGCCTTTCATCTTAGCATTTTTAAATTGAAGTTCCTATGCCTTTTTACAGGTAAGGGTAATACCCTTCATTTCAAATGTATAGCAAGGGTACCGTGGAAGGTGATGTATGTATTTGAATGGCCTGTCACCGCTGTTCTGATGGAGGTGTCTGACGAGCACGTTCTCTTGCAGGGGACGTACATTTACTTTGACTATGAGAAGTGGGGCCAGAGGAAGAAGGAAGGATTCACATTTGAGTACAGGTACCTCGAAGACCGAGACCTCCAGTGACTGACCGTCGGGAGGCGCGATGGAGAGGTGGAGAAAAAGCAGGGTCTACTACTGTTGACATTCCTGGATTGAATTTCAACACAGTGGGACGAGACGGATGCAAAGACGACTCTTCATGTCTGTTTGTGCAAATGCATTTGGGTCACCTTCCTTGCCCTGGAGAAAACACCCCCTCCCCCCGCACACACATCCCCCACTACCCCCCTCCCCCGACATCATTTGACTGATGCTTTTAAATCACTATGCTGAACTGAAAGTGTTTGGCCGAATGTTGCTTTGATTTCAGGGTTTTTTTTTTTTTTCCTTTCAACATTTTAAATCACGACTCACTCGAGAACCAAAGAAAATAAGCGAGACCCCCAATAACCCTTAAGGTATGGGGTCAGGCGAGATGAGCGAGAGGGAAATTCAGACGATACCTGGGTTGGGTGGGGGGGTGGGGGTGAAAGTCAAGGGCCAGAACGTTTCACCATTTCACAGCAGTTTGTGCTGCTGCCGCTGCCTGTTTTCCAAAGTGCAGCCCCACGCGTTCAAGCCCCACCCTCCTCACGCATTCGTAGGCCTGCACACCCAGCCCCTGCACCAGGAGCCGCTTCTTCCTTTGCCAAACCTGGCCTGGATCAAACTGCTGTGCAGCGAGGGTCCTCTCTCCATCCTCCATGAAATCATCAGTCTGTTGGCTGTGGGCAATGACAAATAAGACCACCATCTCGGACACCCAAACATTGTGTGTGTAGTACGTGTTTACAAGAGAAAAAGGCAAGCCAAATGTGAGACAACCTGATGAGTTACACCAACAAAGCAAGGCTTTTTATCAATTTGATAAATTAATATAAACTCATAAATCATTCACAATTGCACTTCCAAGCTTGGGAGAAGACGAAATAAATCTTTTAGATTAACTTGTATATATCTATATTTTGTGGGCGGGATGGAAGGCCAGTGTGTCAAAAAATGTGTGATTTGGAATTTGTACAGCATCATAAATTAGGAAGAAATGAGCTTCTCTTCCTCCCCAGCTTTGTAGTGCAGAAATAGAACTGACTCAAATGAAAAAGCACATCATGCCTTTCAAAGTGCTTTTATTCCCCTCGATTTCCATTGCCGTCTTTCCATTTCATAATTATTTTTAAACATCTTTCGGTTTTGGAGTGCAACTATGAATGATTTTGTTTTCCATGCAAGTGAATTTATCCATTTTGAAAGCATTTCCAAGAAATTGAGCAGTTAAATACAATTTTTAATTAATTTTGGGGGAGCGGGGGGGCTATTTGGAAGACCACAAAGCACCATTTATATTGAGTCCTGTTTTAATGTTTGACATGTTTACTTTGGGCTATAGAAGGGAAGTGAAGGGTCATTGAAAGCAGAAATGTGAATTTCTCCCAAAAAAACTGTTGTATAGACTTTTTCATCCTTTATTTTTTTGTTGTCATCTGGACAGCATGGTAAATAACACGTAAAAGTGGAGTAAAGCAAATAAGACATAACAGTGAAATAAAGGATTGTAAAATATTAATAAAACAATTACTTTTCAGAAATGTGTAGGCTGATTCCTTGTGCAAATCACCAATTAGTGAGTGCTGGTTTAAATTGTGAATTTGTACAGCTAATTCTGGGCACATATAAATTCCTTTTACAGTTTGAGAAATAAGCGTTGTGTTCCCTCCACAGACTGATAAAAGGAATATTGTTTTTATAAATTTTATCTTCAAAAAAAATGTCCTTTGAATAACCAAGGTTAATGCAAAAAATATGTACCAGTGTGTGACAATTCTGGATGAAACCGTTTCCAAGCCACAGATTGCCTATACCAGAAAAGTGTGTATTGGATGTGGCCTGGCAGAAGGGAACTCAACAATTGCTGCCAGGAGACTGTATTCCTGTCCCCCTGGCAATGGCAGAACACAGGGGAAATGGAAGCCAAATGACGGATTCAAATGCCTATATCCAACAGTTGTCTTTGGACGAGGGCATCCGATTGGACTTGAATGCGGCTGAATCTCTGCGGTTTCCCTGCGTATCAGTGTTTCAAAAAAACGCTCCTGCTGTAGCTTTCTAATCCTGCGAAGGAAATCTAATTTTGTGTCGTGACAGGAATTCTGTGCTTATATTCTCTGATAATGGACACAGATGATTAGATTTACACCCCCACGCATCTGCACAGTGCCAGTACCCAGCATCGCCATTCAGTGCTTTCAATCTACTGCATACTGTAATGGCAGTTTGATGGTCATGTTGTTTCACAAAATTCAAAGATGGGAGACTATATCAGTTGTATACTAAAAGAAAACAGTGATTGTATACAGTGTGGGAGGAAACCCACACTGTCCAGTCGAGAGAATGTAACCAAACGTATGAGGAAGTCAAGAACAGGGGTCTGCAGTGCTGGTCAGGTAGAGCTGCAAGGTTTTCTGGTTTTAAAATCTGAAAACGTTAACAGTTGAAGTTCATTCAGACTCGAGGAACCAAGCGGGGCGCATTGACTAAACCGCTTTGAAGATTTAAGTGCAAGTAACAAAAAAGCATCCCCTGTGGCTCTCCAGGACAAGGTTTGCAAACCATCTAGAACTCAACAGGAGGTGTAGAGATGGTCCAAATGTTGCTCTCAGTTGTGGAAAGCCAGCACATAAGCCCCAAACTGCTTGCTGTGAGCAAAACCCGAAGGCTTCATGAAAGCAGAAATAAGCAAAGGAACTTGCCTAAAAGGTACTTGAGTGCAAGACCTGACAGTCTGAAGACCCTTCCCCATAGGAAAGAAATGATAAAAACCATAATATCAGTCCTTTGATATGTGAAGTGCAATGTGCTGTCTTATGGTATGGTGTGGTGGAAATCTAGTGTTTGGAGAATAATAATAATAATAATGCTTTGCATTTACATAGCACTTTCGTCACACTCTTTGAAACATTACAATGATGAGAGAGAAACTCACCTCAGCCACCACCAACGCATAGCATCTGCCCACATCAGCAGAGGTGGAGGGGGTGAGAACAATTTTCAGACAATTAAACTGATGGATAATTAGGTGGCAGGTTGGAAATTCAGCCAGAACACCAGGGAATCCCCCGACTCTTTGCTGTAAGTGTTGTTGTATCTTTAATGTAAAGAGTAAGTTGGGACCTTGGTTTAACATCCTCATCCCGGGAAGTACCCCATCCGAGTCCATACCTGCTTAGCAGCAGCAGGGTACGTGGTGATTATGGCTGTTGTCTAAATGCACATGCATCATAACTATTTATCTTCAAGAGTTGCTGGTGGGTTTAAAGTGTCAAACCACTATATTGCGCATGGCTTGTGTTTGCATATGTTATATATTATGTGAAAAAGGATTGTTTAAATTGTTTTCAGGTAGAAATATTCTTGTAATATTGTGACATTTTGCCACAGTAATAAAGGTTTTGTTGTGGCAGAGCTAATATTTCTGTGTTCAGGATTTATTAACTGGACTTTTAATTAATTAATTTTTACTAAATTATCTTTGAGTTCAGACAATGTAGGTTATTAATAATGTCCTCAGAAGTGTTTGCTAGAACAAGCCATAATTGTGTACATCAACAGAAGTCTGCTTTGACCAGGAAAGTGCAGGTGTGGGTGCAGGTTTTTTGTTTAAGCCCATCACTAAGATATCAGATTCTATAATCATGGTCTCCTTTGAAGGCCATGGTTAGGGGTAGAGGTGTCATAGTGCTGGGTTAAAACAAAAACCTTCACCCACATCAGCCCTTTTTGATAAAATGGGGTACCCAAAGCTTAGCCTCACAAAGGTCATCAACAGGTATTGAGTGTATGAGGATGCTGTACCATACAAATACTTTTAACTTAATTCCTTCATTACTTAGTTCCCATTGTATTGTATAATAATTGTATCATCAAGCAGGCTATGCATCATTTTATATGAAATATTCTCAGTGCAAATGTGGGCTGGTTTGGAACACCCCATGGAATGAATTGGTTCGTATAACAACCTTCAATTAAATTATCTGGTTCAGTTACAGCTACTTAAATTTAGAATCTGTTTTTAGTAAATGGAAATGCGAATGACAATTGAGAGGCTTTCGATTCAAGACCACATGTGAAACGACTGAGTCTGAGTGAAAGCGTGTGGGAGTCCGTGAGTGTATCTTTATGTATGGTGTGTGGACCAATCGCTCAGCGGTAATTTGTTCCTCAAACCAATGACACAACAGAAACTTTGAATCGAACAAACAAAATATCTCACCGGTTGGCCAGTCCAATAGACTAATGGAAGTACGCGCAGGGAGCAGTACAGGCCAATCAATGGACGAATAGTACGTGGAGCAGACTGAGTATGCAGCATTGATTTGTAGATAAGCGAGCACATTGCGATATTGAGCAACTAGCGAGGTTGCGAGATAAAACACAGATTATTTTAATTCTTGCAGAATGTAATGTTTTACGAAATAATTATGAAATGTGCAATATCATGAAATTGATGTTCCTGGAATATTACTAAACTATTGAATCGATAATTTATTAAATTCATTATAAAGGTAGACGTAATTAATTTCATTTATTATGATAATGAGACATTGTAGTATCGAATAAGAGTATAGAAGCGTCCAGTTAAATGTCTAGCATTTAACATTTTAGTTGAAGGCTTGTAGTTGTTTTATTTTCAAATGGGAAATGGGCATTTTATTTCTACTTTTTGTAATAGTCAGTTAGCTGTATTTTCACAGGTCTAGATATTGGACTGAGATGAAAGCTAAACACCCGTAGTTAATAGATGAAGGAAAAACATAAATAAGATGCGCTTTTGCTCTACCATTCTTCGGCACATAATATCTATATTATCTTTGCCAAAACCATACAGAAACCGCGCCTGGACCCTGAACTAAAACGTTCTTTGCGATCCTGGACATTGTCATTTTTTCACTAAGCTACATACGATTTCAGCGAACGTGAATAATAGATTGCTACTGAAAGACACACTCACCCTCGTCAGGAAGTAAACTTCTCTTCTTGGGAATACCAAAGTGAACCTGTAGGTAAGACCTTCATTTTATATCATTCGCTTTAATCGTGTAGCAGACGTATGAACATGTTTATTTTTGTCAGTGTGCTATATGTTCTGTTTTTCTCGTCTAATGTTGACACCTTACAAAGGAAAATTGAAGTGGCTGAATTAACTACTAAAGACTCACTCAAATGAGTTTCGTTAACATGGACACAGCGTGTGAGCAGTCGTACATATTCTTATCTAAACATACCTGACATAATGATGACAGAACTGCACGAGTATGCACTCAATTCAAGTGCGTGCACAGTGACAGTTACAAACACGCATTTCATAATAATAATAATAAATTGTACGTTTATCAAACATGTAGTGCACCGCTCACAACCTCTCATGGCTAATTCTCTCATTTTCGTTATTTTCATATGGTATATCTATTGCCGTCGTCGTATATTGACATGTATTGCACAAATTCTTGAGATTCAGAAGCCACAATTTAATTCTGTGTGGAAACAAGATAATTTGGCAAACACTTGTTCACTTGATATGCTACTTGATAAGCTTATTACTACAACGGTATACAATTACTCACTGCAGCTCTCTGTTAAACACATATTTCACAGAGGTAATACAGTATGACAGCGTTTTACAGACGTTGATTCACACTGACAGTTGTATGTTTAAACTGACTCAAATTCCTACTGTGGTATACTAGCACTCTGAATAATAGGGGATGTGACAGACTGATACAGTTTTGGATCACAGAAGCCCCCCTCTCGCCCCTCTTTTTCTGTCTTTCTGTCCATCTCCTTGCTATTGTTTCTTTGGGGGGGGGGGGGGGGGGGGGGTGCTTTTATTGTAGCAAGGCACCACAGTGCACTTAATCGATTTTGGTGATTTTGTTGCCATAGCATCATTAGTATGCTTACACATATCCCTTGCCTGCACTGTTGTCACTGTTCTTGAACTGTGTGGAGATAACTCATAATAAGTGGAGATAGATGAGAGAGTGGAATGAAGGAAGGAGATAGTAATGCACACAGAGAAGCTGCAGAGAGAAAAATGCCTTTTCTTTTTTTTCTTTCTGTGTTTGATGGCAAGTGCCATAAAGAGCAGGAGGTGAGGTGAGATCAGACAAAAATGTGCAACATTGACACAGACCAGAAGAGATCTGACAAAGTGTTGGAGGTAAAAAAGGAAAGATGGGGAGAGATGTGGAGAATGTGGCTTTCTCCATACTGCAGTGCTATTCTGAGAGAGGTGCTTCAACCCACGCACTGACACAGAGCGAGAGTGAGAGAGAGTGAAAGAGAGAGAGAGAGAGAGAGAGAGAGAGAGAGAGAGAGAGAGAGAGAGAGAGAGAGAGAGAGAGAGAGAGAGAGAGAGAGAGAGAGAGAGAGAGAGAGAGAGAGAGAGAGAGAGAGAAAGAGTGAGTGAGAGTAAGACGGAAGGAAAATGGGCTGTGTGTTGTGCAAACAATGACTGAATGATTGGACACTCTTTTTAAGCCCCTGTGCACAAGAATTCCCCAGGCATATGCGGATGCACACGTAGTTATACAATGTTTTGTGCATGTATTGCCCAAATTTGAAACTGTGTCTACAGAAGAGTGTTTATATAACAATGTACCAACAACCATTTGTCTAAAATGGTAGATTCATACCTTTCTGCTACAGTTTCCTGTCATAGTTTCACTCTTTTTTTCACAATTGTGCTGATTCATTTTCATATACCTCTACCTGCAATTCAGAGCTTCTCTTTCCATCTCCCAAATTTCTCTCCTTTCAAATTAATTAATTATTTTTTTGCTTTCAGTTGAATCATCTTCATTCTGGCTTTGCTAGTCTTTCCCGTCACCTTTCTTACGTTCAGCCCATATTTTGTGATGCATGTCCTCCTTTTTGCTGTGCCATGTGACTCCTTATGGGTTAACCGATTACCATTAATCCGCTAATGGACTTTAAACTATGGACTGGAAAAATAATGGATTCTGATTTGTAGAGGAAGCTTTTTTTTCTAAACTAATGTCCAATAACGGCACAGCTGGAAAATGTTAATGCACAGTTGGAAGAAGATGAGTCCAGAAAGAATGCCCTGAAAACAATTTGAAATCAATGCATGAACACAGATGTGGCAGCAGCAGTCTTGTGTGGAAAATTCAGGAGTTTCTGAAGCCGGCTGTGACTGATAAATATACAACATTTTCATTCTCAGACATCAGCTTCTCACTGGATACGCTTGCCACATTGCTTAGCTACTGCAGTGCTACAGTGATGCTAGATAACACACAAGAGCCACTGGGTGTTTTTGGTTTTTATAGGTTAAAAGATTAAAAGTGTAAAATGTATCATTAAACACTGGCTTGTTGTGTTGCTGTGTTTGATTTTGCTACTTCGCTAACATGGAAATAAATATTTCCAGATCATCCAGCATATGCAAATCATAAAATATGATCAGGACTCATGCTTCGGAAAGTGTCTTCTCAGGGCTGTCTAGTGGTGCATCCTGCTAAAGCACAAGAGCAGTGATGAAGACATTTTGTGAGAGAAGCATGACAGTGCTGGTGCAGACTGTTACACGCTGTCTTGCATGAACTGTTTCATAATTGGCTGTACCGTCATGGAAGGGTTTCAGTTGGCAGTTTCATCCAGCCTTGTCACGCTCAAGAGACTAGACTACTGTGGTCAATAGGGTTCCTCCAGTTTGGTTGCGTCATCTTTGCAGTGCTCCAGTGTAGAGTTTGTGCAGCTTCAGTGACAGGTTGCAGAATGGGAGGTGAGGGTACTGCAGAGATGGAGTGAAACTACAAATGCAACCATTCCAAACTTAAGAAAAGAAAAAAACAGGGAAAGATGTTGAAAAAGAAGGCGTCTTTAGCCTAGGGTAAGCTGGGCTAAACTACTTTGTGGTGATACAGGATCCCATAGCCATGCTTGAGGCAACATCACGCGAACATGTAGCAGTGGTTATTTTCACACAACATCACGCGAACATGTAGCAGTGGTTATTTTCACACAACAGCACGGCTCAGAGTGGTATTCAGTAAGTCAGTCTGAGGTTCCTCAATGTGCTCTAGATGTTAGAGGTGTGCACAGACAATGCTACCTGTGTCTGTTCTACCCACAAAGTAATCTGTATTTGTATTTGGATATCTGTTCTTCTTACACTATGAGTTAATAAATGCACCTGTCAATCTGTTGGAAATACTTTAAAATGCTTTTTTTTAAATTTTGCACAACAAATAGCCATTGATTCATGATCAATTATTATTATTTTTAAACCTGTAATGTTTTATGTCACATTTATCTTCTTAACATGAATTGAGTCCTGAAATATAGTTGAATAGTTTTCAACCTTTTACATTTAAAATGACAGTTTTTTCTTTGTTGCGGTATTTCTGTACTTCTGAATGTTTTCAATAGGCTATGTCAATTGTTGAATGGTTCATCTAATTTTATTCCCCAGGATCAAGAACTCTTTTGCTCCAATGAGGTTCTAGAGTCGATTGAGAAGATTACAAAGAAGGAAATCAATAGGAATTGCTGAAAAGAGAGATACTCTGCCAGGAACCTCAGGCAACAGTAACTGTGGGGAGTCACTGTCGGGATACAACACATTTTGTAATGAAGATACAACCCAATTCAGATTGATTCTGCTTTTTTCCACAGACTGTTTTTACTCGCAGTAGAATTCGCACAGCAATTTTTCTGTCTTGACAATCAAACCAAATTTTTTTATTAAATGCTTTTAGGAGCATTTAGTAAGCGTTTATTTCTAATAAAGAGAAGCAGGGGGCAAAAACAGCCAAATATCATATTCCTAAAAAGAAAATAACCATATAAATTAGTTAACTCCATTTTAAGCAACTTTGGCAATACTATAGTTATCTCTACTTATGGGGCCTTTTGTCTGGCAAGTCAGTGGAAAGAGTCATTAAAGTTTTTTGTTGCAAAATGCCAATAGCGGGTTCATTTTTGTAACTTTTCAATGAAACATTTTCTACTTTCAGTTTAGTATAATCGTAAGATTGGTATTTTGTACAAGCAGCCATCCACTTGTGATTGCTTGCATTTATTTTACTGCAAATTATAAAAATATTGGCTGCCATAACTTGTGCATTGCATCTGAAACAATATTATTTCTAAACACAGCTCAAGACTAATGATCCAAGCAACAGTGCATTTTGTGTTGATCTGATCTCCGTTTTTCTTGTTCATGTGCTTATAGCTTTGTCTTATCAACAATCCCCAGACGTGCAATGCCCTTATGCTGCATGATATCGAAAATCTAAATCACTCGCATCACTTTTTATACCTTTACAAAAATAAACTTGCTACTCTGCTCTCTGGTTTTCTAACCCAAACTCTATACTGTCAATGAAAATTGAAAGCAATAAATTTAATAAGAATAACATTTTAACCATTTTTCAACAATACATGTAGTTTTCCCACAGGATCTTTCATACTTCTACAACGTATTTGTGGTTATTTATAAGTCTGTCAACTTTTCAGTCCTACAAACAAAAAGCAATGGTCCATATTTTTTGAAGTAATATTGTTTTGAGGAAAATAAGTCCCATCAAGTTGTTGTCTTCAATTCCTTTCTCAGTCTCATTTGAAATTGCAGATAGGGACCTGAGCTGTACAGTACACTGTATGGATTTAGGGTGGTATTATTTATCTGTATAGAAACAAGACTAAATCTATTCTTTCATATTTTCTATGGTAACAAATTAATCGACATCTTTTCATGCCTGTTCACTGGACAGAGGATCCCCGTTCTGCAATAACTGGAACTAATTCCGCCTTTGTTCTATTCTGTTGCACCGAGTTGAACCCAGAGTAGATGCGCTACCTCGGGGGATTCAAACAGACACAAATCACTTAATCTCTTCAGCCCAATTGTCCCGCTCTTTTGCTTTCATTTCCCCCCAATTGTGTTTACCCTTCTTTTGATCCTATTTCTGCCCACATTTTGGAAATAGAATTTGTTTTTCTCTTGTTCTCTTGCTGTGTCTGTGTCTGCCTGCATTGGTCTTACCCAACTGTCTGTTTTGCCTAATCTGTAATAGCTGTTTTAGGCATGTTGTATGAACAGGTATGGTGTTGTCTGTTCCAAATGTATTCAGCCATGTAATTTTATTTATTTGCTTGTTTTGACTGATTCTCGTGCCCTGTATTGTGTGAGACGTCTCTAGTTTCATTTAGAATTGCTATTGTTTGTTTAACCTCGTTTGAATGTGTGTTCAAGTATAGACCGACCACAGACCTTAATGTATTGATGGTAGCTTAATGGATCTTTTCTCTACAAATAAAGTAAATGACAAGCAATCACCACAACACAGTAATTTATGCTCTAAGCTACAAATACATATGTGATGGTAAATATTCTGCATGGTATCAATAACAACTGCCAAAACCACCCCAATGAGACAAAAGCAGTTATTGCTATGATCAGTTATTGCTAAATCATAAGAGTTAAGATATGCAAAGACACGTACAATTTTGTGTATCTGTTTTTTGCTAAAAATTAAAGTCTTAAATGAACAGTGTCAAGCAATTAAAATATAGGTAGTTTTTGCTGACAGAGATGAAAACACTATTACTTGCATTGAACACAGACATTTCCAAACTACACATCCCTTTTAAAACACTGGTCTTGAATGATTTTATTTTTCAAAGCATTAAAGAGCTATAAAAAGGGCAATTTGGTTACTTTGTTTTACTGGAAAGGCATATATAATTACAATTTTCAAACCGTTTTAGTTAACAAAGCACTGCACAAGTAAAATATAGGTGTTCTAGAGGGGGTTTATTTATTTGTTGTGATTATAAAATAGTAACAGCAAAGATTTAGTGTTGAATTCATATTGTAATTATTTTCACAAGATGTTTATATTCCCATTTTCCTTTGTGTAATGTCTATGTGAAAACTTTAAAACAACTTTTCACTTGCATAGCTGCCAGTTTATATTGCAATACATCAAAATTTGACAAATTATTTTAATTTACAGTCCATGTTTACAGACTTGCACAAAGCATTTCAAATTCAAACAAAAAAAAGTCTACAGTAAAAAAGTCTACAGTAGACCATTAGACATTTTTATATGAAGCGTTTATTGTTTTGGCAAACTAAAAATTACACTCAGCTTACACGCGACTGAACAAGTGATACACTTAACATTAGACCTAGACAAAATATTGATGAAACGGAACAACCAACGGTAAAAAACCAAACAAACACTAAACTAAGTTTTCACGTTTAAAAAATAAATAAAATCACAGCTGTATTTTTGAGCATTCTTCTTCTTCGGATACATTTTTCACTTCTCTTGATTCTTCTGAAAGGGACTGGTGAGATTTTGTACAGCTGCCTGCTGCTGCGCAGTCCCTGTATTTCAGACATTTTCACGGACAAAATAACTGAGCTGACAGGACAGAAGTGCACTTCACTGAACTGGAAACAGTCAGGACCTGCTCTCTACAGAAATGAAGCCTGCCATCTTTCACAGAGCACTGTCACTCTTCCTTGTCCCCTTCCTCATGTTTCCCTCCTGTTCTGCCGCCCTGGCAATCTCAGCCGAGCACCGCCTGGCCAATGGAAGCCTGGGAAGCATTAGCTTGCACATACTGACTGGCCAAGGCAGCAAGCAAACACCACCGACCTTGCCCAGGCCAAAAAAGGCAATAAAGAGAGCTGAAACCCTTCCAAAACCCTTGTCACAGATCATGCTTCCCAGAAACGTGACCAGCAATGCCCTCAAGCCCCCGCTTGGCGCCGCCCAGGTGGAGCCGGCGCCAAAACACATTGTGGACGTGGATGTCTGCAGGGGCTACTATGACGTGATGGGGCACTATGACCTCACCTTCAACTGCACAAAAGGCACTTTCATATACTGCTGCGGGACCTGCCACTACCGCTTCTGCTGCCAGCACAGAAGCAACCGTTTGGACCAGGACTCCTGCAACAACTACGACTCCCCGCACTGGGCCAACACCCAGCCTCCAGGGACTCTTCCAACAGGCCATGCCTCGCACCCAGACTTTGACCCTCTCAAAGGACATCGCAGCAACACGGCGTTCGTGATCGGTGGAGTCATCTCCTTCACCATAATGGTGGCGGTGGGCATGAAGGTGGCCTTCCACAAGTTTTCACGTCGCCCCAGAGACGCAGAGGACAGGTGAATTCCATGTTCATTTGATTCATGTCATTCATGAACAACATAGTTGTATGTACTGCTTTCACACACTGGGCAAAATATCTTTAGAGATTCAGTACTATTGCTTTTGCAGATACCTTAGAATTTAATGTTCTAGGAACATTACACAATGTTGGGCTTTCAAAAGTATTGTTGGCCAATTTGCTTCTGATGCTCAATGCTGATGAGTACTTCTGCAAACTATACTACACTACATGGCCAAAAGTATCTGGACTCCCCTTGATCTGGGGCTGTTTTTCATGGTTTGAGCTAGGCCCCTTAGTTCCAGTAAAGGCAAATCCTAATGCTACAGCATGCAATCACATTCTAGATGATTCTGTGCTTCCCCAACAGTTTGGGTAAGGCCCTTCCCTTATTCAGAATGACAATGCCCCTGGGCACACAGCGAGGTCCATTTCGGAATGGTTTTGCAAAGAGTGGTGAGAAAGAACTTGACTGGCCTGCACAGAGCCCTGACTTTTGGATCATTTGGAAAGCCAACTGTGAGCCAGGCCTAATCGCCCAATCGGTGCCCAACCTCACCTTTCCTGGCTGAATGAAAGCAAATCACTACAGCAATGCTCCAACATTTAGTATAAAGCCCTCCCAGAAAAGTTGAGGTTGTTATAGCAGCAAAGGGTGAACCAACTCCATATTGCCCATAATTTTGGATGAGATGTTGGATGTCAGGTGTCCACATACTTTTGGTCATGTAGTGTAAATTCTGTGCAAAACAACACATGTTCCCCACTGAGGCCCCCCTCAGTGTCTTTTAAAAAGATGCCAAAATGCTGGGTACATGGAAAGTGCCCAGGGGGTTCTCTATGTGAAGCCCCCTAAGGGAGTACAAGAGATGCTTTTCAAGGATGGAAAGGGATATCAGGCATATACAGAATATGATATTTGTACCAAAGAAAAATAAAAAGGATGGAAAATAGGACATGTATTTCATCTTGATTTGGCTCTGTACTTGATCATTTTAGATTTGTAATCAAACTATTCATATGTAGTTAAAGTCTGAGCTTTAATTAAAGGGTATTTTAATATATTTTGGTTTCGGCATGTAGAAATAACAGCACTTTTTTATACATTTCAGGGCTCCATAATGTTTGGGACACACAGGTGTTTCTGATTAGTTAAGTGGGTTCAATTGCTTCTTTAGTGCAAGTATAAGAGAGCTTTCAGTTTCTAGTCTTGATTCTTGATTGCCTTGATTCTTGAGTCTGTTATTGGCGTTTGTCAACATAAGGACCAGAGTTGTGCCAATGAATGTCAAGGAATCAATTATGAAGCTGAGAATAAATTTAAAAACAGTCAAAGACCTAGGCCAAACCTTAAGCTTACCAAAATCAACTGGGACATCATTAAAAATTAAGAAAGGTATTTTCTACATGGTGAAACCAAAATCATAAAAGCTGAGAATCTGCACATTAACTGCAAATCTAAAATTCTGAAGTTCAGAGCTAGTCTTTGTCCCAGAGATGATTGAGCTCACTATATATTTGAATTCTGCCATATTCAATCATTTCCATCATTAATTTAGTGCCGGAAGACTTATGATTCATGCGATAAATTAAAGTAGATTCAAAAATAGATTATAATTATTATGTATGATGTACTGCTTGTCCATGAGAAATGTCAGCATTCATTTATTTTGGATTGTCCCACTCCACCACTGGCAATGCTGTCTTTGTCCCCGTCAACAGGGCTCCGTAACCCAAATCCTAGAGAACCACAGATTCTGCTGGTATTCAAGGCTCTTCACAACTGTTCCCTTTCACGGGTTTTTGACAAAATATTATTTACTGTATGTGTTCAGTTGGTCTCAATAAACCCATTAATTATATATAATTTATTCACATATATTTAAGTATGTACATAAATACCAGTTTTAATGTTAAATGAGCTCAAGACAAGCACTGGATGCCTATATACTGTATCATGTTATTTATGATACTTTCCTCTTTATTCTGTCTAGAGCTCTGGTAGATATCTTACGCCATCAGTCCAGCCCAGTTCAGCCAGAGGAAAGGAACAACAGCACGGCCGTTACCACTGGGGGAACCGAAGGGACCACTGATCAGCACCCGAAAAACCTTTACGCCCCCGTCGGTCAGAGCAAAGACAATCGCAGTGAGTGGCTACACAGTCACAGGAGGAGATTTGTATGCAATGAGCAGGTTGCAGTTGCCAATTTGCACCCCTGTTTTTTCAGCATGTTTGATTCCAGTGCCAGAAATAAACTTCCAATTGGCACTCAAAGCATTTTAGTGAATATATTCATATTTAACACGTCTGAAGCATTGTGGTCTCGCTGTGAGGGAATAATTATGGTACTGGGGGTTCACTAGTCAGTCATGTATCTTGTTCATGCACCGAATATAAAATGTTTGAACAACAGCTGAGCATATGAGTGCATCGGGTCACGCTAATGTGCTCATTGCAGCCTTTTTCGTCTCATTGCATTTTATCTTGCGCATCTCCACTCATTTGCATGCAGTTTGTTTGTTGTGACTCCAGCCAGTGCTCTAGTGTGTCCCTGCACAGTCAAGCGGCATGTTATAATGCACTTGACAACGTGTCAAACCTTTCAGCGCCGTGGGCGGGTTTAAACGTGTTCGCTACCCTTTCAGAGCGCATGAATAATGCCCAGCTGGCTTCCTCTGGGACGCTCCTCTCCACCAAGCACAAGATGGTTGGCCCTCAGCCTTCCTTCTATCACTCCTTCCACAACCTGGCGCAGCTGCCCCCTTCCTACGAGGCCGCCACTAACTCGGACATCAGCAGATACAGCTCCCTGAAAAGGCTGGGTAAGAGAGGGGCAGGTAGATGAGGGCTGTGGAATGAGAGTCAAAGCGGGGGGTTAGAGTAGCAGATGTTTTTGATTTGGTGCATGCATGTTGTCTGTTTATTTGGAGATTTTATTTATTTATTCGTTTATTTGTCAGGGACAATGCAGAAACCATTTTAACAGCTTACAATAAGATGAAACAGATGTGTTGCATATAGGATTTCTAGCCAAGGCTAATTTGCGACCCCTGTCCCTGGTTCGGCTTTTCTACTCTTTTCTGGTAACTGGGTAAAGTTGAGTCTCCAACCCCTGTTCCTGGAGAGCTGTAGGGTCAGCTGGTTTTTGTTTCCACATTGAAATCATTGACCAATTCATACATAGGAAACTGTTATCAACAGCTTTAAATGATCAATAAAGTGGTGAGTAAAAACATAAACCAGCAGACCCTGAGGTTCTTCAAAACCACGGTTGTGGACCTCCTGCATTAAGTTGAAGTATGGGGCAGTGTCCATGCAAAATTATGCTTAGAACTTGTGGTTAAGCTAATTATTTTATGGCTTTAGGGCATCAGAATATGCGATCGTCACTGACTGTGTCTGTCGCCATTCTAAACTCACACATTTTCTCTTCTACTTCTCCTAAAAACTTTTTTTCAAAAAACAGAAAAGGCCCATCTAGGGGACTACTCGGGCTACTGCACGTCCAAACGAAAGCCCAAAAATGCCCCACCTTCATATATTCTTACCCAGCACCACCTTCAGTGGGGTGGGGACTATACCCTGACCAAAGGGACCCTCCCTCTACATGGCTCTCGACCGCATCTGAATATGTCCTCTGCATCCGCGCTGCCCCCGAACCTATATCCCTTAAAAGCCCCCTATCCCCAACATAATCCAAAGTATGACACACTGTCCAAGCCCCCAAGAAGAGTGAAGTCCCAAGACCAGCTGCTTACACTGGGAGATGGAAACACGTTATCCCGGCTATCCAAAAACCAGCAGCAACAGTATTACAAAGCCATCGCAGCTGCTAAGAAGTCAAACAATCAGAACCTCCGGAAGTCGCAAGAAAGGCTTGTTATGTCCCCTGATCAGCTGGAAGAAAGGGCTGGAGGTGGGGCTGGGGTGGGGGATTACAGAGGGCTGGTGCAAACCCTGCCTCGACTTCCACCGCACAAAAAATCTCAGTCTCAACAAAATGTCTGCGCCACCTCCACGCTCGATCGCCACCACATGATCAAGATGAACTCTCACCCAACCTCTGGGAAAGAGCAAGAGAGGAAGATGGCTGTGCCAAGCCAGGGAGGCGGGGCTCCAAGCTGGATGGACTCACCTGGGGGAGGAACCGGAACACTAACAGCTCCGAATGCCAAGAGGTTAGCCTTTGCAACCAAGAGGCAAAACAATATTGAGCAGTTAAATTTCATCCCTGGTGTTGGTGGAGCTGGAGGGGGAGGAAGGAAGGATGGAGGAAGTGGAGGGAGGAAGGATGGAGGAAGTGGAGGAAGAAGTGCAGCAGGGGGAGGGACTCAAACATTGAGGACCGCTAGAAAGAACGAAGTGACAGTGTGAAAGGGTGGGAGGCAAGGGATAAATGACAGGATGTAAGGGAGGATGAGGGAGAGGAAAATGTGCTAAGCGTATTTAAGGGGAAGAGAAAAAATAGATGAAAAACGCTGTTGGGGAGATGTAGGGTGGCAAGATCAAGAAAGAGATGTGGACTTGAGTTGAGGCTGTCATAATAACAGGATGAGTGGAATCTGGTAGGGACCTCATCTGAGGTAATGGTAAACTACCTCCTCGGTCTTACTTGCTAGCCTCGCTAGATATTACATTATTGCTTCTACCTCTACAAATTCATTCCCAGATAATTTCTCCCATCCCCTTCCTTTAGGTAAAATTCTTTTAAATAAATAGTGTCACCAGTTAAACAATGTATAGCTAAACTATTGAGCTAGTCAGCTACTTATTCAGGAACTAGAGATATGCCCCAAAGGCAGCCATTTGGTGTATTTAAGGTTAGGTCAGTGTATTTGCTACTAAAATTTGCTCCTCAATAGACAGCTTGACAATGTAGTAGTGATATCTTTATACATTGTATGGCAACTGCTAATTTATGCAAAATGTTGCACAGTGATTTGTGTGTTTGTGTGTCCATCCATCCATTTCGGAATTGATGGACTGCAACTGTTAGATACTAATATGATCATTAACTAGTTGAAATGATTCTGCTATTTTTGTATTCATTTTGAAAATTAAGCCAACTTATTTTGCATTTTGGAGCCGAGACTGAGAAAGAGATGGACAGGAACACCAGATGTAAATCACATCTACAGCAATAGACAGAAGTGATAAAATTACGTGTCAAATGAAGATTTTATTCATTTAATTTTTATTATTTGCTTTAACAATAAATGTGCTAGAACTAAAAAACAATTGGGGAAAAAGGGACGGAGAGAAAGAGCAATGGGGAAAGTTTCAGTAAAATGAGCACAGGAGAGGTGAAGAGTACATAAATAAAAGAGAGCAGGGTGTTTTTTCTTAATGAACACTCCATCCGTTTGACCCAGATTGACCCAGATCTGGGACCTTTGTTCTGGCATGGAGGGAAATTCATGGAGTGTCCCACTTAGGTGCCAGCTAACAGATGTTCCCAGTTGCGTAATGACAGGACAAAATAGTGTTTTAATTTGTACTGGAGGTAATTTTATTGATCAAAAAGCCATTAAAGCCGCACTGAACAGGTCAGAAAGCAGCATTTGGAACATGCTGGACACTCACTTCAAAAGAACAAGAGATTACACTGGATTGAAAGCTTTTTGCTTTTAGGCCCACTCATGTTTAAAGGCAACAGATGTCAGCCTTGGTGTTCTCTTATTGTCTAATCGAACAGAAGAATTTTTTGATTTGGACAACCAAATTCTCAAATCATGGTTAGCCCTGCTAGCTATACATGACACAGAAATGTCACAGAAAAGCTTTCCAGTCACTGATTTATCAGGATAATTGCTTTTTATTCTGGGATTGCTGTGGTTATCTGACTGCACTGTTGCATGTAAATCATTAAAAATATAATGGTAACCAGTGAATGACACTGCAGTCTTAAATATGAACTTCATTTAATAGCCATAAAAGTGATCCTCACCAACAGATGCACATAATTGAGGATGCAGTCGAGCATAAGTTAACAAACATCAGTCCAAACACAAGGAAAATGGTGTATTCAAATAGTTTCAGCACACTGGATGATGTATTGCACAGATTTTTTTTTTTGACTGTCCCACCTTCGGAGTTGCGACTGGGCATTAAACATAGCAATTGAGGAAACCACACCCCGACAATCAGTGTTTACTGGGGAAATGGTGGAAATGAGCAATGGCACCTTATTTGGCATATGCCAATGCATATGAACTTGCAAGTGACACAAACGTGTTGCTCAGTAACTGTCAACCATTATTCATGACTTCAATGAACCATTTCGTCAAGTAATTTAGCAACGACAGAAGTGACAGAATGATGTCTGGCTGGACGATCAACCTACTCTTACAAGCTACAGTTTGCTTCACATACTCACCATATGGTGGGAGGAATATCTTTGACGATTACCAAAAGGGCTACTATGAATACCATGTATAGGGTTAGTGTCTATAGCCTCAATTCTCTCTGAAGCCTACGCTTATGTTATGGCAGATACTGACATGCAATACTATAAAGTTGAACAGACATTTCTGGTGCACAAATCCAGAATAACTTGAGGCTGCTTAGATGTCAAGGGTGTTAAAATTACAACACGATGTGTATTACTACCAAAACAAAGCCAGACATATTTATGACAGAGCCATATGGATATGACATTTTATTCTGTGAATTAAATTCTTCATTTCTTGCCTTTTTATTACTTTCTATAACCATGTTTAGAGTAACAGCTGTCTGTTTGACAACTGACATTTCGATTCGCCATCATGCAAATGTAAAACGTGAAAGCTGTTGTGAAGGTGATGAGTGGCTTTAAAGTGAAATGTTGCTATCTAGCCTATGTTCCATTGAAATGACCAGCTAATTCCTGTTTGTACCCATGATTTCATTAGGCTGTAGAATGTGTTTGTGCTTCTGTAGTTATGCAGGAGGCTGGTTGCAGAATGCTATGTATGGGAGGTGGTGACCATGTAAACGACTGGCTGGAACCTCCTCATATTCATTTAGCGTATTTTCAGGTTAAAGGTTGTGCCAGTGTGGTAGAAATACAATAAAAATTGTATTTCTACCATCTGGCACTTATTTTTTTGCAAAGAAAGTCGTTGCAGCCATGTTGAGAATTTTTACATTTAGAATATTGCTAGTTTTGTACTTTGGTATACTTGTGTGGTCTTTGTACTTTAGTATAATTGAGGTAACTTTTTTAAGGTGTGTTTTTTTAACCTTTGTGTGTACATTAGAGGAATTTAGGACTGAGTCCCATTTTCCCACACTCAAGCCATCCCCAAATTCAGACTCATCAACTGTGCGATAATACAGGAATGTAACCCGTGGTGGGAAAGGGACTACAGTACATCTCCAGGCTTTTCCCCTTGCCTGAGCTATGAGAAGTAAATGATTGATAAAATGTGAACTGATTTTTCAGACAGACAATGGTTGTACATTATACAATGTCAATGTTTGTGCTCATGAGTATAATTACTGTTGAGTATTATTAATTACTGTTGGTCTTTTTATTATCCTATTTTCATTTTATTCTTGGTGGGTTTTAAGACTTCCTGGTTTTTGAATATTTGAATTTCTTATTAATTAAAATCTTCGTATTCTTAAAAAAAAGATGCAAACAATGTATGGATTTAAACAAAAATACAGTCAGTGGTGATGTCATAGTGCTGACTTGTGATGTCATGGTGTGTATGTGTCTGTGCACATGTCATATAAACGACTGTTACAAGTAACATTAAATCTTGCACATTGGTATACATCAATCTGAGTTTTGAATCTGAGATTGAGTTTGTAGGGTTTCAAAGAACATAAAACCTAAATACAAGTTATTACATTTTCTGAATCAAATAGAACATTCAGGTGTTTATGAATTCAGAACAACAAAAAATAGTTTTCCTTGCATTTACTTGTGAAGTTGTACATGTTAAAGCTATCTTGCCTCAAATTTCCCGTCTATTGAGGTAATACTGTAATACCCTAAATTCCTTCCACAATGGGGTCAAAACAACTCACAGGCCATGTGAACTCACAGTGAAATGTCTGATGCCTTTGAAAGCTGCTTGAGTCAGAGAATTTCACCTCACACTGAACACGAGTATGGATTCTCCCCTGAGGGGATCTGCTGATGTTTTAAGATTCCTTGACTGAGCAAAATTCATCCAATGAGGGCAAGTGTACAGTTTCTCACCTGTGTGACCTATGCGTCTCACCACCTGTGTGAACTCTGATGAGATTTTTTTTTGAGCTTGACGATTGAGTGAGAAGCTTTGCACGGTGGGCTCTGGTGTGTTTTCAGGCATGATGACAAGAGTGAAAGTCTTCCCACACAGGGTGCAGGAATAAGGCTTCGGATTTGTGCTAAACCCCTCACAACATTGTGTGGGTGAGCTGAGAAATGTAGACAAACCATTCCCACTGTCTGACTTTGCCGGGAACACAAACCCAAATCGATTTAACTCCTCAGCACCAGCGGCAGCTTCTGCAGGTGAAGGCTGTGTCTTCGGCTGCAGCACTGAGACCCATGGCAGCTCCTAATGCAGCTGCACAATAAGAGCTATCAGTCCAGTGGGGGCCACTAACCTCCACACATCCTAAAAAAATATATAGCAGCACTCATGAGAAAATCTAAATCTACTACATATTAATTACAAAGCACAAATAGACTACATCTGCAAAAGATCAGACAGAAAACAGCCATATATAAACACCCTAGATCACTTCAAGGCTTGTACGCTGTCCTGTATATCATACATATATTTATCTGGCTGCAAGCATTTTTCTGAATTTTCAGGCTTCATTGATCTTTAGCTCTACCTGCAGGTCACTGCCACCCACGTTTGCTTCAATGTTCTCGGCCTTGATAAAAAAATCAATCAAGGCTCCTGTTTCTCTGAGTCCGCATAGTATTGAAACTAATATCCTAAATAACTCTATTAACACAGATTTTGGTTCCAACATTTCCATAAGCCTGGCATTACACAGGATCATATTTCTGATTATTCATTTATCTGCCTTGCTTAGAGTTATTTAGATGGAGACTCCTTTGGCCTAAATGTTGTGCCGGTAGTGCCAACTGAGAATTGTTCTTTTCCACCAAGTGGTTACGTGCTTCATTGTAGGTACAGTCCAGATAACAGATTCAGCTCATCATGTTTTAAGGTGAAAGCGATGAAATTTCTACATTGTGCCTGTAAGTAACTCATTTGCACATGCTGTTGACCCGCACTGGAAATATTCACATCCCACACCCATTCAACAATCAACCTGAATAATGAAATACAATGTACCTATCGAGCCATTACAAATGATGCACATTCCTAGCAATTAAGGAGTAATTGCACTCAGTATTTGAACTGCTTCAGCTCGGCACTGCCTGCTACACAATTCCGAGAAATGCATGCTGGGGTGGGTGGAGTAGGTGTGTCCATCTCATTTACATAAAGTATTCTATATGCACATTATTTGTACAGCGTAGGCTTGTGAAACTCGGAACAAACAAATAGTTGCAGATCATATATGAACCAAGATTCAGCAATTACATTATTATTTCACACCTCCAATGTTTTTTAGTGAATATTTTAGTGTACCATTTAGGTGGAATATAAGTTTTTTGAACAGGCTGCCATGTTTCAGCAGTTTGAAAAGCGCTGGACCCACACCAATAGCCAATCAGGTGCTGGCAGTGTTCCATCCATCCATTATCTATACCCACTCATCCTGGACAAGGGGGGTGCTGGAGCCTATCCCAGCATGCATTGAATGAGAGGCTGGACTACTCCCTGGACAGGCCGCCAATCTATCGCAGGGCACACACACCATTCACTCACTATTTACTGACCCAATCATACCTATGGGCAATTAAGAGTCTCCAATTAGCCTACATGTCTTTGGACTGTGGGAGGTAACCGAAGTACCCGGAGGAAACCTAAGTAAGTATACACGAGGAGAACATGCAAACGCCACATGGAAAGGCCCAGGACCTTTTTGCTGTGAGGCAGTGGTACCCACTGCACCAACGTGTTCCATCATATCATAAAAGTAAACCATCACATCTGTGGGCGGCAACAATTTTCCGACAAGATAACTTGATTGACATCTACATGCAGTAGTATCTCCAAAGAGGTACTCAGATATCGCAGTTGGGGTGGGGCCAGAGTAGAATGCAGAAAGCATTTTTCAAATGTTAAAGGGCAGCACCATTTTTTTTTTCCAATTTTTTTCTGATAAAATTATATCATTTCAGAAATGTTGAAATAATGGCATGGATTAAAACGTTTCATTATAAAGTAGGCATATAAACAAGTCTACAGCTAAAAAAATAAATAAGAAAAAAGGGATCTAGGGTGTAAGTATCGTTTAATGAACGATCAACAAATAGTGTATTTTACAGTATTCATTTCAGAATAGAGTTAGCAATTGAATTCAGTAGACAATTTATTTATTATAAGACCATTTGTGTTATCTCCACAGTCTTCAAGTTCATCGGATTAAGAACTAGCCAGTTCCTGGAATGAAGGATTAAACTGAGGTCAGGCTCTACTGTAATTAGGCTGGGGTGAAACAGTGTATTAGTGATTTGAAGTGAAGCATCCATTTACACAGCTGGATATATACTGTAGCACTGCAGGTTAAGTACCTTGCTTAAGGGTACAACGGCAGTATCCAACCTGGGAAACGAACCTATGACTTTAGGTTACAAGACCAGCTCCTTACACATTATACTACACTGCCGCCCCACACGCCACAGCTGGGAAAGGGCAGATTCCAGAGCAGGTAGGGAGAGAAAGTTGGGTGACAGTAGGGAGCAAGCGCAAAAAAGAGCATGCACACCACAAAGGGGCAGCATCTCCAGAGTGGAGTCCAACCGATTCCAGCCCTTGCAGGAATTGGACCTGGCCCTTAAGCCTTGAAAGTGGGATGACTGATGAGCCACTGGGCACCCGGAAAATGGAGTTGGTGATATTGGGGGACTCAATTATTAGGGGGTAGACATCATAGTCCGATTGCACAAAAAGAAGTATAAAAAATTATTTTTTGGAATTTGAGGCTGCTATAAATAGTGGGGGCTATGACATAGTTGACATTACAGAGACATGGCTTGGGGAGAAGGATGGGGATGAATATAATATAGAGGAGTACAAACTCATTAGGAAGGATAGATCCAGCCCTTTATGTAAAAGAAAATTTTAATGTTCAGGAAATTCCAGAAACTGATCAGCTCGTGCCTGGTGAGGATATCTGGATTAAGATCATAGGGAAACATGAAAAGGGCCTTACGGTAGGCATATATAAAAACGACAGCACTGAGAGTAATAAGGCTGAATATTGCAATGTGCATGCTAAGGTTAAAAAAGAACTACAGAAAGCTAAAGGCAAATTGCCCAAGATGCAAAAAGTTATATATACTGGGGGTGCGTTCCAACTGCTCATTTTTTCTCCTTGTCAGTCTTTCAGTATGGAAGGCCGAACCAGTAAAAAAACACATCAAATTGATGTCTGCAATCGTGTGTTGCCAACATCGGCTCATTCCCTTTCGCTTACTTTATCTCCTTGCTTCCTTTCCTTGCTCCTAGCTCCACCCTTTGGAGGGCGCAAGGAAAGGAAGCAAGAAAAGTATGCAAGGATGGAGGAATCAAGGAAATGTGTATAAGGCAATTACAACGTTCTTGCTCTTTCAAGCGTCAGTTTGAAGCCACATCAATTACAGACGTGGCAGACGGGGAGAGGTGCGTCATTACAAGTCACGCTTTCCAAAAAAAAACTTCCGCTAAGGATACACTTCTGTTTCCATGCTCAAAAATTATTTGGGAGCCTCCTAGCTCCTTGAATGAGCATATAACAGGTTGGAATGTCCTCAAAGATGGGGCACCTTGATTGATATCCGGGTCAGTCAAGGACCTTGGAGACAAAGGACGTAAAAAAATAAGCAAATTGAACGCACCCACATTGACAACACGTAATTCCATACGTCAACTTCACATATTTTTGAACTGTTTGGCCTTCCATACTAGGAAAGGAGGCAAGGAAAGGAAACAAGAAGGGTAACAAATAAGCGGTTGGAACACACCCTAGGTGTTTGCGTTCAGGTGGTCATCGGCAATGGCAACGGTTAACTTTATCACATGAATAATACATATGTACAAAATCTGTTACCCTTGTAAAACCGGTTACCTTCTGTTTCCATTCGAACCTTTATTGGATAAAATGCTATCACGATTTAAATGTCAGTACATAGTTTTGTGCATGTCTATGTAAAAGTTACAGGTACATTACTTCATTTGTTAGCCTGCATGTAGCTGTATTAGCTATGAAGGTAGCTAACAAGGCTGTGTACCTAGCTAGCTAGCTTTAAATAAGACATACTTCTGAACAAATCGTATCATCAAACAACCCCACCCCCCTCCATGCTTGGACTTCCCAGCTCTAAAATTATTCTGGCACCCTCGGAACACACATGTATTTACGTGCAATTGAGCTTGAGGTGACAAAATATAAACAGTAGGTTACTGGATGTTCCCATTTAGGAATCACAATAAACCCTATGCCTGTAACTGTTATTGTGTCATGACAAGCTAATTCTCAAATGGGTGACTGCTGCTGCAGTGGGCCCTGTACTGTAGGGAGGTCTCACAAGGTAATTGAATGGCATGCCCAGCACTTTCCTGGACACTCACCTGAATGCCTTCCACACCCCTGAGAGACAGGAGAGAAGTGTAGCTATGTACAACACAAGAGAAGAAGCACAAGTCATAAAAATCTGAAGATGTCTTAACTCACTAGAGCAAGCTTTGCGACTAAATGCAAGGGATTCAGCCCAATGTAACAAGTGTGTGCCACTTAATTTTTAAGCTCACTACTTTTTCAGAGACTCAGTGTGAATTTTCTGCCAAGGCCTGTTGAAGTATTGCTGATGTATATGGCTTAACAGACCATTGAAAGGTAGTATTTCTGAACATAAAGCAATTAAATAACGAAAGCAGCTATTTACATTGCAGATAATAAGAAATTAAGACGTACAAAACTGGCTACTTAACAAACCACTTGCTCCAGTTTATTTTACTGCTTTGATTGTTTTTATCCTTTGATTCTCTTTATCATCATTTCAAAAAAATCCTTTTTAATGCTTTTATGCAACACTTTGAGACTGTCTACACAACGAAAAGCATGTAATAAATATGATATATAATTATCATTACTTTTCGAAATTGGATTAATGTCATACAGAGTAGAAACAATAACAATTTTGCTTAAATATCTATAGTTATAGCTGTCAGAAGTAGCATATAGGCCTACTTTGATCTCACTCGCAATGCGACTATTCAAAACTGAAAACAGAGAATATTAAAAACATATAACCTGCCATTTTAAATACAACTCCATGTCTAGTTACGGATATATTTTCTGTTTTCAACAGTGTGTTGCTAGTTACCGGTTTTCCTTCCAAAAAAGATTTTTAGAGGGGTGCGAGGTGGCCAAGAAATAATTAAATAAAATCTTCCTTTTTAAACATTTTCACAATTGTGCCTACTCTTGGTTATTCATGAATAGGACGGTTTGTTTGCAGTGTAGCCTACTGTTAGGCGCAGTCCTACAATAAACGGATCACATAGTAAAGCATGCAGTACACAGGTGAATGCTAAGGCGTCATTTGATTAGAACACTTCACAATGTCGGACGCTTCAAAATGTAACATTTCTTAATAGCCTAGCGTTACCTCATAGCGGACGAGAAGTAGCTACATTTTTGCAATTAACTTGTGCTTGCGGCAATCCTGTGAAATTACATTTCCCTGTGCTTATACTCGGGATCTATACAGACGCTACATGTAAAACACGAAATATTGTTTATATTTGTATCTACATTCCGATTAGAGCACATTATTTACAGTAGGCTACGTGCACATCATCTGCAGTCGAAACATCGGGAAAGTATTCTCTCTATCGCCAGAAGTCCCACCGCGAGTGAAACGGCAGACGAATTGATTGGAGGGTAGAGAATGCCTTTGGTGAAGCCGCTCAGTGTCCGCCATTTTGAAGGGCACGGTTGGCGAAATGCTGTGAAGCTGCTAAGATGTAATAAAATGGCCTCAAAATGGGTATTCGTCACAATTGCCTATTTTTACCCACAATTGTAACAACAGCATTTGAACTTTAAATCGCATAATCAACAGTCCTTTATATTGTTAAATTTGGTCATACTTATTTATAGTAAATATATAAAAAGGAATTTTGAACTAATTCCTGTTATGATATAGCCGAACAAAGCGAATTACTTTCTGATAGATGAATACACGCACACATATATTTACTTATTCAATCCAGTATATAATTATAATTATATCCTATTTGTCATTATCATCGGCATTATTATAGTCACTACAACTTATTTTTAAATGTAGCCTACTTTATTTCGTATTATTTTTAAATTGTCAATCAGAGAAAGGTTTTTTTCTTGTATGGTTACTGTCATTTGTTTCTAGTTTTTGATGTATGTATTGTTCTGTGTTAGATGTAGGCCTATGTTTTCTTTAAAAGTGTATGCTTTGGCAATACAAAATGTTGTGCTCGCGCCTGTAATGCAAATTGAATTGAATGCATTGACAAAAATATAGGCCTATACATTATAGGATTAATTAGGATAAACCTTTGGCTTATCTGGACAGAATTAAACTTTTTATACTTATTAATGGAATTACAGTGTGGGCTATTTTAACAAAAATATAATTCTAACTTTTCACAAAGATGCGGTAGCAGAACTGATAGTTGTGAAGATGTGACGAAACAAATGTGTGTATATCCAGAGTATACCGAGAAAAATAAAAAAATAATGCTGAATGAAACAAAAGTTAAGAGCTCGAGCGCACACACGCACAACTAGTAAGGTCATATATCCTTAAATAATTAAAAGGAGCATTTAATAAATTCGGTGATACACATTTCAAAACAAGGCCACCATTTGAAGTCGGACAGTGAATATTTTAGTATGTGCGCTGCCCTCTCCCCAACAAATAAATAAATAAAAACCTGAACACCGCATTTGATTAAAAAAGAGTATCCTAACAGATAGGCTACATTAAAAGACCAAGTAGGCCTCGACAGAATAAACCGCTCCCTCAATATCAGAAAACACGTGGTACACATTTCTTTGACACTAGATTAAGTTAGTGCATTTTTAAAGTTACATGACATGGAATTCTGTATGAACACTGGAAAGTATAGTTAATTAGCATAACCCGGAACCATTTTACAATCCGGAAATGACTGAAGTCAAGCGAACACATTCGAAGACGGGGGCACCTAAAATCTTCATGGGGGAGGCAAATATTGGGCCGACACGAAACCAAAAAATAAACAAAAACACCACCAATACTAACTAACAGAGTTAGATAACTTATATTCACGTCGAAATCGATAGAAAAAGCTCTCAACATTTTGCCAGCAAAAGCATAGGTCACATTTGCGTGCTATCTAACATTAGCTCGATCCAGCGGATTTTTGTTTGTTATGCTAGGTAGCTAGCTAACGGTTCGGAAACAGTGCAGACGGGCGGATGAGGAGGCCATCGAAGCTATTTTTCGCTTTTTGGTAAAAATATAATGTTATTTAGTTAGTTACCAGTTTGTAGTTTTACTTTTAATTTTAGGATTTCCCCACCCGTCGATTCTCAAGAGCGGGCTTTTGCTAAGTGGGGAGCGTGGTAGGTAGCTAGTTGTCTAAACCATTTACCGATGGCCTCCGTAACTGGCTATATTGTATAGCTAACTAGCTAGCTATATCTACCAACAAATAACTAGCAGGCAACTAGCTAGCCGGGAGGCTACATAGATTGCTATTTATTTTTGCTTGCACGATACCTAATTTTCGATGTGTCAACGTTAGCGCTCCTTTGTTTCAGAGTAGCACAAAACCATAGCTAACAAGCTATCATTATTCGCAAGCTTCAGTAAGTAAACTGATGCGGAATACCACGCCGCTGACCTCATATTGTCCGATTTTCGTATAGCGCTGAAATACTAGGGAGCATGTTGGTTATTGAGAGATGTGATAACGCGAAATCAGTGTCGTCCCCTCTCCCTTGCTCCCTTACTACTTCGATGACATTCAAATATGTAACGTTAGATTACATCGGTTTTGGTTTGCCGACACCCATCCACACCAACAGGTAAGATAGTGGCTAATACGGTATTACTATTTTCGCAATGGGCTGATTTTAACTGTTACTCTGTTCAACTTGGTATGAATCGTTGTAGGATTTCAAATCCAGGCGGCTCTATATAGAGCAACATTGACGATTTAGATTGTTATCTATCCTATCCATCATCCATCAGTGGAAGTATTTTATTGTCAGGTTGACGAACTACAGCTAACCACGATCTGCATTTGATGTTATGAAACTTCTTGCTGAAAGATAAGCTGGAGTGGAAATGGCATTCATCTCTTGCCTTCTGTTTTGGGGGGTTGGGGGGGGGGGGGGGATGCACGATTACATTACTATCGCCTGCAATCGAGTTATAGAACCAGAAGTTATTTGATTAACGTTAGTGCTATTACTTTTTTTGTCATTACCAGAGCTGTAAAGTTAGTTAGTTGTTCGATTTTAGCTTATATTTGCAATAAGTCTCGTGGACTACTGGGTGTAAAGCTCTCAAACCGGCCTGCATAAAAACGATTCTGGAGTATCGTTCGGGTTTTGTTATGTCATGTAGTTAAACACCTTTTAAATAATTTGTCAGAAACAGAAATTGGCTTTTTAAAAATCAGAATAGCAGTATGTTATCAACTGTAGCTAAAAGGAATTAGCTACAGTAGTTGCATTGTGGATGCTTTGTACCAGTTGTTTATTCGATTTAGTTCTGACTCCCATTTCTAGACGGTACATCATAAATGCCTTTGGCAAGGAAGACCAGGAAGTCAGGCGGGACAGATTTTTATTAGCGCTCAAGATGGCATTTTATCATTTCATAGATGGGCACATGTAGTATTTTTAACCAAAACATTCTGAAAGCACTCGAACTGTAGATGTATGTCCAAGGGTTTATTCACTTGTGAAAGTTATGAAAAATTTGGTATTTTGAAATACTTAGTATTGTGCTCTCTGAAGTTCTCGATAGGCTGTTCATGATTAAACTGCCACCTCACACCCTTGATTGATATTTGTAGCACTCTCAACCACAATTGTTTCTAATTGATGGTGTCGTATATGGAGGACTACAAATGCCAAAATTAAAAATAAATAAATGGATAAATGAATGAATAAACAAATATAAACATACCAGAAAATGTAAAAAAAAAAAAAAATAAGTGAGTGTTCTGAGATAAATTAATTAGTTGATAAAATCTGACATAAATTGGTATTTATATATTTATTTCTTCATTGATTTCTGTATATTTATTTAGGTATTTTTTCTTGATTCATTTTTTCTGTTTGTATTTTTTGTATTTATATTTTTTTAATTTATATTTCTATTTTTTATTTTTTTATTAATTATATTTTTATATTTCCATTTTTTTTTACTAATTTATTTCTGTATATATTCATTTCCATATTTATTTATTTATTGATTAATTTATTTCTGTATTTATTTCCATATTCATTTCTGTATTTCTTCAAGCAATCAAGCCCCGAGTGGGAGAGTAGGAAGTCAGCAAACGTAGGGGTGGTGTGTGATAATGCGCAGTTCAGACATCTATCAGAACGATGGTCTATTTCCCTAAAATCTTCGACTTGCATTAGGCCATGTTCTGCCATTCAACGGTGTTCTCTCACTGACTTTGAAAGAGTTGCAATGTCAAGAACATACAAACCAGATAACTCTCCACAGCTACCACTGGCAGTAGCTAGCTATGTGAAAAGGGCATCCATCTGATCTGGCCTAATCAGAATTTTGGAGTGAAACCACCAGGGTCAACCTCTGTGACTGGAACAAATTGTCAAAGCATCCACGCAAAAGAGTAAATAACCTGGAATAATCTGGCAAGACGCCATTTATTATACAGTAAAGCAGGGAGTTGGATCTATTTGTCCAAAAGGTGTTCTAAGCATATGATCCTCTGGTCTAAAAGTCTGTCCTTCAGTTCCTTGCAAGAAAGCTACTATTAGCGACTTAACATGTTATAGAATAGTTTGTAAGCCAAGATGGTGTTGTCAAGATGAGCAGATTGCAGACAACAGACAACGTGGACTGTAGGCAGTAGGCAATTCCGAGCTGTAGCCCAAGACTAAGGCTAACATAAAAAGATGCACATAATCAATATATGTTTCGGCATCTTTCCAAGAACGCTGCTCCGTGACGGTCCCAGCGTCCTCACAACAGGCATCTTTTAGACCAGTTGCTCAGCGATGGCCTGCATCGTCTCAGCAATGGCGTACGTCGTCTCTCAGGTGCATCTTTGGATCCGCATCCCTGTGACATGACCATGATGTCATTATCTCCATTTGTAGGGGAGACAGGAACAAACGAGGCAGGAACAAAGCATAAAAGTATGTTCCCTGTAATGCTTCACCCTTCATATTGCCATCAGCAGGAGTGTCTGTAGTGATCTGTTGTTCTGACCCAAGCAAATTAAAATTTCAGTGACAATTTTTCAGACTTAATCCCATGGAGATATCCTGTCTGTCAACAGTAGCTTATCAAAAACTTGCAACAATGGGAGAAAAAAAACCCTTGGGCACAATTGTTTTGGTATGTCCCAAGACAGGCCTACCAAGGATGGATAACATCATCATTGCTTGTTGCATTTGGTACTAGGGTTGCACATTTCGAGCACTTCTTTTCATCGACCATCCGTATCCGTTGAACAATTAATAATGATGAACTGATGAGCTAAAAATTTGCTACAGTATATGGCCTATACAAAATAGGCCTAACATTCAATGGGTCATGTGTATCAGAGACGTTTTCGACATGCTCTAAGAATCATTAAAATAAGATTTACATTATGTATTAAGGCCATAACGCAAGAAACAAACTTATACAAACACGTATCATAGACTATACAATCTGTGCTGGAGGAGAGACTGCTGACATTTTTACTATAGGATTGCTGAACTGCTACTGCGATGGTGACAAAAGATATTGCTTATTCTGTTTAGTAATGTTTAACTGTGCTATAGGCCTAATCAAATGAACCGCTTTAGTTTTTTTGTCTTTCTGACAACTCTGGTAGCTGCTAACGCAGTATTATAATGAAAAGAGCACATCGATCTGTTTGAAAGTGTAAATCGTGTTCTAAAGTACAAATGGTAGGCTGTTCATTTAACAAAATAATAGCAAGTTTCCAGCTTTGTAAAGTTGACCTCTTGATGTGCAGCAAACTTAACTAGGAAAGGCATTAAATAGAATGCAGTGCTGTGAGAACACCAACAAAAGACTGCTAATAGGCTATATTCCTGAAGTCCGTAGCATATAGCTGAAACACGAACAACATAGCCAGTATGCCGTTACCTAACTTAATACCTAAGCATTTTTGTTAAGGAATATTTGTTAAGGGACATGAGCATGTCTGCATGCTTTGGGGTCAGTCTGGTACGCAGTCTGCTGAGGGTGAGACTGGCAGATGAGGATACGTGCTCAGATGGCATCGATGTTCCAGGAATTGACAAATAGTGTTTCACCTTTCCACCAGTCGAGGGGATTTGTGTCTAAAGACAAGAGAAACGTCGGTCTAAAATCTAAACACCAGCATTAGGTTATTCATTGAAATAGTTTATTGAAATTTAACTGTTTAATAAATAAAATTAGGCTAATCGATCAAAGGTCTTATTAACGATTAATGGTTAATCAATTGACTGTTAACATCCCTGTTTGGTACACAATATCTGATTGTTTGGTTAAAAACTATGATATTTTTCAAAAGGTATTGAAAAGCTGCATTTTTATCATTTGTTGATAATGTGAAGCATTGCAGGGCTCAACGTTAAGGATTTTTTCTACTAGCCCAATCAAATCACTAGGTCAGTCTTCTACTTACCCCAGTACATTTCCAGTGGCCCAAAAAAATGACCACTTTTTTAAGGAGATAATACTGTTTGCATTAAATTGTCCAAACACCAATCTACAGTGCTGGTAAAAAAAAGTAGCCTAGTCATTTATTGAATATGAAAATCTGCCAGTCCCTGCCGCCAAATTATGGATGAGCTTCATCTTTCCGAGCAGTTTCGACAAATTGCAGAGGTAAAATTTTGGAAATCCTGGTGGACTTCTCCTTTGCCTGTGGATTTTGAAGTTTGAGGCGAGACGCTGTTTAACCAAGGATAAAACACTAGTTATAATATCAGTAATAATGCCGTCAGCTAATATGTAGCCTAGTGAGTTGGTTCTCTTTATCACTTAGCTTGCTAGCAATAAATAAAGGTAGGCTAGATGAGTTGGCTAGATGGCTACCATTATTGTTTTAATGTTACTTCAGTAAATTGCCCAAGCTGTTTAAACTTGAGAGAAAATTTGTCAAACTGATTGAATCGTTAGCAGGTACAAATACTAATGAATTGTCAAACTGTAAGGCTTAGGTTAGTTATTGGTAAGCAAGCATCACTACAAAATTAATGAATGATAAAGCAGTTATTGATAAGTTTCGATAGAGAAAAGACATCCGCAGTGTTACTTATAAGAAAGCGTTGGTCCAAATATTAATGAATGATCAAGATTTAACATTCATTATTGATAATCAAGCGTCGGTACAGGATGATCAAGTTGTACCGTAATTTCCATGGTGGTAAAAACATGCTTTTTCTAAGTACCTGGATGTGTGTTGGGAAAAAATGTAAATGGAATTGTAAGAACTAAATTTAAAAGCATTCAGATTAGAATTTTTTAAAGCTTGAAATTAAAAGTGAAAATAGAATGCTTGGAAGACCAAATTTAATTTCAAACCATTACATTCAATTTCAGTAGGCCTATGCGAAATACAAGTTCAAGTTCTGCAATTCAAATTACATTTTTAAATGTGATAATTACGTGTAAACATTACGAATTCAAATTATTGCGATATGAATTGAATTAAGTTACGCGATTCTGCCCATCCAAGTTGCGGAAAATATTCAGGCCTACTTCTCACAAAGATTGTTACCATCCCCCGCCAAAAAAAACAGTTTGGTGAAAATTTTTTTTCCTCTTGAAAATACTGACTCAGATTTATGGTAATTGGACAGTATGGTGATGATGTAACCCTCTTGTTTACCCCATTACAGCATCCAGTGACAACAGGATACCAGACAAGGAATTTAATACGAACATTTCTTCTGTCAGATCACAGGTCGGTCTTGGTTGTCTTGTATGATTGTGCTGAAGGCCTCATTTCTTTATTCATTTTTATAGATTTCTATAATGTGCAGTGTGTTCCAACAGGTTTGTTGAAATGTCCTATTATGAACAATTTTTTGTGTGAATACTGGCTATTGTGCTAGATATTGTCTGATTTAGCCAACTGGTGAAGACCAGTTAGTTTATTTTAAAATATTTATTTTGCAAATATTTTTAATGCAATAATCAATACCAAATCATTAAGTGTTTGAGGGACATTTTTATTTTTATTTAGTACATTGGTGGTGATTTTACTGATGAATGTTATGTTACTTTATTCAGGAGCTCTACTGAACTACTGTAATGTTTAGTGTAAGACAACTGACACTTAAGACAATTATGTCCATCCAAAAGGAAATTGACCCTTATCTCCATTTTCCCTCAGTGTCTTCAAGAGGAAGAAGCATGGTAAGAGGCAGGGGAAAGAAAGGAACTGAAAGTTCTCCCTTTTCCAGAAGTGGGAGGATATAAAGCATTAGGAGATATATACAGTTCTAGTGCTTAGAAAAACTGAGGACAGAACCCTTTAACTTTATTAACTTTATTCAGTAAAAACGGATTCTGTCGAAGCAACATTCCCATCTCAGAGTGTCTATGGTGGAAGTTTCCAGAGGGATTACAAATACCACTGTTGGATATGTCACATGGAGTAAGGCCAGTTGTCTCAGTTGTGGACACCATAAAAAAGCATACAACAAGGAATTAGGAGTCATCCGAACAGAAATCAAAACTGCAGCTTTTTGCTGAGGGACCTTTACCTGCAATACCATCATTTGTAACCTCATTAAGTCAGCTTCTGACAATCGATAGACTGTAATGGAGGCATGGAAGAACAAAGTCAGAATCACAGAATATATAATGAGGTCAAACAGAAATTTTCCACTGAGTAAATCAAATTATTGAACTACAAAACAAAAAGACATTGTACACAGCGCAAACAAATCCTACCGTTTTATTGCCTGAATTCAGAAGAGAAATTGCTTCAACAGTAGATAACCGATTGTTCATATTTCTGTCTTCCAAATAAGAGTACACAAACTTGATAAGGAATCATATCCTTGGGGAAAAAAGGACCCTCCCTAAAATTCTCCACAGTGTCCTCCTCTTGGATGGAGAGTGGGGGCAGCGGCCGATCATCAGCAGAGGGGGGGTAACAGTAGCAGAGCTACTGGGACAAGCAGCAGTGGTACTAGTAGCAGCAGCAGAGGAGCAAGCAGTTCCCGGAGCAGTGGAAATTCAAGCTCTGGTGCCTCAAGCCGAAGTTCCTCTGTGAGTGGTGGGGGGATTATTGTCTCCACTTCTGGGGCTGGAGGAGGGGGGGGCAGCACCACCTCCTGCCAGCGAGTGGGAGATGTTCCAGTTTGGAAAATACTCGATGGACATTTTAGAGATGCTGAGTGGGCATCAAGCCCACCAGTTTAAGGGTCTTGGATTGGAGAGGCAGCTGCAACATCAGCAACATGCTCAACTTCAACACCAGCAACAGCTGCAGCAGCAGCCGCCACCAGGTGAATCATCAGGACCACTTCTGTCTGGGCTTGGCCTGGGAGCATTACAAGGATCTAGAAGCAATGCTTTTGCTGATTCATCCTCCATATTTGCCAAATGAGTGCCCCACCTGCACCTGTACCACAGCCAACTCAGTCCTCTTCGCAGAGTTCACGTAAATCTAGCAAAATGAGTTTAAGTGGTGGTAGCGGAGGTGGAAGTGAGGTTCTGCAACAGGGTACCCACAGTTTCTTACGCCCATTTCACCCAGCAGAGGCAGCTTTAGCTCAGGAGCAGCTACACCCTGGGTTAGGGACGTTTTGAGCACTTTTCATCGGAAGCAGTAGTGGAGTGGTGACTTCACCACCACCTCCTCTACACCCAGGTCTTTCAGTCCCCCAAGCCTCTCCAGGACAGCCATCTTCCTCACCTTCTCCTTCAACCTCAGCTTCACCTCAACAACCCTATCAGTAGCAGCACTGTGGCTTCCTTGGACAAACAACTTGCCGGTGCTCAGTCAGATGCTCGGAGCCTACACCAGCAGTTCAGTTGTATGCTGGCAGCCAATCAGTATTTTCTCTCTGGAGTGCCACCGAATGCCAGTTTGGAGCAGTTTTTAGTTCAGCAAGGTACCCACAACCATCTTAGTTTGGGTCAAGGTGGAGATTCCAATGCAGGCATCGCACCGCCTCCTCTCCATTCCTCTCACAGTCATGGACATCTTACTCCTCAACAACAACAGCAACAATTGCCACCCCATGCCTTGTCCCACCCTCACCCTCACCATCCTCTTCACTCAGCGCCTCAACCACCCCCCTTAGGCAGCTTTGACTTTCAAGGTATTCCAGTTCTCTCTTCTAATCAGATAGCATCTTTGATGCAACAAGAAACTGGTTTGCCCCTCCCTCTACCACTCCATCTCTCTCTTCCTAAGGATGAAGGGAAAGAAAGTGGAGGTGTGTCCGGAACTGGAGGAGGAAGGAGAAAGAAAGCTATGCTTGGCTACCTGCCACAGAGGAAGTCTGACAACATCAGCAGTAGCAGTGGCAACTGCCACAGTAGTGGAGATACAAACCCCAGCAGCAACTCTGGAGGACATAGCATTGAAGGAAGTTCAAGTCTTGTTAGCGGAGGTGGGCGTGTTGGTATAGGAAGTCTTGGTGGAGACCCATCTTCCCTCCTTTCTTCTACAGCACAAACGTCCTCTTCCTCAACAGTATCTTCCTCCTCTTCTACTGCTCCATCCTGTACCTCAGCCTCAGTCCTTGTCACAAATTGCTCACAGCACTCTAAAACTGAAAGTCAAGGCTCACTGGCACCCACTCCTACTCAGCCTGAACCAGAGCCTCTTTACCACTGTGGAGAGTGTGGCAAAACCTTCACTCATCTCTCCAGCCTCCGAAGGCACTTGCGCAGCCATGGTTTGTCTTCTGGTGGTGGAAGCATTAGTAACAATGCCACCAATCTCAATCCTAATCACACCCCCAGCCTCCCCCACTCCACTCAAGAGTTGGCTTCTCAGTCCAACCATCATCACTCACAACCTCAGCAAGATCCCTCTTTAGGCACCCAGCAACAACAGTCAAATCCTGCCCCCACTTCATCATCTTGCCCCAGCCCTGAGAAGACCCACTGTTGCCCTGAATGTGGAAAGGGATTTAAGAAAAGGGGGCATCTCCTCCAGCATGGAGTCATTCACTCAGGGGCGCGTCCTTTCGCCTGCCCTGTCTGCCAGCGCTCTTTCAACCGCAGAGAATCGCTAACTCGGCATGAGAAGATTCATGAAGACAAGCCCTATCGCTGTCCAGCTTGTGGCCGCTGTTTTCGGGAGAGTACCTCTTTGCTCAACCATGCAGCCTCAGGAACATGTGGCAAACCTGGAAGGAGATCACGATCCAAGAGAAACAATAGTAGTAACAGCTCTGAAACTGATGGACAGAAAAGTCAAAAGGTTGGGGTGGTAGGTGGAGCCGGAATGGTAGCAGGTGGAAGTGGTGTTGGAGAGTACCAAGGGGCACCCCTTGGTGGTGGTGGTGTAACTTATGGAAAAGTTGAAGGTGGAGGGGTTGTAGGCTGTGTAATGGGAGGAACTGAAGAAGAGGAGGATAAGGCTTCATTAGCTTGTCAGGGTCTGTTTCAGCAGGGAAGAGGAGTGAATGCAAACAGTGGGGGTAAAACAGAAGGAAAGTATGGACAGGATTTTTCAAGGAATTGTTACCAAACACCATATCGAGGTGATGACTACCGGACGGACTATAAGCAGCACCGGTCACAAACAAACCCTTGTTATCCAAGTGATCCACCCTGTGGAAATGGAATGGCAGGCCCAGCACTCAGGAAGGCACCTTTAGCCCCTACACTGCATCCACATCCTCAGAGTCAAACTCAACAACAGCAGCAACACCAACAACAGCAGCCTCATCTTCCCCTCTCTTCTCTTTTGGAAGACTCTGAAGATGATGTTACCAGCTCTGTTAGCAGTGCCATGTCTGCTATTGCAGCAGCTGCCGCTGCCTCCTGTATGCCTGGAGAGCTTAACAGTGGCGGAAGTCGAGGAGAGGAAAGAAGGGACATTATTGGGGGGTTGCTTGGTGGGCTTGGCTTTGGATCAGCGGGGGCCTCCCCCGGAGGACCTTCATCAACATCTGGTATGAATAAATCTTACAAAGGACAAGGCGGAAATGGGGAATGCATGGGTGGCACTGGAATGACACTAACTAATGAAAACCAACAACCGAAAAACCAGCAGGCACCAAATGTGAAACCCAAGCGGCCTCGTAAGCCCCGTCCAAAGAAGGAGCCCAAGACTGGAGGTGGAGCAAGTGGAGAAGTCAAACGTAGACGGCATACTCAAAGTGGGGCAGGAACTGGTGGAGAAGGTAGAGAACGACCATTTCTGTGTAGTGTTTGTGGTCGTGGCTTCAGTCGACGTGAGACTCTTCGCAGACATGACCGCGTTCACACTGGGGAGAAGCCATACCATTGCGATGTTTGTGGAAAAGATTTCCGAGAACCATTCCACCTTACAAAACATCGCACAGTTCATTCTGGGGAGAAAAACTACAAATGTGAATTATGTGGGAAGGAGTTTGGTTATGCCCAGAGCCTGAAGAGACATGGAAAACTACACCAGAAAGGAGAATTTAGTGAAGCAGGCACAACATCAGCAGTTGGTAGTAGCTCTGGGGCAGTCACTGGAGTGAGTGCAAACCAAGACAGTGAACAAGGAAATTCTGATTCTTGCTATTATTCTCAGGACAAGACTCCAGGTTCTAACACCCAGCCCCCTCCCAGACTGTACACTTGTGCCATTTGCTGGAAATCTTTCCGTCATCACTTTCACTTGACGGCTCATCAGCAAGCTGTCCATGAAGGTGGGGACAAACTTTTCTGCTGTGAGGTTTGTGGAAAGGCCTTCGCATATGCTAATAGCTTGACAAGACACAGACTTTCCCAACATGGACTGTCTCGACAGGGACAAACACACCAGCCAGGAGGTGACAGTGCTGGTCAGGTTGGGGGAAGCCCTGGAGTAACTGGATCAGTGACTGAGAGTGAGCAAGCCACAAATTCCCTTCTTCAGCTTGGACCACCTGGTGTCGCCCAGGGGGGGCAACATAGCAATGTCTCCCCAACACAGCATCCTCAACCTCAATCTGGTTATTCCCCTCTATTCTACCTCCCAGAACCTGGCAGTACCCACTCATCAACTTCCAGTGCCCCTCCTCACTCCCATGCCCTTCAAACACATTCCTCTCATACTGCCCCATCTCATCACCAGCAACCTACAGGAATAAAAGGGGCGCCTGTATATCCAACTGGTCCGAGCAATGTCCTCAATCTCGCTTCATCTGCTATGCATCAGCCACTGTCCCAACAGTACCCCCACTCTCAACAACAGCAGCCAGTTGAGATGCGGTCGCCACAAGACCTCCACTCACAGGGAAACAACAGGAAACGCAAGAAGAAAAATTATGGATATCAGAACACCGGAGGAGAATCTTCAATAAAACCATTGTTGGCAAGAGAGGGAAAGAATGAACAGAATAGAATGCAGAAGAGGAAAGTAAGAATTCGCCTACAGTTGTTTAAAAAGAAGAGAAGACTAGCTGAGCTCCTGAGGGTTAAAGGAGGAAGAACACGTCATGGAGGGCTAAGAGTTGGACACCTGTCATCTTTGGAAGTCTCGCAAAAACAATTCCTTTGTCCATTGTGTCCCTGTACAGCTTTTCCCCGTAAGGCTGCGTTCTTGGTCCACCGTGCTGCTAGACACCGTCAAACATCCAGCTGCCGCCAGTCCCGTATGGAGTGCTTCCTCTGCAGAAAACGTTTTCGGAAGTTCCTAGCAGCCCTCAGGCATCGGGGTTTCCATCTTGCTCAAGGGTCTTTCTCTTGCACACGATGCCCCTCTCGTTTCTGGAATGGAACCCTCCTGGAGAGACATAAGGCTGTTTGCCAAGGTGTTCGAGGACATAGTGGTGACTGGGGAGTCAAATCGAAAACTGCAGCTAAGAGGACACTGAAGTAAAGAAAGAGATGCATGAAGAGGACAACAGTGGTAACACTAAGATCTAGGTATTTTTCTAAGATTGAGAATGAAAGAGAATTGAAAGTTCAAAAATGGAGGATGAGATTTTTTTTTAATGTTGGGGGAGAGGACATTTAGAGCTGAAATGTGTTACAACCCCAACTGTTTCCCTCTCCATCTGTGCTCTCAGCTGTATGGCAAAAGGGAGCTTGCTTTTTAAGGAGGGTCATGTTTGTGTGTGTAATAAATACATACACAACTTTATATGATCAAACTAACCCCAAAGAAATGCCTCTTTAGACATGAATTTCATACATGGCTTCACAAGAAGGGGTATGAAGATTTTAAAACTTGTGACTTTTTAACAGCACCATAATCCTTTAAATATACTCATTTTATGTTGACTGACACTGTGCCAGGATAATAGATGCACACAAATATCATTAGAGTAACCCTAATTATACTGTTGTTTTATGCCAGTTTATTTTTTATCCCTTAATTCAACAGTTTCACAGTTAAGTCTGTCTCTGTTATGTATACTATATGTAGTTGATGTTCCCTGTGGAGTTGTGCTGGGCAGTTTTTATTTGTACAGGTGTTTTGCCTGGACCTGAACGTAGCTTGGACAGAGTCAGTTTGTCAGTACCTATTAGATGTGTTCACAGTGCATTACAGTAAATTAGTCACTCATGGTGAACCTAACTATAATTCATAAATCCAACTGGAAGAGCAGAGTAATTAATTTTTAGTACAAAACAAAATTCTAAAACACAAGTCAAATTGTACTGAGTGACAGTAAAAAAAAAAAAAAAACTGTTTGGTCACTATGGTGTGGTTTTTCTGTACACTTTACACATAAAGCAAAGCAAATCATGTAACAATGGAACTTGATTTCATAGACAGATCAATGTTCGTAAAGAGCAACTGATATTTGAAGACAGATGGGAACAAATGAACTGTACTGTACAATTCGTATTATATTTTGTTTTTCTATTTTGATTTATATTCTAAGTATTTCTGTTCATTGTTATCACTATATGGTGGGAGGGAGGAAAATGGGAATGAAGTGGTGGTGAATGAAAAATGTAATTAATGTGGTTATCTTCTGTCCGACACAAAATGTAGGCCCATTATCTTCTTAAAATACCCATCCTGACCTTTACTCTGCTACCAACCTGTTCATATTCATTTCCCAATCTTTTTCTTTCAATAAAAAAACACAACATAATTTTACTATGCATCATTTTATTTGTACATAAAAAGGAACTTTTAGAATAAAAGGGACTTCTGTACATTGCTTATCTTACAAATGTTCTTGACAAATGCCGGCATTTCTTTTTAAGGTTACAAAATACTATCCCACTTGTTATAATAGAAAATTAAAGTTATATAAAAGGAAAATGCAATTACCTACAGTAAATGATCCAATTAGCTGTCAAATTTTGTTTCACATGGCTTTTTTGTTTCGATCTTACACAGGCAAATATCTTGTGTATTTACTAAACGTAACGCTCATTGAACAACATCAAATACTGAGTGTCAGGTGTTTTACACCTGATGCATTGATTTCTGCCTCACGTACGTCAGTTTTGTTTTCCACTCGCGTGTACAGAAACGTGTAAACAGTATCAGGTGGTATTCTAAACTGAATGAAAACGCTTTGAGTGGTACATTTGCAGTATTGTAGCCTTTCATATATACCTAAAATGCCAGCATCTGCCAGATTTCTCTTTGGACCTTGGGATTTTCCTTTAAGGAAATTGAAACAAAAACTAAAATGGGCCTAGCCCACTACAATGGTTCAAATGCAGTGGTGTGGCTTGAAACTAGGAGTGAGGAGGCTTAAGGAGTTTTTTCATTGGGAAATTAAGAGCCTCTGTCGAAATAATGAAATAACTTTTCTCCAGACTTTATAATCCCTACGGTTTTAACCTTTTAAAATGTGTCCTACCAGAGGGATTGTTAAAAATGCTTAAAGAGTGTATGGTGGAATTTAGTGATGAAAAATGTTGCATTATAGTAATAATTAGACCATCTAATGTAATTGTATCCTTTTTGTTTCCAGTATGTTAAGTGTGTAAATGTTTTGTCAATCATTATGATGCAATGACTGAAAACATGTTAAAAACAAGTTGCAAATCAGTAAAAATCTTTCACATGTCCAATGGTGGAAATCCCCATTAAAATGATGGTAGTAAAAGCACTACAGAGGTAAATCCCTTTGTATTTATGGTTCAGGGGTTATGTATTCCAGTGTGTTTTCAAACCTTTTTCTTTTGAGCCTTAATAGACACCATTGCTTCTTCCAGCATGTTCCAGTCACCACTGTAGTTCAGTGCCTGGGCAAAATGCTTCCGCTATCAAGATTTTATGGCTCTGCCTAATCTAGGCCAGTGGTTCCCAAACCACTGCTTGGGAACCCCCAGCCAGATCCGTGTATTTGATGTGTTCCACCTGAAGCGCACCTGATGCAACTGATCAAGCACATCAAATACATGGATCTGGCTGGGGCTACCCAAGGTGAGGTTCGGGAATTCAAAGCCATGACACAACTGTCACATGACAGAAGTCTTTTGTGTTTGTAAGTGAACTATAGCTTGCAAGAGATTGTGTCAGTGCTTCCCATCTGTCAAAATGAGGCACAACTTTCATGAGGGTACGCATCTTTACACCAAAATCTGAATTACACTGCCCTTTATAAAGCATCAACACAATTCAGTGAGGTCTATTCAGCTACAACGGTGGGTTACCTACCTCTCTTAATTGCAGATTTCCAAAAGTCAGCTACCTGGATCTTAAATTTTGATCATAAATTTTGCCACTTGTTTTGGACATCCCTGGCAGTTATTCATCAGCTCCCAAGAAAGCACAGACATGGCTAAAGTGTTGTGTCCCACACTGCTATTAGTCTCTTGGCGTAATTGTGACTATGTTTGTGGCCTCCTCCTCGGACCTGCTCTCTTCAGCTTTGTCGGAGTCTAGGCCAAACTGGGGATCCTTAAAAAAAAAAAAAAAAAAAAACAGTACTGTGCAAAAATCAGAGACAATTCTTTCTTTGATTAAATTTCCAGTCAAATCAGCCATTTAGTGCTAGTCATTTATTTCAGTATCAGATAATAATGCAGGAAACATATTTATCAGACAACTAAAGAAAATCCTCCACCATTACAGATCAGATCTATCAATATTTGTCCACGCTTTCTTTTGTACACCCTACTGCCACTTTAAGTCTTCAGTCCTCCCTATCAGCAAACAAGTCACAGCTGTGTCCTCCCAACAAAAGTTGTTACAATGACATTAAGTTAGAACACTTTGCCTTCAAATGTGACTAACATTCAAAAAAAGTTACTAATGTCATAACTGCCCAAACACACTTTAGCTGCCTTGCAGATTTTTTGTGTGCCTCTAAAATGGCTAAATATTTCTGATTAAACCAGATATAAGATAATAAAAGGAATGTGAAAGTCAAAGGAAAATAAGTGAAAAAACAGGACTTCCAAAACTGGAGTTCAAAAGATTATTGAAAGATACAGAGAAAATAAGACTTCTAACAGCAGTGCTAGAACTGGTGGACCATCAACATTATCACAATTACAAAGACAGTACTGAGATTTTATCTTTGAGAGATTGGGAAAAAATCAAGCTCCACTCTTGCTTCAGATCTGAAAAAAATCCACAGGTGTTTCTGTCAATCCTTCCACTTTGAGAACACAACTCAATGCTATGGGTCTGAAAAAATGTGTAGCTATCAAAAAGCTGATACTGAGAAAAGGAAATAATATTTGCACTAGTACACCGAAACTGGGCAGTAAGGTTTTATGGGCTACTGAGTTAAAATTTGAGATTTGTGGAAGTAAGAGAAGGCTGTGTGAAAGCCCTGATGCAATGAAAGACTTGCAACCATGTCTACAACCCACAGTCAAGCATTGTGGAGGATCAGTGCAAGTTTGTGAGATTTGGTTTTGATTGTGAAGGCATCGTGAATGCTAATGAATACAAACAAATTGTAGCATATCCATTGGTATGTGCAATATCCTCGGAACAATGTTTGATTTGGAGCAAGTTCTACAGCAAGATAATGACCCCAAGCACAGACCAATGGACTGGCCACCCCAGAGTGCAGACCTCAACATCACTGAATGTGTTTGGGATTAATTGGATTAAGAAAAGCAGAAAATGCAAACAATTCTAAGACTGAACTTTGAAGCTGGTTGCACGAAGCATGGAAAAACATTCCTGCAGATTTCTTTTGAAAACTCAATGCATATCTCCCAAAAAGAATAGAAGCTGTAACAAGACAAAGGTTGGACACACTAAATACTAAAGATTTAATATTATACATAATTGTGAAGAGTTTTGTGTAATTTTGCATTATTGAAAAATAACTCTCACTTAATGGTCATTTTCACTGGAAAGTAAATGGAAAAAGGATGGTCTCTGACCGTTGCACAATACTGTATGATTTAAGCGATCTGCAGGACATTTGATGCCATTTTTCCCACAATTTCATGCCAGTCACTTCATTGGGCTAACATTAATTTGTTAGTCTGAGGTATATTAACATTATGGACATTGAGGTGGCAAACTTGGGCTTTTATGCAGGTGTTCACTTTGTAAGAAACCCCTCAGATACACCAAACAGTGGAAGTATCTGAGTGGTGAAGGAACACATGTAGTCTTACCCAGTGCTACTGGAACAAGATTCATTTAAGTGATACTTCAGTTATCTGATTTCAAAGTAATGTTTTAACCTTTCCTCTGTGCTAATAGTTCTGCATAGATGGAGGAAACTGCTTTCCGGCAGTCGTGTGGCTGTATATGGATCGCTATCTTTCTTGGTAGACACGGACGTGCCTCTGGCTTGTGTAGCCTGCATAGATACTATTTTGTATCTTGATATGACACTAGTGTATAGGCGAGTAACTGCAGGGTGCAGATATGCAGAACTGCTAGGTGTGCAGCAGTAAGAGTCAAAGAGGAATGCCAGGACAAAATGAATGTTGTGTATTGTACAGTATGTTTTATAATGGCAATATACAATGGGGCAAAATATGTGCGTAATTGAATGGTTATATGCATATGATGCGCAGGAGACCATATTGATGAGTCTCCTCGAACCATTGCACTTTCCCCCTTAAATACACAAAGACCCAAGGAAATGGTGTCTTTATCACAACCTTTGTAACATCAGCACAGTAAACAATTTTTTTTCGTTTGGGGGTTTGATAAGGGGCACACTTTTGTAAATCATTCTGCAACTTCATCAGCAAGTCCTTAAAATTGCACTGAACTTCTCTCTTGTCTTGCTAATTGCCAGGTGAGGTACTGATGCTACACCCATATATTTATATAGGAAGATAAATAGTGATAGAGCATTTTACAGAAGGTGTGTGACTTGCTGAAACTTCATGCCTTTCTAAGGAGTGATAGTGAAATAACCAGGGTGTTGATTTGTTCTATTTTTATGTCATACTGGATTGACTGCCTCAAAAAAGATCACAGTGACAAACCGATGAATAAAATGTAGTAAAATACAAGAAATTCCAGCGTAAATTGGGAAATGAAACCAGTGGTTCTGAAATTCAAACGATGTACATCCTGTATAAATTAGGCTCTTTTTAGCATTCAGTTTTTGGATTCATACAGGTTGTGCGTACAAATGGAATTTTTACTTAAAACCTTTTTACACTCAAATTGCTCCAGTAAATATGTAACTATATGCATTTTTTTTATTTTAAAAAGAAAAATAAGTAGGTCATTAGAGTGTCTGCTAATTACATAAAATCGATGGGATGTCAAATAGAAAGAGGCTTATAGAGTCGGTCACTAAAAGTATAAAGGTTTTACCTGTAAGGTGACAAGGTGAGCTTCCGATGCAATAACACTATTGGCAAAGATCTCTACATTACATCCTTTTGGATTGACTAAATGTATAAAGCCACTTTTAGGTACACCTACGTAATAATGGGTAGGAGCCCCTTTCCCCTCCAGAACCACTTGAATTCTTTGTAACATAGATTTAACCAGGTGCCGGAAACATTCCTTAGGGAATCATGCTGTTCCTGCAGATTTCTCGGCCACATATTCATGCTGCAAACCTGTTGTTCCTCCTCATTGAAAAGGTGCTTTTTTGGAATGAGATCTGGGGATTGGAGTAAACTGGAGTCACTGTCATGTTTTTGGAACCAGCTTGATATGAGGAGTACTTTATGATTTTGTGACTATGACGCATTGTTCTGCTGAAAGTATCCATTTGAAAAGGGGTTGACTGTGACTGTTGATGTAGGGATGCACATGGTCAGCAACAATTCTTTGGTATGCTGTGGCATTTAAATGGTAGTCAATTGGTATTAAAAGGCTGAATGAGTGCCAAGAAAACATCGCTCACACCATTACACCACCTTCGCTGACCTGCACCATTGACACAAGATAGGATGGGTTCCATTTTTCCGATCTTCAGTCATCTTGTTTTGTGACCGCTCTTGACTCACCATCCTGTTTTTTGCTGGTGTGGAAGCTGGTGTGGTCTTCTGCTGCTGTAGCTCAATCGCTTCAAGGTTGTGATTTCAAAGATGTCTTTCTGCATCACCCCGGTCGTAAGCAGCTGTTATTTGAGCATTTGTGGCCTGTTAGCTCTGAGTTTGCCCATTCTCATCTGACTTCTCTCATTGAAATGGCGTTCTTGCCCAGAGAACTGCCACTGACTGAATGTCTTTATCACGCCATTCTCTGTAAACTAGAGACTGTAATACGTGAAAACCCCAAGATGGCAGCTATTTCTGAGATTGTGCAACCGCCATCAACAATCATACCATGGTCAAAGTCACTTAGATCACACATAGCCTATTACCCATTCTAATGTTTGGTTGCACAACAAATAAACCTCTTCACCATGTCTGCATGCTTTATGTATTGAGTGGCAGACACATGACTCACTGTTTGGAGGGGCATGCTATTTGTGTTTTAAAAACCCTCAAACACGGTCCAACAGATCAGAAACACCCTTCAGGAGGCCTGGGTGTGCCAGTGCCTACTGTCTGCAGAAGACTTCACAAACAGAACACAGAGGCTACACTGTAAGATGAAAACCACTAGCTAGCTGCTAAAACAGGATGGCCTGGATACTGTCCCTTAAGAAGTACCAGAGCTCTGGATATAGTCTGCTGTTGGGTGGCAGTGTAGTATAATGGGTCTTGTAACCATAAGGTCACTGGTTTGATTCCTGTGTGGGACACTGCCATTGTACCCTTGAGCAAGGTACTTAACCTTACATCAGTACATATCCAGCTGTATGAATTGATAAATGTAAAAAGTATAGGAGTGTCTGCTAAATGGTCTTGTGGACAGATGAGACTAAGATTCACTTGTATTAGAGGGGTGGCATATACCCTCTATGTATAGGCCATAACATATAACACAAAACAGTAAGTCAGATAAATTTATGCAAAAAGGTTTTTTGCTGCTCACCTATTTTTTTTACTTCTGTACTTTGACATGAACCGCCCTCCCTGCTGTGTTCTGATGTCAAGTGAAAAAATGGGCTGATAAATAGCTTTCTCTTGGGTCATGAGTCACTCGCAATTTCAGCAGCATTGCCTCCACGGGATATGTTGAGTGGTTGAGTGCTCAGTGAGAGGATAGCAGAGAGTGCTGAGAACAGTTTAATTTAACACTAGCCTAATGTGCTGCTCAGTAGGACCAGTCATGGACCATTTTGGCATTTCACCATTTCAGTGAGATTTTTGCCAGCAGTTTTAAAATCCCGAGGTCAGTTTAATCATTTTTCTACCAGTCCTTTTTTCACTTAATTATGTCCGTGTGTCCCCAGGAGCCACACTGGTAAGTTTGGTACGGCACCATGTCTTTCCTTGTGACGTGATCCTCACCCTCTCCCTCAACAAAAATGCTTTTTTCATATGCACTATTTTTGGATTCACTTTGATGTAGACTCTTGACTGATTTGTTTTGGTCTTATTAGGTGCATCCAACTGTGTGCTGATGTTGATAGCTAGCACAGGGCCAACTGACCTAGCCATAAACCTGGCCCCCATATGAATTGCATTTAGCTCCATGTTCATAAACCTCTCAGGATACAAACATTGGCTACTGACTGTTGTATGCTCTTGAGGAAATGTAGTGTTGCACTACTAGATCTGTGTTGTCTGCTGGTAGATTAGAAATAGTTAATTACCCTACAACAAATAATGTGTTCCTGCAACAGACATTTTTTCAACTGTTTCAACATGTAAATGTTATAATGCAAGGTAAATGAGGGGAGAGATCATACGGTAGCAACAATACTCACCAAATGTGTTATTCTGGCTACTGGCCCATTCACAGTTATTTTCATTGTCATATCCATAACAGGGTGTCCAAGAATCAAATTAGTTAGACTAATCCCAGGGTAATCACTAATCTTTATATGGCCATAACCCTGTCCCTTAGGATGTCATATACAAAGAAGGCATGAAAAATGATATATTGACCTTTTAATTGTGATAATTGGTCATTTTTTTGTTTCAACATTGATCACCTTCATCAAGAAGCAAGTGATGCCCTCCATGTAACTTAATTAATGCATAGTTCTCTAACATGAGCATCTTTGCATTTGCATTGACATTGCCTCTTTCTCTTAATTTGAAAATGATATTCAAATTTAAGTCAAATGCTAACAGGTCATTCGTTTGTACTTTTGGTAAGACTGAATACAAACAACCACCAGAAACATGTTTCAACATCATTTATAGTTTATTTACTTTATCCTTTACTTATATTTTATTTATGCATAGAATCTGTAATTCCAATGTGTAATTAAAACTCAATAAGGGGTATTTTTATTGTACTGGCTTCTGAGGGGATCCCTTCTACCTTCATCTTTTTTTCCACCTGACAAATGAAAGATAATGTAAAGCTATGTAAATTAGGGAAATTAAAAGTGATACAAATGACTAGAGAGGAGCAAAAAAAGAACATCACAAAGCACTAATTTATATTTGGATGGGCTTTTTTAAGTCTGCTTTTTAGTTTAAGCAAAAAAAATAAAAATAAAACATCAACCATACTGTAAAGCTAAAATAGCCCATCACAAAATGGTTATAAAATTAGAAATTTTGATTTCACTCATGTATTTGCTTTTTTCATTGCACAAAAGATTCCATAAATTACACTTGGTGTAACCTAACGGTGTGCTGTTGTTTATTTTTACACTTGACCTGTATAAAAGTGTGATGATCCCACACTTTGAGAGCAGAGCCCTGTTAAATGGAACTGTACTACTGAATCCCCCAACTCATTCTGTGTAGCATTGCATGTTAAATCATCCATAAAATATAAGCATGTACTAATTTTATTCTACTCATCACCACGGCAAAATAACTGGTCTGCTCCAGAGTAAATGCACTAAAAGTAACCCTTCTAAACATATCTATTGACTCTTAATTTGTTGTTCAATATGCTTCATGAGTTCATATAGATTTGAATTCATTTCAGAGTTAATGTCTGTTTTAGCTGCGATGGTCGTTGCTGCTATTTAGTACCGTGCGCAAGTAATATCTACCTGCAGGACTGTCATATTGCCACAAGGTGGAAGTAGGAGGCCAAATGTAGTCTTCACAACTCACTCAAGCTGATTGTGCCGGACTCGTGCGCAGCACATGAGTGAGACTCACTCACGATGTACCGTGTGTGAGAGACACTCGAGTTCACTTGTGCAGTCTTATTTGATGTGACTGCGTCTTAGCGGCTCAGTGCATTCGAGAACACTGAGCACGTGTCATCAGCAGAGTTCTCAAAATGATTGTACTCATATTTGAGGACTGGTCAAACAATAAAATAAAACATATTTTTTATAATTAATTTGATTTGAGTGCCCTCTTCTAAGTATTTTAAAGGAAATCAATTTTAAACTGTTCCAAATATTCTTCCGATTGTCCACATACCGTCTTTGAGATATTAATTCAAATGATGTTATAACTTTGTATTGTATCACTGAAACAGCCTGAAGTGAAACATTTGTTTCAGTTCAGCATTTATATAAACATAACTCCTTTTTTGTAAATATGTGTCTCAAATATACAAAATAGCATTACACGTGTAATTTTGAAGTATTGCAACAGAAACAGCTCTGAAATGCACTGTACTCATCCACTGTAAATGTGAGTAGCCACAGACATACTCTTTGTTTACTTTAAAGTGAAATGTGTCTGTGGATTTTAAATCTCCACAATGTGCCTGAGTGTGGCAAGAGTCTATACCTATGTATTGAAACGTGTTGAAATCAATGCAATATGGAGTTTTATATAGTAAATAAGAAGCAGTTATTTTGAATTCCTTCTTCAAGCAGATGCAGTAGTAGCAGCAACTATTTTCACCTTGTAAAGATATATAATGCTCATTTAGACAATCTCACATTTTATTTTGTATGCCCCGGGTTTTTTTTTTTTTTTTTTTCTCTCTAACATACAATGGAAGTTAATACAAGTCCGATACAATAAGTATGTTTACATAAATGTATTTATTGGAATAGCAAATGTTTTGATCAATCACACGATTCTCAACTAAAAATACTTTAATCAAATTTTAAACATGCAAAATCAAATGCCAGCTGATGTCTGGATCTAGCCAAGCAAAATACTAATCCACAATTTCTCTCCTCCCTCGACTGTTTTGCTTCGCGTGTGTCTCACGTGGGCTTTGCATGGGGAAAGCTATGGGCGGAGCGATTGACCTAGTTTTATCCAATAGAATTCTGCACAGGGCAGCGACTGACCTACTTTGAACCAATCACAGCGAGGCTAGCCTGCAGGTGGGCAGCTCCTGCGCGTGCCAGGGCCATGTGCGCTTTTGTGGAACAGGAGTTGGAGTTAAAGCGACGGCGAACTCATTCCTGTTGGCCAAAAGAAGCAAGCCCTCACGTTTCTGGCAGATTAAAGGGGAACTGTGAATGAATGATGATATGGTAATCGTAGTTGGGTTCATAATAATAGCAACAAACAATGCAGATATGTAGTTTCATTTTAATGACATTGCTTGAATTCAGCCTGGTATGAAAGCATGTTGTGCAGTGCAAACACTTCTTATTGGTAATGGTTTTAAGTCACTAAGTATGGGGGTTATAGTACAAGTACATTGCAAATACAGTACGTATCCATTTGATATTAAACAGTGTTTCTCATCTCAGCCCTGACAATCCAACTGTTTCAATTGATATCAGTCAGGATTGTTAGTGATTGATTAAACTGTTAAAAAAGTGTTCAGGATTTGATATATTATCGTGTTTTGCTGCTGGAGATTCTTTGTGGATACACTTTGTATTTGGAGGTGGGTTTGTGCTAAAATATAGATATACAAAATATCTTCTACAATATTATTTGATTATTGTTATTTATAGTGGATTTTGACGAGATGTTATGACATGGATTTCTTGACCTGTGTCCATATTAACCATACCCCTTCAGCAGAACTCATCGATTACAAATGAATTTATTAATTCAGTTGAAATGACAAGAAATTGGATTTTATCACAATGGATGTGGATCGAATATATATATATATATAGAGAGAGAGAGAGAGAGAGAGAGAAAGAGCGAGAGAGAAGACAAGGTCTTTACTAAAAATATGCTTTTCTTTGCAGATTCAATTATTTATTATTATTTATTCCCCTTATATAGAACTGCCCCCATTTGCCAGACAGTGCAACTCACCCACGTGTTTGGACACAAGCGGAGTATCTGAAATAACTCGGCGCACAACTGGTTAATTACAAAGCCAGAGTGAAGCCACAGCGTGGTAAGTTTCTCCTTCCGTCATTGGCTAAATTGTTTTAGGCGTGGTGTGTGGAACTACTTTGTAGGTGTGGCATAGAGAGGTGTGTGTATAATGAATATTTATCAACACCTCCCCCAGCGCCATTCCCCGTGAGAGGTGACGTCACGAGAGTCACCCGTGTTCTTTCCAGCTGACTATCGCCTCGGCTCTAGCACAAACTGCTTCTTGGTCTTCAGAGACAGAGAGCGGGAGAGAAGCGGAAGAAAAACCATTGCAGTTGATTGCATGGCTCACAATTTTGTTTTTTGGACGAAAAATATTTTATCTATTTACCTTTTATCAGAAAGGACTCATGCAATTTTAATTTTATCATCGCTAAAGAATAACCTGCATTTCTTTCAAGTTTTCACATTAAAATATTAAATCCGAGGACGACAATAAGCCTGTCTCTCTGTCTCAGTTGAAGGCTGTCTCACCTCGTTGGTTCTCCATGGACATCCGTCGTTGTCCGATATTTTTATTTTTAATGGGATATATAAATCCAAGTCGGGAAGAAAATCAACGTAATTTGATTGGAAACAACAAATAAACGAATAGTGCAAGTGACTCAAGGACTGGATCAGTATCGCAAAAATCAAGCTGCTGCGTTTTTTCAAGATAACTGTCTAATGCAGAGCGAGGATACTACACACGAAGACGAAATTAAATACCAAATTGCTTGCGGAACACTTGAAGACTTAAATATCAATATTTTATATTGACAATTAGCCTGAGAAATAGCAATACCGATTAACACAACGTCCATACATCGGAAGACGTACTATATTGAATTAATGTAACATAGATAGAAAAATATATAGCTATACGTATAAATATACGTCCAGTTGCGCTACCAACTTGGCAAACTAATGTCGCGGTAGGGGGGTGGTAACCATAAGTAAAACAATAATATTAGACTATGTACATTGGTATGCGTACATGGATGTCAATGTCGAGTTGTCTTCCGTAATATACTAACGTTGTAAACCAATATACAAAGTATCCGCTTATCTGATCGATAAACTGGGGATTCGTTGGGTCAGCTGCCCCATCCCTCATCAACCAACTCTAGCGCGCCAGGAATCAGCGGCCGTCCAGTGATGTCCAGGCCACTCTCACAACTTCTAACCCCAGACCTCCCTGCTGGAGCAAGCCCTCAATTCGGAAATGGCAACTCGATGAATGGTTCACCGAGCGGTGGGCATTTGAATTCCATGGCCAGCCTAAAGTCCCTTCTGCAGCTCCCCATCAAAGGTGATCAGCGAGGCAAAGACTGTTGCGATATGAAAGGTGAGATTGTGTGCGTCTGCACGTGAGTGCGCGAGCGTCTGTTTCCCCATCCCCCATCCCCTCGACGTAGCATCACGATGAACTTTTGTCCCATTTCGTCTTTTTATTACTACTGCCTAAATGTCTTTCTCTAGCAGTTTTTGCCGCTTTATTTATTGCCTCCATAACAGCTACATCGCCAGTGTTTAGTATGTTAGTGTGAACCAGCGTTATGATGTAAAAGAGATGCACTATGGACGACATTGGTTTATTTTATATAAGCACTGTACTACATTCGGCAGAAGAGTTAAATAGAAACATATGCTGCTGTCCATATAATTCAACTCAACCACCAAAGAATGCAGTTTAGAACAGTATATTTACAGGTAAGACACAGACAGATATTGTGTACTGTGCAGTGATGGCATTCATAAACAATCATGTCATTTAAAAATATATATATATACAGAGCCAAACTGCTCATATCTACTGATTATAACAGCTAGCAACCTTATGAATGATTTGTTGTTTGTGTTCAGTGGACCTCTGCAAATGATGACTGCTGCCAACGTTAGCCTTTTCAAGTATAACTTATTATGAGCAGCTAAGCAAATGAGAAACCTAGTAAAAAAAATTAGATGACTCTATAGCCCCCCTCGCTGTCCTCTGTTCAGCAGTCACCCCCAGTACCTCCTTGTGAGGGATTTTAATTGCTGTGTAAATTTACTTTAAGAACGGCAATAATAAGCCTGCAAAACTCTCAATGATGCAGAAAAAAATAATGCTAAAAGGAAGTCCAACAACAGCAAGGACAGCGACTGAAACAGACTTCCCCCTGGGTTCCCCAGTATGCCTTTCAGTATGTTGCCATAGTCCTCACTTTATTTTGGCATGCTGGGTTCCATATAACTTCCTTTGTACGCCATGTATTTACTGTGGGGTCTGGCCTGGTCAGTCAGTGCACGTGCCATAAGAATACATTCTATTGGCCCTGTCTTAGCATGGACTCTGTCTCTGCTACTGTACAAAGGCTCTGTTGAGTCACACCTATTAATAGGAACATATTTCGCAATTTAAGTCTATTTAAGTTTAAAGAATTGTTAAATAATATGGATAATAATTCAGAGCTTTCTCCATCTTCTCACACGCTTTGTGCACATGCATGCTGGTAAGCGCGCATGTGCTTGCATGCACATGCGTAATTATCTGTGACCACAGGGTTGCTGTTGGTCTGTGTTGTTCCCTTTTGAATCGCAATCTCCACCGCACATGAGCAGTTCGTAGTCACATTGCGACATCTAAAAGTCCTCTCCACCTCTCTCCACCCTCAGACAAAGACAAACCCCTGGACTCGGATGAGGACTCTCTGGGCGGGGTGGGGGTCGGAGGAGGCGGCAGCGGGTGCAGCCTGCGCTCCTCCTCCCAGTCGGCCTTCCTGGGACCCCTGCTTTGGGAGCGCACCCTGCCCTGTGACGGGGGCCTGTTCCAGCTGCAGTACATGGACCTGGAGGAGTTTCTCACAGAGAATGGGATGGGCTGCATGCACAGCAACAGCTCCAGCTCCGCCCAGATACCATCCCAGAGCTCCCAGTCCGCCATCCCCAACCAGAGCTCCCAGTGCCCCCCCTCATCCCCTCCGCCCTGCTCCTCGTCCTCGTCCTCCTCCATGTCTTCCTCCTCCTCCTCCTCCTCGCTGCTGGGGCTGGACATGCAGCAGGCACCGCAAAGCATTCTGGGAGGGTCAGAGTGTCTACACGGTGAGTTTTTTTTGTCAGTTACAACTGACAAGAGGAGTTGGGGGGGAAGGGCGGGATTTTGGTACTGGATTAGACCGAAATGGGTAATAATGTAATTTAAGAAAAGAAAGTGATGTCACGAGAAGGGTAGGCTCCTATTTCTCTGGCATTAGCCCAGGGAAATGGGAAAGCAGACAGGAAAATCTGGTGGGGCAGTGGGGGAGGGGTGGGGGTGGTTATTCTTAGCATGTTAATGGTATGAAAAGCAATAATATCCAGGATTTTCAGGTTTTGGACAGGTAGGAAAAACTGTCTCAGATCAGACAAGGGATGTGAGAAAGTTTTGTGAAAGAGAAGCGTAAGACTGGGAAGTAGAGAGGTATCTGGTAAAGGGGAAGATGTCATTTTTATTTACATTGTCAATAATCAAACAAATCGTTCAATTTGAAGTTTGAGTGAATCAAAAAACGAATGATCTTTCAGAGCCATTGGCTGGTAAACAAGGGACATTTACTACAGAACGGGGGCGTTCTCATGAATAAGAAGTCTTACGCAGAATGATCATGGAGAACTACACAGATACTGAATTACTAAAATGGTTAGAAATACGACTGACTAGGCAATACAGCAAACTATCAAAGTAATAGTGACAGAGACAAAGAGCAAGGAACAAAATTGGTTAAAAAAACAAAAACTGAAAAGCTGAAAAGGGAACAGGAAAGGGTTAATTTAGACACTGACTAAGTGGACTCTGCAGCATGCTTTAACTGCATTGAGAGACGAGGAGGGCGGGAGAGCCAGGCTGGCAGAGAGAGAGAGAGAGTACACTACTCGCGTGTTTTTAAATCTCTCTGTCTGTCTCACACGCTTGGTCCATGTGCAGGCGGCCTGTCACGTGCTGATGCAGAGAGCAATGGAGTGAGAGAGCTAGTGGAGGGGAGGGGCAGAGGAAGAGAGGGAGGGGTGGTGGTGTGGGAGCGAGGGAGGGGAGCGAGAAGGAAGGAAGAGAGACACAGCACGCAACACTGAGAACTGTGCTCTCGACAGTTTTTGTTTCATGCAAATGTGAGATATGAACAGACGGGTCGGTTGGGGGGGGGGGCGTGTATGTGGGGGGTTTGACTCCTCTTCTCAGTGGAACATGTATGTTCTGTTTGTGTTCTGTGCTGAAAGGAAGAGGAAGGGGGTGTGTCCATGTTGTTCTGTAACAGTGATAAGGGAAGGAAGAATTTTTTTGCAGATGTTAGGTTCAAAAGGAGGAATGCTAACATGATATTGTTAAGAACTGGAGGCTGGATAGGGGGTAAAATGTTATGTGACCTTCTGTCTATGTTATCTACCCTTTCAGCGTTTAATTAAGAATTGTTAAACCCATTTGCAACACACGACAACTCTTATTTGTTCAATACTGATTCTAAAACAATGGAGGCAGACACTTTTTTTTTACCTCATGTGCATACATTTTAGTCAGGGATTATGCATGTTACTCAGCACTGCACTTGAAAATTTCAATATGAACATTAGGGGAAAAATGTAATTGTGGTCTGCAAGAGCAAAAAAACGATTGTGATTGGATGTGATAGATATGAGGGAAATTATGTGAAGAAAAGGGTAAAATGAATATGGAAAGAAACTGGGCAGGGGGAAAACACCACAGACAGATGGGAAAGCTCAAACACAGTCATTTTGCCATGTCAGGACATGGCTTGCAGTGACCCCTCATCAGTTTCAGGTTTCTTCTCAAAATAGCTAAGGATGAGGGTTTGTTTACTTAATCATTGGTACTTATCACTGGGGCAACATCTACCCGCTGCCTGAGTTCTGACATATTCTATGGCCTTCTTGTCACTTGGTACACACTATTCCTGTAATTGTGCAGTAACCAAAACACTATTAAAAATGCATTTGAGTATATATGTTCCTTTTTCTCTATGCAATATATTCATTTTCTTTCTGTATTGGTCTCTCCATCCAGTCCCTCCCGACCCATCACCCTCCTCTTCTCCGTCCTGCCCCCCACTGCCGGGGCCCCCCTCGACCAACGCAGACGGCGTGGTGGTGAACTTCGACCCGGACCCTGCGGACCTGGCGCTGTCGAGCGTACCGGGCCAGGAGGCTTTTGACCCGCGCCGCCACCGCTTCTCCGAGGAGGAGCTCAAGCCGCAGCCCATGATCAAGAAGGCCCGGAAGATGCTGGTGCCAGACGAGCAGAAGGTATGACCCAAACTGCCGACCTGGCACCCAAGAGCCATATTCGGCTCTCTCGCGGTGGCGTCAGTGAAACGGTCAATAAACGAGCCCCATAATGTCTTGTGTTTTCATTTTAACTGGGGGATTCCACTTGGCTAATGTAGCCAAGCTGACACTTACTGATGAAGCGATACCTTCTCTATGTCTCATAATGAATGTAATGGAGGATATTGCATTGTGTAATTTGTTTTAACTTGCATTTACTGAAGCAAGTGAGGCATAAGGGCTGTCTGCGTTCTCTGATATGGTAGAATCTAGTGCAGGGGTGTCAAACTTCAGTCCTGGAGGGTCACGGTGTTTGCTGGTTTTCGGTGTGTTTCAGGCCAAGTGATTAATTTAAGTCATTGATTGGCTAAAGAGTCCACACACCTTGTTCTCAAGGCATTGGTTGGCTGCTGATTGAAAGAAAACCACAAAGGCCTGCAGACACTGTGGCCCTCCAGCACTTGAGTTTGACACCATGATCTAGTGTATAAAGATACTTTGCCGTTTTTTTTAAACTTCTCAGTTAATTGGACTCCCAGATCCATGACGGAGACATTAGGCAGTCTGAGCATGAAAAAGTATATTGGTTATAGTCTTAGCTTGGATACACCATAATAACCCAGCTGCTATGGTCTTGAGTAATACCAGTGTTTTCACGAGTCTCACACCTAAGTCTGTTGTTTTTTGTATTCATTAGAGATAACTGGTGATATTGAATTGTTAATCTGTAATTAATTTTTTTGATGATTCTTGTGCTTATTATGGGCTAAGTACATACAACCATATATTTTCCCTCTAGTTAATTTCAAATATTTCTAATTTCCTCCCAGGAAATGCATGTACTTCAGACTGCAATTAGATAAACATATTTTATGTGAACTGAGAGGTGAACAGCACACAGTTCATTTGTCCAGTGAACAGGCCGTGGTTGTTCTCAGGAGGACAGAAATTTACCCTCTTGTGCTTCGCAGGATGACAAGTACTGGTCCCGACGGTACAAGAACAACGAGGCGGCCAAGAGGTCGCGGGACGCCCGGCGGCTGAAGGAGAACCAGATCTCGGTGCGGGCGTCCTTTCTGGAGCGAGAAAACGCGGCGCTGCGGCAGGAAGTGGCCGACATGCGCAAGGAGCTGGGCCGCTGCCGTAACATCCTCAACAAGTACGAGAGCCGGCACGGAGACTTGTGAGCAGGAGGAGGAGGAGGAGGAGGATGGGGGATCTGAGGAGGAATACGTTTTGTATGCGGTGAGAAAAAAAAACTCAGAGGACAAAAAAAAAAAACTCAGACAAAATGGTCCTGGAAGTGGAGGAGCACCGTGTGGCAGAGGAAGAGTCTGAGTTTTGATGAGAACTGAGCTGTAATTGTTTTCTATGATAAAACATTGTATATTTTTGAACTGGGGGGGACAAAGGATGGAAGGAATTAGAGGATAAAGCGATATTGGATAAGTGAGTCGCATGGGGCGGAGAGGCCATTTTGACACAGGGAATCTGTATATTTTTATATTTGCAAAGAGAGAGTTCAGAGGAAATTTTGGAAATAATCTTTTGTATATTTTATATATCGGCGTGAGGGGTTGGGTGAAACGGAGAGAGGATGGGGGAGTCCGGAAGGTTTTAAAAACAGGATTACCAGGAATCAATTTATTCTGATTAATTAATCCTTCAAGGAGGGAATGAAACAGACGGGATCAGGGCTTTGGGGGGGGGGGTGTAATTTGAGCAGTGGAATTTTTCAGTGGAATTGTGTACGATGGGTAACTAGTTGATATTCAGTTACAATTTCAGAAAAAAAGAAAACGCAATGAAAAGTGTATAGTTCAAATTATTATTGTGAGTTCATTCAAGCACTTAATTTGTTATCTTCTCTTTGGTTCCTTTATTGAATTAAAATGTATGTCTGTCAGTGAGGGTAGGGGGAAAGAGCGAGAGACTGTAAAACAACTAATCACAGCAACGATCTGCACATGCAGATATCTGCATGAGCATATGCAGAGAACTTTCCAGGTATATATTTAAACGGGTGAATAATACACATATGCCCACGCAAACGTATTTTTACACGTAGTCATACACATGTTAACATGTCTCTCCAAATCACATTGGTTCTTTGCGTACCCTTGAGCATGAATTGCCCTGTCGATGTAAGGTGGCCACCATGCGTGAACGAGGGTACTGCATGACAGACAAGCCATTCATTTATGATCACCCATCGTTTTTTCTCTCTCTGCAGGATATGTAAACTGAGTAAAACTGGTGTAGAAGTTATCGTCCAGGCTCAGCTGCCTGTGACTCTAACGCACACGTTTAGCACAGCATTTCATTTAGATGGCCCTTGTGAGTGGCCAAATCATGGCAAAATGCAGCCTTTTCTGTGACTACACATACATAACAGTACGTAACTGCCTACATCCTTTCAGGTTTTGTAAAAAAAGAAATGATATATAATGTCACGTTACGCAACATATTTATACCTCCAAGAACTAGTCCTATTCCTCGTGAAAAATTCACGCTTGTGTTATTGATTATTGTTTCCTTCAGATACTGTAATATTTACAACTCAATATACATGTGGGAATATTGCTGGTCGGTTGTGGAATCTCAGAAATGATCGGAACACCACCAACTGACTATGGGAGAAAGGGTCTATGAAAACCAGTGCTGGGTTTGCAGAGTTAAAAAATCTTTGTTAGTCATCGAGATTAAATGTCATTCTTTGTATTATTACTCTTATAATTGCTAGTAGTATTATTATTGATGTTGTTATTTCTCTTTAATTTTTTTTGTTATAAGCATTCTATCCAGTGGCTTTCTGGAGGTGTGTGCTTTTCTTTTACCTCCCCTTTAACTGCCCTCATATTTCCAGACCAATTAAACTACACTTCCCATGAACCAGTGTACCGTCAGCACCATCAGGTCCCAGGTGCAATGTGGGGGCTTATGTCTCATCTTCGTGCGTCTGACACAAAGCATTTGACACAAAGGAAAAAACAAACAATGGAAAACAAAAACTACAAAAAGAGACCTTTTTTCAGGACGTTTTTCGATTACTCATCCCGGCAGCCTCCCCCATACTGGCTGCGTTGACCAGGTGCTGCTTATCCCACGAATCTTGGGAAAATGAGTTTTCTTTCTTTTTTTTGTAACCTGGAAATTGTTTGTAGAAGCTTATAAACTTTTGACAGTACTATTTTTCTATGTAACTGTGTAAGCATACAGCAACTTTCAGGGACAGCTGTAGCCCACTGTTTTGTCAGTATGCTACCAAACTGGATTGCGGGTAATGTAGTCATCCTTTCTTTCTCTCCTGAAGTGGATTATGAAGACCTCTTCATCTAATTTTTATGAACTACTTGTCCCGTGACCATACCCACAAGCTTACAGGTAATACCTGTCATTCCTGCCTGAAGGGATGGTGAAATGTCAGGGGGAATGTTGTCTGAAACACAAATAAAAGATTACCCTTACTCACTGATTTACCTTTATTGGTGTCTGTGCATTTTGTTCTAATGTGACTTGGATCTTAAGGGGAGTGGAGGAGAATAATGAATAATGAATAGTAATTTATTCATTAATAACAAATCTACCGCAATCTATTGTATAATGTATTTACAATTATTTTCTGGCAGATAGTAAATGTCTAGGCAGTGACCTAGTCTTCATTATATTGTGCATGTTTTCCCTGTTTTCAATTTAATTTTTTTTTTTTTGAATTTTCGGTTAAAAAAGAAAAGTTATACAGCCAATACATTTTTGTAAATGAAAGAATAATTTATTTCAGCATAGGGCAAAAAATAAATAAATAAATAAATGAATCATTTTCTCAGACAATTATTTTCTGCATTTTAATCTCAAACTCACAGGCCTTGATGTAGCAGCCGAAAGGCGATAATGTATTCGTGCCGGAAAGCAGTCGACAGCATTGAAATCGCCCACTACGTAATGTTTCAAAGACGGACACAAGTTTATGACAACGCAAAAGTGCTGAGGTTGCCTCACACTCGTGATGCAATGGTCAAGCAGAGGCATAAAAGACTACTGGAGAAAGTCAGGGAGCACTCCCTTGATTATGGAACTAGACTGAGTGAAGTGCAGCTGGCTGAAAGTAGATTGAGAGAGAGAGACAGAGTGAGTGAGAGAGAGGTTTGTCAGAGGTACAGTGTGAGATGTGTTCACCTCAGTTTCCCAGACGAGAGGTCATTTTCATCTTATCCATTACATTACAGGCATACATTACATTACAGCAGATGCTCTTATCCATTTACATTGCATCCATTTATATAACTGGATATATACTGAAGCAATGCAGGTTAAGTACCTTAAGGGTACAATGGGAGTGTCCTACCTGGGATTCGAACCTGTGGCCTTTAGGTTATGAGGCCAGTTCCTTACCCATTACACTGCTACCCTAAATAGTAACATTGTAATTAAACAAAATATTAAAATGCCCAGTAGTCCATTACCGTGTTTCTGAATTCATTACTCAGCTAATCATGATGGACATCTTTATGGACAATAATGGCTATTAAAGATGCCTGTCCTCTTCCCTTTTGACTTTCATCTCCTAAATTGTTATTTATCCTGCAGCTTTGGGGCAGCAGGCAGATTTACTTCAGCTACATTTCATACAGCCAGGAAAGTGCATTAGCATAGTGCAACTACAGTATGTTACTATATTCCTTGTTACTATATTCTAATATATATTATATTACTATATGTTTATGTATAAAAGGACTTGTCATTTCAAAAACTGTGGAGTACAGTGCCAAATCAAGAAAAAAAAGTTTTTGTCCCAAGCATTATCGAGCTCACTGCACATACATACATACATACTGCACATACATATGGATGCATACATGCAAGCATGCACACACACACACACAGCGGCCAACTCATTAAGTGCAATTGCTCTTTAACACAAAAAGCTACTCCAAACAACTAATCATGTGGCTGCACCTCAATATACAGTGACCTCCATGTTTGGGAAGACAGATTTCTCCTAAGGTAAAACGTCTTTGTTGCTATAACAGGACAGGGAGGGAGTTTTCCCATTTTTTCCTAGCAAACTAGCTGGTTAGCTAATTTGGCCCCTATCTTGCTGCAGGGAGGTTTTTTAAAATGGTTTTTCGCCCTCTCAGGAGCAATCCTAAGGCCCAAAACACAGGTTAATCTTCACTAGACACAGAGGCAGTCCACGTCAAAGTTCCTGAGGACAAAGTTCTTAGCATCTGTGCCGAACTCATTTTCTCCCTCTTGTGCAGCTCTTCTTAAACCATAAATACCTACTGCAAGGGAGAGCCAAATATTGGCAGGTGCCAACCCTCCTGTTCTTTCCACATAAATCCTAGGAAATGGTCTTTTATATCTGGCTTTCTGTCTCATACATGCTTGCTGCTTGCTCATAATTGTTTGGAAGATGTCCTCTTGGGAAGCAGAGAAGGTAGTGCTGCCACCCACCTGTTTGTCTTATCTTTGAAAACCACTTTGTGCATCCTGCTGGGAAAGATCCTATCATCAATGGACTACCCTTGTTTATCATCATCTTGTATTTGTTCAAAGACCTGGCTCCCAAGGTTGTTTGCCTCATTGGCTGAATTGGTGGTTATTGTGGTTACCATCTTCGGTTGAGCTGGCCCTGGGTGTAGGGGAGACAGATGTCCTTCAACTCTCACATTCATTACAATGTGTGGGCCTCTCACAGTCCTCGGCCCGGTGTTGTGTCGAAGCGCAGCATCTGAAACAGATGTTTTTGTCTTTAAGGTAGGTCTTCCACTCTTTTATTAGTTTGTTCCTAAAGCTTCTATATTTCCTGAGAGGATATGGTTTGTGGTATAGAGGACACTCTTTGTCTGGATCATTTACTGTTCTCATAAAGGATAAATCAGGCTTGATCTCTGACTTGTGTGTTATGTTTTCTGTTCAGTTACTGAAGATAAGTGATTTTGCGTTGTAAGTCTTTCTGACTTGAAGTTTCTTGTTTCACCTGTGGTTAGAGTTGCGAAGCTGGGATCATTTCAAATTTTGACTTGTTCACAGACAAACATAGAAAACAGGAAGAATAGTGGATATGGTGGACACTTGATCACTCTAGTACTTAGTGCTTTGCATTATCCATTTCCCTAGCAGACTGAGGTAGATTCTCTGCTATGGGATTAACTCCTCTTGTGTTTAGATCAGAGGCCTGAGAGGTAGCCACCATCTTTAGTTGCCTCTATTTCGAGAAGTAAGTCTCCCAGTTCTCTTAATTTGTTATTGTCTTTGTTAGAGATCTTTCTAAAAGGTCTCCAATTTCTTAATGAGAGTACTTTCTGTGATTTCAGGTGTGCCATAGCTTTCCTCAAGTCAGTGCTATGGGAGGTTGAGTCCAGCAACTGCATTATGGATATGTAATGAATTAATTCTTTTAGCCTGCTCAGGGGCCGGGTGCACCAGCTGAATGTAAAAAAAGGTGGTCTTCATGGTTAAGTCAGTCATAGCTACATCCAACATTGTGTTCAATCTAAAAATATGACTAGGTGCAGCTAAGTCCAGCATAGACAATGTGAGTTCAATACTGAGCGGATGTTGCTTGACAGTGTTCATTGTTAGGCTACAATGCTACTACTGCTTGATTTGTTGACATTTGTCCTATCCCCTAAAGTATTCTGAAAAGCACCATTGGCATAAGGTCTTAGTGCTATTAGCAACCGCAATGCTGGAGATAGGGCACCGTTCTGGTGAAAGATGTGCTGTAATTGAGGCGAGAGGTTGATCATTAATTCAAACAGCTCAAGCCTCCTGAAATGAAAGTGTTTAAACAACACACTATCCCCATATATATTGAGAACTTGTCTGGTCTTGTAATATTCTTTCGCTTCTGAAAGCTCGCTGGTTGTGCAATCTACAAACGAGATGTGCCATATTCAGAAGCTGTTTTTTTTCTTCTTCATTTTGCACAGAGCATTACCTAGGAGAATAGTCTGAGAATAGTTTCACTTACGCCTACGCTGTAGTAGGCGTAGAATTTACACACAGATGTAGTGCTATGCCCAGTTGGTGCAGTATAGGTGCATTTGTTTTACGTCTGACCTCACCATAAGACCAGGCGTATGTCCAGCTGGTGCAACCGGCCCCAGATCACTCTGGGCCAAGCCACTTAGCCATTAGGTACAATCTGTTCTCTGGCCATTAGCTTTAGGTCACTGGTAGCACTGCAGTCCATTCACTTCAGAAAGACTCCTTCCAGGCCCACTCATTTTCTAGCTGATCATCGCACGGCGCAGCAGGTATTTTGCTGGGTCAGTTGGGTCGAATCTGTCATGTTGGTAATGACTGGGAGTGGGGTGAGGCTGTGGCTGAACAGGCTGAAATGAGAATGTGTCAGGCCTTTCCACATTGTAAGCAGAGATGCTGGTGGGCGGGGAAGCATCTAAATGGATGTTGAGCGTGCTCTTTCCGTGATGAACAAAAGTGATTAAGTACACAAACCTATTAATGCTTTTACTGATATTTTTTTACTAGTGGCAACTGCCCCAATTTTTTTCTTCTTCAAGCCCTTGTTACTGTTACTTGTTCCTTGTAACTTGCTACAGTTACACATACTGTGTCAGTAATTTCTCACTATTGCGCATGAGATCTATTTTTTAATTGAATAAATATTGTTTTTAAAAACATTCTTTATACCTCTTTTTCGGTTTCCCAACTTTGTACAACTTTATTGTGCATGCTTTGTCAATTGAGGCAATTTTTTCCATGACAAACAGCCTGTCTTAATTATTGCGTGACTGCTTGATCTGTATCATTTGATGATTTCATATTCAGAAATTAAAATAGTGTTTTATCAAGGCTTTATCAATGAACGATGAGTCATCCTTCACCATATTCTCGCGAGTGCATGTGTGGCATACACCATGAGAGTGATACAGGCCTGAATGGTGGCACTGTTATGCTGTGGGGGTGGGGGGGGGGGGGGGGGGATTTACCTGGAATGGTTTAGGTCCACTTGTCCCCTTAGAGGGAAGGGTCACTGCAAGTCTATACAAAGTTATTCTTTAGAGTGATAACCTTTATCCTATGATGAAACATTTTTATCCTGATGGGAGTGGTCTCTTCCAGGATGACAATCCCCCCCATTCACGGGGCACGAGGGGTCACTGAAGGGCTTGATGAGTATGAAAATTGTCAATCATATGTCATGGCCTTTGCAGTCACCAGATCTCAACCAAATTGGACACCTGTGGAAGAGTTCGTACCGACGTGTTCGCTCTCCACCACCATCATCAAAACACCAAATGAGGGAATGTCTTTTGGAAGAATGGTGTTCCATCTCTCCAGTAGAGATCCAGAGACTTGTAGAATCCATGCCAAGGTGCATTGCAGCTGCTCTGGCAGCTGGTGGTGTCCCAACACCTTAATAAGACACTTATGTTGGTTTTTCCTTTAATTTGTCCCTCGTCTGTATATATAACATTGGATTACATTTATTATGCCGGAAAGAGAGGTAGTTGCAAAATATAAAGTTCTTAAAGGTGTGTTTCTCCACAGTTTGGGTCCGAGACCAGGAGCTCACACTGAGAGTGCATTTATGATTTTTTTCCCCCATTCAGCTTCAGTCTTGTTTCTTTGAATATGACGGAAAAAGTATTCCGCCACTGGAAAGTAGGAGGAGCTGGTCCGGTGGAAAGCAGGCCAGCTACAAGCGGCACACTGAAATGTGGTCGCTCAGTTTTACTTTCTTTTGTCTTTCTTTTTTTGTTTGTTGATTTAATTCATTGTTTTTGCCCGGAACCCATGAGGGGGAAGGGAAAAAATGTTTATTTCATTTCGTGTTTGTGTGGGTTTGTGCTCTCTCACTCTCTCCAAGCGGCAACCAACAGTGTTTCCCAGAACTGCCGCATCTCCCTCCCAGGGGTGTCACGCTGGGGTGTGACATAAATAAATAAATAAATAAATAAATAAATATTTTGACCTATACATTGCCCAAATGCACAAACAAGTTGCAAAGAGTGGTTTGCCCAAGTCTAACATCTGTCATATTATACTAAACAATGTAATATTGAAAGAAAAGGTCAAGTTGTGAAAAGGCCAAATCCATGAATACATCCACTCAGGCTCGGAGGAATATCTCTGTAATGCAGCACCATGTACTTGTAAGCAGCACCCAATCACCGCATAGAGAAAATCAGCTTCACAGTATCTCAGTGAGTAGAGAGGCCTGATTGCACTGCTTTAAAGGTTGTGTATCAGTGGGGCACGCTGTCTTGTTATAAATTAGGAATGCAGTTTTGGACCTCTGTAGACACTGTATTGAACCTAAGACAAAATATTTTCCTCAAGGGCCTTTGACTCACTCTAGATAATGGGTCTTATTACTATGGGTACTGTAGCTTTTTGTAAAACTGCACGAAACATAATTCTCCTGTTTTTATCTGTCTGTGTGGAGACTGTTATGTGAGCATGTTTCATTAGGCAGCTGGGGCTGGTTGAGGCCCTCTTACCATTGCAAGCGTCCAGTGATATTAGACAGGTGAGACTTTTATATAAATTTGTTTTCAGTATCTTTTGACTTATTGTATTTGGTGATACTGTTCCACCACATGATTCACGGTCCTGGTCAGCAGGTGGCAGCAAAGCCTATTTTTTGTTCTTTTGGCAACCTCACAAAGAAGTTTCTCTTTTTAGTACATTTAGTCTTCACTAGATTTCCATGGTTGGCTGCAAGATGTGTGTTAAGTACAGCAATATGGTACAAAAATAAACTTCATGAGGAAGTTCATGAGTTTGATATTAACTGGATTTTATGCTTTATGCATCCAATTTAGGCTCCATCTCCCATTTTTATTTTGACAGGCAAATAAGTGTAATTAGTTCCATACAGTTTTTCCTTTCTTCATTGCCAAATTAAAATCATGAAAAAATGAGCTATTTTAAATCGAGAAGTACTCGGAGGAGGAATCCTTACAATATACTGCATGTTGTTCACCAACTGAAATTAATGAAACTATTTAATTAATATATTTTAGAGGGCTTGTTCACAGATTACATTTTTAGAGATTCACATTTGTTTGATATTTAAATAACTATGTTTTTGCTTTCATGCTTTGTGACTTAATATCTATTTAAATTATGTAATATGTAATATGTACTTAAAAGATTTTCAACTTTCTCCCGTGTGCTGCAAAGGTTTTTTTTTTTTTCCAGATGTGTGGAGGTTGATGCCTCACAAGCTGGCCTGATGGCTCCTCTAGTGCAGCTGCATTAGGAGTGGCCATGGGTCTTACCTACAGTAGGGGCCCGTAGGTACTGAGGAACTGAAGAGATTTGGATCTGTGCTTAGTTGGACCAGAGGGGTCGCCATTGTACAATAAAAGTAAGAGCGCCACGCCGATTTAAAGGGATAGTTCACTTTCTGGAGTTTTCTTTTTGTATTGTTTCAGTTTTATTGTACGTTTTCAGCAGATTATGCGTTCAATGAAATACATTTTATATAAAGAAGTTACTGATGATCTGTCAGCTTTGCAATAGAAGATATCATGGAATTTTGGGGTTTGTGCCCTATAGTAAGAAAATCCACTTCAAGTATCTCAAAGCAACAACAAATTGACAGGACTGAAAATGGTTCATGCTGGTGTAATTCCAACTTGGTCAAAATGGACTTCCTGTCACTCTTCACTGTCTACATTTAGACAACCCAAATCTATTGATAATAGATAATGGACCTAATTTTGGATGTAAGTGAACTACTAAACCCTTTTTTATTTTCCTCATGCTTTATAAACATACTGTATTAAGTACTGGATTCTAAATTATATGAATTAAAACTTAAAACAACACAATATTCTGGAAGATGTTAGAATGTTACTAGGTTTGAATTATTGGTTGACTCTTGACTGACTTATTATAAATACAATTTGATTGTATTTGATGAGTGTATCGTGTTTGATGTCGTGTTTGATGTCAATTACTGTACAGTACAATTTTTATACTGGGCATCCCTTTTGATTTCTGTTAATGTCATCTGCATGACACAAATTAGTTTTTAGACTCCTTAAAAAAATCAGACATTTTTGTTTCTCTTTAATTTACTTAACCTTGGATTTTTATGACCAAGCATACTTAATCTTGGTAAAATAATTTGAATCTGTAAGTCTTGTATTTTTGCATAATCGCCACACATTTTTTAAATGTTAAAAAATCCATTATGTTAATATTCCACTTAAATTATGTTTAAAGCACCACTTTGTGTTGCCCGAGTTAGAGACTGTAGAGAGAGTGATGAAACTGAAAGTCTAATCAAACGTAGCTACTACAATTTTAAAAAAGGAAGAGGCCCACAGCGGCAACAAAGAGGGGGAAAATAGGCACTCCACTGGGAGACAATTTGCACCAATATTACCATAAAATGTTCTATTTAACCTTTATTTTATCTGCTGAGGTCAATTGAAAACCAAATTGCATTTACAATGATGACCTGGCCAAGAGGCTTCTATCAAAGCAAAGCAAGGATATGAATGAACAACAATGCAGAACAATATACGATACAATATGCAGTGCTGTAAAAAGTATTTGCCCCTTCTTGATTTCCTCTATTTTTGTATATTTGTCATATTGAATGGTTTCAGATTTCATTTCATTTATAATTTTCAAAGATAGAAAAAGTAATTGCTCCCTTAAACTTAATAACTGGTTGCACCACCTTTAGCAGCAATAACTGCAATGAAACACGTTCTATAATTTAATATCAGCCTTTCACGTTGCAGTGGAGGCATTTTAGCCCACTCTTCTTTGCATAAACACTTTAATTCAAACAAATTAGTAAGTTTCCAAGCATGAACTGCTAGTTTCAGGTCCTGCCACACCATCTCTATTGGGTTCAAGTCTAGACTTCGACTAGGCCACTCCAAAACTTTTATTTTGTTTCTTTTCAGCCATTCAGATATGGACTTACTTTTGTGTTTTTGATCATTGTCTTGCTGCATAACCCAGTTATGCTTCAGCTTCAGTGAGACAAACATTGATGTTTCTCTTGGTTAGCAGTGGTTTCTGCCTTGTGAATTCCATTTTTGCCCAGTCTCTTTTTTATTGTGGAGTCATGAACACTGACCATAACTGATGCTAGATACAAGTGTTCTCCATTTGAAGATAATGGCTCTCGATGGAGTCCCAGCACCTGAGAAATGGCTTTGTAACTCTTTCCAGACTGATATATTTCAACAACTCTTTTTTTCTCATCTATTCCAGAATTTTTGATATTTGGCATAGTGTTCTTGTAGACATGTTGTGGTGGTTACTTCACACTGATGGTTCAGTAAAAGTGAGGTTTAGATTCAACAGGGCTGGCCGCAATTAAGCCTGGTTGTGTTCAATCAGCTGAATCTAATTATCAGTTAAATTATCAGTAAAAAAGTGTTTTGCGTTTACTCAGTTTCCCTTTGTCTATTACTAAGTTCTGTCTGAAGATATGAAACCATTCAGTGTGACAAATATGCTATAATTGAGGTAATCAGGAAGGGTCAAATACTTTTTCTCAGCAATGTATACAATAAGATTCAAGACACACTGCATAGACTGAGAGCAGGTGAAAGATGAGATGGGTACCACTGATCAGTTAAGATTGTAATACTGCAATACAAAAATTTATGAACACTTATTAGTTATTGGATACATCTGTGTATGATGCGTTTGCTGCCAGAATCACAATTCTAAATATCTTGGATTATGAACTTTCAGACCTTTGGATTCAAAAAAGAGGTTTGGAATTAAGATGAGGCTATATGATAAAAATATTCCAGTGTATGGCCTTCATGAGTGAAATGGTGTTCAGTGTGTAACAACTGTGACCATGAACACCTTTCATCAAGTACAAAGTTGATATTTTCCTCCTGAACTGTTCTTCATTACTTTAAATCGAACATTAATGAATGTAGAAATATATATAAGGAAACTGCATTTTTTTATTAAGCCAAAGCTTTAACTTGTGATTAAATTAATGTCCCTTTAGTTAATGTAGTCATTTTTAAGGATGGGGAACAATGAAAGTGACAAAACTCTCAATGCAGTGTATTAAGATTGCTCCTGTAAAATTGCATGTGAGATTCATGACTTAAGTATTACATAGAAAATAACCTGCCATTGAAAATGAGCAAATATCTTTGTATAATTCATATTGTAAATTACTAGCTTGTTTTTGTTGTTTTCCCAAAATGATCTATAGTCAGTTCCATTCAAAACTCATTGCCTGATTGTCATGAGACGGTATTTGTTAAATTAACAAACTCTCTCACACTTGAGTGAGCTCACTGTTCTCATATTGTGCTTCTCAACCCTTACAGTTTCAGACGACTCCTGCTTTTCCGCAGTATCAAAAGATACAAAAAGTAGAAGATGAAGAAGACAGGGTGGTGGGCTACACAAGCTCTGCACCTATGTAATGGTTTCTCCCACTCATGCGAAGAAACTATTTTCATAAAGATCTCTTATTTGTTAATGGAATCTCATTTGTGTAGGATGATATAGACTTTTATTTTACAGGAATAAAGTTAATACACACACGTGACAGGATGATCCATGTGCCTGGCAGTCGAAACCCTCCCCCCAACGTGGTTGAGCTTCGTTTGTAGGGCCCTGGTGTAAATGATCTCCTTCACCCCTTTCTCAAACCAGCTAGGCTCGCAGGCTGCAACTTTCACTGCATCGAAGCTCAACTGCGACAGGGAAGGTACGCACTACCAACATCACCCGACCCAATATCACCTAATGTCACCCAGCTCAGTTAACCGCTGAAAATTCTATATTGTGATTAAGCTTCCTGCACTCCTTAGATGTTCGAACAGCCTTCAAGATGCAATGGCTCTCAAACAAGAGGATGTGCTGGTTGTAGTAATCCAGAGAACGTCACATAATGTGGGGGTGCAGTCCATGTAACAGAGACAGCTTGGTTTGTGTTGCAGGAACGTTAAGAGTATTTGCTTGTACCAAACTGACATGTAAACTTTGGGGATGTTGCCCTCTAGTGTTTGAAAGCTCCAACTACCATTTCATTACAATATGGCTTATTTCAGTAATGTTTTCATTTTGAGGCAGACTGCATTTAACTGAAGTGCTTACCAGTGGCATGGACCACAGTTTCCAGCAGTAGTCAATTTCAAATATTGCAGTAAGAGGTGAAGTGATGACTAACAATTTATTTTCATTTTTGACTTAAGAAAGGCTGGTGGCAGCAATATTTACAATCATCCTATTTGCATTCCCTTTCAGAGGGAAAACTTTCCTTATGGAAAATAAAAGAGCTCATAGAATAATAGGTTAAAGGAAAATGAAAATCATCAGCAACAACAGTGGGCTCTTCTACAACAAACTGGTCTTAATGTATAGGGATGTACATTTATTGAATATTTCAATATATATTTGAATTAGATTCAGTATTTCTTGAATAGGCCAAAGCCTAAATTCAACCAACTGTTTTTAATTTTCATCTCCCACATTACTGTGGGGGGCTAGCACCAACCTCCCCATTCCCCAGTCTTGCATCACAGAAGGCTCTGCCTGGAAGAATTAATCTCAAATTCAAATGAAAACAGAAGGTGATGTGTTTTTAGGCAGAGAAAACATGCTAAAACGGATTGATTTTGGCACTTGCAGAATATGTAATGTAGGTGGATTAACCAAAGTGTCAGCTTTCACTTCTTCAGCTCTCATTGACGAATACAGCACTATACCACTATGGGCCAACTGTGAAATCATATGCTACTGATTTGCTGCATCTTGTATCTGTAAAAGCTGAAATCCCAATGATACCCATACACCGATAATCAATGAAATGTCAAGGAAAAAATAAAATAAAATAAATGAATGCACTCTTGCTTTCAGTGAAAATTCAGTGGCGGCATATTATCATACAATAATTCCTTTATTCAAATGATCAGCAGAGAGACCAGTAGTTTTATCGAAATGAGCAGCATCTCATCAGTCAGATTCATGTGACATCATAGAGTGATTCTGCTAACAAATGCAGTGATAGGAGTTTGCTCTCCTCCATTCATTGTATAATGATTTATCTGCATGCTCTGAATGAATATACTGTACTGGCAGGTGGCTGTTTAATGGCACCAGGAAACAAACAAAAAAGAAAAGGGAAAAAAAAAAACCCAAAAAAAAAAAACAGGTAGCTACAGCATCAAATTCCGAAACTCTTATTCTCTCTCTAAATGAGAAATTGCATGCACCCACATGCCTAAGCTCTTTGATGAATTGCCTGTCAAAGCTTATCTCATGAAAAACAAAATGGAAAGCAATATTGCAAAAATCAACCATTTCCCATTTTTTTTGCATATCGCTTCCGAAACGCAACCTTTAACTAAACATGTGACGATGCAGGCATTTGGGTGAATGAGCTATAAAATCCAGAGAAGGAAAACCACTTTTACTTGACCAAAAAATATTGAAATCAGTCCTGAATTGTTGTTCGTAATTTTGCAAAACTGCCTTTGCCACAACCCGCATGTAATTCCCTCACATCATTGTAGGATATTTCTTACAGTGCTGAATATAGCTCTCTGTTTAACCACCAACTGAGTATAATCAAGAAAATGCAAATTGCACTTCCCTTGAAAGACAGATCCTCTGCCCTGGGTGCTTTTCAGGTGATCTCCGTTTCTTTGAAGCCATGGAACTTGGCAGCGAAGGATATTGGTGGTTTGCTATCGCTGTCTCCCTTTAAGTGTACAGTGGGCACAGTCCAGCCAGAGTGTTTTGTCTTTAGATACCCGAGTGTCTCCCAATGCAGTTTTGTCACAAATTGAATTGGGCTATGGCCATCTTTGAACTCTGAGGTTGTGACTTCATGAACCGAGCTTCCCTTGAAGAGATCAGCCGTTTTTATTGAATTTATTTTATTATCATGAGCACTTGACTTCTGAGGTTTACAGCTCTGATAGCTTTCTCTCGATACAGTCTATAATAATGACATTTCTCTATCTAAGCGGCTTTGGGTGCAGAGCTAAGGTTTGATAGATCACTGGGCCTATGTGCATTTTCCAAATTGGGGATGTACACAAACACCAAAGTACTCTTAGACAAAGATCCTATGAAGATTCTTGGACATAGTCTCTGATATAGACCTATTCATAAAAATACACACACTTGTAGTAGCGCTGTAACAATAAAGTATTCTGTGACAATTCCGCAGTGAAGTTAACCAAAATAAACAAATCATGATTGACGTATTGTTAATTAAATTATAATACTGACTGTTATGCACAGATGTTGTTAATGTCTGATACACATTTATTTACACGCACAGGGAATATGGGTAATTTGATTCATGCAAATATGTCTGCAAAATAAATGCCTTTGGCCTATTTCAGGCTGATATAATTGATGCTGTGCTATGAAAATTCCTTTGCAATATGTTTCTTTCTTTTTTCTTCTTTTTTTTGAGAGAAGGGGAGGGAAGTTTTAATAAATATTTAGATTACATCGTCACACGAGAGAATGTGTCTATCCCTTCATTAACATTATTCCACAACGTTAAGTTTAGCATTCAACACGTGTCGCCAGAATGAAGGAGAGAGAGGTTGCTAGGTGACGGGGCGTATACTGAATTTTAACAAAATAACCGGGGAAAGGAAGAGAAAGGGAGGGAGAGATATAGCTGGCTACATCTAGCCAGCCACGTAGAGAGGTCGGGAAATTGTGAACGCGTAGTTAGAATATTTAAATAGCTACATCCATGTATTGGGGGGAGACCCGCAAATAAGAGTCGGGATTGTAAAGACTATGAGAAGGATGAAGCGGCTGGGAGAGAGATGGGGGCATTTTCGCGAAAACTGTAAGTATTCTTATTATTATATTTAATAATGTGATGCGTGATTGTATTTGGGGTTTACTTAAGAAAACATTACACAGCTTAATTGTAGTAAAAACGTTACAATGCGGGGGACTGGGGATTCCGCCGTCGGCTTTTATTTTAGTATGTCGAATAGATTGCTTGCTTGTCTGATAGATGGATAAACGGCCGGTGTGCTAGACTTTGACCCCTCTGTCATTGATGCGCGTTCACATACTCCAGGGCTCTTGCCTCTAACGCACATACTCACATGCATGCTAACCTATGTACACAGCACGAGCAAATACGGATTTACGGGCGCACGCTCAACTTGCATTTTTAGCAACGGTCTTTTGACCGTCAAAACATCAGTCCCACCAAAAATGCTGCATGAGTGACTGTCTGAGTTGTTAGACTGCGTTGTACCTCCCTTTCATATGTGCCGGTATGTGTGCATCTGTACATTTAGAAATTGTCCTGCCTTTCATTTTGCGCACTTTGTTGGCATTTCCATCGTCTTTGGGTTTTTATGTGTACCGATATGTAAGCTGTTTGGTAGAACAGGTAGGCTATCTGTGAGGACCAATTAGTATGACAGACCGATCTCTGCATTCTAGAAGAATATGTGGAAATTCCTTAAAAGACATCAAAACTTTGAATTGCATATGAAATGGCTAACCATGGGACAAGCGTGTAAAAATTTAGCCGAATAGAATCGGTTGGTTGACGGGGGAGTGACAGGTAATTGCTAGAAGTGAGCCTTAACCAAATAGTACGCTGTGGTTTTTACATTGTGTACAAATAAGAAGCCTCACAGCCATATTTTATAACCAGTTAATTTTCACAACCCACACAATAGAGTAAAATAATTCCTTTACTCAAATATACTGAAAGCTAGACATAAATTGAGCTCTATATTGAGCTCAAAAGCATGGCACAGATAATGATATTGCATGAACATTTTGGTGGATGTTCCTGTTGTGCACCAAAATGTTAAACATGATACGGACAATTGTCACATTAATGTAGCAATTACAAGGTGTAGCTTTCAATGGTGCACTTGTTTAGTTTATTAGCTATAAGATCACATAGTCCATCTTCAATTCCCACTGTAGTCAAACCTGAAAATGCAGGCTCAAACCTGTTTCTGTAAAGTGGTTTGCACATTGGTGAGATGGCTGTAGATGTGTTCTGCTGTGCTGTCTGCACATTCCTGCCTTTGTCAACGCTTGCTGCTGACCACCAAAGATATTTTCTGATGAACAACTTTCATAAACTGAAACTTCGTAGGTATTTGTGGTTTTTAGCTGGTAAAGGTAAAACTGGACAAAGCATCACAGAATGACCAATTCAAGACTTTGACATGGGTAAAGATACTACTTTTCAAAAATTCCCAAGGATTAATATTAAAAGGTGCAATTGTTCTTTTCATGTGCACTCTGTTGATTTGCCTGCTTATTGAGCTGTAGATTATACAATTTGCTTTGTTCATGGACATCAGTTGTTACCAAGTGCTATGATCCAGTGATGTTTGTATTATGTGATAGCCCACACAGGCTATTAACTGTATCAGTGTATCCATATTCTATAAATATCAGCTGACCTTTGCAGTACCTGATTCCTTCCAGAAAACATATAGCATTTTTGCCAGGTATGTTAAGGCACACAATTAACATTACAAATATTCTCTTAGTTATGTAATAATACAGTATTATATCATCATATAGTAATATATGTATAATCCATTCTGGATATTCTCACTGGAAACATTTTGTAATCACTAAACACAGAGCTCTGGGTCAGGGTTTGCCCTGGTGGTGGGGAAAAACTGCTTTGGTACTTCCTACCATTATGGTTTCTCGTCTTATCACTGCAGTCTGTAAGAAGCATACAGTGTGTGTTTGCTGAATTACAGATTTTACGTTTAGAGTATGGTCATGCAGTATAAAGCTAATTTTTATTTTGCCTTAGTGTGTATCTATGTAAATGTGGCTTCTGTGGGGATAAATCTGGCATAAACCAATATAAATCACTAAACGAATTTGGTCAGTCAAGAGTTGTCAGTGCTGTATAATAATTGGCAAATATGTAAACACATAGGCTACATATAAAGATCTTCTCTGCTTCACTGAATCAAATCCATGATAAGGAGTAACATTAGAGCAATGTTCTCATTGCATGCATTTGAATAGTTACAAAAATGTACAAATGCTATTCCAAGAAGTCAACCAACGAATTGATCTACCGACTTTCATCATTGCAAGCCTTTGTTACTGATTCCCAAGGTGCGTGTGATGGACTAAATTGCAGCACTCTCCCCCCACCATGTTTCTGAAGTTGTCAGTCCAATTTTACCTGTCTGGTGACTTGGCTTTCCACTGTATCTTCATCAGATCCCAGGATCAGTTTCACTGAGCAGCTAAAGGCTGTTAAAAGGAGAACTCTCGAAAAAAAGAAAATCTCTTGCTCATAACCACACAGTTTTCAGGGCTTACAAACTGTTTACCAGTAATTCGGTTTAAATTTGGTGCATGTCACAAGTTGAACACACATCAAGTCAATTAGTAGCAATTAAGAAGTGATTAATTAGATAATGACCATCCAGCCTGAGTTGATTTCAAGCTAATGACCTCTCACATTAGCTGAATGGATTTACCTAGATCATTCGGACAATGAAAGAAAAGATGACATTGAGAAGCCCTTCTCTCGGTAAACATGTTCAGAACATAGTGTACTCTGCACAGATGGGTATCATATATTTTGCACAAACTGTCTATTTTCAGAAGACATTCTCAGTCCAGTCCATTGTCAGTCCAATACAGAAGACCAGGCTAAACAAGAGATGACCCTAACTGGTATTATTTATTTTTCATCTTAATGATTATTCGTTTTCTCTTTACATTGATATATGTAAAGAGATTTAATGATTTTGATGTCAGAAATGTAGCTAAATTTAAACTACATTTTTAAAAGTTAATTTTCAGTTTAATGTGTAATATTAAAATGAATTAGATTAAAATTAATGATAGAACAGGTAAACACACGTGGTCAAACATATTTAGGTTTTGTACTGCTGTTTTCAGCTAATTAAAAAAAATACCATTTGATATAATTGAATAGATGTTCCATTGCAAGAGATTTTGTTTTGTAATATTCCGCAGTGCCATCTTGAATTTCTGTTTCCATTATTCTTTTCTCTTAATGGCCTAATAACTCAAACAGACAAAAAAAACACTGCTTGACAAATCACATTTTATCATTGGTAAATATGTATATGTTATTGGCATAATATCTTGAATTCTGCTGAAGGAAATACTGGATAAATACGTGTCTGTATCTGTGGGTACTGCACTGTGAATAGCCATGCAGTCCTGCATAATTAGTAATCATTAAATGGCTAATTGGGATGGTCCAGGTACCTCATTGGAATAATTGTTAATGATTGTTCAACAGGTGGCTTCATTGAGGAGGTTGTATTGGCCTGTCGCTGGAGGTCTGAATTACAGGCTATAAAATCCTGTTGCTGAAAATACACTGCTCTACCCAGCAAAGTTTGTCTTAAAGAGCCTATCTGACAAGTGGGCTTATTTAGCTTTTAACCTTAATAAACCTTCATTTAAATTCTAATTTTTGGCGGCAGAAGAGGACAATGGAACATTGTAATTGACATTGTCACGTTTCTGTGACCTGACAGATGAATGCATTATGGTGCTAATGAGATAAATAGGCCAATTGTGGACATTTATACTTTGGTAAATTAAATAATGACTGTGGCCTGGGCAGTAAGTAAGAGTTTCATTTTGCAGCCGGCGTATTCTTGTGTCACCAGAAAAGGTATAATAACATTTCATTGTACAAATTTTATGATCCAAGAAATATTCCATGTGCTATACATCTTTTCCACTGACTGCATCATCATGAGCTCTTTTATAAATCTGTCATAGAGTTGGGCCTGCAGAGAAATAAGTGGGCCAGAACTTCCGGGATGGGTATTCACAATTGAGTGTGGTGGTTCAGGAAAGATGAATGGGTGGGCTAGGATATTATTTTGGTGGCTGTGGCCCACCCTGGCCCACTCATCCCTACACCAGTGGTGTCGGGAGGAAGTTGCTAACCTTCCTGATTTTATTTGTTGAGGTGCCTATGCTGGTGCTCATACTCGTGCTCAGCAATGACTTCCGAAAGGCCGAGCTCTAAATCTGAATTAGAATGTGTACTAAATACAGAAAACAATAAAATTACAAATGTGTTTAAAATTGTATGGACCCATAGCAATTCCAAAGAGGACTATCCTTACAGCAGTAGTAGCCAACTACTTTCTATCTTATTATTTCTATTTCATTTTCATCTATTTCTATTGTCATATTTAGGTTATATTCAGTGTGTTGTTACAGTTTGACACTTCAGTTAAATTTTCTACTTAGCCACATGCTAAGACTGCTGTCTGGCAAATACATCACTTGGGTTGTTCAAGGCAAGATATGTCAAACTATACCCTGTAGTGTTGGAACAAAAACAAAAATCTTTTTGAAAATAAACATAAAAATAAATAAAATGAAGAAGACTGTGGCAACATAGTCCGTTGTAGCTGTGTTTTCCATTGTTTAAAAAACTTGTCTTTTATGTGACAGTTTAACTAGCAGAGTTTTGCATTAATGTTGTGTTCTTCAGTGCTATTGACTCTCGGACAAAATGTTGGCAGGTTGCACCCTAAGAGTGGTTTTTATAGATCGGAGTCAATGTGACTAATTGTCTTAGTGTCTCATATATATGGGCATTCTTATTTGGTAGCCTTTTTTTTACAAGAATGAATAAATAATAAACAAATAAATAAGTAAAAACTGGAAGTTCTGCTAACATCTCTTGGGATTCTGAAAAATGACTTCATAGCCCTGTTTCACTGTGGAGGTGGAACCAGGCTGGCCCACTGAGGGAAGGCTTGGCAGTGGAATCCGTTATTAGTTTTGATGTGCTGACTGGTGTCAGCTTTGCCCGCTGCATTGCTGGCTCCGGCCTTGTTGCACGCCAGCTGTGGGCCGGGCTGGTAGGCAGTGTGACTGGGTCTGCAGTGCTGCTAAAATCTGAGACCGAAAGAAAGGAGGAAAGGAGGATGCTCTCCTTTGCTGACGGCACGGCAAACAACCCAGATTGATCCAAAGCGGTGGGGTCCCACGTGCTTTTTGGAAAAAGCCCCTGTTTGGGTTGTAGACAGATTCCAGGCTAGTCTTGCGCTCAACTGGGTAGTGAAATGGAAACGCAATCACACCTGTACCAGTTCAACCAGCTGTGGAGCCACCTCATGCTAGCCTGGTTCTGACTCCCATGTGGAAAAGGATAATTGATCCTATGATGGAATTTGCAAGATTGAAACACTGTACTCTTCTGTGGGTTCTACTCTTGTTTTATTTTTCCTCATTGAAATTATTTAGGCTCTGATATAACTGATCTTTGGAATTGTTGCATTGCTACTGGTATGTCTACACGTCAAAATAATAAGAAATCAAACGGGGTGTGATACTGTGCAAGCGCTATCTTTTAAAAATGATTATAATAGTGCAGTGTGCAGTAAAACAAAATCATTTTGGAGTTTGAAAGGTCCAGTTCATTGTGTTTTAAAAAGGCATGCTTACAAATTCTATGATGAAAGAAAATTCTAGTACCCAGTTTCATCAGAGCCTTCAAAGAAGCTATTCACATAACTTTGCTGATATGTATGTATAAGTGATTTATGTAAAAATAGAAAGTTCAGATGCAGCCTAATGTGTTTCTGTCTATTCTTGCTCAGTGACCAATCAATATTTCTCAGCCTTTGTGCTCAGTCTTTTCCTCTCCTCATTCTATCCCTCTACCCATTCCATCCTCCTCTCCATTCCATCCATATTTTGCCCTGTATTTAGCTTTCTACTTTTTTCTTCCCTTTATTCTCTAATTCCTTCTCTCCATGACTCTCTCCCCATCCCCCTTTTCCTGCATCTCAGTTCATTTCTGTTTTTTACCCCTCAGAGGAGTCACTGGGGGTCAAAGGGCAGTGGAATGTTAAACTCAGAGCTGGGCTGGCAAAGCACCTTTGATGCAGTAACATTAAGAAGTGATGTCATGGGGAAGGGCTCCATGAAAGGGCAGTAGAGCTAGGGAGAGTGGCCCAATTGAAAGGGGAATGATGAGGGGAGGATGCTACAAGAAAAAGATGTATATTGAAAAGACAGCTGCGAGCATTCAGTAAGGGGGTTAAGACCTAGGAGCAGGGCCATGGCAGCAGCTGGCCAGAGGAAAAACGCAGGCTAGCCTGGTTCTAACTCCACAGTGGAAAAGGATAATTCACGCCATGATGGAATTTGCGAGGCAGCAACACTGGCTCTCTCTGAAAATAGTGGTGCTGCTGACAAGATGTCTTACAAGACAAAGACATTAGTAATTGTCAAACTCAACCCTCCAGTACTGTAAATGAATAGACTTCTGTGGATATTTCTGTCTTTGTTTTTCTCCTCCTTAAAATCATTTAGGTTCTGATATAACTGATCTTGGGTACTGTTGCAGTGCTACTGGCATGTGTACAAGTAAAAATAATAAAATTCAAATTGGATGGGTGTGTTACTGGGCAAGGGCTATCTTTTAAAAATGATTATAATTGTGTAGTGTCAAACAAAATCATGTTGGAGTTTGAAATGTCCAGTTCATTGTGCTTTAAAAAAGCAGGCTTACTAATTTAATGATGAAAGAAAATTCTAGTGCCCAATTTCATCAGAGCCTTCCAAGAAGCCTATTCACATAACTTTGCTGATATGTATTTATAAGTGATTTATGTAAAAATAGAAAATTCAGATGCACCGTAATGTGTTTCTGTCCGTACTTGCTCAGTGACCAATCAATATTTCTCCGCCTTTGTGCTCAGTCTTTTCCTCTCCTCATTCTATCCCTCTTCCCATTCCATCCTCCTCTCCATTCCATCCATCTTTTTCCCTGTATTACACTTGCTACTTTTTTCTTCCCTTTATTCTCTAATTCCTTCTCTCCATGACTCTCTCCCCATCCCCCTTTTCCTGCATCTCAGTTCATTTCTGCTTTTTACCCCTCAGAGGAGTCACTGGGGGTCAAAGGGCAGTGGAATGTTAAACTCAGAGCTGGGCTGGCAAAGCACCTTTGATGCAGTAACATTAAGAAGTGATGTCATGGGGAAGGGCTCCATGAAAGGGCAGTAGAGCTAGGGAGAGTGGCCCAATTGAAAGGGGAATGATGAGGGGAGGATGCTACAAGAAAAAGATGTATATTGAAAAGACAGCTGCGAGCATTCAGTAAGGGGGTTACCAAGGAGCAGCTGTCCAGAGGAACAAGCCGGCCAACCCTTTTCTCTACATTTGCACTCTAAAGCCAAGGCCTGCCTCTCAATATTGTGCAATCTTCAGCGACTGAAACTTTCAAGAGGTTTCTCCTCACAAGTCCTTGCTTAAGATTCACTATCCACTGAAAAGCAAGTGTATTATCCATGATGTCTATATTAATTATCATAGAAATGTAATGGGTTTTGACTCTGAATGGAGCTACTCTGTGGCCAATTTATCACGTAAGGATTAAAATGTATTATCGCTAATTGAAAGCTTAGGTAAATACAATTCGAATGAAAATGTATTGATTTATAGATAACGTTTGAGTGCGACAGCATTTCTACACACATTTTAAGTAAAGAAGTAATGGCATCTTGAAGAAATATGCATTTTCCTGATAATGTTATTTTTAGTTTGCTGACATAGAGTGCAACTATATACAACGTTTGAATGGCCTATTAGCTGAATTTATGAACAGCAAAACTGCTTTTTTTATGAGGTTGTGAAATTTTGGGCCTTTTTTTCCCCAGCGTGGTAGAATCTGACCAATTTAAAAGATTATGCGTTATGTAACGATTTCCTGTACTGAATGATCTTGTAGGTTGAACTGGCTTGCAGAAAGAGTCTATTGTTTCCGGCAGATTTGCATCTCTGCAGGGCGTTCAGGTTACAGGCTGTGATTTTGTTTTTGCATTTGCATCAGTAATCACCGTTTTTGTGGTAGGAGGTCTGTAGGTGGTCCCGCGAAACAGGAAGACTCACGCCGTGTAAAACTACTTGGGAATTTTCTCGGCTTTTCTGTACTTTGCGTGCTTATACATAATGATCATCATTTCATCTGTACAATTAATCACTTGTGACTGGAATGTCTGTTATAAAGAAATTGGAAAATCGAATATCTCCCAAGTTCCCAAGCAATTCTTACAGTGGTATAAAGACCTCCTTGGCTGAGAATCAGTTCATTGCATGCACTTGGGTGGTAGTAGATAGAAGCTGTCGTCCATTACAGCTGGACCTCCATCATAATTCCACCCCCTCTCCATTTTGTAACATAAAATTCTGGCCTTGCATTAGTAAAGTGTGCTATTAAAAACTGGGATTTGTGCATTTAGAATTTTCATATTGGTTCATGTGATATGAATATTTTTGGTGAATCACAAAGGACACCTCTTAAGGGACCTTCATGGAAATTTTTAAATGATGGAATAATGAACGTTCCTATTGTGTGTGTGCGTACGTGTGCGTGTGTGTGCGTGTGTGTGTGCGTGTGCGTGTGCGTGTGCGTGTGCGTGTGCGTGTGCGTGTGTGCGTGTGTGTGCGTGCGTGCGTGCGTGCGTGCGTGCGTGCGTGCGTGCGTGCGTGCGTGCGTGCGTGCGTGCGTGCGTGTGTGTATTTATGTGTCTGTGTCTGTGTGTGCATGTGTGTGTGTGTATACGTGTGCATGTGTGTGCACGTGAGTGTGTGCATGCACGTGCGTGTTGGGTGTGTGCACTACCTTAATCATTGTATTTCCCAAACAACCATTATGTCAGTGAATTGTGTTAAGAGTTGTGTGTGTATTTGTGAGTTATCTTAATGGCTGTTGGTATAGCTCATGCCTCATAATAACCCCCTTGTCTTTGTCTCTGTCTGCTGCACACTCTCTATTTCTGTTTTCTTCCGCTCTCTCTCTCTCTCTCTCTCTCTCTTCCTCTCTCTCATGCTGCTCCTCATCATCCATCTCAAGCACTTGAGCGTTCTTCTCCTCTCTCCCTCCATCCCCCTGTTCTGCTTGCCTGTAATCCTCGTCGCATCGCAAGCGTTACGGTACCGGACTCCACCCTTTATATATAAGCATTGCAGCCCTCTGCCCCGCCTGCTCTCTGCCCCCCCCCTCCCCCCTCCCCTGCCTGCTCTTGTCCATTCCTATGGCTTTGAAACCCACCCTCTCTCTCCTACTGGCCATGCTGGCATGGACCGGGTCTGTCGGCTCCTCCCCCGCGCTCTTGCACCGCCCCCGAGAGAGGGACCGAGACCTGGGCTCCGCCGTGCACTACAACATCGCCGTCATCTACTCCGGCTCCTCCCTGCACCCCGAGGGCGTGGCGGGCGCGGCGGGCGCGACGGGCGGCAGCAGCCGGGCGGGCGGGGGCAGGGTCCCGTACCCCGGGGTGGATTTGGGGCGGATCCCCAGCAGCCACGGCGACAGCGTGGTCACGCAGTGGGGCATGGCCAACGTGATCTGGCTGGCCATCAACGAGAGCAGCCCGAGGAGCCTGCTGCTGCAGCTGTGCCAGCTCCTGGCCACCAGACCCCTGCAGGGCCTGGTGTACGAGGAGGAGAAGCCCCCCCGGGCCCCCAAGGGCCCCCTGGCCCCCTTGCTGGAGTTCGTCTCCGCTCAGACCGGGCTCCCTATCGTCGCTGTCGGAGGTGGAGCTGGTTTGGGGAGAGAGCCGCAGGTAATTTTTGGGATGTTCATATTTTTTTTTCCCGCAGTGGTTTTAGGTTCAAGCTGCACTGTGTTGGTCTGTGAAAGTCTGTGGTTCTGGTTGGTGTTCGCGTGTCTGTGCATGTGTGTGTGTGTGTGTCTGTGTTTATGCGTACATGCTGTCTCTGGTGATTTGTGGCTTAGTTATTTTTTTGGGATCTACAACGCCCGGTGTAAACCTGTCTGTATTTGCTTTGATTATTCATGGGAACCAGAGCTAACTCTTTCCTTCCTTCAGCATCGATTATTTATTTGAAAATTAATAATGCTGGTTCTGCCCATGATGCCACATTTTCATAGATTGAATAGCCTGCATGGGGGAATACTTTCAGAATAATGTATTTTTCACGGTCTAATATTAAACCCCATTTCTCCATCCAACTGACTGCAGGAGAGTGGCTCCATCTACCTCCAGTTCAGCTGCTCCACAGCCCTCCAGCTGGAGGTGATCTTCGAGGTGCTGGAGGAGTACGACTGGACCGCTTTCTCTGTGGTCTCCACCCGTCACCACGGCTACCAGGACTTCCTGGCGATGGTGGAGGGGCTGACGGACAGCTCCTTCATCGGGTGGGAGAAGAAAAGCATGGTGATGCTCAACATGACAGATGACCCAGGTGGCGCGCGCACCAGGAGGCTGCTGAAGGAGAACGAGGCGCAGGTGAGCAGTGCGAATTCCCTGAAGCGTGGGCGCGGGCTTTTGTTCTAGCCTAGCACAAAGATGCCGGAATCAGCTAATAAGCTAACCGTGGTCTTCATTCAAGACCTCAATGTGTTGAAGCAGGTGTTTCGGTGCTGGGCTACGCTGAAAGCCTGCTCCTTCTCTGACACTTCTCAAGTAAGACTTGGATAGGATCGGACATCTCTGCTTTAAAGCATTCCCCATCACTCCCCGTACTTTTCCTCTCTGAGGGAGATGCAGTGTAATTCCCCATCCCTATATAATAACTCATCCCCTTTCAATCTCATTTTATCACCTGTGCCTCCATTTGCACTGAACAGAGTTTAATGTTTCACTTAGTCACTAAATTGGAGTGCACATGCTTTTGACAGATGTTGAGGCCGAACAATACAAATGCCCAAGCAGCATATCTAATTTCAGGGCTGATTCCCTTTTAGAAGTGTTTAAAGTGTTTCCTTCCTTTTTCTTCTGTCCATTCAAATCAGTGTTCAGACTTAATTCCTCGGTTACTGTTGTCCTCTCGATGCCTATGTTCACTGCATCAGTTTCTCAGGACACCATGTACATACAGTGCTATGCCTCTGACTATGTGTGCAAATGTAGTGTTGTGCCCAATAATTTTCTGGTTGTCTGCTCTAAACTCTCGCCTTTCACTTAAGTGTAAGAGGGCTCAAGCACATGGGTTCTGATTTCTCGGTTCCCTTTGTATCACATTGGTGTGAAATTAGATGTGAGGCATTGGTTAAGTACTTACTGATTACATTGTTCTATAGTCCTATGTGTATACAGTATATAATATTGTATATAATAAGCTATAATCCTGCCCAGAATCACATAGACCTATCCAGCAAGAAGCTAACTGAAGACAGATTGCTCATGTTTTTGTTGCTACAATGAAGCTGCAATGTCTCCCGTACAGTGACTCTATTTGGACTGCCGGCCCAAATAGATTTGCCCCCGCCCATAAAGATTTTTTTGTATTTAACGCAGACTCAGGGTATTTCGAACACAAATTTAGCAGTGTTCCTAACACCGTGAGAATGCGGTATTCCGAACATAGGGAAGTAGTGTAGTTGCTTTGTCCTTTCCTCAATAATTATTGGTCCAATTCACTTCAATAAAAGTGGTTTAATGTCCCTGAGAGCCAATAAGCAACCACAATCATAAACATTATTCAGAGAAAAACTGCCATTGAAGAGCTGTCATCTTCTGCATTGAGAAGCTGCCTCCCCATGTTTTGTTCGTAAATCTACGTTAGTTGGCAACGCACCATACTTCATATTCATTGTTTTTTCTTTCAGATGACAAAGTGACATGCAGCTGACTGTCATTTCACTGTGCAAACTGCCTGTCCCCCCTCTCTCCGATGTTGGCAAATCCGCTTATTATTTTTTGGGCTTGTTTTAGTTTTGGTGTGTGTATTTTTGGCCTTTTTTATTGTTTGGCGATTTGGGATAATTATATGATTTTCTCATGTTATGACATCGGGAGTTCGGATGCCCTGTCACCCTTAACGAGGTTCAACTTGTAACAACCAATCGGGTGATAGCATAGACTATACAAGCTCCCGACTAGATCTGATGACGTTACAGGTGGCAAAATACAGCGGGGGAAAAAAACATCATACACTGAGCTACCTCCTGATTGGTCAACGGGAATTGAAACACAGAATCGGCTCGCATTACAAATTTGAGCCGACTGTGCCCAAATTTTTGTGACATGTCGGGAAACCCGTAAATCAGTTGCATCGTTTCGGAATGGTATCTCATACTTTGCGAGCTGCGACGTTAAGGCCTAACGTTTTTCTTACGATTTGGTCCCGATCTGAAAAGAACAATCAGGAGCCCGCTACTCGGGTAGTGTAGCCGCCCGAGCGAAATCCCACTAGCTGTTGTGTTTTCAAATCAAGCCAGCTGTCTCCCTCCCCTCACCGTGCCAAAGAGCCGCCATCGTTTGTTAAAATGTGCCAACAGCGAGAGCCGCGTGGAGTGGGTTGGAGGCAATTCCCACCTTCTCCACAATTCCCACAAGTCCCACCATCCCCCCTCCCCTCCCTCCTCCCTCCTCTCATTCGCAATCATTCACCAACCCTCCAAACACACACAAATAAATTTTGACCACCACGAATAAATTTTCAACCTGTGGGACACACTGCGAAGCCCGAAATATAAAGTAATCACGGGCCCTCTCTGTGTCTGGCCAGCAAAATACTGCTGGGATACAACCCCACAAAGCCAGTGCTAAATGTTTCATTAAGTAATGTGCAATTGCAAACATCCTTATATCTTTCTGGTGGATTTAAATTCCATTTAACCACATCAGCAGAACATTTGGAAAAAAAAAAAAAACATTTTCTCTCACAAAAGATTTTTGTTTTAATAGTACCATGTTGTTTTTTAGGGAAACAAGCTGACAAAATGAATCCACAGGGGTGTGTAGCTCCAGCAGCTACACCTCCTGTTTGCGAAGGATTTTTAATATAACTCACCACCTGTTGTGAGGAACGTGGACTACAGCACTTCCTGCCCGCAGTACATTTGTCACGGGGCACGCTAGCGAATCCAGCTCGTTCGGAGATGGCTAATAAACAAACAAGCGAATGCCTCCGATTCGTTTGGATCTTGCATTATCCCCAGGATCCCCATTTCCACATCGGCGAGCTTCTGAATGGTGCAGATATGGAACATCCGAGAGAGTTCCTAATGCGCCCACTGCTTTTGAAGTCCCTGCTGAGGAGGTGTGTGGTCTGTCTGTGAGCCTCTTTAATTCTGCCCCCCTCTGACCCGCCGCTAGGTGCGTCTGCTGTACTGCTCCCAGGAGGAGGCCGAGCTCATCTTCAAGGCGGCCTGGGCGGCGGACCAGGCCGGCCCCTCTCACATGTGGTTCGCCGTGGGCCCGGCCCTGGCCAACCTGGGCGTGGAGGGGCTCCCCAAGGTCCTGTTCTCCGTGAGGCCGCAGGGCTGGAGGGACGAGCCGCGCAAGAGGATCGTCAAGGGGGTGTCGGTGCTGACCTACGGAGCCATGGCCCTCCGGAAGGAGTACGGGGCGTCCAGGGGGCACTACTTCGCCAACAACTGCCAGACCGACAGCAACCAGACCCGGAGGGTGCCTGACAGAATCAGGTGAGGAGCGGCGGGGGCCGTGCGAGACTTCTCTCTCATCGACGGTCTCGCCAGCTGCGCTGATTGTTTCATTTAATGAGCTGACAAATGGCCTGAAATTGGATTCTTCCATGTCATGTTGTGGCTCTCCATGCTTTACGCCCGCAGGTGTATATCAGATGCGACAGGCAGGAGAACTGCTCTGCTCGAGACCTCGCTGTTTAACACTCGGCGTAACTACTGTCTGTATTAATGGGTGATTAATGCTTCTTCACAGCAATTCTCGGCTTCCAGAGCTGCACCAGCCGACTAATTGCGCCGTCCAACCCAGTCGGGCTCGGCAGCGTTTGTACACTACGTACATGTGCGGGTTTTTACAGCCCTGGCTTCAGCAGCGACTCGGCCTAGCCGCGTGTTTGTGTCATTTGTCCATGTGTAGGCCGGTTCAGCCTCACTAGCCGAATTCCTGCCCTGATATGCAATGATGGCCGAAGTCAGTTTTTGGTCGGCTTTGACTTTGTAGCCTGCGTGTTATGTAACTGAAAAGTCTCTGATGTACAAAGACAGCTAATACAGAAAATGGCGATTGGCAAACAGAAAAGGCGTAACTGAGTGTGGCTTCAGTGACTGACTAATTGAGCAACTGACTGTGGAAGTTGGAAGTACTATGGGTGATTCTGTGGCAAATCATGCGTTAGTAGTGGTCAGGTCACAGTTAGCTTCAGTCTGGACGAGCAGTGTAGTTGTTGTGTAATGGCGAGAGAACTGGGCTTGTGACTCAAAATTTGGGGCGTAAAATTCCGGCTGGGGCACTGCTGCTGTACCTTGAGCAAGGTTAGTTTACTGGAATTATTTCTTCAGTAAAATATCAAAATGCAAGAACAGATTGTATTTTTAAAAATAGTGTAAATTGCTGTGGATACTTGAGCATCTGCTAAACGCAGATTTGTATATATGATTATAGGCAAATCCCTACACTAAGGATGGGTGCTTTAATGGGATGGATCACTCAGGAGCCCAATCATGAGGAAGCTAGAACACTTTTGTATTTTTCACAGGCAGAGTGCGATCGAATGGTAATGGTAATTGCGTGGGAAAGGCAGAGGCTATGGTGAATGCACTCATTTCTCTTTTACTTTGTTGACTGTCATTTCTGATTCCATGCAATTAAATGGGTAATATAGGTGGCCTACTTGGGCCTCGATTGAAAAGCGCGAATGCATGCAAGGATACAAGAATTTAATTAAAATCTGTCAAGAGTCCATTTCTGAAAGCCGACTCTTGACATGCTTTATTTCATAAAATCATTGTGATTGAGATTTTAAAAAATCAAGATGTGTTTGCCATTTCAATTTGGTTTTACTTTTTTAATGCATTTATAATGTTTACTCTTTATAGCAAGTCTGACACCTTTACTGTAGTCATAAAACAGGTGATTTATCAATGGACTACATGTACCAATGATGTGAAAGACCAGTACTATGCAAACAAGACATTCTGCCGAAGCATCATCTTATTTAAATGTTTTGATTGATTGATTCGGACATTACCAGCATGGTAAATAGTTCACCTAAAACTTGTGCTTCTGTTTCTGCGTCCCAGGTATTTCAGTAACATCACTCTGGCGGGACGAGATTACTCCTTCAACAGTGACGGCTACCTGGCCAATCCATCACTGGATGTCATATCCCACGTGCCAGGAAGAGGCTGGGAGGAGGTGAGAGGAGCACCTCGCTCGACTCCGCGCACACATTTCAGCATGACACATTGATGCATTGAGCTGCCCCCAAACGCAGAGGCATGTCAAAATCACTGGTAAAAAATGTGTGCGGTTTCTGCCCGCGCCTCATGTCTATTATATAGTGCATATGGTAGTATTACGCAAAATGCTAATGCAGGCAAGTATGAGTTGCACTGTTGTTCACAAGCAGCAGTTTTAATCTTGCCGTGTGTGACGGCACCACGTTTTACGGGGGAGGCAGGTGTGCCATTCCGCCGAATTACACCTTGCCGGGGCGGCATTCCCCGTACCTATACAGCACTGAGAGTTTGCCGCTTTTCAGGGTTTCCTACAGAACATAACCACAATGATCACAGACTCTCAGCCCTTAGAAACATTAACCTCTCTACCTTCTGACCTCATGTAAACATACCGAATTCGCATATAAATATTTGTGCATTTTCAATGCTTTTTCCTTTTTGGGATCCATACTAGAAGGATTTATGAGATGCGACGCTCAGTGTCTAGCCAGCTAGCCTGCAGGATTAACTGACTTGTATGTAGTCCTTCTGAAAAACCTGACCAATTAACCCACTGGAGTATGGACTAGCAGGAAAGCTAGCATGCCCTGTGGCCCTGCTGGAAGAATTCAATAGCTCTCTTGTGCATGCGTGTCAGAAAAGCCGCTATCTCGTCGTCTGTGTTTATTTATGCGGCAGACGGACGGGACCAGGCTTATTTCAAATCCACTCACTTAGTCGTTTATAGACCGTTTTGACAAGCGCTTGGACTTTTTATTTTTATTTTTGACTTTGTCAATTATTCTAGCCTTGACCTAAAGGGATTTTAAAAATCTAGTTAAAAATGATTTTGAAAGTGCCTTTCTCAGGGCATTGAGAAATCTAATTGGGGCTTTTGATGTCCCGAAGAGGTCTGGCCATTTCCCTGTTGGCACTTGCAGTTTCCACATGCAAGGCGCATCTCATTGAATGAAGTGTCTAATGGATGTGCGCTAAGTGGTATTTAACTTGATGATGGCTGACTTCATTTATGTAATTGGTATTAGCAAGGTCCCCACAAACATGAAAGCATCTCAATAATTTGCTTAGTTAATCTTCCCCAAAGGGATCCCAGGTAGAAAATACCTCTTAAGTTTAAACCCGCTGCCGAAAAAGCTGCTGTTTTTATTGGTTCAGTTTATCTCAGACGTTCGAGAGAAATCGGGCACTAACTGTTGCGGCACCGCAGATTTGCATAATTTGTGGCTCGCGTTGGAAAACGTGATTATGCACGGTGACTCATTTCGTAGTGTTTCATTTTTTAAGTGTCTGTGTTAATATTCAAATGCATGCCTATATTTTTAGTTGCTTTGCATGCTTTGGGCGTTGGTATAGTGTAGTGGTTAAGGGTTGGCGCTTGTAGCTTAGAGGTTCTGTGTGCAAATCCCAGTTGTATATCTAAACTGAATTGCTCTAGTAATATCGTAGCTGTATAATTGGAAATGTTCAAATCTATGCTGTGTACGGTGCTCTGTATAATTTTTTTTTTTTTTATCAAGCGCATGAATAATTTATTGTAATAATAGTTACTGAATAAATCATTTTTTTGAGAATGTAACGAATACACTTTGATTCAGTTGATGGAGATTTGGTAATTTTTGAGCCAGTCCACAATTATATGGGCCATTTAGTTCAGCAGGGATTATTTGATTATTCTGATTGATTTTTGGCACTGTGTTAAAATGGTCTTTATATTATTTGTAGACTTCAAACCTTTGGAAGCTTATTCATCCGTATACTGTCCTTACCGCTGTAGCTTGCATATTGATTTCATGAGCCCTAATATGAAAGTACTCAGCTCTCATATTTCTCTCTAGTGTGATTTTACATTTGGCTAAGAGTCCAGGCTGTTATGATGACAAATTTGGACCACAGTCATTTGCTTTTGCATGCATGCAACATACAACATGCAAAGCTAGGATCTGATCTATTGATTTGTCGGTGCGTATAAAACAAAAAGGCATCCTAAAATGCATTAGAAATTGCTTTCTGGACATAATCCCAATGTTCCGTTCTGCTTCTGACACAACAGTGTTTTTCTTACTGACATTGCCATTCATATGAAACCTCTCCAAGCGAGACTGCTTACAAATAGGTAACATTAGCACTTATCTGAATTTCCTCATGTTCCATTGATTGAATATCTGAAATAAGGCAGCGTGATTGTTAAAAATATGCCTTGGCTCATCCTGTTATGCTTATATTACAAGATTCTAGCAGTGTTTTTCTTATTAAAGGAATGGCCTCTTGCCTGTGGATAGTAACTGTAACTTTATGGTTGCCTTGCTTCAGGGCCTCATTTAATCATGATGGCTGTTTTCAGTGATAATGATAATAATAAGCAGACCTATACGAATATATTTTATTTATATGGAGCCTTTCCAGATTCCAAGGACACTTTACACAGTAATAACTAGAGAAGGGAAGTGAACAGTCATCAGCACAGTAGACAGAATGAGTAGAAGCTGATGTTGTGGTAATGGTAAGGGTGGTGAAGTCTTTTGTGGTGTTTGGCATGTGGCCATTTTGTGTATCTTGGTGATCCATGCGCCTCTTTGCCCCTCTGTCCCCGCCTCCCCCAGGTGGGCTGGTGGGAAAATCGGGTTCTGAAGCTGCGGTACCCGGCGTGGTCGCGGTACGGCTCCTTCCTGCAGCCCCCGGACGACGCCCAGCACCTGCGAGTCGTCACCCTGGAGGAGCGGCCCTTCGTCATCGTGGAGCCCGCGGACTCCGCCACCGGCTCCTGCATCCGTGACTCTGTGCCCTGCCGGCTCCCCCTCAACACCAGGTGGGGGGGCGTTGGGGGGAGGGGGGGTGGGGGAGAATGGTGTCTCCCACTGAAGTTACCTGCCTGCTACAGATTTCTCTCTCTTCACTTGTCTCTGTTTCACATTCTGTGTCTCCTTCTGTCCTTTCCCTGGTGTCTTCCTCTTTTTTTCCTTCTCCCGTGTTAACCCAGTGTGGTTTCGGAGGGCGTGGTGCCCATGAAACAGTGCTGTAAAGGATTCTGCATCGATGTCCTTAAACGATTGGCCAAAATAGTGGGCTTCACCTACGACCTTTACCTGGTAACCAACGGGAAGCACGGGAAGAATATTGACGGGGAGTGGAACGGCATGGTGGGAGAGGTCAGGGGTCACTGCCTCGTTTTAAACCCATAGGTTTATTAAAGAACACAGCTAACTCTTACTGGGGATGCTTGGTCCACCTCCAAATATCTTTTTACATCTCTCTCCACCCATAAGCTATGACACACTTGTGTAAAATCTGTCCTGCATGCCATATAATGACAGTTTTCCTGAGAGATACTGCACGTGATGGCAGCCGCGCGTGTGTTGTGCTCCTAACTGTGGCTTCTCCTCCCTCCTGTCAGGTTGTGTACAAGCGCGCTGACATGGCTATTGGCTCGCTGACTATTAATGAGGAGCGGTCGGAGGTGGTGGATTTTTCCGTTCCCTTTGTCGAGACAGGAATCAGCGTTATGGTCTCCCGCAGCAACGGCACAGTATCCCCATCCGCCTTCCTCGGTAAGTATAGCCCAGATTAAGGGGCTGTTTCGGAAAGGGAATTCTGCAAGTGCACCTTGTTACACGCTAGGCAAGACAACAGGGTGTATTATAAATTTTAAAACCACGCTGCTGCACAATAATAGGCTTTCCTCTCCTTCCTCTGCTTTGCCCATTAGTTTATAGCCAGACAAACAATGTCCTGTCCAAATGCTTTTGCTGGTTGTCAGGTTGATTGACGACCCACTGGTCAAGTCTGGCTGATTAAGTTACCCTGGCAACACTTGCCTTGGAGACTAGAAGAGAAGCAAGGAGTGTGGATGGTGTTATTACTAGATTAGCTTTTTTCCTGCTATAATAGTGGGGGTATACTTTATTTCAAATTAATTCTAATTAATTTTAGACATATTTCATTTAAATGCCAAAAATATATGTATGTCCTGTTACTTCTGTAGATATTTTTTGGGTTTACGGAAGAATTGCCAGATCATTTTTGTTCTAAATTACTCTGAACTGCTTAAAGATTCCACTGACTTATGGAATGGTTAGCCGACTTTTTAATATAGTTTTAAAAATCATTCAGGTGGAATGTTCCCAATTTCACACTGGCCTGTACAGGGACGGCCAGATTGAATGTTTTAATCAGGCTGGCTGAATTGTTCCAGATTTCATACTGAACTACAGAAAGCTTGCCAGATGTGTTTTTTTTTCTTAATCAGACTGGGTGAACCTGTCCTTAATTTATCGCTGACCCATGGCAGGGTTGGAGAACTGCAGACCTCAATTAAAAATGTTCTGCTGGTTCTCCTCTGTGCTGAGAATTTGTAAAAATCATGAATGTGCCTCTCTTAAGAGCAATAATCTGGTTTAAGAAAGGGTATTTGTATTGGTACATAATGGAAGTTTGGCAAAGGGAATGTATTTATGAGAGCATAAATGTTTGAATTTAATTGTTTGACACATTTGGTTAATTAATTTGAATGGTTTAGCTTTAGCTCTGGGACCTCCGATTGACAGATGTTACTATAATCGTGAGTGGAGTTATTTGTTTGGTGCATATTGATGTTTGGTTTGCTATTTATTTTTTGCTTATACTTGATTGGTTAGCTATAAAAAATATGTTGGTATTGAAGAGCTTCAGGGAGGGAGCTGCCCAGGCAGAGAGAGCTTCAGTTAGGAGAGTGTTACCCATGTCATCAACCAATAGCGATTCATCTGGTTGATCTGGTTCGGCACCAAGTTTGTAGAGGATGTGTGTGCATGTGTGTGTGTGTGTGTGTGTGGCATAGTACTAATTGTTGGAGGATGTTAACAGTGATTGTGTTTTTATATATAAATCAGTATATATAAACACCCTCAAGCACTTGTCCTGTGTCAGTGTACTTTAATGTGTTCAGTCTGGCAACAGCGTTACAGAGGGAATTTCAGGACTGTGTTTAGTCATACTTTTGGTCATACTGTTTGTCATTTTCATTTCATTTTTCACACAGTAGCTACCATCTTAAGATCTATTAATGTGAAAGCTGTGAGAAAAAAATCAATTTTAAAGGGTGGATCCGAGGGCTGAGTTGCATATTGGTTGTCACCAGTACAAAGAAGAATAGAGGCAGTGTACTCTTGAAATGCAAGCCCACTGTCACCAGCGGTATTTTGTGAGCTGCAGTGTTTTTACTGAATGAAGTTGAAATGAAAAAAAAAAAGACAAGCGAGTGTTTTGTATGTGATTTATAGTTTGCAGCTGCGTGATGAAAGCTTGTCAGTGCGCGTGGTTGTGATCTCTCGGATGATCTGCCGACAAGACTCTTCTCTTCTGTTGTGCTCATACGTAGTCCCTCTTGCTCAGATACTCAGGGGGAAAAAAAGGTTGCCAAAAAGTTGAAAGCTGAAAACCTGCTGCGAAATTCTTAGACGCCTTTACTCGCGGGCACTCATCTGGCTGTTGGTTTTTTTAGAGAAGGCTGTGACTGAAATTTTCGGTTTCTGAATTATGAGCTCGTGTAGATAGCTGGAGTGCTCGATGACAGCTTTATTTAACGGAGAGGTTTGGTGAGAGCAGAAATCCGGCGAGAAGCTGAAGGGATGCTAAATGTTCCTGTTCCACCTTAATACCTTTCGGCTTGATGCTTGTCACATATTATTAAATTCTCCGCCTCCACTGACTGTGTTGTTGGTTTTGTAGTATTGCATCATTTAGCCCTCAAATATGTCTGAGTTACTGATTTCCAGTTTACTGCAGTGTTCTTAGTTAATGTCATATAATGATTTTAAGACCTGTTCAAATGACCAGGGTTTCTCCAAGCAGCCTAAGCAGCGGAATGGCTTTCCAGGCAAGGCTGTCTAAAGCCCCTTTAAAAACCCATTTAAATGTACTTATCACTCATTGTTGCTCTGCTTTTCCCCTGTAATTTTATCTCTTTTATATACTTGTGAAAGTATTTTCCTTCTGCAAGTTATTTCAATTTCTTCCTCTTATCATTTAAATGGAAAGTGTTTTGAGTGCCCTGTATGAAAACTATTGTTGCTTTTTTTACTTTAGCTTTTTAAAAAAAAAAAAAACTCTTAACGACTTTCAGCCACCGTACATTCCCTTCAGCATCGTCGCTGAGTGCCTCTCTCACTCCTGATGGTCCTGACATTTCAGAGCCCTACAGCCCAGCCGTGTGGGTGATGATGTTCGTCATGTGTCTGACGGTTGTCGCGGTGACCGTATTCATCTTCGAGTTCTTCAGCCCTGTTGGATACAACCGCAGCCTGAAGAGTGGAAAGAGTGAGGATAACATCATCATTGTCACTCCTGTTTATTATACAGTATTGTTTGTACCCCTGCTATTATAGGGATTAAAGATGTTGCTGTTTGTGTGTGTGTATGTGTGTATATATATATGCAATGAGCTCCATGATGTTTGGGACAAAAACATTTTTTTATTGATTTGACTGTGTACTGTGCTTCACATTTTTGATTTGGAATCAAACAATTCACATGTGGTTAAAGTGCAGATTCTCAGCCTTTATTAAAGGGTATTTTTAAAAATATATTTTGGTTTTACCCTGTAGAAATTACAACCCTTTTTATACACCGTCCCCCCCACTTCAGGGCACCATGATGTTTGGGACAAATGGGTTCACAGGGGTTTCTGATTAGTCCGGCGTGTTAAATTGCTTTCTTAGTGCAGGTTTTAGAGAGCTTTCGGTATCTAATCTTGATTCAAGGCTTTCGATTGCCTTTGCAGTCTGTTATTGGAGTTTGTCAACATGTGGACCAGAGTTGTGCCAATGAAAGTCAAGGAAGCCATTATGAGGCTGAGAAATAAGAAAAAGAAAACAGTCAGACACATAGGCTAAACATTAGGCTAACCCAAATCAACTGTTTGGGACATCATTAAGAAGAAAGAGAGCTCTGGTGAGCTCAATAATTGCAAAGGGCCTGGAAAGCCTAGGAAGAGTTCAGTACATAAACGAAAGGTTCTCAGCATAATGAAGAAAAACTCCTAAATACCTGTCCAACAGATCTGAAAGACTCTTCAGGAGGCAGGCGTGGATGTCCTAGTGATTACTATCCACAGAAGACTTGAGTAACAGGAATACAGAGGCTACTCTGCAACATGTATACCACTAGTCAGCCACAAAAACGGATAGCCTGGGTACAGTTTGCTAAGAAGTACGTAAGAGAGCCTGTAGACTTCTGGAAAAAGGTCTTGTGGACTGATTAGAGCAAGATTGACTTTTATCAGTGTGATGACAAGAGCAAAGTGTGGAGGCCAAAAGGAACTGCCCAAGATCTAAAGCACCCCCTCATCTGTGAAACATAATGGTGGGAGTGTTATGTTTTGGGCATGTATGGTTGCAACAGGTACTTGCTCACTTGTCTTCATTCATATGTAACTGCTGATAGCGCAGCAGTATTCTGAAGTGTACAGAAGCATCTTATCTGCTTAGGTTCAAGCAAATATCTCAAAACTCATTGGATGGTGCTTCATCCTACCGCAATACAATGATCCCAAACATGGGATCATTGTATTGCTAAACTGTTAAACCAGCAAAGTCAAAGCCAAAAATGGGAAAACTCTTGACTGACCAAATCAGGCACCTGGTCTGAATCCAGTTGAATATGTGTTTCATATGATGAAGAAAAAAATAAGGCTATTAGCCCTGAAAAAGCAGGAGCTGAAGATGGTTGCAGTCCTGACCTGGCAGAGCATCATCAGGGAAGATACTCAGCATCTAGTGATGTCTATGCGTCACAGACTTCAAACAGTCATTGCATGCAAAGGATACGGATATGAAATCACAAAGCACTAAACATGACTACTGTCATTTACATAACATTAATATGTACTAAAGATTATGGTGCCCTGATATGGGGGCCAATGTATAAATAGTCATTTCTACATGGAGAAACCAAAGTGTATAAAAATACCCTAAAATTAAAGTTGAAAATGTGCACTTTAACCACATATGAATTGTGTGATTACAAATCTAAAATTGTGGAGTACAAAGCCTAATCAAGAAAAAATACGTCTTTGTCCCAAACATATTGGAGCTCACTGTAAGTAAAAAGTATGTCTTTTTAACATTCAGACGTGCAGTTTTATTAATATATTGAGTAATACTTTATATATTTATAATGATACTTTTATGATTACTTGTATGTGCACCTGAATATGGTGTAATATAGTATTCCTTACATTTCGACACATATTTACTAATTATTGCCTTAATATTTTAGCATGGTCTGTTGGAACATATTGTAATGGACAACACTCTGAAATATAAATGTGTTCAAATGAACCCCGCAATTCACCCACACTGCAACATGAGGAAGAACATTTGATTGCTTGGGCAGAAGGCCATGTTGCTGCTGTTTGGTCTCTCTGTCTCTCTGTTGATACAATGTGTGAGGGCCACACCCCTAACAGTCCCGCTCCTTACTCTGCTCTTTCCCATGATTCCTCAGAGGTTGGAGGCTCAAAATTCACCATTGGCAAATCCATCTGGCTGCTATGGGCTCTGGTCTTCAACAACTCCGTCCCTGTAGAGAACCCCAGAGGCACCACCAGCAAGATCATGGTACTGGTCTGGGCCTTCTTCGCCGTCATCTTCCTGGCCAGCTACACCGCCAACCTGGCCGCCTTCATGATCCAAGAGGAGTACATCGACACAGTCTCCGGGCTCAGTGACAAAAAGGTGGCCCCTCAACGCTCATGTTGAGTAATGAAGACCTTTAAGTTAATTTGCGGCACTGTCGTGTGTGGCATGACATTCAGTTCAGTTCAACTCAGTTTGTCTTAATCGTCCCTGATGGGAAACTCATTATGCAGCCAAGTAATAAATTACAGTACAGAACTGACAAAACACAGATGCAGTACCTAAAAGCACATTAATCATATCTAATAAAGTACACCAACAGTAAATGGTTAATTCTCTCAAGTGTATTAAGGTTACATACGCATGAGGTGGTGCCTTGGAAACCAAAGTATAAAAATGCATCACTCAGATAAAAAAATGGGTCAGGGCCATGTTTGACTAAGGCTTCACCAGGAGCTCTGCTAGGTGGCATGTCATTGGACACGTGGTCTCCCAGGGAGGGAGGGCTCCAGAAGGGGGTCCCCGTCGCGCTCTGTGAGTGACCGGTGAACCCGCCACCTGCAGGCTGCCCGTGCCAGCTGCGTACAGCGGCAGCGACCGCGCGGCCCAGCTGGCGCGCGGCGCAGAGAGAGGCGGCGCCCGACAGCACTTATTTTCGAGGACACAAGCGCCAGTATCTCTCTCAGACCCACCGAGAGTTTTGAAGCGGTGGAATTGGCCTAGAGCTATGATTGAGCTAATATGAACAAAAGCAATAACAAGAGCAAACAAATTGGGTTAAAACAAACGTATTGATCAGCGGAGGCAGTGTGTGCGGTGACTCAGTGCGGTGGCGGCTCATTCGTCTGCCTCTCCTCAGTTCCAGCAGCCCACGGAGCAGTACCCCCCCCTCAAATTCGGGACCGTTCCCAACGGCAGCACCGAGGAGAACATACGCAGCAATTACCCCGCCATGCACCAGTACATGGTGAAGTACAACCAAAAAGGGGTGGAGGAGGCTATCGCTAACCTCAAGACAGGGTCAGTGTCTTTACTGAGTCATACTCATTTGCATATTACTCTCAGTCTCTGTACCTTTGATTGTTCTTTAAGCTTGGGCATCGCTCTATGGGTTTTTTAATCACAGTAAATGGCTTAACATATTAATCATATGAACCATCTTCCCAGTTCAGCTCTTTTCAGGACCCTTTTTATATTCTCTTCCTAGTGCTTGCCTCCTCTGTGTGACTAATTTGTTACTGACTGCCCTAATCGTCCTCTCTGCAGTAAACTGGACGCCTTCATTTATGATGCTGCGGTGGTAAATTACATGGCCAGGAAGGACGAAGGGTGCAAAGTGATGACCATTGGCTCTGGAAAGGTGTTCGCCACCACGGGCTACGGCATCGCCCTGCACAAGAACTCGCGCTGGAAGAGACCGCTGGACCTCGCCCTCCTCCAGCTGGTGGGAGACGGTGAGGAGGAGATTGGGAGATGAAGGGTGAGAGGGAGGGACGGAAAGGTGGTGAGAGAAAGGAAGAGAGAGCTGAAGGGGGGATTGGAACAGAGGAAGAGTTAGGGTCCATCCATCTGTCCACTATCTATACTCGCTTATCCTGGTCAGGGTTGCGTGGGGTCCTGGAGCCTATCCCAGCATGCATTTGGTGAAAGGCAGGAAGAGAGTTACAGTACCCTCCAAAATTATTCACACCCTTGATAAAAATGAGCTTAGAAGGTTGTATCAAATAAACAATGCAGATGGTTTGTAGGCTATACTTAAGGCTCATTGTTTTCACCTAAAGATACCCATATATCTTAAAAGGAGCTTATCGGTTTAAACCGATTTTCACCCAGATTTTATGTTTTCGTGCATTTAAATGATTGTTCCTGTTTGTGTGAGATTATGTGAACAGTGTCCTCCTTTGGCTGAATTGACCCTTTGTCAAACCTCTCCCAAGTCCCGCGCTCCTTAGTTACTGTTGCTAATTCCATAAATCTTTATCAGATTGAACACCTGACTTTTCCTGATTAAGTAGCCTGCAGTTACCATATTCGACCAATGCTTACTGTAACATTACTTACTGTGTTACACCAGTTAACTTTCTATGCACGTAACTAAATGCTTACAGGTAATCACATTAAATAAGTTGTCGTGTAATCTTTATTTCTTTCTCTTTGTGCTACCGCCTCATTAGAGGTCAGAGTTGTGTAGGCTACTTCTCCCCTGATATCACTGTAACTAGGCTAGCCTAATGTTAATGGTGCTTTGTAGCCAAGGTTGGCAGGTGCCTCTTTCATTCTCCTATCATTGAGTCAAAATTTGAAGCTGTTTTCACAGATACGAATCTGGCAACAATCCGTAGACATTAAAATTTAAATGTAATGGGGAATCTCTCATCTCATCCAGATGTCGACAGCAGGGACTCCGGTATGCAGTACAGGGTTATATTAATGATATAACAAATAATGAGGAACATATAAGCGCATAATATTATTGCTCTCAGCGTAAATGAGAGAAGCCTCATCTGCTGTCAGTGGAAGTATGTGGCACAGTCGTAACGGGGTAGCACTGTCATTTGTGCATTACTGGGAAAGAAGCTAACAATTTCATTAAATATTATATTTATATTTAACTAATCTATGTGATATGGGAAATACATTTTCTAATATTTGCTCCCTGCGCGCACCATTTAGCCATTTTTATTTAGCACAATTGCTATGTGCACTAACGGAGTAGAACTGTCATTTGTGCATTGCTGGGAAAGAAGCTAACGATGTCATTAAATATAATATTTCTATTTAACTAATCTATGTGAAATGGGAAAAAAAAATTCTAATATTTGCTCTGATTGGTGAATCAGCTAGCCAAGCATGCGGGACGGCTCGGAACACGCTTCCAGAAATAAAAAAGTGTAATGAAAAATGGGGAGAAAGCGCAAACAAGGTGCTGATTATTCTTATGAAAAGCAGTAAGTGATCAATGTGCGGAATGGAAATCAAATTTTCACCCTGATCTTTGCAGTGCTGTTTTTATGATATGTTTTTTGCATAAAAATCTGGCTATTATTAGGCTATTTTTTCCAACCAATTTTCCATTTTTAGTAATAAAAAAGACCTATAAGTTCCCAATTTAAAAAGAAACTGAAAACCATTGAGCCTTAGCTATACTGTATGGATAAAATTGCAAAAAAGTATTTTTTTTCCAAAAAACAATTATTCATAATCCTATTTTCAGAACATTGTGTATTCTTCCATAACAAGGATATCAGTACGGAGTTGTCTTCCATAGTATTTTATGAGATTGGTGAACATAATCTGCAGCGGTTGATTGACCATTCTTCTGTATGGGATCTTTCAAAATCCTTCGGTCTGTGCTTGTGGACAGCCCTCTGAAGAATTTTCAATCATGTTTGAGTCTGGAGACCGAGATGGCCACAGCGAAACAGTGATTTTGTGGTGTGTTCAGTTACCCATTTATTAGTTGATTCTGAGGTATGCTTGGAATCTTGCTGAAAGGTCCATTTACAGCCAGGTTTGAGCATCCTGACAGGGGAATACCAGGTTTTTGTCCAAAATGTCCTTGCTGGAGTTCCTAATTCCATTGGCCTTCCATAGTGCCAGGACCAGTAAATGCAAAGCAACCTCATATCATCCCACCCACCACCATATCTCGCTGTTGATATCACACACCTTTCAGTGTAAACCTTTTCTGACATCAAACCCACTGCTGGTTTGTGGTCAGAAATCTAATCTCAAGTTTGGTCTTATTCGCCAATAACACCCAGTTCCAATCGAAGCTCAGCATAGAGATATTTGGAGAAGGGAGAAATGAACTGTTGAAACAGAGAGGGAAATGGGCAAAAGAAGAGAGATGTATAGAGCGATATAGTGAGGTGATGAGAAGGAGAGGGAAATGAGCAGAATGAGATGTGGAGATGGAGAGAGTGACTAAATAACAGAGGAAGAAAGAGAGGGGCAGTATGGTGAACTCCAGCTTGAAATTGAGCTGAACTGAATAGCATTTTTCTACTGGAACACTTGATTAAAGTTTGTCTAAGGCCACTTTGCTTAAAAGGGGTTGCATGGTGATTGATTGCAAAAGAAAATTGACTGCGAGTGGGAGAGGAAGTTGGAAGTGGCTTATTGAAAATGATCCAAGTGGAAGTGTGAAGGGAAATCTGGCCTGATCTCAGTGCAGTCGCCACGCTGTTTAACGCATGGATTTTATGGACGAGAAGTGCAGCAGAAGTGTATGGCCGCGTTAGCGGTTGCCCGGCAACTGAAATGCGATGGTCAGATATAGAGGCAGTTGGTCCAGGAAAACTCTTAAAATAGAAAAGGCTTTATTGTTCCTGAGCGTGTGTTGATATCAGTCATATTGATTTGGCCGGGGACCCGAGGGGTGCTTTGGCTTTTGAACGTGCCCGGTTGCAGGCAGGGCAGGTGACAGCATCTGCCAAACTCCAAACTCCCTGTCAGACAGGGCTACGCCACTGGAGAGAGTGTGGGGGGAGGTGGGGGGTGCTGGGCAAAAAACGTCACGCGCTCTGCAACACTTTCACTCCACAGCAAACTGGAAACACTGCCATGCATTGATGCTCATTGAATGATTGACTGCTTAGGGCAACCATTCAATAACAGTGCAATGATAGGGAAGTATCTCAGGTGGATTTCACCTTTCGATTTCATTTATTTCTCCACTGTTTGCCCAGATCTTCAGTCCAGATCTTGCTTCAGTCAACATTGAAGTTTATGTGAAGTATGAAGCCCTTTGTGGTTTACACATACCAGTTTGAACAAATATTGATGATGCAGTTACTGAATGTTAGTTTTTTAGGAATGGGATGACAGTTATTTTGTGGGTGTCAAGGCGTGTGCATTTCATAAGTGTTGTAAAATATATTTTTAATGTAAAGGTATTCTGCAAGCCTCAATACCTTACCACAGCAATAGAGTGTAACTGAACCTTTTCAGAATTATTTTTTTAAACTCTGTCCTTTCACTGTCTCGCTCTTTTTTATCGTTCTCCCTCTCTTTCTTCCTTCTGCTACCCTTGTGTGCAACCCTTTTCACCAATCTGAGCTACCCTATTTAGTTTGTTTATCTCTACCCATTGTACCAGGTTTTTCTTCATCCATTCTCTTGTTCCCTTTTCCTCACTGCGACAATGACAAGATCGCAGAATCTGTCTCCCTCTTTCTCTCACACCCCCCTGCCCTCCCCTCCTCGATACAGATTGTCATGCAGGATCTATAGCAGTGGCTTCCTCTGCTCTAACCTCTCCCTTCACACTCTGGCCTCTTCCAGATGAGGTCGACATGCTGGAGCGCCTCTGGCTGTCTGGAATCTGCCACAACGACAAGATTGAGGTGATGAGCTCCAAGCTGGACATCGACAACATGGCGGGGGTGTTCTACATGCTGCTGGTGGCCATGGGCCTGAGCCTGCTGGTCTTCGCCTGGGAGCACCTGGTCTACTGGAGGCTCAGGCACTGCCTGGGCCACTCGGGCCGGCTGGACTTCCTCCTGGCGCTCAGCAGGGTGAGAGCAGTGTGGCCCAGACCAGGGCACTGTGTGATGACCACAGGGGCTCATTTGTGTCATTAACCATTCTTTATGGTGCAAAATATTAAGTTTTTGTTACTTCGAAAGTCATTTCAAAGTTAATGTATTTTTATTGGCTTTTGTGATTAAGCAGTTTCCTCCTCTTGTGCATCTTAATGTTTATTAAGTGTACACACCGACCATTCAGAACAAAGTACCTTCCCGAAATATCTCTTCATTTGATAATTCAGTGAAGTTTATAGCACAATACGCCACAGTGATATACGTGTTACGTCTTTAGATGAGATGCTAAACTGAGGTCCTGACTCACTGTGTCAATTAAAGATCCCGTGGTGTTTTTTGCACGAATAAAGTCGGTACTCTAAACCTGGTCAGATTACCTTGAAAGGCTCTACACCTGGCCACCTAATTGTCCCTTGATATCTGATTTGCTACATATCCCCTTGCAATTCCCAGTGCTCTTTCATTCTCCAAGCTGTCTCTGAGAAAGGTAATAGATTTCTTATAGCTTAACAAAGGTAACAAAAAAGCATATGAAAGCATATTCGCACAAGTGAAATGAAACTGCATGAGCGAGTGTGCATGCGCCGGTTTTGACACTTAAATGAAAAAACTGCTTAATGCTCATGCATTTTAATAAAGAGCGAGTCACTGAAGGTATTTGAGAATCCCTGTTTTGCGCTCTGTGCGCTCCCACAGTTTTTAAAAATCCAAAGGCTCTCTGACATTAAGAGTTAATAACGTGTGTCTTGGCGGTGCAGTGCGATAGGCCCAGAGTGTTTTCAGAAACGGGATCATTCTGCTCTCTCTCTCTCTTTAACTGCGTTTCATGCATTTTTCATTTTGGCTTCTCTCAGGCCATGCAATTTGCCCCGGATAAGCACCTCTGCCAAATAATGAATAAACATATTTAAAAAAATAATAATATAATGTAATTAAAGTGTGCGGTTGCAATGAAATCTAGGCGGATGAGAGTTCAAGTGTGTAAACTGTAGTGTGTAAACGCTCTTTGCTATATAATTGAATCTTTTTTTAAAGTGCAAAGGTAGCTGTATTAGAAATGGCAATGTTAAATTAAATCTGCCCTTGAATTGATGTTTGTGCTGGCGCTGTCTTCTGCTCTTGTGCAGGGCATGTACAGTTGCTGTAGCATTGAAGACGAGACGGTGACAGAGGGGAACAAAACTACCCTTCCCACCTACCCCCACTCTTCCATGGTGTCCTCGCCGCCCCATGTGATTGCAGCTGCTATCCAAATCCCTGCAATCGCCATGGTCCAGCAGCATCAGCAGCAGCAGCAGCAGCCGCAGCAGCAACAGCATCAACAACAGCAGCAACAGCAGCAACAGGCACAGCAACAGAAAGCATACCGCACCCCGTTGCCAGGGACGCCCCCCACGGCTGCTCATTCTGGCATGGCCCTCGGGCCATCTAACAGCCCCATGTTGGCCACCCCTCTTCCCTGCTCCAACTTCCTCTCCCGCCCTGATCGGAGGCTGGCTGTGGTTGACCGCTGGAGGCTCCCGAAACCCGCTCCCTCCAAGCCCATCGACGTTGAGGTTGGGGCCCCTGAAATGTTCCAGCAGAGGGTGACCCCAAGCTGGGTTGGCGGTGGTGTTAGGGGTGGTGTTGGTGGAGGGAGTATGGATGAATACAAGCGTTACTATGGTCCCATTGATCCAGAGGGCCTGGGGGATTGTATAGACCCACAGATAGGTGGTTCCCAAACACCTAAATCTGGACAAAGGGTCCAGCCACAGCCCCCACCTCCTGGCATAGGTTTCTACCAGGAGAAGAGCACTGACCTTGGGGTGGGGAAGATGAAAGGTGTGGCTGGTCAGGGGAAGGGGGCTAAATCTGTGGGTAACCCGTGGCTGCCCAGCAAAAGTCAGGGCCCTGGCCCCCTTCCTCCTCAGCCTCCATACCCCAACCCCTCCCCTCCTCTGCCTTCATCTTTATGGAGAAAATGCCGCCCCAAAAAATCAAAAGATTCAAGCGGTCCTTTGTATGAAAATATCCTTCCTCTGGGGAGACGAGGGGGAAGGAGGCCGGGATTAAGGCCTGGAGGCAGCAGGAAGGGCCGTCCTCCGCCCCCCCTGCCTCTGCCCGAGCCCCTTCCCCTATCCCACACTCACACCCCTCCCTCTCCATCACTCTCCCTCCCTTACAACTCCACCTCCAGCTCCTCCGCTTCCTCCAGCTCCTCCTCCTCCTCCTCCCGCTCCACCTCCCCTTCTTTCTCCACATCCTCCTCTACCTCCTCCACCTCCTCCCCGAGCTCCAGGGACAGAGAGGACAGGATGGAGGGAGAGGACGAAGAAGATTTGGAAGACCTGACAGAAGAGTCTAGCCTGCTTTTGGGCCGGGACAGGGACCGGGACCGGGACCGGGAGAGGTTGCACATTCCTCATCACTCCCACGGCCCTGTGCCACCACCCATCCCTCCTCGCAAGCCTCGCCCACAGAAGGGAGAGAGAGAGCACAGGAGAGAGAGGGGGCGGAGCCAGCTGGCCCAGCTGCAGGAGTGGTGGGCTGAGTGGGGGGAGAGAGAGAGAGTGGGGGGCGGTGCTGGGGGAGACAGACGGGAGAGAAGAGGCGAGAAGAAGCGTCAGAAGGAGAAAGAAAAGGAGAAAAAGAAGAAGAGCCGGAAGAGGAAGAAGAGAGAGGAACGTGAGAGGGAGAGGGAGAGAAAGCGACGCAAGGCTAAAAAGAAGAGGAGATCGATAAAGGTGAAAGGGAGGAAGCCCAGAGATGTTGAGGTGGAGAAAGAACCTGAAGGGGATGATGGTCGGGATCTTGTGATCTTACAGGACTATACCTCCTTCTCTGGACGGTACCCTGAGACTTTTGGGGAAAAGAGGGCGAGAGGGAACAGGGACTCTGTGTGGGATGGTAGTAGGGATGGAGGGAGGGGAGAGGGAGAAATGGGAGGGGGCATAAGGGAGGAAAAGCAGACTGGAGCTCACCACAATAAGGATAGGCATTCCAGCCCTCAGAGCCAGTCCAAATATCGACCATTTAGCAAAAGGTATCCCAACTCAAACAAGCTTCCAGCTTCTGCCAAATTTTGGGGAGGGAGAAGCAAGAGTGGGAACCCAAGCCTCGGTGCCGGCACGTCCTCCGGCTCAAAGCCCTGGAGGGACCGAGCGGGGCGAAGAGAAGGGGAATCGGGGAGGAGAGGGGAGAAGCGACCCTTATTGTGGCATGAGAGAGGCCTGACCCAATCCAGAGAGGGCTTTTCTTTCCACGAGTCAGACTCGGAGGCTGACAGGGGAGGTGATGAGGAGATAGAGGTGGAGAATGAGAGAGGGAGGAGGGATGAAGCCAGACGGAGAAGCGCAGGCCGAGGGGCTGTGTCAGAGTCGGAAAGGGACAGGGGTAGAGCGATAGAGAGTTACTCAGACGATGGGTCGTCAGGGGAATTTGGTAGGTTTGAGAGGTACTGGGAAGGTCGAGACAGCGGGGGCATAGGGGGAGGGGGCTGGTTTTTTGGCACCTATCCCACCAGGGAGAAGGGGAGCAGCGTCAACAGTCGGGACGAATCCTTTCTCGGGCGTGGGGAGGGGTGGGGATCGGGTGGAGGCGGGTGGGGATTGGATGCTGGGACTGGATGGGGATCAGGGGGCCTGGGGGCGACCCAGCATTGGCCTTCCCCACCCACAGTCCCCAGGAGGTATTGGTCTGTGGACAAGCTCCACATAGATGATGAAAAATGGAAAAGTGGAGGGAAGGGAAAACAGAGGATGGGGGACAGGCAGAGGAGCGACATGCAGTGTTCCTGCCAGTACCCCCACAGCCCGACACACGCACGCCCGAAGAGGGCGGGGAACCCCTTGCGCGCCCAAGAAGGACTGCCCCACTGTCACAGCTTTAGCGGCAGCTCTCGGCCCAAGCCCTCGGGCCCCAAACCTGACCAGGACCCGGCCAAATTCGGCAGCCAGACCAACCTCAACACCCAGAAGGCCCAGTTGGGCAAACAAGCCTCCCAGCCCTCCCAGCCGCAGGCTGTCCTTCCCTCCCTCCCCGCACTTCCTGCGCCCCCCTCCTCCGTTTGCACGCCCCCCACCGTTTCGACTGCGTCGGGTGCCGCTCAGTCTTCCGCTATGGCCACTGCCAGCGCCAAGCTGCAGTACCAGAGACTGCGCTCCGTACCCCAGCCCCGCAGGTTCTACTCCCCCCACCTGCCCCTGAAGTCCAAGAGCCTGTGCTCCCGAAGAGGGTCTGCCTATTTCTCCAGTCTGGAGAGCGAGGTATGAGGGACTGAAAAGAGGAGATAACGCAGAAGAACAGGGAAAATTGTGCCATTCTTAAGTCGATAGACTCCATTTCCTTGAGGCGTAACCAAATGTGGTGAGTAGATCAACGTCAAGAAATTTTTATGCCATCTGTCTTCCCATCCAATCAGAACAATGAATTGTGACTCCTCCACCTTCCATTGGATCTGTGATTGTGGTTTGTGGAACGCTTGACCTGTATCTTTGACTTTGAGCCTATTTTCTTCACTACAGTTAGACGCGTGAACACTGATATAACCATTGTATGTACAACGTCTTGCTTTGTTTGAAAGAAACTCACAGAAAATTATAGCTATCTAGCAATGTGATCATTCTTTTCTTCGTTTAATATCTAGTGTTTGTTCAGTCCCATTCCCCCTTGTGCCATCTTTTTAATTGTATATTTATATGTCCCGATCACTGTGTTTGTATTTTAACAGCAGGGTACGCAAATGTGACTTAGCTTTGACACAGGGTAAATGGCTGTGACAGTATTTCTTACAGCAGAGTGCCACCATTTTCAGACTTAGCGCAATTAGTATAGCTACTAGCTTCATTCATGATATCATTACTAGGTCTCCCCACTTCTCCTTGGTTCATTCTTGAGCAATAAATGATTTACTTCATACATATTTTGTATTCAAATATGAATTTATAATATGCATACTTTATTTTTTCTTCTACATAACTGTGCCAATTCATAGTTTTTGATCTCAGCACTGTGCCATATTATACTTTTCTCTCATTCAGTGTATCGAGAGAGCAGTAATAATGCATCTCTTATTTTGCACGATCAAACATCGGTATATTTTTGGTTTCTTGAGCCAATGTTAATTTACCTGGTGCAATAGGTAAATGTTCAGTATAAAGGAGTGGAGGGGAATTTTCTGACACACCAAGGACTAGGGATGCACATCTGAAATAATTCTTTTGATCAATGATCTTTACTGTTAGTGAATGAGTAAATCAACAATTGTAAATTCTATTAAATCTATATAGCTCACCAATAAAAATGTGAGTGGTGCAAGAGGCAATACTTTTCCTGACTCCAGGCTTTGTGAATGGTCTAATGCATTTTTCACCCACATTCAAAATGCATTAGACCCAAATATCTAGTACCACAATGTGAAAGCACAGAACTATATTTATGTTTAGATGGCGTTTTAAATTTATATGGAAAGGCAATGTAATCAACACGGTCAGATTTGGGTCTTTAAATTAGGAGATTAAATGAAATCTAGTAATATATCAAAAACATATTAATTTTCAAAATGCCAAAAAGCTGCTGTGTGACTTACTGCATGGCATACGGACTTAAAAACCCAGATTTGCACATTTATTTACTTCCAAGAAGCCCGTGGCCTGCAGGCACTGTGCCAATGACGCAAGGCCACAAAATGACATTGTTAACATTGCTTCTGCAATCGAAGTGAAACCGTCTGATTATGGTCAGTTTAATTCTCATGGTCATGGATCATAGTGTAGTTGATGTGGTTCTTTACTGGGGGATTCAGTAAGACAGAAAAAGATATCAGGGAATGATACCTCAAGCCGCTGAGTTGGATCATTTGTCCACTCTGTAACTGCATAAGGACAGCACTTTGAGTCCTATTCAGTTTATTTTGCCAAAATACCTTTGCTGGTCTTTAGGAAACAATATTCAATGTAATTTGGTGATATTATAATAAAATAGCAATAGGTAGCTTGATCTGTGATGAGTCCCTATTCAGAGGCGGGGCTGTTTTCCCCCTCGCTGGCTCCGCCTACTTGCCTATGACATGTTACCAACTGCATCTGCACCACCAGTACCTGGATTTAGACGTTAAAGCCAATCTCAGTAGGTTAAAATATACATCTCCATCTGGTGAACAGTTCAAATCATTTTTTTCTCCAAAAGTGGGGTGCAGCGTCAGGCGACCAAAAAAAAAATCTTTTTCATCGTTAAGCTTGAATGTGTAATAAAGAATAGTCAGTCATCAATTAATCGTTAACATCCCTGCCAAGGATATCAATTTTACACATGTGGCTACGTACAGTATGTGTGACTGAAATCAAATGGTAGCTACATTTTCACAAAGAACACACAAAGACACAAACGCACTCACACTATTACACTGTGATTTTACATATTCGGTAGTATAAGTCTGGTAGAAGTAGCGTGTGGGGCTTGGGGATGTGGTTACAATTTGTTAGCAGCTGTTGACGCAGGAATCTGTCTTAGACCGCGGAGACATTAGTCCCTCTGACAGAAGCAGGATGCCTTTGCACTTTTTTTTTATCAGCCAACACAAATGCGATTTTGCTCAACGATCGTTTAATTAATCACAGGCCTTCTTTTTGTGGAGCCAGTGCGAGCACACTTTAATTTCTCTGCTGTGTGAATCACGCGCTTGTGAGAATCAAATTTCATGGATGGAACAGGCGAACACTGTATCATGGCAAGGCAATATAGCACAGCCCCAGGGCGAAGTGAACACGATGCCCAGCTGCTTTTAACTAAACAAAGCGTGCGCCGTGCCAACTTGCCAGAGAAAGAGAAAAATCTCCATCTCAATGCCAAGGGTGCACCCCAACTCGGAGACCTTTATCTCCTGATTTTAGTAGTTAGAAATCTTCTGCTGACATGGCCGGGAAAATAGAAGGGATGGATCGTGTTGTTTTGAAATGGCAAAGGCAGTATTTTTAAAAGGCTGAAAATGTTGTACATGTGCAATTTTAGAATACTCTAATTTTATAAATAGGAGCAAAACCTCATCCAACCCAGCAACCGAATGCACAAACTAAAACGATTTCAACTGACCTTCTGAGCGGCAGCAATTAGAAATATTTTTCTATGCACTCCATTAATATTTTAAAGATGTTAGAGAGAAATGGGGATTTAGGGCCCTGCGGCTTAACCTAATATTCTCTTATTGTCCAAAATATGGAAATCTGTAAGGCGGTAAAGTAAAAATTCTGTTTCTAACACAGCATATTTTAACACATAGTTTATTCATTTCCTCGTGTTGTATTTAATATACACGTTTAAATCAAAATGACTACTCTGTGGACAAAGCATGAATGCCACAGTCTGTGTGTAGTGTCCCTGCTTAAGGCCTCCATTTTCTCTGAGGTGACGGTTGTTCTACAGACTGAACCCGTGGCTCCATTTGTTGGCACTCTCAACAGTTTAAATTCTATATCAGTTGTTAAAACCTCACAATGGTAAAATGTAGTGAGATGCCTGTAAATTGCTTTGAAGGCTAGAACAAAGGCAGTTCTCTGTTTAATTTCTACTTCACAAAGTTCCAAATATATACTTTTTAATGCACATGAGTTGTTTTTTTTTTTCAACAAGCTGCACTACTGTGCTTTACAGCTCATTGTAGAGAACTTCAATTTTATAGCTTCAACTGTTGCAAGAACAATTAGATACAATATCGCACAACTTTTAAAGTGTACATTTTGCATAGCCGTTCTTAGAATTATGTAGTTCCCCGTCCCCCAGCCATGAATACCAAAGTTTTATCAATTAACTTTAATATGAACTTCATCAGACCATAGTGCAATGCTACACTGCTGTTATTAAAATTGTTTATCTGAACAAGAATCATTTCCATTGTGAGAAAAATGCTTACCATGGTAACTTTAAAGTGAACTAAGAGGGGAGCTGGGCACACTGAGCTGTGTAGCTCATTTAATGACCAGGGCCAAACTAACGTTTCAACATCTACGTCTTCCTTAGCGTCAAGAGTTTTTCATATAAATAAGGCTCTTGTGCTGTATGTGTTACAGCTGCCCTCTCCCCTGGGGTTAGTCAATTTTGAAGTTAACTGAAGTTAACTAATGGTTGTCCTGGTTGTTGAGCACCATTCTGTCCCTCTTACTGATCCCTGGAATCAGTTTGCTTATTTGCAGCCCATTCTTCTTTTGTCTTTGAAACTTAAATAAAAGACAAAGCAAAAGTTGAAATTTAAACTCATACTCAATCTGCTAAAGCAAATTTATACATTAATTTGTACATGATGTCACACCAGTTATGCTAAGTATATTTACACTATTTATTCGAAACACTATTTTCTCCTGAAGTATATTCTGCTTGTTAACCTGGAGTTCTTCTTTGGCAAACCTTTTGTATTATATTTATCTATACAGCACAAAAGTCATTTTAGAACTCACAGAAAGCGCCATTTTGACACCGCTTTTTACAAATTTGCCACGCTGACATGCAGCCTCAATGTAGCCTGTACTGTAGCTCACAGTCCATCTCATAGTACCACTGTTCAGTGTGTTTACTCTTTGCCCCATCCCTCAGTTAATGTGCTTTGCGATGTGTAAATTTGATCTTGATTACCTGTGTATCTGTACATTATCTAAGTCTTATCTGTACTATTATATATACCGCCTTTGTGTTTATCTCTTGTGTTTAATTATCTTTGCCTTGGTCTGTCAAATTCTGTTCAAACTTCTGTTCCTCTTCTTGCAAAAAAATAACCCCCCCCCCCCCCTCCCCCAAGAAAACTAAGAGACCAGTCGATACTGTGTTCTTTCTCCTTGATTGATTTGCGAGGGTGATCGATGTAGCGGCGTAGCGCCGCGGCTACGTTAAGCAGCAGGAGGAGCTGTACCCGACGACCGTGCCACTGTAGCGAGAGCCCTGTCTCCTACACGCGCAGCCGTGCCCGGGGGACAGGCCCTCCACCACAGACTACCTATGTGCACTGAATCACAGACCTGCGTGTGATTTGCTTTTCCGTTCGGGACTGGACCGGTTTGGACCACAGTGTTACGTTGTACAGCACACTACGAACTGAGAAGCGAAGCGTTGCAAGCCTACGCCTTTTTCCCCCTGCCCACCTACCCCCACACCCCGCCCCCCCCCAAAACAGCATCATGTGACATGCTCCTTTCTACTAAGCTGTATTTGGCAGCGGCGTGCTCTGCAGTGCTATATTATGCTGAAAGCGTTGTGCTAGTACGTACTCGACACTGCTATGTTCTATTGTGCGATTAGTCTGCAGCACTATACAGCGTACCGTACTGAACAATATGGTTGTAGAGAAGCGGTATTGTGTAAGATTGCACTTACGTAGGGTACTGAGCAGCGCTGTATTTCAAAGAAAGAAACTCTTTCGCTATATTGTACTGTACCGTGCTGATGGACTACATGATACAATGCTGTATGGCAAACAGAACGGAATAAAGGTTTTAATAAAAAATGTATTTCCATTATCTGGTGTTGAAATGGTTGAGCAGCCACCTGAAGATTATTGAAATACTTGCGCGCGTTTGCGTGCAGGCGTGTGTGTGCGCGTGTGTGCGCGCGTGTGTGTGTGTGCCTCTTTGTTTGTGTGTGCATTTGCATGTAAATGTATGCACTTCATGAAAAATGAAAGATTTTGGTAATTAATTCAGTGAACCCTTGTTTTACAGTATATGCTGGAAGGATCTAACCTTATCCTTTGCCAGACTATATGATTCCTCTCTGAAAATCCTTTCCTGTGCCAGATGCAGTGAGTAGTTTTGTCTTGGGCCACCGACTTCAGTGGTACATCTCTGAATTATTCCCAAGGTTAGATCTGAAGTGCCTCTGTGGCTGTATATCAAGCACGCGCACAGTGTGTGATCCTTGTCAACTCGGTCAGGATGATTAAGGCGCATAGTGATGAAAATACACACACACACACGTGCGCACACACACACACACACACACACACATTTACATATACTCCCAGAAATAAAGCTACAGTGAAGGTCCATTTTGGTTCTTTAGGGAACAAAATTTCCAAATGTACCATGCAAGTACTGCACAATAATGTTCTGTTTGGGTACAAGAGCAAAAAAGATAAAAATGAATTATGTACTGCTGGCTAGTGGTACAATTTTATGTACCTATAGGGTGCCACCCCAGTGACAAACGTTTGTGCCTTTATAGGCACTTTTTCTTACACAGACTCAGTGATGCCAGTCTTCCCAGTAGTGAGTATGAATAGCAAACTGTCTTCAAAATGAGTCTTAAACTGTGTCATCAACGGAGTGAAAAAGCAGCCACATATCCACCTGTCAGTGCTGCTGTCCACTCAATGTCTTTACCTTTCCCTCACACCTCTCCCAGCGTCGGGTCAGTGGTGGAGTAATTCGCTGCCCCGTGTCAGTAACTTATTGTTCTGGCCTTCGCTAGTGCCAGTGTTAATATGTTTCAGTGTCCAGTCAGGCATGGTATTACCTGTTCTCTGTCAGTGCCGGTTCTAATGTACTGCCCTCCAGCGCATAGATACCACCATTGACTGCCCCTTCCCACTCCCCTGTATGCCCCGAGGTGTCCCTCTGCCTCTGCAGGACCAGAGTGTGTGCTGGGTTATGATGTGTCGCAGCACCGGTGGTTCATTTAAAGCACTGATTGGCTTCAAGACGGCACACTTTATTTTACGGGCCAAAATGAGCCACTGATCGAAAGGGAACTACAAAACCCACAGCGGACACTCCAGACCATCCTGGACTAATTTGACACCAATTTGACACCTGTGCTCTTGTCTGTTGCCGGGTATAGTAGATAAACGTAATTCAATTCAGTGTGAAATATTGATCCTCTTTAATGTAGAAGAAAAAAATTGAGCAGAAACCCCCTAGGGGAAATCCCGATATACCCAATGCAAGAACGCATAATAAAACTGAGAAAGAGCCAAACAGGAAGCCTAATGCCCATTTTAAAACACAAAAACCCACTGATCAAAAACGAACATGTAACATTATGGTCATGGTTTCAACTAAAATGCTACTATGCTGGCAGTCGGAGGAGTGCATGTGCAAACCTTAAAGTGAAGGACCATTTAAAGGTGTGGCTTACAGTATGACCGAGCCCTAATAATCAGAGTGATTGTTACTACTGATTATTACCGAGTGTAATTACAGAGTTGTATATTGTATATTGGAAGAAACTAAGAAAACCGCTTGCATCACCCGTTTTCTTGCTGATCTGCACTGGCTGTCTGCAATTTTTTAACGGTTCTATTATTGGTTTTTAAAGCCCTGAATGGTTTAGCACCTGAATATATTGTGACTGCTTGTCTCTAACTGTTTATCAGCCGAAGCATGCTGTCCGGTCGGTGAATGCAACCCTGCTTACTTATCCAGTGTGAAAAATACATTTGTTTTTATGCACCAAAGTTATAGTACTCATTATCACAACACGTATGATGTTCCTCATGTATTAGTGGTTTTAAATCTCAAATTTCTTGCCTTTTGTTTCTTTTTATCGATCTCGTTGGTTACTTTTGTTGATATATTCCCATTTAATAAACCTTCTGTCATCCATATTTACTTTTATTCATGTTTATTTTTCTTCTGTTAGTTCCTTTATTCTGTCTTTTAATGTTTATAAAACACTTGGGGACACGCGCTTTGTACAAAAGGTTCTATACAAATCCAGTTACGCTATTGACTGCCTTACTGCTTATGACTGCGTTTTTACCAGAATATTTATTCACTGAAGTGTGTTTCATTGCTGTTCACTCCTCGTTCACGTGGTCTTGCTAAGATTAATGCCTCTTGCAGCTACAGGAAAATGTATTTTTCTCCTTTTCTATATATCACTGGCACACACCCAGCTTCACTGCTGCAAGTAATTCCGCATCTACTCTCTTTCCACGGCGTTTACTACTGATGGTGCTGTCACGTTTTTTATCACACATTTATTTTCTTTTAATTTATTCTATTTCACCTTTAACCAGGTAGGTCGTGTAGTTGCAGTGCCATTTTAGGGAATCGCTTGCTGTCTGAATGGTAACAGCTTGTACTCTGCTTCATTACTGCTATAGTTTGATTTTTTTTTTTTCTCCTAATCTACTGCAGTGTAATGCAGTGCGCAGCTGTGTGTTGTATGGGTACAGGGCAGAGCTTGCGTATCAGACAGCGTGTTGCTATCCCAGGTGAGCTGCTGCCGTCGGGCCTCCGGGCAGGTGACTCTGGACTGGGGGGGGGGGGGCGGGTGGCGGGGGCGGGTGGCGGGGGCTCGGCCGGATCCGGGTCTACTGCTCCCGCCGGCGGGCCCCATGCTAATGTGACTGAGAATCCGCATGCTGATTGTTATTGTTACCAGCTATAATTAAACTTTCGCTGTCAGTGCTTCTCACCCCTCAGGACGCCGTGTGCCCTGGCTTTCCTTCCAGCTGACATCTTGATTGATTAGGCTTGCTTGACCTGTTGCGTGAAACGCTCTCTCTGATATGACATTTCTTAACAGCTATCCACTGCCTCGTTATTTATTCTTTTGATGTATTTCTTTATTTTATTTTATTTTTGAAAATGTCCTTGAAAGCATGTTTGTGCAGCAAAAAAAGAATTAAAAGGTAATTCTTTATTCCTGTTTATTTATTTATTTATTTATTTATTTATTTATTTATTTATTTATTTATTGCAGTTCTGCTCATAGTTAGGTGAGAGCCACATCCAGGAAAAGGATTGAGCCTGTCTGTGGATTTCATCATTGGCAATGAATAAGTCCACTTTTTTTTCCTGTTTTTAAAAGGTGTGTTCCAGATTTTATAAGATTCACTACCAGTCCCCAATCCTCCTCCTCCATTCCCCTTTGATCTTTATTTACCCAACCTCTCTTTCTGTCATGTCTTTATGACACAGTGTTTTGGAAACTACAGACCTTTAATGAGGTTGTTGTAGGTTTGAATCTCAATGCTGTTCAATACTTTATTATATTTATGACTTACCCAAGTATTTTACCCTGTTGGAGCTCAGTATTTTAAAGGAGCTACAACCAGGGGCTTGATATATAGCTCTGGGAGAAAACACATCTGTCAATCTTGCTTTTCTTGGATAAAGGTTATATTGTATAACTACAGCCTGGTTTCTACTAACCCACCTTCCCAGCTATGTATGAGCCTTCTAATGAAACCAGTATGACTTGCATTTCAAAGGAGTCTGACCCTGGCGAAGACCTCGCTTTTATCCCATAAAGAGCAGCCATGTTCCGGACTGCAGATTGTGTATTAGCAGCGAGGGAACAAACAGAAAAGGATACGGGAGCGAGAGAGAGATGGAGACACGGGGATAGAGGGGGATGAACAGAGGGATAACAATAACAGATTGCACTCTCTCCTTCTCTGGGTACAGAGATGTCTTTTCCTGCTTTTTCTATTCCTGCCAGTGAGAGAAATAAGCAGCAACCAGCTGGGCTTCAGCTTTAGTGTCCATTTCTGTGACCATGACTGATTTAAGAAGAACATTGTATTTGTCTCCCTATGTTTGTACAACAGGCAAAATGTTCTGATTTTCATTTTAAATGAACTCAGAGACAGTGAGAAGATGTGATAGATGATCGGAGGCTGTAAAAGAGGCTAATGGGGAAGGTGAGGACAGGGAAGAGAAGGGGAACAGTGAATGGGAGCGCCCATAATTCTCTTTAAGATGACTAATATTATTGAACCTTGTGACACTGCACTGCAATATGTAGTTGTGTAAATGCTTAATTGTTATGACCTTTCCCTTATCTCCTTTTTCTCTTCTCCTCTCTACTGCAGTACATTATCTCTCTCTCCCTCTCTACCTTGTTTATTATTATAGATTAAAGCATAATGGGAAAACATTCTTTTGAGTGTTTCAGCGATTCTGATAAGTAGATTACTCATTTCTGTATAGTCCTTAATATACACTCACAGGCCACTTTATTAGGTACACCTTGCTAGTACCGGGTTGGTCTTCTGCTGCTGCAGCCCATCTGCTTCAAGGTTCGACATGTTGTGCATCCAGAGATGCTCTTCTGCATACCTCGGATGTAATGAGTTGTTATTTGAGTTACTGTTGCCTTTCTATCAGCTCGAACCAGACTGGCCATTCTCCTCTGACCTCTGCCATCAACAAGGCATTTTCGCTCAGAGAACTGCCGCTCACTGGATGTTTTCTCTTTTTCAGACCATTCTCTGTAAACCCTAGAGATGGTTCTGTGTGAAAATCCCAGTAGATCAGCAGTTTCTGAAATACTCAAACCAGTCCGTCTGGCACCAACAACCATGCGACGTTCAAAGTCATTTAAATCACCTTTCTTCCCCATTCTGATGCTTGGTTTGAACTTCAGCAGATCGTCTTGACCATGTCTACATGCCTAAATGCATTGAGTTGCTGCCACGTGATTGGCTGATTAGATATTTGCGTTAATGAGCAGTTGAATGGGTGTACCTAATAAAGTGGCCGGTGAGCGTATATAGCTATAAAGATGATGCTAAGCAGTAAACAGTGTCAGCCTGTCAGGACTGAAGTAAAGAAGTACTAGGGGTGCTTCAAGGGTGTAGTAGTATTTAACCGCTGGTGCTCTTTGGAAACAGAGGGGATAAAATTCACGGAAAAAGAAAGATTCCAACGCGCTCAGTTGGACTGTAAAGCCTTTATCCTCTAAGCAGGAGCATAAAGCATTGTCGTCGACCGACAAGTTGCTGCAGCATTCTTGAATTCCAGTAGCATGATCTGCTTATTTTTACCATGGAGAAGAGGAGGAAAGAGAAAGGACCGGATGTCCTGTCCATACACAGCAACATGAAATCACACGCTGCTGTGGTGGCACTTATTGACCAGGCCCTGCTAGCAGATGGAAGCTCTCATTTACATGGCTAATAGGCCAGAGAGACGATGATTCAGAGTACCAAGGTTAAAGACAGAGCCCCGGATTCAAGCAATGTTTATCCTTAAATTTGACTTACAAATGATTGCAGATGCAAGACTCTTTATTTTATTTTATAAACACAGCTTAATAAAACTGTGCATGTGAGAAAGAAGACTAAAACACTCGTGCAATTATGGATTATAGAATAAATTAAATCCAGGGCAGACAGACAAATGGCAATTTAACTAGAGATGCCACAAGAGGGCAGTGTTGTTCTTCCTCCTGGGTCCTCAAAGGAAGCATGCAATCAAAAAAAAAATTCAAGAGGCTAGTTTCGAATATTTAAACTAAACATATAATTTCTGCATGAAAATTTTTATGAAAATATTTACTTGAACTTCATGAATAGCATCAGAGTTATGACAAGATTTTAAAAAATGGTAATCATTTGGACTCACTCCTGTGGCCAATTTCAACACAAATTACTTCATTTATTCTACAATAAACAACCATTAAAGACTATGCAGGATTAACCATGTTCAGTCATATTTATGATGCACTGGTTGTCTTTGTCTTTGCACTCATTTGCCAAATCCATGCTCCTTTGCCTCTGCTCCTCTTTTTCTAAAGTGTGTGCGAGACATTTCTTGGCTTGACAAACTTTTCTGTGTGGGGAGGGCATGGCTACAGAGCTTGTGGTGTGGGATCAAGTTTCAGCAGAGCATTTGGAGGTGGAAGAGGTGAAGAAGCACAGGTACAGCGAAGCAAAACGACAAGCTGACAGGGCTCGCCCAAAAACCAGCATGGTAGGCCTGTGCCTTTATGTTCAAGTCCTGAATTTTTCTGCACTCACAGTTGATGGTCATGCATCCAACTGTCCAACTACATGCCTGGACAAGTTCTGACTCAGAGTTTCCAAACGAGAGGGACAGCTCAACATAAGCTGCTAGGTGAATCAAACTTATAATTGCAAAGATATTCCATTCAATTTATTTAATGACCACACAGCCACAACTGGTGGAATCTGTTTTTGGTACAGCATAGAAATGAACTCAGTTTCTAGCAATAGACCAACACTATCAAGACATACATCTAACAGCACATATTTAACATAAACAGGGCTTGACACTAACCCCTGCCAAATGCTGGTAGAATTCAGCTGTGGCCTGTAACTCGGTCACTCTTATCAGCCACTTTGGCAGGTGACCTTTTGGTAACATTTCAAAAAAATAATTGTAGTTTACAAAAGGCATCTGAAATTATTCAGTCAATTTGAGGTGATACTACATGATACTACAACTCCCATGAGCACTGGGTACACACTGTGTGCTCATCCCATTGGCCCATCTAGTTTGCTCTCTCCTGTTCTTGGAAGGGAACAGGAGAACAGCAATCCGGCTATGGAGGGGAACAGGAGAACAGCAATCCGGCTATGGAGGGGAACAGGAGAACAGCTTCCTGCTGTGGAGGGGAACAGGAGAACAGCTTCCTGCTGTGGAGGGGAACAGGAGAACAGCTTCCTGCTGTGGAAGGGGACAGGAGAACAGCTTCCTGCTGTGGAGGGGAACAGGAGAACAGCATCCTGCTGTGGAGTGGAACAGGAGAACAGCTTCCTGCTGTGGAGGGGAACAGGAGAACAGCTTCCTGCTGTGGAGGGGAACAGAAGAACAGCATCCTGCTATAGAGAAGAACAGGAGAACAGCTTCCTGCTATGGAGGAGAAGAGGAGAACAGCTTCCTGCTATGGAGGGGAACAGGAGAACAGCTTCCTGCTGTAGAGGCGAACAGGAGAACAGCTTCCTGCTGTGGAGGGGAACAGGAGAACAGCATCCTGCTGTAGAGGGGAACAGGAGAACAGCATCCTGCTGTGGAGAGGAACAGGAGAACAGCTTCCTGCTGTAGAGGGGAACAGGAGAACAGCTTCCTGCTGTAGAGCGGAGCAGGAGAACAGCTTCCTGCTGCAGAGGGGAACAGGAGATCAGCATCCTGCGGTGGAGGGGAACAGGAGATCAGCTTCCTGCTGTGGAGGGGAACAGGAGAACAGCTTCCTGTTATAGTGGGGAACAGGAGAACAGCTTCCTGCTGTGAGACAGGATCTCCAGCTGCATGAGCTGGCAAGAAAGATGCCGGAAAGCTCAGTTGACCATGGGTGTTCACTGTGTACCTGTAAAGACTGTCAGTTACTCACTCCAAAACTCCATTATCCCAGTCCCCATCAGCTGGACTGCCATTGGGCCTGATGGTAGAGCTCATATATTTAGCAATTTAGACTGACTGATGTCAACATGATAATTGTGGGCTATAACAAGGAGTTAGCAATCTGTGGTCTAATGATCCTAGGTGTCCATGGGCCGAGGACCTCAACCAAGTGGAAAAAATGTAACCCTGTTTAGAATATTTTGATTACATTTAGATGCTATACAAATACATTTTTTAATTATTCAAGTAAAATCTTATTAAAGTATGGGTTCTTCAGCTACAGTCAAAGTGCAAACCTCTGTAAAACAGGCACTGTGATGTTCGTTATAGAGACTTAATATATCATGACAGAGTTTTTTTTTACCTTTCAGATCTGTGATCCATCCCTTGGGCATCACAGAGTGGGCAAGGTCCTGTCAAGGTATGTTTTGCCTGGATTGAAAAGGTTAGATGTAAAAACTGTGGTACGTTTAACATGTTGTCATGATAGTCTAAAGATAGACTATACCCCTCCCTCTGTGGATAATGCTGTCGTCAATTATACAGCCCCCTGCAGGGCTACCAGCCACAGTCTTCACTGGTATTAGACACAAGATCAGGGGGCACAGACCACAACCAGCGTGTTAACAGAACAAGCCCCCCAGCAGCCTCCCAGCAGCCCCGTCTCACTGCATGTTGCTGCAGCATGTCAGACGGCGCTGCATTACTTGCAGTGCTGTGCCTGACCTCAACATGTCATTGCCTTTTGTGTCGATGCACAATTTCCGGCTGCTGACTCATATATGCTGCGCAGCTAATGCAGAGTCTGTGACTGCCTCTCTGTTCTGTTGGCCCCTCATTTTCACATGATGATTTTCAGACCCGAGGGCAAGCATTTACTACCACTAGGGGGCAGTGAAGGCATGACACTGACCTTTTCTGGCTGCTTGCTTCAAATTAGAGGCAGGCTTATATCACTTGGACACAGAACATTGTCCTTAATGGTTTTAGTTTGAAATAGCTTCAAATTGTATCAATAAACACATGCTTTTTTTTTTTTTTTTTAAATGTCAGAATTATAGTCATTGGTGTTTTGTTTGAAAAGGGATAATAATTTAAAGATATGTGCAAAGCATTGCCATTGCAGTTTTCTCTCTTCTGCTCTCCCTTCCTGTTTATGGCCCTGCGCCTGTGTGTAATCTGCATCCCTCCCAGGCACTCTGTCTCAGAGGCCCTAAGCCCTTCTTTTGCAGCGAAACTCATGTGCGTTTGTGGATCACTGCGTACACAGAAATATTAGATAGAACGGGAGGGTGGGGAGGGGGTGAGGCGGGGGGGGGGGGGGGGGTTGGGGGGGGTGCAGACATTCCTGGAGGACGGTTGCGCGCAGTGTGTGCAATTTAGCCTCTTCCCAGATGTATGAAATTGCTTAATTCTTTAGTCGACAGATTTTCAGCGACCGTCCTCTAATATGGTTTATGTTTATTTTATTTATCATCGTGATGAAACTTTGGGCGAGAAAGAATTCCGCAAATGATTGAATTTATAGAGGAATAAAAAGGGAAAGAACAAGATACCATGCCCCCCCCCCCCTAAAATTTCTGTGCTTACTGAAGATACAACAGAGAGAGGAAGAGACAGGAGCGACGGTAATAAAAATGTACACAACTTACAAATGAACAGCAGCGCAGAGAAAATGGAGGGAGAAACAAAGGCATGATCCTTTAACATATGAATTAGTTGAGCGATGAATGAAGCTGTTTTTGCATATATCTAGAGTACCGTGCCCATTCCTCTAAGGCACTGTGTAGCTGCAGCCTTTTTCCACTCATGTCAAGTGATCTATTTAGTATTTTTCTTCAAGTAATTTGGCATCAGCTTTTGGAAAAGTATTTGCTATTACTGGCAGAACAAAATAAAGAAGCATTTTGTAAGTCTGTTAGCTGCTAGGGGTATTACATACAGTGTGTCTCTGGCAGGAAACAGTTTTCAACAAGGATGAAAGTTTTTTTTTGCTAGATATGCCTGTATTGGCATTTGCATTAAATTTCCTGCTAAATGCATGTTTTGCAGCAATATGTTCATGTTCATAACAGTTAAGAACTGCAGTTGAATGTTTTTTTTGTTTTTGTTTTTTTAAAGTTAATTTCAATCTTAAGCATTTGCCCGAAGAAGCATTTACACTGTTTCTCGAAGTTCTGCTTGCGAGGGATGTGAACTGCTTTCAGTTCCTTAAAGAGAATCACACTGCCATGATATCACTGCTGCTAATTCATTAACTCCCATACATTACCATACAGAATATATGCAGTGTATTATCTGCATAGTCTGCATATTATAGAGTGTGAAGCACAAGACTGAGGAAATATTCTCTGTATAGCATTCTATTACATGGTTGGTTAGTACTTTAGTTGGAAACATTGCTTTACTTTATTTGGAAAGCCTTAGTGGTATTAGCCCTGCCAACTAGACAAGCAGTCCCTCAGTGCAGTTATAGGGACATTGTGTTTTAGGAGACGGCTTCCTTTGAAAGAGGCTCACTGTGATAATTAAAGGATCCAATACACATTTAATACACAGATGACATAAATTAATCATTTATAATTATTTATTTACAAGTAATGTGCATATTTAGCTTTACTCACTGTCATTACTATACCCAGCCATATCAGCTATTCTGTTTCCACAAAAATGTCAGTTAAAAGCTTGCCGCTCTTATTTCCCACAAGGATTTGTCACCTTTGCACAATCTCTTTACCACAGTGCTGCTGCAACTGTTTGCCAAGTTTATATAAAATAAGTTGCATTTAAAAATATTAACCCGTGGAACGGGTTTGCATCATTTCCATCAGAACAATTCACCAGAAGCAGGTATTTTGTAAGGGTACCCTTTTATCTCATTTTACACTCTTACTCTCTCCAGTCTCCAAAATCCCCCTTTTCCCTCTCCCCAGTCTTCCTCTCTCCTCTCCACCTGCTCATAGATTGCAGAGGAGAGGGCTTGAGAGGCTGACTGCAGTGAAGGTCCCGCACAGTGCATGCTGTTCCTAAATTAGCTTTGTTTATTAAAGTATGCATCTGCATGTACATACATGGTGCATTCAGGAGGCCTTGTAAAGCTAATGTAAATTTGATGCTAACTGCGTGTTGTGTGCGATAATGTGAAATCTGTCATCCCTCAGGGACCGGGACTAATGCCATATTTCAGTGAGCGGGAGATCACAGAGCTGTGATCTGTGATGAACCTCTATGTATAACTGTAATTTTTGTATTATTGTTAGTTACGGCCTGAAATGATGCAAAGCTGAAATGTGAGATATTTCTCTGTGTACCTTCCCTTAATTACAGTAGATGTGTTGGCACAGTTCAGTGGTTTAATAAAGTATTTAATAGATAAATTGCTATATCAGGGCCATTAGCAGTCCTAGGGGGAGGGGGAAGGACACTTACCAAGAACAGATTGCTTTTGAATTCATACTGGAGGGGGTTACATGAATGTGTGTGTGTGTGTGTGTGTGCAAGCTTACATGAATGCACGTGTGTGTGTGTGTGTGTCTGTGTGTTTGTGTGTGTGTGTGTGCATGCGTTCGTGTGTGTGTGTGTGTGTGCGTGTGTGCATGCATGTGTGTGAATGTGCTGTGCATTTGTGGGTATCTGTGCATGTCTGCGTCTGCATATTCTGTTTAATCAAACAATGTGACCTTTTATTATTGACCAGTATTTTTTAAGCCAACTGATTAAATTATTTTTAGCCCCTTCCCCCAAAGTTGTTTTTCCTTAAAATTGCTTGCTTGACGCTTTGAAAATGACGAAGAGAGCCTGAGGAAATATCTGAATGTCATCTCCAAGGACAAAGCTTTCCTGAAAGAGTTCATGGGATGGGTCTCAGTATTTTGAGTGCCTGTACTACACAAATAAAGAGGAGCAGTGCGTGTAGAGAGGGGCGTGGCAGCGCACGGTCCGGCTGGACCTCTGATCTGACGTCTCTCTTGCATACCGCCGACCCTCAGGACAGGGTTCCAGTTGGCCGGCCTCACGCCTCATCAGCGGCCTCGCGGGGGAACGCCCATTCTGCCCTGGGAGGGCGGACTGGTGCCCAGAAACTAATCCTGGCCTTTGGCTTTGGGTCATGGCTGTGATGACATGATAAAAGGGATCGTTGCTATGGCTGCAACGTTTTTTTATTTTCCCTTTTGTCTAGTTCTATCTTCATTTCAGGGTGTAGCATACAGTATGTACCATGTGAAAGTTTGAAATTAAATTAATTTGCGTTACTGAGCAGTATTGATGGTCAAAGGTCATGCTGATAAAGATTTTGATGTTGCCATGTTAATGCTATTTTCAGATGGAGAACCTAAACAGAGAAGGTCTAATGTTTCACCTTCAGCAAGCCTACAGCACTGAAAATCAATAACCTATAATCCATGGTCATTCCTCCTGCAAGCTGATTGCATTTGGCATGCTCCTCCCTGTTACACAGTATAGTGTTCAGTGTTAATTCAACTTAAACAGAGTCCAACACGGACAACATGTACTGAACCTCGGGTGATTTTACACTTACCATTATTCTGGGCTCCTCAGTATAGTTATTCTGACACAGTCAGGAAGAATCAGAGTCATAAGTTTATAACTGCAGGTATACTCAGAATGGCATTAGTGCACTCGACTGTTTGGAGCCCTGGCTAACTCCCTGGCTATAATGGCAGTGTCCATTCTAGACAATGAATCCCAATGCTTCTCTCCCTTCCTCTGCAAGTTTTTCAATGTTATGTTGTATGCCTTCTTATCCTGTCCAGTTAATGGATGTATGAAACCTGCACAGTAAATCGCCATGTAAAAAATGAGCAATGTCGACTAACTTCAGTCAACAACCGGGAAGGGACTGACAACGTTCTGATTCAGATTTAATTCGACAAAATGGCGTACTGGTTAAAATGTCTTCTGAAGGGTGCGTTACTAAAAGCACAAGCGCGTCTTATTCCCCTGCTCCACCGCATGCGTCCCTTTGCATACAGATGGATTCCCCTTGTTTGTACAGCAGGCAGCCCACCGCGGCGCACAGAGAGCTTTATTAACTCCCTGGCACACCCGAATCAGGGCGTGCGCGCTAACACGGAGACAGGGCTGCTTTGCGCAGGGGTTTGCAGATGGCACAGCGTGTACAGCGAGGGAAGATCGTGGGATGACATCACATTCCGTGGGACACTCAATTAACACGTCTCCCCAGAGCCCCCCCCAAACCCCCCCCCCGTCCTTCATTACCTTCCGCTATTTCCATCCCTTCCTATTTGCTCTCGTTCCATTATCCTCCTATTTCTGTCTTTCAGCAGAAAATGTTCTTCTCGCTTTCTTTTCTCTCAGGGTTTGTTCCGAGTGCGCCATGACTATTCGTTGGTCTTTTATGTGTTGTCTGCGTACAGTCGTGTGTGTGTGTGCGCGTGTGTGTGTCTGTGTGTGTGTGAAATCTATCGCTGTATCTTATTTTGTAAAATAAACAGATATTTTATTTATCACCCTATCTGGCAGAGCTTGATGCATAATTGTTTTTCCTCAAGGGGCTGGGTGCATTCTGTTTTGCCAAAATCCTGTCTCTTCCTCTTTCTCTTCCTTTTTTACTCTTCCCTTGTCTTACTCTTTTGCTCACGGTGATACCATTTGAACCCACAATTCATTTTTTTCCCTTTTCTCTCCTCTTTTTTTATATTGTGGCACTATTTGAAATCACGTTTCTTTTGAGGGTGGCACGGTGGTGCAGTGTGTAGCTCTGTTTCCTCACAGCAAGAAGGTCCATGGTTTGTTCTCCCCGCGTCTAACCGAGTTCCCTTTCACTGTCCAAAGACATGGAGGTTAGGTTAATTGGAGCGTCTAAATTTCCCCTAGGTATGTATGAGTGTGTGAGTGAATGGTGTGTGTGCCCTACGATGGACTGGCAAACTGTCCAGGGTATAGTCCTGCCTCTCGCCCAATGTATGCTGGGATAGGCTCCAGCACCTCCTGTGACCCTGACCAGGAATAAGCTGGTATAGATAATGGATGAATAGATGGATTTCTTTTTGATTTATACATTAGTTCCCCCGCTCTTCAGTTCAGCTCACATCTCTCTCTCCCCCATGTGCATCACTCCCTTTCCCCTGTATTGGGGCTAATGTGGATGATGAGTTCAGGCCCATTGCAACACAGGGCCTCTCACACTCCAAGTGTCTCTCTCTCTCTCCACTGAGAATGAATGACCGCCTGCAGCTGTTCACCATGCTATACTTAGGGTAGTCTGTCCCAGAGAGGCTGTGCCTGTCAGCTAATGATCAGCCGAGATCACTGACACAGTGCACAGCTCCCCCGAATCTCCCAGGGGTTCCCGGGGCCTCCTGTGCATGCTGGCTTTGATGCTAACGGCGCTTGTGGTTCCACAGGCACCTGGCCAACTTGTGCCTGGGCTCCTAGCCCCTCCCCCTCCCCCTCCCCTTACCCCAGAAGCCTGCACTTCCAGGTCACGTCTCCGGGCTGTTCTGGTCCCCCGGTGGCGGAAGGAGCTTCCCGCTACAGTCAGAGCTGCAGAAACCGTGCCCAGCTTCAGCCTGCACTGCAGCGCCTGGCCCCCTTTTGATGTCCTCTCTTCTGTCCCTTTCTTTTTCTTTCTGGATAATGTTTAGGCATTACTATAACATGAAATGTTATCTTTTTAGTGTCGCTTTGTTTTGTTACGATACAAATGATTGTTTGTTGGGGTAACATTAATCATAAATGGGTCTCTGTGCCTTCTTGGCGATGTTGCATTTTTTGCATTACTGAAACAAACACTGATGTTTTCCATTTCTGTGCATCAGTCTTGATAAGAGCATCTGCTAAGTGATTGTAATGTGATGTAATAACATCTGTTATTGGCTATTTGAGTATCTCTGATCTGACTTTACAAATAGGATGCGTTTCAAAGAAGTTATCCCATATTGGGATTGTGTCCACCAGAAGCCTTGCAATCATTCATTTAATTTAGTGTGCTTTACTGTTTTTGACTATAGCTTTAGAACAAATCTACTTGCAGGTCTGATTGATTCAAGAAATGATTAATGATGGACAGGTGGGATTATGCTGGAGAACCAGATGTTTACAGAGAGAAAAACCTGCTTGTCAGAAACAGAATTAAAAGGCGATGCAACTGGGCCAAACCTTTTAAAACCATTTTAAAACCAGTTCAGAGCTCAAACCATAATCAGATTTGTCAGAGGAATTGGCAGCAGCAGAAGCCATAGTTGGGGGGCTCCGATATTGAGTCTGGGAAGCATTGCCACACTAAGCATTGCTAATTCAGCATATTTTCTGCACCGTGGCACGGCTACTGATATGTGCTTGAAAGCCACTTTCACAACTGAACCCAAATCCATTCTGAATTATCTGTACTGGCTGACTACTGGCATGGGGCTTTTAATTGGATTTGCTAACTTGTTTTATTCCTCTTCAGCACTGTGTGTGTATGTGTGTGTGTGTGTGTGGGTGGGGCGTGGGGGGTGGGGGAGGGTTGTAGTTTATTACTGTACATAATACAGGAAATTCATCTGCATCACTACAAATAACCCAGAATAAACCTGTGCAAGTCTTGGCAGCACACATAGCCAAAGAGGTTGTCACAGCGGTGAGCTAAGATTGGAATCTGTTAAGGTGTCACAGATGGTGGCTGAGAACATGGAGAAATTCAATTTTTTTTTCCTTTATGAGGAGACTCATGTGCTAGCTCCTGGGTGTGCTGTACACATTGTCCTAGTTTTTGGATGAAGGAGGGGCCGTGGGATGGCAGGCATGACTGCGTTGCAGGGTTGGGGGTTCCAGCATGGCTCAGTGTGTGAAGTCGAGACTGTGCCTTGTGACCTCACATAGCATTACATTACATGACAGGCAATTAGCTGATGCTCTTATCCAGAGCGACTTACGCAATGTTTTTACATAGCATTTACACAGCATCCATTTATACAGCTGGATATATACTGAAGCAATGCAGGTTAAGTACCTTGCTCAAGGGTACTTAACCCGGGAATCGAACCTATGACCTCTAGGTTACAAGCCCATTTCCTTACCCATTATACTACACTGCCGCCCATTGATGTTGTGAGCCTTGGTGACAGCGTGTCACGATCCAGACCGGCAGCCCGTAGTGGTGGACCACAGCAGGCCTCAGCCTTACGGATAGACTGAGTGTGAATAGGATTGTTGTGGTTACCGCTGCATAATTCCACCGCAGCACAGCGCTCACAGGGGCTCGCCCTCTGTTTGGTGCCAGTCCTTCTGTGGACTGCATGGTGGAATCCACACCATCGAATAAGCTGGGGTAGGGTGAGAGTATCTGCCACCTGCATGCTCGTAAGCTTGAGTCCTCTCTGTGTGAGTGCAGGTGGCATGATTGATGTGTACCTGCCCATTCCAAATGTGGGGGGAAAGGGGAGGTTAACAAGGAAAGAGACAGAATGCAGAACTATAGTATTTCCCAGTGCTATGGTAACTATTGTAGTAAGCTATTGTCAGCCTCTGTGCAACCACCCCTGAGCTTTGATTGATATAGATAAATCATTCAGAGGTTTTCATGCTCTTTCTTAATAGTTACAATAAGCACGGCTGTTTTTTATTATTTGCTGGTTTGTGGCTGGGTGCTACAGGTGCTATTGTTCTTATCAACAAGCAAGCTCAAATAGCTGAAGTCAAAAAGCTATATTTTATCCTTGAACTGCTTTCTGCCTGTCAGACATTTGTATTTACGGCCCTTTTGTCTCACGAGCCAATTATAGGCTGTGGTTATGTGGTACAGTAACATTACCGAATTAAATGGACAGGGATGCATATATCAAATCAGATGTAATTTCCTGTGGTTACTAAATAGCTGTCATAGCTCGCTAGGATAATTGTTCTATCTCTAGGATGCACTGCAGTAAATTTTGTTTCCTTCTTTCCCCTGGTGAAAAGGCAAGTGAATGCAGCTGCATACAGATGAGAGACAATGAAGCATTTCATTCCGGTAATATACTCAGTAATATATGGAGTAGGCTAACAGGAATCAGTGTGGAAACCTTGACTTGACCTGGCTCTGCCACACTCTCAAATCTTCTGCATTCTACAGACTACAGACAAAAACTAACAAATGTAGCTGGACTGAATTGGCCTTTACTAGTCATTAAACATTCATGTGCTCAGTGTTCTAAAAATGACATACTGTGGAGCCTGTATATATGTTCTACACAGACGATCATTAACAACATCTACCAAGTGCCACATTCTGACAAAAGCAACATAAAATACCATCAGCTGCAGTGAATGAATGGCAAAGCAGACATAACTCTCATTTGGGTCGTAAAGAGATCTTAAGTGTACACCTGCAGCAGGGATTTGGCAATCCAGACTATAAATTTCCAGCATTGCAGAGGCTTAAAATTAGCAGTATGAATCATTCTGATAATGAAAAACAATAGCATGCATATTTCTTGATCAGACACATTCTTCTCTCTTGACACAACAATTGAAACTATTACTCTAAATGTACAAACTCTTTCATAGCTGTCTGTAGCATTAATGTGAGAGAATCACATAAAATACCCATTCACTGAATAATGTGCAGTAACATTTTGCATATTTAGCAGAGTCTTGCCCTGAGTAAGTATGTTCTTACTTACATTCTTTACAGTTCAATCAATGTATACAGCTGAATATTTTACTCAAGAAACTCAGGCTAAGTACCATGCCCAAGGGTTCAATGGCAGTGCCCGACCTTGGAACTGGCCCTACAGCCTCAGAGCCCCATGGTTCTGGTTCCCTGGCCATTACGCTAGACTACCATGGTGAATGGAAAATGTCTTTTGCTCAGTTCTGAGTTCAGCAAAGATAATCAATTGTAAGTTCCGCAAAGATATGACTAGGGCAGGCAGGGTTTCGCTTTGCTTGGATATCTAGTCTTTAGATGATCATTTTTGATCATTTGTAGGACCATAGGGATGATCTGTTTTCTCCCTGCCCCCGCCCCCCCCCCCCACACCTCTTCCCGCTCTTTGCTCCTCAAACATGAAAGGGACCATGCTTGGAGCAATTAAGCAAAGCTACAGGTCCTGTCTCTACTGTATATACGTCTGGGGCGTCCTGCAGAGCTGTCTCTCCTTTAAGAGCTTTATGACTTTATCACCTCCAGGAAAAGACACAGGATCTGACATATCTCTTTAACAGCTCACCTGGCATTTTTACATTTTCATCCCTGGCTTTTTGGAATATTCCGCTGTCTTTTTTGGTCTTTGATCTCGGTTTTCTGGGACTATTTTGGGAAGGAAAAAGTTGTGGTTCGGCATTTTCTTTGTGATTATAACTTGCCCATGTCTGTAGCTTGTGTTTTCTTTTTTTAAGGTAGTAAAACTTCGTCTTTAGATTAGATGTGAATATTTGTCGTAACTTAATAATTAATTATAGTTAAATAGTTTAAATAGTTTTAATCTGATTTTGAGTTTGATAAAGATTGATCCAGCATATTGCTCTGCCTATCAACACATTTGGCGAGGTCATTCATTATTGACATCTTTGATAACAATGAACAAATTAAATCAACAAACTTAAAATAAAAGATTTATTTTGCATGTTGGATAAGTGAGAGGTTTTAATGCACTTCTGTTTGATATTCAGAGTGCTGGACGTCCAACGAGGGCATTAACTGGTTAAAACCGCTGGATTCAAAAAATTAAACATATTTCACTTAATCCACACTTTGCCGATCGTGCAGTCAGTGTGGTCATAACCCACACAACAGGCTACAAAATACATAGATGGATGAGGATGAAGATCCAATGGCCAAAGCATATATTCTTATCTCCCATAAAAATACTTCAGTAGTAGCAGCTGTGCCATTTTTAAAAACTCAGATAATGCTATTTCTGGTGCAGCCTTTGATTGTAGACTGTTCTTGCACAAATTTCAAGCACACATTTAAAAAAAAATGATTACAATTTAACACATCGCTTGAAGTGTCGCCACAGCTCATTTTCCCCTTGTCTCCTTCTGTCCTTGCTTTACCCATAATTCCCCCACCTTTCCCATCCCTTACGCTTTTACAACACAACGTATCATTATTTTCAAGTAGTCACATTCTTTCATACATAAGCATCCCTACCAGGATCAGATCAACTGTCTCAGCTGTTTTCCAGCTACATTTCTCTCCCATTTTATCTATCTCCCTTACCTCCTTCCTCTCTCTCTCTCTCTCTCTCTCTCTCTCTCTCCTGCTCCCTCTTGTCCCACAAGATGCTGACCACTCCATTCAGTAGTTGTTGAAACAGCAAAACCTCTCTTTCAGTCTCTCAAGCCCACTCCTCTCCTTCAGTCCTGCTGTTTTCCAACCCTTCCCACCATTCCCCCTCTCAGTACATTCATGTCATTCATTTTGCAGACCCTCTTGTCTTCAGTGGCCTTGCGATTCCCAAAGTATCACTTTAAAAACTGCCTTTTGTTCTTCCTATCATTTTTTTTTTTGAAAGACATTGTAATTGTGCAGTATTCACTGGGAACAAATAGGTTTTTTGATGCTACTTTTCTTGTGGTCCCCCCCCACCCCATACACAATACAAGCCCCCCCCCCCCCCCCCCCTCCGAACCCCACCTCCAGTTCTCAGTCGGTTCATACTTGTTTAGGTCCATCAAAATCCTAGAGCTGGGTCTGCTTCTGCCTTTTATTTATCGTCCTCTTTCTCTTCTAGCCCTTCCCAATCCCTCATTCCCAGTGACTTAGCTTAAGTTGTGCTGAAGACGTGTCTTTCCTCTGTGCTTCCCTCTCAATAGCATTTCTTTCCGAAACATTGTTACCACAGCAACAGGATTATGGCCAGGTATTGCCGGCACCACAGGAGCAGAGCATCACAGGACCAACGGTTCTAATGCAAGGGCATGGGAGTCTGCGCGTGGCTACAGTGTGTGCATGCAAACAAGGCTAACACATTAAATCTGTTAACATGTCTGTGGTTTATTGCCTAAGTGTTAACACATGTCACTCATTCACCTGATGATGCTCGCCATCTGCCAGTGTAATTACAGGGTCTGTCCAATTTGGTCATATCTAGTTAATCCGGCCATTGTATTAGTCTGTCTCTCTCCCCGGCTGAGCCTGTAAAAATATGGGTTGCTCTCTCTTTGTCTGTATAGGTCAGTGTACAGTGTGCTATTATTACCACTACTACGATATAGGGTTTCCCCATCGCACGTCTAAAAATAGAGAGAGAAAGAGAGACACTGCTGGAGGTAAAGGGAGAAAGGAGGAGGGGTGAGACACTGCATTTTTCAGAGCAGAGCTCTGCATTCCTTCAGTAGTAATGATCCGATACCAGGGCAGTGCTCTCAATTCAGCTCTGCGGTTTGAAAAACTACAGCATTTCTCTCAATGATGATAGCCCATCCCCTCTCCACCCCCCGCTCCCCCCCCCCCCCCCCACACACCCCCCACGTCCGCCCATCTGCTGGCGCTGTGCTTCTGGATCTCCCCCCCGCCCTCTCCCTTCCCCTCGCCCGGTCTCCCAGTGCCAGCCCTCGTTCGGTCTCTCGTCCAGCAGTGGCAGGCCTCGCTGACACGTCGGTTCGTTCTCTCCTTGTTTCTTTCCGTCCCTCCTCTCCATCACTCCTGCATACTACCCGTCCATCTCTCCTCTCCATCACCCCTGCACACTACCCGTCCGAGTGGCGGCACGTGGCTTCATCGGCAAGTGATGTCATCTTCTGGCGCTCACCTCAATCAACCTGAATTTAGAACATTTTAGCCTCTTGGCGTGCGTGTTGCGTTTTCAGCTCAAGTTTAGAGGACCACTAAAGCTCTGCTCATTTTAGTATTTCCTTTGCCGGGCCTGACAGTTTCCCACAGTCAAGTGTTACTATTCAGACCAATAACTCACACTACTGACTGTGATTCAAAGGAGCAACTTCACATGCTAGACAGTGCACACACAGACATTGAATCAATAATATGGCTCAGGTGAACACAGCTTGTTTTAACATCAACGAATAACAGAGATGATGTTGACATTATAGTATGCCCTATTAGTCAATGTGTTAGTCATCACTTTGAAGGTTTGTAACATTTTTAGTTGATTCATAGTTGTCTCATTCCCAGTGCTCTGTATTCCCTCCTTTGTATTCTACAGTTAAATTCAGCACGAATTACATTTCTGAATTACTGAAACTAATCCCCTTACATTTGTGCCACCATACATTGGCAGTTCTGTGCATTAACTACAGTGCTTCTTGCTTTTCTGTGACATACAGCTGTGTTGTTTTCTATCATGTATCTCATCATCGAGGTGTTTTCTTTTTGCACTCGATTTTATTTTTACTCGTCTTTCGTCTCTCGTGTCCTCCTCCCCCTCTCTGCTGTCCCTCTGTGTATCTCTCCCTCTTTACATTTCCCGTTCCATCCTCAGTACAGCTCATTCGACCGATTCTCCGCAGTGCTGAAACAGTGAGTGAAGAGGGCGCGAGAGAGAGAGGAAGGGGGCGATAGGGGGGGGAAACACATACGAGAAAGAGAGAGAGAGATAGATAGAGAGAGAGAGAGAGAGAGAGAGAGAGAGAGAGACCGCAAAATCTGCCAAGCCTTCCTGGTGCGAGGATCTTGCCTTCTCTCGACACCAGTCTGTCGTTAAGAAACGGTAAGTGCCCAGGGAACAACTGCCTAGCGTATTTTAATCAATCGCTACTTCATGTTTTATCAATAATGTTGTAAATAGGTATATTCGCGGGCACATTCGTAGGCAATGTCCGTCTGTCGGCGTGCGCTTTATAAATTATGTCAGTCTGTCTAGCACTTGCACGTTCGTTTTGTTGAGCAGATGTATTAAACCCTAGATTCCATTGGCAAAATATGTCCGTATGAATCACAAAATCTGCTAAGGGAATATGTATCGTTCTAATAAACTGCCTTGAGGTCTCTCTCTCTCTCTCTCTCTCTCTCTCTCTCTCTCTCTCTCTCTCTCACGGTGCGCTCGCATGTTTGACAATTCTAAAAAAAAATTACAATAATGATTATGATTGTAATTTGTGGTCGAAGTGATTTTGTTAAACAACTGCGCATCCCATTTGGTATATATGAAGGAGGAAGAAGCTAAATATCTTTGAAGGAGCAGAGGTACTACGCACACTGGTATGCAGTTAGTATGAAGACAGAAGGAATCATACAGTCCGTGAATTTTCTGATAGTAGGGGAGCTAAAGGTTGCTCGATTTTATGATGCATTCGTTGTGTGTGTGCGCGTGTGTCTGTGTGTGCTCGCGCTCGTGCGGGTGCTGAGGACTCTGGCTTTTTTTTTTTTTTTTGGTTAGGTATAATTCTTCTAAGTGTAGTTATTTCGTAAAATACCACTGGAGAAATTCACATTATCTTGGGCATGTGTACATCAACGTGTGCATGGAAGTATATGTGGGGGTGGGGGGGAGGGGGTTTGGGGGAGGGAGGTATTGGAGAGTTCAACATGTAGTTACTGAGTTTGTACTGTTTGCACCAGAATGCCTGTGTGTGTGTGTGTGTGTGTGTGTGTGTGTGTGCGCAGGTGTGTGCTCCAGCTCTCACTTTTTTCGGCCAAGGTCTTTTCATTTATTTGCTATTTGCCACCAACCACCACCCCCGCCCCCCCAACCGGGCATCAGTGTTATTGTGTCCTGTTTAATGTCTGACCTGTAGCTTGTTTCATTTGTTGGCATTCACCTACCGAAAAATGGCATAATTCCTGCTATCTAGGGACTGGAGACTTGACTTATGAAGGAACTGCACTGAGACACTGCTGAAGTTATTAGAATTTCCCAGGACAGTTCAGCTCAAATGCCAGTCCTGATCATCAGCACTTCTCCTTCTATCTTCCTGAAATTGCCTGTTCTATAATTTCCATCCCTCTCAGTTTCTCCTTCGTTTGCTGTCTTTCAGCACCACCACCAATGAACAGCGCCACGTGCCGAACTGAGTTACTGCTTTCTCGCTCTGAATCTGTCTTCCTCTCTCCATTTGTCTCTTGTTTTCCCTGTTGTCTCAGTCCTTATATCCTCCTTCGTCGGTTTCTCATGAACTCTGTCTCACACGCATACATCCATTCCCTATTCATTTACCATTCTACTCAAATTATTTACGTTCCCCGAGTGGCACTGCTATCTCTGCACTATCTGGAACTCTGCTCGCTATGGACATTGTATTTCATTTTTCCCAGTTCCTCAGAAGCGTAGAAAGCATCTTACCCCCCTCGTTCAGTCCTCTTCTCCTTTCCCACCTTAAATTTTGGTTGTTTATGTGAAACGGACAATTTATTTGAGTGATTTCTGATCATTGGAGCTAAAACGGTGGCGTCAGACAGACAGAAACCTTTCGGAAATGTCGGAATAAACTTGCGAGAACACGGCCAGGCAGTGCTCCACGTGCATCGTGACAGCACCATTTGATTTATTGAGAATCATTGAATGAGTTCCTGCTCCTTTACTGAACTATATACCCAAGGTTGTGTAACTAATGCTGCTGGAGAGTGTAGCTTTTCAACGGCTATTACACATGTAGTGAGATAATGAGTGTTTGTATTCTCTGAGGAAAAGAAAGACAGAGCTGGGCAAATATTAGATCTCAGTGGTATATCAGAGGGACTGACAAGGGTTGAAAGGTATCCTTCTGATTAAGTTTGTTCCTTGGCAACCTTGGCCTGTCCATCAAACTCTTAGTGACATCAGTGTCCAGGTTACTGTGAGATTTGAGGTGTTTTGCAGTGAAAGGCCCGGGGGGGGCGGCTTTGTCTCTGTGCAGGAGATGCTTCCCTCTCAGTGCTGGAGGTGTGAGGGCTGATGGTCTCCTCTGTGTAACTCCTCCTCCGCTCTCCAGATGAGCTCGTGCAGCAGCCGGGCCCTCACACTCCTGTCCTCGGTGTTTGGGGCCTGCGGCCTGCTGCTGGTGGGGGTGGCCGTCTCCACCGACTACTGGCTGCTGATGGAGGAGGGCATCGTGCTGCAGCAGAACCAGACCACCGAGGTGAAGATGGCCCTCCACTCCGGCCTCTGGAGGGTCTGCTTCGTGGCCGGTAAGCCCCTCCGCTCGGGTACGGGCCTTTCTGAGGGTTGGCGGGTGTGCCGACGTTCGCTAAAACAGATCGTCTGAAGTGTTCTTCCTGCGTTCTCTCTTAGGGGCGGAGAAAGGGAGGTGCGTGGCCTCGGAATATTTCACCGAGCCAGAAATAGAGATCACGACTGAGAACACCGCAAACATACTGAGTAAGTTACGCATTCCGCTTTATGCTGCTGTACGCTTACCGTGTGGCACTACCCATCCTGTGCACACACGTGCTTTCAGATGCTTTCCCCGGGGCTTTTAATGAACCAGGGGAAAATGGTACAGCACCAGTACTCTTCTACTGCCATCGCACAACAAATAAGACACAACCACCGTGATTGTGCTTGCAGCAGTTGTCCCCGGGATTAGCTCTGATTTATATTTTAAGTGCAGTGGGGTCATTGCTGTTGACACTTTGACAGTGGGAGACAGGAATTGCCTGTACTTGGGGGGGGGGGCAGAGGTCGAGGAGTCGTCAGCTGGCTGTGAACTCAGTGTGGAGGCAGAGCGTTTCTCAGAACTGCAGCAAATTAAGAAAAAAAAAAAAAACGGATAAACTGCTTGCCAATGCAGCACAAAGCAAAACACAGGGGACGTTCCCGCCAACAATGGAAACTGAACTAATTAACAACAGAGAATACTGAGATAAAAACAAAATGGAGAAAATAAATGTGCCACACAAAAAAAAAAACAAATTGAATACATGTATGTCAATATATGTGTGCTAGTGAGATTGATATATTCATTAGGAAGTAGAGCACAAAACAGGAGCATTTATTCATGTTTTGTTCATTCCATCAAATGAGGTCTTGAGTGGAAATTGGCTATGGCCACCCTTCATATCACCTTTCAGTCTGATGTCATTTAATTTCCAGATTCAATCAGAGCGAACACTCTGAAGGCTTGGAATCTTAACGTAAGATTAAATTAAGAAACCTGAAGCGCGAGTTCAAAGAAAGTGTCGCTCCTCTGCAGAATAAAACTGCTCAAATTTGCTTTGTACCGCAGCAGGTACGCCTACAGTGTATGCCAACATTAGGCTAACACACTGATCAGCGGACAAGCCTGGAGTTCACCTCTCTCGCCAACCCCTCTCTCTCGCCTCCCCCAGAAATGGTTCGGACGGCCACGCCCTTCCCCATGGTGTCCCTGCTCTTCGTCTTCACTGCCTTCGTCATCAGCAACATCGGACACATCCGCCCGCAGCGCACCATCCTGGCCTTCGTCTCCGGAATCTTCTTCATCCTGTCAGGTATGGAGAGGCTCTAACCCTGAGACTGATGAAAAGATATCCAGTTGGAGTCCCTAACCATGTTCGTAATGATTTGTAACCTCCTGGTTCCGACAGTGATCTTTGTCACTGGCGGTTCACTGTGTTTCACCGCAAATAATGGAAGCTTCGCTATTGTAATACAATATTTAACTGCAGCTATCTCCTGCTGTGCTCATTATCATTATTTATGTGCTCAGTAGGCTCGGAGTTCCAGGGCAACTTAAAGAGCCTGCACATTATCCATGCAGAGTGCTACAGAGCTACATACACACAGCAGCTGAGGCCTACGGGGTGACATGGATACAGCTATAGGGAGCGACAGGACTGCACGCACACGGCTCAGTGCTCAACGGTGCGGCTGCTGCACAGCCTCCCAGCGTGGAGCCGATGGGAGCTCTTCTGTATTCATAAAGCAGCGGCAGCAGTACGGCTTACAGTTCCTCCGTATTCATAAAGCAGCAGCAGCAGTACGGCTTACTGTTTCTCTGTATTCATAAAGCAACAGCAGTAGGTCTTATAGTTCCTCTGTATTCATAAAGCAGCAGCAGGGCCTACAGGTCCCCCAGCACGCCTGCACAGAGCTGGAGCAGTGGCGCACGTGTGCAGAAGGGAGCCGCTGGTGTCTCACTCTGCTGGGACTTTCCTGTTGCGCCAACACAGTGGCGGTTCTGCTTATGATATTATTGTAGTTTCTACCTTACTGATTTGTATTACACACACACACGCACACACATACTGTACACACACACACACACCACACACACATACTGTACATGCACGTACACGCACACACACACACGCACATACTGTACACGCACACACACACACACACACACACATACACCATACAGACACGTGTACGCAGGCATGCACGCACGTACACATGCACACAAACACACGCACACACACATACACACACACACACAAAACTTTTGTATATTTTTCACGTAGGATTCAAATAGCTTGGTTTTGTTTTTCGAGTCTGGACCACACTACACCACAAAGGCTCTGGTAGTCAGAGATGCCAGTTTGGATCTGTCTGTGCTGTGACTGTGGGCACGTTGTGCCCGCTCTCTGTGCCCCCCCCTCCCCTCCGCAGGCCTGAGCTTGGTGGTGGGGCTGGTGCTCTACATCTCCAGCATCAATGACGAGGTGATGAACAGGCCGCGTGAGCCCGAGCTCTTCTTCCACTACCACTACGGCTGGTCCTTCGCCTTCGCCGCCAGCTCCTTCCTGCTCAAAGAGGTCAGAGCGCTGCGCCCCAGCTCGTCATGCTCTGAGCTATAGCCTGCTCAAAGGCAGAGAGACTGCTACTACACTGATAACACCTCTGCAGTCCGTACTGCTCACATCCCCTTTACACTGACAGCACTGGTGCTACACTGATAACACTGCTGTGGTCTGTACTGCTCACATCCCCTTTACACTGACAGCACTGCTACTACACTGATAACACCTCTGCAGTCCGTACTGCTCACATCCCCTTTACACTGACAGCACTGGTGCTACACTGATAACACCTCTGCAGTCTGTACTGCTCAAATCCCCTTTACACTGACAGCACTGGTGCTACACTGATAACACTGCTGTGGTCTGTACTGCTCACATCCCCTTTACACAAACAGCACTGGTGCTACACTGATAACATCACTGCAGTCTGTACTGCTCACATCCCCTTTACACAAACAGCACTGGTGCTACGCTGATAACATCACTGCAGTCTGTACTGCTCACATCCTCTTTACACTGACAGCACTGCTGCTACACTGATAACATCGCTGCGGTCTGTACTGCTCACATCCCCTTTACACTGACAGCACTGGTGCTACACTGATAACAATGCTGCGGTCTGTACTGCTCACATCCCCTTTACTCAAACAGCACTGCTACTACACTGATAACACTGCTGCGGTCTGTACTGCTCACATCCCCTTTACACTGACAGCACTGGTGCTACACTGATAATATCACTGCAGTCTGTACTGCTCACATCCCCTTTACACAAACAGCACTGGTGCTACACTGATAACATCACTGCAGTCTGTACTGCTCACATCCCCTTTACACTGACAGCACTGGTGCTACGCTGATAACATCACTGCAGTCTGTACTGCTCGCATCCTCTTTACACTGACAGCACTGGTGCTACACTGATAACATCACTGCGGTCTGTACTGCTCACATCCTCTTTTCACTGACAGCACTGCTGCTACACTGATAACATAGCTTTTATGCCTTTACACAGACAGTTCAAATGAGCGGAGGAGGGAGGAGAACCAGAGGTAACCCAATGGGACCTGCTTTCCCAGTAATGTGTTCAGTATCTGTTATCACAATCTCTGCGGTTGGCTGAGTTCACTGAACTTCCATGTTTCAATGTTTGGATGGTCAGAGGCTAACTTCTAACCCATATTAATTAAAATGATTCCCCCTTAATTTGATTCTGAAAACCATTATAATGTTCATACTTCCTCTTTGGGGCCAGTTAGAACTGGCTGTGTGATGGTCTAGTCATAGAATGCATAGAATGGTTTGTTTGGATTTATTTTACATTTGGTCTTATTCAGGGACTTATTGTTAGATAAAATCATAAATAGAAAATTAATATCCTCCCTGCAATTCATTTCTGTCCCCTGTAGGGGATGCGAATCTCTGGTCTTAATCTCAGGACCCATTTATTCTACTATGCTGGAACCTACAGAAGAGACATTCAATAAAAATAAAATAAATCAATATTTTTTAAAATCGTTTTCACTGCCACATGCTTTTGTCATCAAAGCCACTTGTATTGTGTAAAGAAATAGTTGAACTTTTTTCTGCCAGGTCGCAAAAGGACATGTAATAGCAGATAAAAGATAAAAGATAGACCCAGTTTTCAGATGTAAATATCTGACCAAATCAGGTCAGAAAACCTGGGTCAACTTAATGAGAGTGCACAGTAAGATTAAAAGTGTTCATTCAAATCTACTGCTTGATGAAAGGTACTTTGTCAGTGTAAAATTTGCTTCATCAAAGTTAATTTTCCATTACATTACGTTACATTTATTTACTTGGATTTGCTTTTATCCAAAGTGACGTACACTAAGTGCATACGAAAGTTCATTGGAAAATCTACAAAACACAGGTCTGATAATGTCCAATACTCATTATGTAACAGTTATCCATAGCCGTGAACATCAAGTCCGGTTCACACTGTAAGCACAGGCTAGGTCAGAAAGCTATGGTGAGTCAAACCAGGAGGTACAACGACAAGCTACATAAAGATTACGATACAAGTGCAATATAAGTGCTGGATGGAGATGCAAGTGTATTTTAGACTGAGCATTCGGCAGTATGAGGGAAACAGATAAGGCACTCTGTAATGCTCCAGGATTCAGGATTCTCTACAGTCCCATATGGTTTGTGCCTTTTATTATGTGATTTTTTGCCTACTGATGTGAAAATTGCTAATAGCGGTTTGGTGCAGATGTTGAATAATTCAGACCGCACCCCCTGCTGCCCGAGTTGTGACCTACAGTAGCACGCTGTGTTGGTAAGCTCTCTCAGTCCCTCTGCAGCAGCTTTCCACAGATCTTTGATTTTATTGCAGGCAGAGAAAGGCACAGAGAAAGAATTTAAATTCAGAAATCCTCTTTAAAAAAAAAAAAAAAAAAAAATTCAGTCAGTGACATGTGTTTGTCTTGCAGCGTTAACTTTATTTTTTCAAAAAAGAATTTTTTCAGACCAATACTTCTTTTATCTCCCCCCCACTGTGTGAAATAAGGATTCTCTGTTAATCTATTCTCCCTCTTCAGAACATGATGACAGTCATTAATTAAGTGTGCTGTCTCAGTCTGCTTGCTTTTCTGTGTTGTTTCACGGATGCGGGCTTCCTTGCGCTTTCACTGCAGTCTGTGAATGTCTGCGTTGCTGTCCCTTCTTTCTGCTCAGCTAATCAGACAGAATGAAATGTCACTCTATTCTTATACATTTTGTTCAAAGACGTCATGGTACTACATGGGTCACCTGTTATATTTACAAGATGCAAATATATGTGAACTTCCAATATTCAACTCCAGATGTCCTATATGTAACCTTCAAATGTAGCCTGCATTGTTCTGTAGTGGGATGAATAAAATGCAAGCAGTTTTCAAATGAAAACTTTTTCAAGACGTACTAAAGACTACAGTAACAGACTGTTCTCACACACTTTAGAATTTGTCCCGATGTGTCAATGGGCTGTGAAGTCTAGTCCGCTTCATTAAACCAAAGGCATTATTTAAATAACCGCACCCTCTTCCCCTTGTCTCCTCCTTCTCTCTTTCAGGGGGCAGGGGTTATGTCAGTGTACCTTTTCATGAAACGCTACGCTGAGGAGGAGATGTACCGGCCCCACCCGGCCCTCTACCGCCCCCGCCTGTCCGAGTGCAGCGACTACAGCGGGCAGTTCCTGCACCCCGAGTCCTGGCCCCCACCGCAGAGGGGCCGCAGCGCCTCGGAGGTCTCCAGCGACATCTCCATCCAGCTGAACCAGACACCCCCGCAGCCGCCCAAAAACAACCCCCAACAGAACCCTCCCGCCGGGGTGATGGCGGCCTCCTCGGGCTCCTCGTCCGGGGCCAGCTACAAACTGCCCCCTCCCTCCTCCTACCCCCACTCCCACACCCTCCACTCCACCCACACCCTGTCCCACATCCCGCCCTCCCACTCGGGCAACCCGCCCCAGTCCCTGCCCTTGGCCATGCCCCCCTCGGCCGTGCCCCCGCCCCACTACCACACGCACCTCCGCATGAGTGCCTCCCCCTGTTAGATAGTGGGAGTGCGGGATCAGACAACACACACACAGTGTTACTGAAGAGAGCCCCACACACGTACACACACACAGGGAGGGAGCGAGGTTGACTGAGGAAATGAAAGCAGGGCTAGAAGTGGATGAAGATGTGTGATATATGCGCACAAATCAAGAGCGTACATTTTAACTAGCTTTGAAGAAGCAACAGAGAGAGGGGATGAATCATTATTTAGTCAATTTCCCCAAAACAGGAGAGAGAAAGAAAGAGCAGAGTTAAAAAGAGGAATACACAGGGATAAAACAGAGAGGGGGAAAGGGGTGAGGTATACAACACAAAAACGTATATATGAAAGAAAAATAATAATTGTATATGCATATAGATTTCTACATATACTGTATGTAAACTTGCTGTAGTTAATAACTTTAATACTGTCATGCAATTTAATTTAATTCATCCCTGAATTCTTAAAACTGTCTTTCTTCTTATGCCTTTCCATTTATTTTCATATGAAATAATATTTATGAAATATGACTTGATTAAAATTATGGTAATGAGTTATTATTAGTAGTAGTTGTAATTAAAAGAGTTTTACATTACTAGAAAAAACATTAAAGTTGGCTCAAAATGCACATATACATTTAAATGTAACTTTCTTGCAAGTTGGTTCAGTCATTTGCAAGCAAGCTAAATAATAATAATAATAATAATAATAATAATAATAATAATAATAATAATAGATCACACCATGATAATAAAAGATATGAAAGAAAGACATTTTGAGATTTTAACAAATTTACAATATCTCAGATAGAACGTATTATTTCCCATGTTAAACTCTACAGTCTACTAATAACAACCATGCTGTACATACTAGATAACCTGTATTGTACATAGATATCAATGCGCCATTGGCACAGGCAGAGACTCATAAACATCTCTGCAAATTCTGAGCTCTAAAACATTTGGGTGAGAGTCTAATTAATGTGAATGCTTTGCCAGGAACGTGCGTGCTTTGTGAATTGCACAGGGTGGACAAATGGACCAAGAACAGCACAGGTCAGGCATGTTCAGCAAAGTACATCAGACTCCTTACAGCACAGTAGAAGCAAATTGCACAGTGCATTGCACCCCCTACAGAGGACAAAGTACACTAAATTATAACGTTGTAATAAGGTGCCGACACTTTGCTGTGCAGGTGAAGAATAGCGTGCACGGGCCAAGTCCTACACACAAGATTTTTCTGGTCTCATTGCATAGTATTTTACCGCACAGTTCTTCAAGTATTGGAACTACCAGAAGTATCACAGTGCAGTGCAGACAGTCACATAGCTTAGACTATATGGCACAGCACACTGACGCTACTGTGCTGTAAGGATACCTAGAATTACTGTGGCATGTCACGAGTCCATTCGCAAAAACGCAGAGGGAATCACATACACACCGCAGCTGCAGCGTACTGACCAGAGTGTTTTTGACCCTGGAGTGTTCTGGAATGACCTTTCACCCTCTTGCTCCGTTGAAGACTGAATGACTACACAAATTGGTCCAAGATACATTGCCAGACTGGGATGCGAACATTTAATTCAGACAGGCAGTTACTTCATTTTAAAGATAAAAAACTAAACCAGCATTTGACACCTATTCTAAGAAATTCAATGAGAAATAGTATTTTCTATCCATCTGGCTCATAAGTTTCTCTGCCACCTCCCCCCCCCCGCTTATGTAGACTAGTGCAAGCTGGGGCTTGGAGTTTCACCAACCATGGCCATGGACAAAACAGAGCTGCCAATGCCGTCAGGCAGCACATACAAACAAACAAACAAACAAACACACAAACACAGCCCTTATTACAAGGCAGAGTAAAAGGGTCCATGTTAAAAACAATCATTTTAAAAAAAAGGAAAGAAAATGCTGCGAATCTCTTCGCCTGTCAGTTTATCTTGGAGAAGACAATGAATCAATATTATGACCAAAAGATTGTGGTTGAAATGGAATATTATTGTTATTATAACTGCAATGATTTTTATAGCCCTGTTCTGCAATCGCCGATTATTTTATTATATTGCAAAATCAATTTGTTTATATACGTAAGCATATAAACTGTATAGATATTTTTCTTTATTAACCCAATGCTGAAATGTATAGTATAGCCCAGAGCAATACAGTAGTGTTAGTTAGAGAGTGTCATCAATGGCCGGGACTGGTTCCTGCTGGAAAGGACATGCAGTATAATATTTATAGTTGTGTCATTATCAAAAAAGGTAGATTAGTGTAGTAGTATAGTTTCTTTATCAAAACAGTGTAAAGCAGAATGATTCGACTGAAAGAAAGGGAGAGGAAGAGAAATTGAGAGCGTGAATGTTTTTGCAATTAGTTCAACTATAATTTTAAGCAGCAATTAAGGAGTTGCCCCATTTTATTTAGCAGACCTTTATGAAGCTGTTGTTTAAAATATTTAACATGATTGTAAAGTTTTGATGTTTGGTATCTTTTCCTACTGGACTGGCAAAGGTGACTAGTTCATATGTATGAAGTTATATCCAATTCTTACACATTGTCCTCATCTATATTTGATTTTATTTTCTTTGATGGTATCTTAAGCTTCCTTTTTCTTTCTGATCTTCCCTGTTTCATGCATTGTCAACTAAATGCATCATGCTTTTGTGTTTGTCTTTAAGTTTCCATTATATCATTCCATTTCCATGTCTTTTCTTTTCAGTGCTCTCCTTTCTTGCCTGTGTTTCTTATTTTCTCCTGTTTTTCTCTCTCTCTCTCTCTTGCTCTTTCTCTCTCTCTCTCTCTCTCTCTCTCTCACTTCATTCACTCTCAAACATTATGTCCAAACATTACAGTAATATTCCTTATTTTTTAAAACATTTTATCATACATTTGTTTTTGCTCAACAGTCCACTGATAAAACAGAGAGATTGTTCATACCTGAGAATATGTATTATGATTATGATTAATATGATAATAATTATTGTTATGGGATTCCTTCTTGGGGGTGCTGACTATAATGGCACTGCCCTCAGCATTGAATAAAATCCAGGGGAAATAAAGTCAGTCTTTGAGTTTCTTTAAGGTTCTACCCACCTTTTTCTTTCTGATAGCCTATCCAACCATGAACACAATAGAGAAGACTGCGATGAATGGGAAGCATTTCAAAAGTCATTTTGTTTGGTTCCATGTGTAAAATGCTCTGTTTTTTTCAGTGCAGTAGTTGCAATCCGTTGTAGTGTGCGAACCATTACATAATATGCATGGGTTTTCAGTGAAATTCTATATTGCATTGGTAATGAATATGGTTGATGCAAAGTGTCATGTTCAGTGTGCAGCCAACACATGAAACATGAGAGAAACATGCTCCAGTATGCTGAGCAGTGCAGCTGTGTGTTAAGGATGTTAAACACTGCCTTTACACCCACTGCAGTCTTTCACACAGTTGCTCAGGGACACTGTGCAGTCCAATTGATCAGGTCCAGTGCTTAGCCTGTGTGTGCGTGCGTGCGTGTGTGTGTGTCTGCATGCATGTGTGTGTGTCTGTGTGTGTGTGTGTGTGTGTGTGTGTGTGTGCATGCGCACCGTGCGCTCACCTGTGTATGATCAGAATCAAGGCATCCACATTCAGAACAAAATTTTATTTCACAACTAAACCCAAACCACTCCTTCAATAAACATTTGCTGATCTTAACAAAAGACTGTGAGTCATTCATATTGTACATTGTGTTTTTTTTCTCCCAGGTGTGTACTGTGGTTACCTTCACGTTAGAATTTTCTTTCTGCCCAAGTAGGATATTCTGCACAGAAGTAAATGGGAAGTCCTTTTCTGTGTGTTTGTGAGTGTATGGCTGAGTGACTCTCTCTCTCATCACCATTACTGCATGAAAGACCTGTCACTCTGTATTAGCTCTCTCTCTCTCTCTCTCTCTCTCTCTCTCTCTCTTTCTCTCTCCCCACTGCGGATTCTCCCCCTTAATCTTGAATGAGACCAAGAGGGAAAGAGCGAGATGCTGAAAACGCAGATTAATAGAGGTCACGGATACAAAGTCACATATGCTGGTACGCTTTCGTCCAAACCCGAATCATTTTATAAGGAAGCACTTTACATTTCAGCCAATTCATTTTACCTCAAGCACACGAGGTAAATGCGTTGTGTCTCACGAAGTATGCTCACAGCACACTAAATCCTTAATTAAGCGTACATTTATTAATCATTTCAACGGTACACGTGGTCCCCATGTCTTTTTTCTTGTCCATACACCCCCACAGCCTCTCTGCAGAGCTTGGTCGTTATAGCGTTAACTTTGGCATGAGAAACTCCGCATTTCACTTGAATGAGGAAACGAGAAAGAGTGCCGATCTGTTGGCACCCCAGTAAGCATTCCACCAGCTTTCATTGTATATCTTTCACAACTTTAATATCAACATCATTAATTAAGTAACCCAATAAAAAAAACAGAAGAGAATTTTCAAAAATCGTTCCAGTGGCAGAATTTACATGAAACATACAATGCTGAAGAAAATAAGGAAATCAATGCGTTCTCGTGTTACCATTGCTGTGACACACAAATATGAGGAGTGAGGGTAAACCTTATATTTTTGCAATCTGCCTACATTCTTTGAGAAGTCGGACGCGACGATTTGCTTACGTCGGGGTCTGTGAGAGTAAGAGGGACAGACAGACAGACCTTATAAGCACGAAAGAGGGGTAGAGAGAGGGACACGCGTATTTAACCAAGAATATACAACGAAAATCCCGTGAGTGCGCCTGTGCCCTCGAGATAATATTTATTAGATCCTTTTCTCCGTACATATTTATTTAATAGTTAATTACCACCTCTGCCTCTCGCACGTAATCCCCCCCGTTTCCTCTCTCAATCTCGCCGTCCTTTCTAACCCCCCCCCCCCCCCCCTTTCTCTCCGTCCCTTTTCCTCTTCCTTGCTGAAGTCCGTTTACCGAAAAGGATACGGAAAGACAGACTGTGGAGGTAAGAATATAATTTATTGTGTAATAACGATAATTGTGTTATAATTATAATTATAATTCAAAGAAACAGTGGATATTCTCCAGACGCATGTAGGGATATGCACTTGCTATGCATTTGCAGGTGCATAATTGTTATGCTGTTACAATAAAATTGACATCTGAATATAAAATCCAGAATTATTATATCTGTGTGTATGCATTAACGTCATATTTGCTCCGTGTACACGCAAGTTAACTGTGGATGTTAAGAGAACATAAAGTATACAATATATTGACTAGAAAATGCAGTAACATGGCCAGTTATTTTGCCCAGGGACGCTCGACGGAGATGCACATGCATGAGGAAATACAAACAAATATTAATATTTTGCTGGACAAATGGATCCTGTATACTGTGATGATTGTTTCAACATGGGATAGGTGGCCGTTTTCAGTAAAAAAAAATCCAGTCACGGTATTTAAAGTGGGAACGTCTGTGTGAAATGCTACACGAAGTAATACGCCGATCGTATATAACACAAGGCGTCCATTTTCAGCAGTATAGCGGCGTGCATGTGATAATTTCTCTTTGCATATTTGTTCAGGTCTCTATTTCTTGTTTGTAATTCACATGTGATGAATCTGTCTGTGCCTTTCTAAGTGTACAGAAACGTATACGGCATTCGTGTTGGGATTTGAAGCGTAATTATTCAACTGTAATTGAAACACTGCACCTCTGTTGGGATATGACAGCTCCATTGGGCAATAATGAATACTTAACTGTAACGTGACAATTTATTAAATTCCTCTATTGACTTTTTATAACCTCCAAATGTAACATTAATTATATACACTGGGTCCACACACAAAAAACCACGCGCACACACACACACACACACACACAGCAAACAGCAATTTGTATGACACACCTTGCCATTGTTTCCTTATTCTCCTACATGGCATGCACGTGGTGTGTTCTTACATGTGTTCTAACATCTCCATGCTCAGGTTCGCTGTGATCTGGTTCTGCAACGTGACCGTACAGTGGGATTTTGCCATGGTCACTGTGGGCATCATGGTCATAATCAGAGTCTGAAATACTGTATGCTAAGACAGAGGCTGCGGACATGCACTTTAGTCTCTTGTGAGAGAAGCAGGTATGGATGTGAGGCCGAGGGGCTTTCTGTCACCCTGCATCGTAAGGCACAGCCATGCACAGAATGCTGAGGAACAGGGTCTCCTTGGCCTGGAGAGGGCCTTGTTACTTGTTGAAGTGGTAGCACTGCTCTTCAGTGCTTGGGCTACACTAGGGAAAGCTAATGTGCACCATCTCTGACTGTTTCTTAGTCCGACGTAAAATCACAGTTTGGAATTTTTGGGAGTGGAGTGGAAGTACGGCATTGCATTATATTCAAAATATTATTTGCTTTGTAACATTATTCGCGCGCGCACACACACACACTCACACCTGCACGGACATACGCATGCTTACACACATATGATGATATGAAGGTATATGTATGTATTTCTCTAGATTTATTGCTACGTTCAGCCGTCTCTTATTCACATTCACATAGACTTGCAATTTATTTGGACATGAAATATGCAATGCCCTGATGAAAACAAATTGGATATGAATTTAAATCGATGGCATACCAAGGAGAAACAGCAATTAAATGGCCTTTAACATGTTGATTTTTAAATGCTGGCTAAATCCAACAAAATGCTTTCAGTGAATTTAGGTTTTACAGACAAGCATGGTACATGCCCTTTAAGTCCAGGAGGAAGTAGAGGCATTTGCCCGCAGTCCCTGTCACACACCATTTGCTATTCTGCATCCCTCCTCCAACTCTCTCACCCCTTTTTCTGTATTCTCATTAACATTCATCTTTCTGGTCCTGGCACACACCTCGCACCAAGGCTTGGTTGTAAATTTACCCATGATTAATATTCCAGTATGATCTGAAATCAACTTCAGTTTGGTTATTATAATGTTTGGATGTGTCCCATGAATGCACTACAACCTATTAATTTGGAAGGCCTGTGCTGTGGCAAGAAATTCATGATTGTAAAAATGTCACAACTACATTTCCCATCAGGCTATGGCATAGTGATGAAGTAGACAGGTGCCACTGTCATGTCAAAGTGCATGTTGATTACCCCCATTGCTATGAGCATCATTAATGAGTATTCTGCTGCACAGTGAAAGCCTGAGTGGTTATGTGATATTTTTTCTCATATGGCCCATTTCTTCAAAAGCAGTATTTATATGCTGTGTAATCCTGGAAAAATTCCACCACCACCTCCCCCCTTTCTCTCTCTCTCTCTCTCTCTCTCTCTCTCTCTCTCTCTGTCATTCTTTCTCTGTCATTCTCTCTCTCTCATCATTACCTCACTCTACTCTGATCTAGACTTTGGAATTCAATGTTGCCATGGCAACAGGATAGGACATGCTCTCTCCTTCCGTTTCTCACTCTCAACTTCTTTACACATTTTCTAATCTCTGTCCACTTTGTATGGGTATATACCAACATATTTGGTCTTCCTTTTGCTATCTATTAATGAAGGTAAGAACTGGCTCAGAGTTTTTACATTTCCTGCACAGCTGCGACTGCAAATCACCTTGCTTAGTTTAATCTTTTTTTCTGCTTTTCAGGAACAAAGCTATGGTTCCTGCCAAGAAAATTCCAGTTAAGTGAAGAGTACCTAAATTACCCAAGCCTGATAACACAAAACCGGTGGAAACCAAGGCTCTGAGGCAGTGACAGAAAGATAGAGGGAAGGAGAGCGAAAGCGAGTAAGAGAGAGAGAGGGCGAGAGACAGAGAGAGATAAAGAGAAAGAGAGAGGAGAGAGAGGGGGAGAGAGAAAGGGAAAACAGTCGATGGATGCTGCTTGGACAGAGGGGACGGCACATTCTTCATTGACGAGGAAAAGAAAGCAGGCACCATTGAGGGAAAGGGGAGAAACACGCCTCCAGGTAAGCCGGAAGACATGATAAGATCTTTAATCTTGATGAGGTGACTGACTGGCTATGAGAGGGTATTTTGATTTCCAGAGATTCTCATGGAGCAGTTACTGTTGGGACACTGCCGATCTGAGTCTGCCTGCCCTTCTTTGCATACTTTTAAAGAATACAGTGTCCTTGAGAGCTTAATGAAAATGCCAAGAGAAATGGAGCCTTATAATGTAAATGCCATTCAGTCCATGTAATGTCCAGCCTGCAGTACAGCCCTGTTATTTGAGGTTCGAAAACAATAACCACTGCTCGTAGCAAATACAGTGCGTTGCCATATATAGCTGTGCTTGGCTTTAGGTCTTTACATTCACAGTCCCTCTGAAATTACGGGTTCCATTTTGGAAAATTAAAATCTGAAGCAAACAATGCATGTGCTTTAAAAGACAGTCTTTGCAGGTTAGTTTGACAAGGCTGAACCTGACTTGGACACGTCACCAGGCATTATGCCAGTCTAAAGGTTTGTTTCAGGTACCAGCGAAAAACAAAGATGACAAACAAATAGATTATTTCATTAATTCTCTTGCGTGGCCAAGCTAGCTACATTTCTCAGTAAGTGTCGTGTGACCATATCCAACCTCCTGATTTGGCCTCATGAGTGACATCGTCACCTGAGATTTTGTATATTGCATATTTGTCCCAGGTAGCATATTTAGGGCTTGAAATATAAAGGTACTTTTTTTGTACAAACTTATGTATGAAATATTGAGCAGTCTTTGTGGTTTGCCTGTCTGCAGCTACATCACCAGCTCGGGGAAATCAGCGCATGCAGGCTGGAACAGGTGTGCTCTTCATGAGCCAAATTATAATGGAGCTGAACGTTTTCCTGTCCTTTGCTGTTTGCCATGCTGGCCTTCTTGTAGACAAGCAGCTTGTATAGGTGGAGACTGGATTCTATTTGTGAAACTTCCACCTGTTCTCTTCTAACTGCCGTGAAAAGAAATTGACAGATGCTGTAGTGAATCCCCCTTTGTTTGGAGTCTTATGCCCACCCAAGCTTCATGCAAGTGTTGGGGAAAGGTGGTGTTTGAAATGCAAATTAAATATGCAAATATGGCCAGGGACATTTTTTGCTGCATAGCAGTGAGAAGGAAGGTAATTTTCTTGTGGAAGTGATGTTCATTAGAATTTAAAAGGGAATTTCTAATAATATTGGAGTGGAGGTTATCATTTTATTAGCCAATGAGCTGGAACCCTGGTTGATTCGGAGTCAACGTTCTATATGAACCTACTGTAGACACCCTCAGCAGTTTCTGATACGGAAGCCAACGTTGAAAGCCCAGACCTTGGTGCAGATCTCAAAGTTTGTGTGCTGTTCACAGGAAACTTCACAGGTCTGAGTTGGAACTGAGATCACATGGTGTGGGCCTACTGTACTCTTCACAGGCACCTTATTGTGTGTCACTGACTGCATTGTCAATGTTACGGGGACTACACTGTGTTCTCTGAACCATTGTGTTAATGTTATGCACTTCCTTGCTGTCTCAATTTCCTGTTATTTCCATGCCAACAGTTTCCTATTCTGCATTAGTCCACTGTCGGCACATGTGGTGTAACTGAACGCTTTATGTGTTGATTTGTACGTGGCTCTCAAATTGTTGATTGGCTTCCTCATAGTGTTCTCCCTCTTGTTCCTCTTTCTCACCTTCCCCCTATTATAAATATGCATTTCTGTTCTGCGCCACCCCACCCCCTCCTTTTTACACCTCTCTCCCTAACCCTAACCCTGACGCAAATCCCAATGCCGTACGCGCAACCTGATTTTTTTTGGTCGTCTTTCCCGATTCTCCCACCCCTCCTCCTCCCCCCTGATCGTTGGCAGCCATGGTGTGGTGTGAGAAGGGGATCCAGGTCCTCCTCACCACCGTGGGGGCGTTCGCTGCGTTCGGGCTGATGACGGTGGCCATCGGCACGGACTACTGGCTGTACGCCCGAGCCTTCATCTGCAACAGCACTGCCAACTCCTCCCAGGACGACCCGCACAACAAAGACCGCAAGGACCCCGGCGCCCTCACCCACTCCGGCCTCTGGAGGATCTGCTGCCTGGAAGGTCAGGGTCAAGTTTCCGGTCTGCCCGAGAGGGCGGGGTGCGTTCGGTTCGGTAGGGTACAGCTTCCTGTCTAGTGACATGGCCGCAGCCACGCAGAAAAATGCATTTTTTTCCCCTTCCTTTTGTGCAGAAGCGCTCCACAGCTGGAGCCTGTGTTTAATGCAGCGTCTCGCGGCTTCACCTCAGAAGCTCCCTGATAACGCGCCAGCCAGATAGCGCCCTGCTCTGCCTCTGATAGATCGCCTCTGCCTCTCCGGGTTTCAGCGCCGTCCTCTCTGCATGTGGAACGCAGCCCCGTTCTCCTGGCTCAGATTAGGGGGACACGTGGCCTTTGGAGTCAATATGGGTTTTGAGCCAAAATGGCCGTCCAGCTGCAGTGAATTGGAGTTGTGTCTTGTGGATGAAACTGTTGCCATTTGGGCTCAGTGATGGTTTCACTTAAGGACGTTTGCTGGTTTTAAGCAATTGGCGGGTTAACGTAATTTGAATGCGGAGGTATAACTTTTGGAGGCTTGAATGAGCTTTCCTGATTCTTTCACACTCTCCTGAATGCGTGAAGGTATCCCCCTTTGACCCCCTCATTCTCTGTCACAAATACAGACCACACCAATTAAGTTTGACACTGTGTCAGTTACTGAATGAATCTTATTCCACCTAAATATATACAATACCAGCCTAGGTACCATAACAGATTTTTAAAGGCATTTCATTTTTTATTTTTCGAATTAATTTATTCATTGGGGTATGCTTTGCTTTTTTCTTTTTTGCCTATGGAAAAACATTGACCTATTCCAAGGCCATCATTAAATATATTTATAATTAGAATAAAATATTTTAAATGAAATACAACCTAATTGTGATGGGACAATAGAAAATAAAAATAATGTTTAGAGTTTGGATTCTTACTTTCCTACAATAAGTACTAGTATTTGTGTATATGAGTGAATATTTTAAGAGCCATTACCAAAATAAAAATTATAATTAGAATGAAAATGCGTTTTTAAGTATGACATGATTGTCAAATACAACAAAAGCTCAGGGTTGCTGTGATTTGTCTACATACAGTCTAGAGGACCAAAGATAGAGAATAAGTTGGAATTTCACAAAAATTTAATTTCACAAATATGCATGAGATATCATTGGGGACATAAGAGATTCCAAAAGCAGAGATAGCTATTCAAATCTTAGACTTTCAGTCTTATAATAGGAAATGGTTGTTTTTAAAAAAATATTCTTTAAAAATTTATTGTGGTGCCATTTTTTATTTTAAACCAAATACACCCTACAGGGAGAGGAAAGCAGTGAATGAACTGAACGTATTCCTTTGCTCCAGTAAGCTCTGTCAAATCAAAAAGGTAACCGAATAGCTGCAGATGCAGTGCTTCCTTGGCTGGACTGACAACTCTCCTCCCTGTTGTACCTCCCATCTCTTTCTTTCAGGCAACTCCGCGTGACAGGTCTGAAAAGACAGGACCCCATACGTGTCCATCTCTCCCTTCATCCGTCTCTCATCACTCCATCATTTTCCACATCCATCCATCTACACCAGTCATGCTGTCATCACAGTCCGTCTGTCTGTCTGCAATAGCACATTGAGGCTGGACTGGGTAGTTATCCTGTCTGTCTGTGATTATTCAGTGTCTTTTTTTGGGTGCGTCTGTTGTGGCACGGTGTTCGGGGAATTAAATTAGTAACTGATGAAGTAAATGCCATTTTGTTTGCTAATTTTAACTGCCAGATCTGCAGTCTGAGGTTATTCCATGGTTCACGTAGGCTACCAGGGGATACAGGTGAATTCCATCGGTGCTTCTCAAAAGCAGAGAAAATTGCTTCTTCTCTGAACAATTAAGCTGCATATTTTGCCATTAAGGTCACTTTTGTGGTTAAAGGCAGACACTGCGACGGCAGGCCGTTCCTTTCCCATCTGCTCAGAAGGCAATTACAGGAGACTGAGGCCAAGCGAAGCAAGCCTCCTGTCTGAACTGTGTATTCCCCTGGCTTTTAAAAATGGGAACAGCCTTCAAGGTCAACGCAATCAGCGTGTACAGTACATACCCTGTTTACTAATGCCTGCTCTCTCCGGACACTGCATTACTGTGCTAAGTGTAGGTGTACCACAGTGTGTCCATTTGTGTCCCTGTGCTCACTCTGCATTTACTGTATCTTCCTTCCTCCCCTCCCCACCCCCCCCTCTGTGTTTCAGGGCTGAAAAGAGGAGTGTGCTCACAGATCAATCATTTCCCTGAAGATGCTGACTACGACCACGATGGAGCGGAGTACCTTTTACGTAAGAGAGGGAGGGAGAGGGAGGAAGGAGAAGGTCAAAAGGAGGTGAATAGCTCATTAGACTGGGAATAAATAGCAGAGCTAGCTGCTCAAGTACAGGGGGCTGGAAAAGGAGCAGGGGAGACAGCAGGTTGGAGATAGATAGGGAGGCGGGGCAAAGGCAGGGCTTGAGGGTGGGCATGGGGACGGAGCATGTGGGTGGGCAATCTGGGCATGACGGTGGGCATGGCAGTATGGATTAGGGGTGTTAGTGAAGATGAAGGAGTTGAAGCTAAAATGAGGCCTGAACACTTTTAAATGTGGATATCTCAGACCTGGAACGGGGCTGCTGCCTCCTGCTGGCCTCATTCACACCTTTCATTTACACTTGATTAGGACACACCCGGAGATGACCCAGACCTCCTTTCAGACAGTGTCTCCTGGTGAGAGGGAATGAAGACCAGAAAGAAGCTGCAGTGGGGTCAGGCGCTCCAGGCCACGAGTACCGTCTCACCCCCTCTGCTCCTCCGTTCGCAGGCGTGGTGAGGGCTTCCAGCATATTCCCCATCCTCAGCGCCATCCTCCTCCTGCTGGGCGGGGTCTGCGTTGCGGCCAGCCGCTTCTACAAGAGCAAGAGGAACATCATCCTGGGAGCGGGCATTCTTTTCGTGGCTGCGGGTAACGTTCCTCGCACTGCTGTCTTCCTGTTTCTCTGCTGCGGCAGCGCTGATGCACTACACTCCCCAGAATCCCCTGTTCCAGCTGTCCTATTCTGTCCCTGTTCCCTCATAATGGATCTCTTCTTGCTCATGCATAATACTCCTCTCCTCGCACCCCTCCCTACACCCCATAAGGTGCTTCTTCCTGCTTACCCATAATGTCCCCTTCCTGTGATATTCATCTTTCTTTTCTTTCTGCTCTTTAATTGTCTCCTCCCCCCCCCCCAACCCCCCTGTCCTGACCCCCCCAGGCCTCAGCAACATCATCGGGGTGATCGTGTACATCTCCGCGGCGCTGAGCGACATCTCCCCGAAGAAGGACGAGGACAAGAAGTGGCACTACTCCTACGGCTGGTCCTTCTACTTCGGCGGGCTGTCCTTCATCCTGGCGGAGATGGTGGGCGTGCTGGCCGTCAACATCTACATCGAGAAGAACAAGGAGCTGCGCTGCCGCTCGCGCACCGACCTCTTCAAGAGCACCACCAACGCCGTGCTGCGGCTGCCCAGCTACCGCTTCCGCCAGCGCTCGCGCTCCAGCTCCCGCTCCACCGACCCCTCCCGCTCCCGGGACGCCTCCCCCGTGGGCGGCGGCAAGGCCTTCGGCCTCACCCCCTCCGCCCTCCTCTCCCAGGGCACCGTCGGACAAATCTCCGTCTCCACCCTGCCCAACCCCCACGCCCACTCCCACTCCGCCCTGGGGGGCGACATCTCCATGTACACCCTCTCGCGGGATCCCAAACTGGCGGGGCTGGGGACCCTCGGGGGCCCGCCCATGTACGGGACAGTGGACAGAGCCACCTTGTACCAGCTGCATAATTGTTTCCCCAAGGAGGGCGGCGGCGGTGGGGGCATGATCCTCAGCGGCACCCTCCCCTCTCTATCCAAGTCCAACAACCCCTCGTCCGCCCAGAATTCCTCCAACAGCAACGCCCCCCTGAATACCTCATCCTCCGCCCCGTCCTCCCAGCCCCCGCCCCTCTCCTCGTCCACAATGGAGAGAGACAGGGGCATGGGCACCCTGGATAGGCTAGGGAAGGGGGATAGGGAGAGCTCCAATTCCAATACCCTCAATAGGAAGACGACGCCCGTGTAGAGGTCCGGATAGGGTGAGGGAGAGAGAAACGACAAACATGGACAGAAAAGAAACAGGGGGATAGAGGAGGAAGAGATTGGGAGGACAGATGAAGAGCAATAGGAGGAAGGAAAGGAGTCCATACCCTCCCTCCTCTCTCCATCTTGGTTTTAACTAGCATAGATATATTACTGAGAAAAAAAAAGATTAATAATGACAAGAATAACAACAACACTATTATTATGTACTTTTCATTACTTTTAAAACTACACGTGTGGCTGTAAAAGCTAATATCTCTGGGTTATTATTTTTCTTTCATTCTCAGTGCTTATATTATTCTAGGAGACATTATCGTAAATTTTGAATATTGCCATATTACTGTTGTTGTTATTGTTGTAATTGTTATTGCTGGGTTTATCTGTGATTGCAATGTTAATTTTTGAATTATGGTTTCTTTTTTTTTTTTAATATTTTTTTTTTTATTTAAAATTGAGGAAACTGTGATCCGTTGCACAGTGACACAAAATATAATGATGTCATTAAGTGTCAAGCACGTGTGCATAAATGTGAGAGTGGATTTTTTAAATTATGATTATTATGATTCTTAATATTCTTCCTATTTTTTAAATATTATTACAAATATTGGTAATAATAGTTTTATGTTAGATTTATTTTGGTGAAAATGTTTGAATTCTTACCTGGTTATCTTTTTTATCTTTTGATTATTGACTGACACAGTGAGACTGAGAAACCATTAGATGGAAATGAAGAGTCATGGTTTTAATTTCAATTGGTGTTATTTATTTAGTAGTAGTAGTAATATTCTAATTGTTATGGTTTGAAGTTGATGTAATGGGTATGAATATTGAGGGATTACATGAAATTTACGTATATTTCTACAATTCATAAATATCTGTGGAAAAATAAAGGGCAAGGATTGCTTGAGAAGATTCAGATAATTATAGTTTATAATGAGAGGACAATATCAATGGACTTCACCAGAACACAGAACAAATCACTATTATTTAATCATTTAAAAATGATATATGGAAAGAATATGTGTGGAAAAATAATTTTAGATTAAAGTTTAAAAAAATAAATATTTATATTATAATTATGTACAACTATATAAACCTCTGTTTTGATATATGGATATTCTGATGGTCAAAAGTAGGTTGTTGGATGGAATTCTTAGGGGATTATATATTTGGGTTGATTATATCATGTTGGTATATAAAAGGTATTACAGAGCTTAATTAGAATGTGGAAAAGGTACTCCCTAGTGCTCACTGCTGTGGCCTCTGCTGCAGTACCCCCCCCCCCCACCCCCACCCCCCCCCGCCCCTCCCCCCAATCCCTCCTCCTCACCCCCCGCCCCCCGCCCTTACAATTCTGTGGGTACGTAACCCCACATGCAACTCCACTACCAACAGATGGGACAGTTCTGCAATGCAGAGTGAGCAAGCTCATTTGAGAAATATGTATTATGTACTGACATAATCAGGCAAATTATATCCCAGTGCTCTTGACCATAAGTTTATCTTCAGGGTGACATATACATACATAAACGTTGTCCAGATTCTTGAAGAATGTCTATCTGACACCTGCTCAGACCAGTACAGAATGCTATATTATTTGTGTGGAAACGAATGCTGCCAGAATCAAGTCATTCTGTGTGGCACAATGACAGCGTATATGTGTGTAAATACAGCATATATATAGTTATACATAGATATTATATATAGATAGATAGCCGAGATCTATCTAACTGTGTGACAAACAAAAGAGACTGTATTGCATGAAATTTGTACTAAAAAAGAGAGAAAACACAATGCCTATTGCCTATTTTGTTCTGCTGTTTCTGATGGAACAAAATGAACAGGATCTGAATCAGTTGTGGCACGTAGGGAGGGAGAGGTGCAGAAGATGGAGTGATAACGATGATGGGACACAGCACTTATCCCTTTAAATGTGGCTTCCACAGCTACGTGGATAACTGCCACATGTTCACATACAAACTTATTTGGAGTTAATAAGTTAAGTCGCTTAATTAATTGAAACATAGGCTTTGCGATGAGGACATGGTCTTGGTGGTTTCTGCATAACTTGCCTGATCTCAATGTGGGCTGTTGGCGCCATCGTGCCCTCCCCGAAAAAACAGAGGAAAGCATGAAGATAAAAGAGAGAAAAGACAGGAGAGAGTGCAGAGAATAGAAATGCGGGGTTTTGCTTGACTCCCAAGTATACCTGAGCCAAGTGAGTAAGAAAGTACAGAGGTCACCTTCTTCCATATTTCAGGAGGTGCGGCGCACTGGCGACACAGATCTCCCCTCCCCTGCAACATTCAGCCCCAAATCCACAGGCACTGACATACTGTATATGCAGACTCTGTGTGTCGATGTGTCTGTGTGGCCCTGTTAAATGGCTAAATATACAGCCTGCATAGAGTGTCGTGTATCTGGTCAGGGTTGTGTTTCAGAAATCTTGGAAAGGAGGGTAGAGGTCACCATGGCGGAGACCGTATCCTTATGGTGTGGCAGGGATCTGGAAGGGTCTGGGGGGATGGGCAGGAGAAACTGAGAAGGATTTAGGACTGTCCACGAATGAAGGGTGGCATTTTGAAATGGGGTAGGGCAGTGCAGGGTCAAGTGAGGCAGAGAGTGAAGTGGCGTTTTGTGTGTGTGTGTGCGCGTGTGCGTGTGCGTGTGTGTGTGTGTACACGTGCGTTGCACAACTCAGGGCATAGTTAAAATTCAGGATCAATGTTTCCTTTCCCCTTGAGCAGTGCTTGTTGCTATGAGCAATGCGCTAACTGCAGAAGTGTGCAGGGAGCAGGAGAAAAGGAGCAAGCAATGGAGCATAGAAACAAATGCGGAACTAGAATGGAGGGTTTGAGAAGACTGGGTGTGCACTGGATATAGGGTGAAAGGGGGAAATACAGAGAAAATTCTAGTAAAAAAAAATAGTGTGTGCGTGAGAGAGAGAGACTGCAGTTCTAAATACTGTTTCCATTAAATGAAACCATACAACAATTACCAACATCCATTTTTTATTTAAATACAGAGAAAAAGGACACATACACTGACAGTCCTGCACATAGAATATGCAGTAGCCTATACATTCTCATTTCAAGAGAAAGGAAAGGAACAACGTTATACAGGCCTGATGCCTTAGAATGTGAGTGCAATCTTTAAAAGAGGGGAACACTGTATAAATTCCCAAATCCCTACCGTAATCATTTTTTTGTTGCTTTGTTTGGGTTCCTGGCGATGTTAGGATTAGAACATTTTCTATATTTTCCATTTTTCATACTCATGCATACATAATTATTTAATAGTAGCAAATAAGGTAAGAACCTTGCAATTAAGAGAACCTCGAGCATCACCCTTACAGAACAAAAATATATTGCCGTATTTTGAAAAACATACTGTAAAACATTGAATAATACATTTGAATATGGGAAGCGCTCCAAATATATTTTCAAACACATATATTTTTGCTTAATAATACATTCACTTGGTTATATTCAGATGTATTCCCCTGAGACCAAAGTGGTAATACGTGGTATAATTTTAATATGCCAAATATGTCTAATATTTAAAAATGTCTCAAAACAAATTTTTGACATTTCAAGTAACATCTTCTCATTTCACAAACAAGTCCATGTTCTGTTTTAATGTTATTGGTATGTGCACTTAAATACTGAAAATATTATCAGAAACACCTGTCATAAAATAATAACTAAGCAATAATGGCAATATATTAGATCTCCATATACTGAAAATATATTTTTGTTGTGCAAGGGGAGGGCTCTACATTCCTACATGGATCTGAATCCCCTTTTTTCTGATGCAGGGGTTCCTCTGAATTTCACTATCCAGGACACTCAATGAATTGCATCCACCTCAGGGAGTCCACCTGTGATTATATAGGCTTGTCCAATATTACTCATGCTGTACATATACAATGCTGAAACACCAATATTACCAACATTTCAGAGAGAGCCGACTTGTAACATAACAATGCAAGAAGGAGCATCAGTCTGAGAAGTCTCACTTCACGTAGACAGAACGGTACAGATTTTCATTATAAGATGCCAAGGAAAAGAATTACACACATGCAGAGGAGGAGAGAGACAAAGTAAGATCCATCTTTGTTTTGCAGTTAAATTGCCAACAGAAATTACGGCATGTTTTAGGACCAGCCAATATTCCACCAAACAGCCACGTTACCTTTTTTTACTGTTATGTTCCATATACTGTCTAGCCGAGGTGGTATAAAGTCTAGGATTTGGTATTGTCCGTATTATGAGTAATTCCCATGAAGCAGTTTGTGTGCTTGATTTAAAACAATACCCTGCAGGCCACTAGGTGGCACTGTGATCGTGAGGTAAACACCTTTCCCAGGGGCTAAAGGGGAGGGTGAGCAGCATAAAGAGCAAACCAGCCACAGTGAGGATGGCCCCGGATATCCCTATGCAGGATGCAGACCAGGAGAGCTCGTGGTGAATCGGGACGGTGTGGTCGCTGGCAAGAAGGGCGAGGACAGACTGGTGGAAGACGATGAGCGACAGCAGGACCAGAATGCCTGAGAGAGAGGGAGAGTGTCAGAGAGAGTTAAAGATAGACAGACAGACAGACAGACACATAGACACAGTGAAACTCCAGGACATGGCCAGTCGGAGACTGAGGACTGAGGGGCTCTATTCAATGGATGGACGGCTCTCACCTGAGAGAGTGAAACAGACGGACGCAGGTTTGAGGAAGAACTTCTCTCCTTTACTGAGGGACATGATGATGCAGACGGCAGCCGTCACCATCAGGAAGAGGCTCAGGAGGGCCAAGCTGGCAGCAGCCACACTCAGACCTGAAATCGAGACACTGGAGTTACTGCTGTGAACAGGATACATCATGACTATGACTGACTGAACAGGATACATTATGACCATGACTGACTGAACAGGATACATTATGACTATGACTGACTGAACAGGATACATCATGACTACGACTGACTGAACAGGATATTACATTACATTACATTACATTACAGGCATTTGGCAGACGCTCTTATCCAGAGCGACGTACAACAAAGTGTATAACCATAACCAGGAACAAGTATGACGAAACCCCTACAGAGAAGTACCGGTCCAAGTACAGGGAACAACCGCATAGTTCAACTTGGACCCAGATGGTTAAACTGATTAACACTAACAACGAGAGCGGCAACAACGCAATCTATGGAAAAAAAAAAAAAAAAAAAAAAAAGTCAGACTACGACTGACTGAACAGGATACATTATGACTATGACTGACTGAACAGGATACATCATGACTATGACTGACTGAACAGGATACATCATGACTACGACTGACTGAACAGGATATATTATGACTACGACTGACTGAACAGGATATATTATGACTACGACAGACTGAACAGGATACATTATGACTATGACTGACTGAACAGGATACATTATGACTCACAAGCCAAGAGCACTTGACTTCTGTCATCACAGTTAATGTTTTTTTGTCTGTCTCTGCACAACCCAGCCGTCCCTGCATCAGCAATGGTCCATTTAATTCCTCTGATACCAGTGCCTTTAACAGATATTCTTTTGCTGGGAATGTTTTATGAATTGCAAAGGAAAACTAGCTTTAAAAAAAAACATTTGATGAAACTCAATTAAAAGGTAATAATTTAATTTGTTTTATTACTCAGTCATCCAAGAAGCTATCAGAACAAAATAAATATCAAATTTAAAAAATGAACGATGTCATAATAGCAATTATCACTGCAATTTACGGAGGCACAGATTAAATGTTAATTTTGGTTCATAGATGTGTGTGTTGATTTGACGTGACATGACCAGATGGCATATTAACATTAATACTGAATGAGACTGAAGATGGTGTGGGGGAGATGGAGGGATTCTGGGTAAGAAAAGGGACGGACAGAAAAAAGAAACACACTCACTCTTCTGAGTTGTCTTCTGAAATATAACTGCATTGTCCCCAGAAGTAAAGAACTTGAAGAATGTGCAGTTTGATTCTATCTCTGTCAAAAGAAAGGGGGAAAGCATTGACATACTGTATACACGCATTAATTCATTACAAATAAATACAGTAAAACGTTCACTTCTCATGTGTCTCCAAGGTTTTACACACACGGTTGTGGTTGCACGCAAAGGTCAGGACATAGACTGCTTTCACACACAAGGTAACTGAGTCCCCACTAGGGAAAAGAACCACACGAACAGTGGGAGGCCAGCAACTGTGTGGCTGCTCTCTGCTTTCATCTATAAAAGGAATGGAGTCATAGCATAAAACACATGAAACTTTTGCAAGTGGAGTGGGGCACACTGTGAACTCCCCAATTCAAATTCACTCAAATTTCAAAAGCCTTCAAAGAGCCGTTGTCCCACAGCCACAACATAAAACACATGGCAAACTTCTGCAATGGCCAGACACTCTCCTTAAGAATTTTCTGATAGAGCAGAATTCATGGTTCCTTCTATAATGGCAAGTCGCCCACATCCCGAGGCAGCGAAGCATCCCCACAACATCACACTGTCACTAACACGTTTGACTGTTGGTATGATGGTCTAACAGTCAAATGCTGCATTTTCTTTACGCCAGACATGACGGGAGCCGTGGCGCCCAAAACATTCCACTTTCGGCAAATGTTGACAAGCTTTGATGTTTCTCCCATGAATCCCATGAATCTCATTTTTGCCCAGTATCTTTCATATTATGAAGATTTGAACATGACCATAGCTGAGTCTAGAGAGGTCTGCAGTTATATGAATGTCCATCTCAGATCTTTTGTGACTTCCTGGATGAGTTGTCACTGTAGCCTTGGAGAAATTTTGGCAGGATGGTCATTCCTAGGAAGATTCACCACTGCTCCAAGTGTTCTCCATTTGGAGATAATGGCTCTCACTGCAGTTCAGTGGAATTCCAGAGCCTTAGAATTTGCTATGTAACCCTTTTCAGACTGACATACCGCAACAACTTTTTTTATCATCTCTTCTGGAAGTTCCTTTGATCGTGGCATAGTGTGCTTTATCGACACTTTGTGGTGAATACTTCAACTCATTTGGTAAGTTTCAATATGAGTGAGGTTTTAATTCAACAGGTCGAGCTGTAATTAAGCCTGGCTGTGTTCAATCAGCTGAATCTAATTATCAATTAAATGTGGTTAATTGGTTTATTGAGTAACTAAGGGGGCAATTACTTTTTCACATGATATGGGTGTTGAATAACCTTTTTCATTAAATAAATGTAATAATTTATTTTTTGATGTTTTGCTTTTACTCAGTTTCGCTATGTCTAAGATTACATTTTGACAAAAGATCTGAATCCATTCAGGGTGACAAATATTCAATAACAGAGCAAAACCGGACGGGTGTAAATACTTTTTCCAAGGCAGTCTTGTCCGGTTTCAGATTTGACCTGTTCCAGCAGTTTGGTTAGCCAGTGTACCCTCCAGGCTTCGAGGGTCTGTTTTCTGCGTTTACGTGCTGCCTGGTAAGTCAGCAGAAACATTCCGCTTTCACGTTGACGACACACAGATTTATGTTGGTACTAAAATCAACACCGCTGTTGCTATCACTCTACTTGTGGACTACTCAGAGGACATAAAAGCACACGGCAGAGAGGGAAATGGTGGATATTTTTAACCATCAAAATGCCGCTGAAATGATCTTTTCTCCATTGCGCCAGAAAATTAAATCATGGCACTGCTAATGCCACTCTCTGCCTCTGCCGTGGTATCTTATCTGGTGCCATTTCCAGATAGTCAACAATCGCCCTTCGAGGCTCAGATTAAAAATGTAATGAGGATGTTTTGTTTCCATCACCACACCATTGCCTGCATATTTTGTTATGCAGTGTTATATTCAACATGCATATTTTGCATAATGCCATCCTCCTTTGTTCTTTCTCAGATGCAGTTACAGCCTGTCTGTGTGGTATTTTTGAAGACTACCATTTTTCTACCATTCTTCTCTGTCAGACTGCTGTTATACATTTTACCTGTGTTCTTCACCTATTTTTACAAGACTATTCTATGTGCAAAACCACGCGGCCAGTTATGAACCGCACAGCTTCATGGGACTATATCACCAGCTTCAGGGGCGGGGCTAGGCAGCTCATTGGGACCACGGAGCAGAGAACAATTGCTCACGTCGGCCAAGGGATGCATGGGAGGGATTCAGTCAGAGGGGACAGCCGTGTTCGGTTGATCGAGTGACCCCAGCTGACCGTCCTGGTGCACGTGCCTGCTCTCTACACACGTGTATGTTTGGGTCTCCTCCATCCCTGTCTGCGCATGTATGGCTTACGGCTGCGTGAGAAAAGAAGCAGCTGGAAGAAGTAATGTTTCTGAGGAGAACCACAAGTTGTCTTCACTCTCCCGAGCCAGCAGCAGGGTGAGCCTGACAGCACACTTGTACATTTCCCGTGAATTTGGGATTCCAAATTCAGGTGGGATTGATGTATCATTACATCCCTTGCCTTTTTATACATTTTAGATGAAGAAGAGATTGTTAAACAAATAAATCAATCAAAATTTATTCATTATAGGAGTGAACAGAGCATGTTTTCGAAAGACAATATAAAAAGGAAACCAAGCACCATTTGGGGAAATTATTTCTTGACCCTGGGAGACGGCAGTCAAGAAATGATATGAGGTTGGCTAGGGATCAGCTGAGTGCATAACTGTGAGCACTACACATAGCTACACAAATCCTGTGTCATTAAACAGACAAAGGACAGCAGAAAGTTTTTGTCTGACCTACAGTAGCACATCAAAATTCAGGAGTAATTTTAAGAGCCACCTCCAGAACATGAAGGCCTAATGTTCTTTATGACTATGCATCGGGTTACTTCCAGGACCTTTATCATCCCCACAGTTCGGCATGGACTCTCCAAGCCTCTCTGATTTCACGGCACTCCTGCAAGCATAAATAAAATTCAAACCGCCTTCTCCTGACCACTCCCTCAGTTTTCCCTATGTCCTACTCGTAACTGGCACTCTGCAAGTGTGTACAGTTTAATATTTCCTTCAAGAGCATTTTATACTCTCTTATTTAACAACGTGACCCAGTGATACTTTGGAATTTTTGTTGAGATTCAACAATTTTTATGGTAACTTTAATATTGATTACTTGAATTTAGATCCAGTTTCTGTAGGGTTTAGGCTTAGTGCTTCTTTATTACCAATATTATATTTAACCATGTGGGACAACTCTGGACAACCAATCTGAGTCAATTCACTTCATGTCAGCCCACATCTGTGTTTTTGTTGACCCTCTTCGTCTGTAATGACTCTTTAATTTAAGCCTAATAACCATTTAATATCACAGTGAAAATGTAAAATAAAACCCAATTTCACAGGAGCAGCAGAGGGGTGAAAAGTGGGGTCACCTCCAGGCAGGTTGGCCGGCCCACAGCTCTCCCTTTCGGGGTCGATGTCTGTCGCCCACAGGGTGGTCAGGCAGCGTTTCCACAGCCCGTAATGAGCCACCATACACGTCTCGTTGCTGTAGTAGGTCTTGGGCGGGGCCAGCTCCACCCAGTAGTCGGTTCCCAAGCCCAAGATGGTGAGGGCCACACCAATAACGGCAACAAAGAACAACGTCTTGACTTGCCCCTCCTGTCCGGTGCTCGGTGTGGTCGGCGCTGCCCGCCGCTTGCCCATGCCTCCCCGCATCCCCATCACTCCCGTCAGGCCGCTGGACCCTCCCCCGGCTCCGCCCCCCCTTCCATCCTCCTCCTGCATGTAGAATGTGGACCACATGGCAACTGTGGCACGGCTCACCAAAACTGAAATGGAATAAAGAGAGTGAAGTGCATGCAGGGACAAACCACATTGCTGTGAAACTAATTTTTTGAAAGAAGCACAGAACTGAAGAACTGCATTAGGGAGGATCGCTAGGATGACCTCACAAGGGTGGGTGTACTGTAACTAAAGAATGGGAAGAGGGGATGAATTAGCTATTGCGAGCAGATAGAGAGAGCAGACTGGGAACAAGGTCACGGAGGGTATAGAGACACCTGGAATTAGAGTATGTGGTTGACAGTGGGAAGGATGAACTCATGAATATGGATGAGACCTCTGCATAAATATGGTGTTTTGCTGAAAATGAAAGGGTACACAGATAAATGGGTGGGTTGATGTGGAACAGGAAAGAGGTGTTAGAACAGGATCCAGCTCACGAAACACAGAAGGTGACAGAAAAGAGAACTAGGTAGAGGCTGATACTGATATCTGTGAAAAAAAGAAGAAAAAAACAACAAATTTTCACACCGTAGGGAGATTTGGGCGAACAGCACAGTTCAGTTGTAATTTATAGCACAAAGACGTTGGCATGAAGACCATGCATGCATGCCAATGCCACTTCCTGATAACTTAATACTGGGAAACAGAGTCAGTAAAGAGGAATTATAGAAAGATTCTGTCTACTACCACAGGTGGGCTGAAGTAGTTTGTTCCAAACTGTTTACACCCCTAAGGTTATCACTCAAACTTAACTTATTATTACATTAGCTGAATATAGCCTTATCTCACTAAGGGTAGGGTGGACTTAGGTCCCTGTTGCAGTCTTATTGCATTAGCTGTCCCTAAATTTTGCACAAGGCGCACATTGGCTACATGTTATCATTACTGAGACACCTCTTCTTCAATTAGTACTACCTCTGTCCTATGATACTGTTTGGTCTGTGTAGGTGTAACAGTCCTGACTCCAGTGGCATATTTGGGGACTCCAAATGAAATATAAATATGGGAATACACGTCAGGTTCCAATCCTGGAAGGCTGTAGTGCCAGGAGGTTTTTGGGTTGTCTCTGGACTTAAACAATTCATGTAAGTCACTGATTGGCTATAGAATCTACATCATGCATCCTGTTTCCAAGGCTTAAACATACTGCTTATTGAAAGAAAACCACGAAACTTTCTGACAATTCAACCCTCTAGGACCCGAGTTTTGGAGTACTGGAAAACTACTACTATGGTACACACATATCTGCATGTAGAGGACACAGCATTCTCTTTGCATGGCTTCAAATATGCTATTGAGCAGGATTTCCAACTTTCCACCCATCGCACTGTGGTAAAAAGGGGAATCAAACTGAATGCAATTGGCAGCTGTGATTGGCCAGTTGTTCTCCACAAAGCATAATTGCACCGAGCACTGGGTGTTCTGCTTAAAGCTGACACACTTAAAATAGGCACAGTGGCATCTTACTGACATAAAGCTTTCTCTGACAAGCTGAATGGTTAAGTGAGGCATTGATTTCTAAACAAAGACAGATATGGTGTTGTGTTGTTATAGTTAGCGGAGTAATCTTTTGGGCCGGTCATTCATTCAGAAAATCCAAGTTACAATTACAACACCTACTGTACAACTTCTACTATCAATGACCATAACAATAACAGACTATGAGACTGTACATAACAATAACAGACAATATGACTACGGACGTAATGGTACAAATAATCAATCAATAACTGCATTGCCTATAATAATGGTTTATAGAACAGCCATATGGCACTGTACTTTTAAAGTAAATTTTTTGAAAAACATTTACACTGCAAATTACACTGCATACTAAACTGCAAAAGAAGCATTGCAGCACAACTGCACTTACTTTAGTTAACAGGTTTTCAGTTAAATAAAATATAAAATTTGTGCACTGGATTATTTCATTACAAAGTGTTATGGTAAGAGTTCTGATGTGCCAGATCATTGCATTTTTGGAAAGTACAAAGTAATCTAAAAAGATTAATTATTTTTCTCTCTGCAGTATCAGTAATAAACTTATGCATAACTTAGTTTGTCTGCGCAATAATATTGCTTTCCCTTTGGCAAATAATCCATTAAATAATGTATTATTATGACATAATAAATAGCATCCTGTAAGCGTTTATACTTTGATTAAAAGGATGAATACAACCATCCTAAGTGTTCAAGCAGTATTTTAAGAATCACACAAAAGGTTCATTCAGCCAATTAAAACCAATCAGTTTGTCTTCAATGCATCTGTGTAAAACATACGAACCAGATTTTTGCATACAGTATAAAACCTGGTCTTGAACATTCAGTCAGAACTAACCATGGGGTTGCCAGGGATTTAGGGCCCCATGAAAAGATCTCACATTGGGCGCCACCACCCCAGACCACCCCATCCTTGCATAATTACTGCACAGTTTTTGCAGGATGCTGTCAGTCAGGGCTCTTGGAATCATCAAAGTGACATTGACTTAATTCCAGGGGAGATTTCTTGAAATGACCACCAATAAAAGTGGAAAGAAATGAATTTGAAGGGCTATATAAGATTTTGCCATGAGGAGTGGCAAGAAAATCTTTCCGATATGTCCTCAAACCCAATAAAAGTGACATACAAGCATCTCATCAGTGTTGTCAACGTGGCCTAACAGGAATATGAATTATGTAGGCTATATTTTGAATGTATGAACATAATTGTAGGGTATTACAAACAAAAAAAACAACAAAATTATATTATTTCAGAAGATTATATATATATATATATATATATATATATATATATATATATATATATACACACACACACACACAAACACATATATGTATGTATGTATGTATGTATAAATTAATATGTTCTATGTAGGCTACTATCGGTAGGGCTAAAATATTACATTTCTTAATGTAGGCTATTCGATATTTGTTGAAAAATAACATGGCCATGCTTTCTGTGCATCGTTTTATATCAAAGGCGTGAACACAATCGAAGGCCACTGTACTGCTTAATAGCCACAGGTGTGCGCGCGAATACAAACCTATTAATCTCATGCACTGGCTGGGTGTAAAGACGATAGCTAAGGAAAATAGAGCATCAAACAAATCTTATCATCGAGTACTTAGCATAGCTACAGTAGCTACAGGTTGTCAAATCAATGCTCACCAATCGTCTCTCCGTCTATCAGTAGAAGATGCGCGTTCTAACAAATTGTCAGTGAATTTGACCAAAATCCATTTCTGCATTAAAATGTGCTATTCGCGATGTATTGTAAGCTAACTGTCGTGCTTTTCTTTCATCCTATTTCGAAAAATGCTGAACTAAAACCTAAAATGGCAGCTTCTTTCCTTCTGCCTTTGCGTTGGCAGTCGCCACGAAAACACTGGAGTTGCCTTGTTGAGACACACTTCAGCCAGATCCATGCGAAGGAAAAATATGTGTTCATCCCATTTATCTTTGCTGCTGAAAGATACATTTTCCGCTGTGACAAAAGCATTGTGTAGCTATTGTGCGTAACCGTGCGGATATGAACACACGCATTTATTTTTTCCTTTCTTTAATAGCAAACAATCGGCATAAAAGAACATTGATTATGTAATTGTTTTGAGGTTTTGACATTTACATATAAATATCGGTATCAAAATAATCCGTATTTTCAACTAGATCCACTACAGAAATAGCATATATTCACGAAGCTAATTGCTAAGAAATTATATTATGTGATGGCGTTTAGAAATTTAGAAATAATGGCATATTGATTTTTTTATGTGTACAAGCATAAAGCACAGCACGTATGACTGCCATCATGTCTGCTAAGAACAACCAGCATTACAAATTCAGTTTATTTTTTTAAATGGCACATTATCACGACATATATACATATATTTAAGTTCCACTTTGACAATGTTGGTAGCATATGTGTTTGACCACAACCAAGACAACTTTACTAATCACAACAATGACATGAATATTTGCTGACCTGTTTCATGTGTGCAGTTCAGTGCAGAGACGCACTTGTAAGTCAACTGAGAGAGAGAGAGAGAGAGAGTGAGAGAGAGAGAGAGAGCGAGAGAGAGGGAGAGGGGGGGGGAGCTGAAAATGGTGTATGGTTGCAGATGGGAGCATATATGCTGCTCATATCTCCGCTTGTCTGTATTTTTGTAAGTATATTCAGTAGGTTTCTGTTTGTCTCTGCCTGTCTGTAAGCATATTTATGTAAAGGTGTTAGTTTCTGAGACTGTGTTTTGCAATTCTATTTTTGACCACCACCTGCTAATGGCATTGGGAGTGGAGCAGGGGGCTCTGTGAAGGGGTAGACTGTACGTAAGTGTAAGATGTTATACTTCTTATACAAATTCTTACCAGTATTGTGACTGTGTTATAAAATTGGCTTTTTTCTGTAAAGGGAAGTGTGATGATAGGACAAGAACTGGAGAATAGAAATGATTGAGATAAAATTGAGGTAGATATAGAGGGAGGGTTCAGTTGGGTTGAACTCGAACACTAAGACCCCAGATTGGATTTGGATCAGACCCAGCTAGAATTACATTTGCGTATGCATGTCTTCGCCCTTCGCAAGTAATTTCACCTGGGATGAACCATGATTTAACCCGAATGATAAACTGAAAGAAAAGTTGTGACAGTTCAAAGGCACCTGAGAACTTTTTTTTTTTTTTTTTTTTAGATTGGCTGGGGTTGGTGTGTAAGATGTTTTAATACAAAGGAGTACAGCCATTTGAAATATAAATGTTCTAATATAATTTAAATACAGTGAATAATGTTCCAAGTGCTCTTCTCCTTCATGGCATCTTCTCACTGTCTTTAATCTGCATTTGATTAGTCACTACCCTTAATTCTCTTTTCCTCTTCTTCTGTATTCTCATACTGACCATCAAGATCCCACGGACACTCATAAATCAATCTTCCTCATTTTAAACCCAAACCACGTATCCCTTTGTCTTACAGCCCTGATACCACCTGTTCTCTCATTTAGAAAATATGTATTGTATTAAATGTGATCTGAAAGCTGGCTGTGACACACTACTATCCATACTGTAACTAGCAAGTGATAATTAAACTCAGTTTATGTCTCTCCACACAATCAGTAGTGCTGTGGAACTCCAGGGTGGGTGTGTCTCACAAGAAAGTTGTCATTTTTGAGAGTACTGTAGCCTGCTGTAATTCTTGTGTTTTTGGATTCTTCTATTGCCACTTTAATTGTATTTCTGCAGGACCCAATCCCCATTCTACTCCCAAACAACTATCTGCAATTTGTATTCAAGGCTGTGGTTTGTGTAGATAATTTTCATTGGGAATTAGGAACGAAGTGTTTCCTTAAATGTTGCAATGACTAACAACGCCCCTTAGATGGCACTGCCATATTACATTAGATAACATGATCTGTAAGCAAGGCAAAGCCAAAAGATCCCAATTCACCTCCTAATCACTCCCCCTCTGTTTTGAGTTACACTTAATTATAAGTGTCACTTACGTAAGGGCCACTTGCACGCGATGGCAGGCATCGAAGTGATAGGATACATAAGAAGCAGCATTCGCGTGGGACGCACGTGTGGCCTGCTCGACGAATCGGAATTTACAAAAAACGAATTATCGATAATAAATCATCACCGCTTAAATTAATATCACTTAACAGTTGGGCACAGCGAGCTACTTTGAACCGCCACATTTGCATTACAAATAATGATTACAGCAATTTATATTGGTGTTATCAGTACACTTTAATCATCAAAATTTGCATCATAATTTTATACAGCACTTGTTTGCAAACAAGACAATGCTGCGATGACCATGATAATTGTCTTTTGAAAAGGCATGACATAGCAGTCAAATTGCATTTGAATGTGGTTAGCTCTGCCATGCTTTAGCGATTCTGGCAACGGCATTAAGCAACGCAATGCCTGCTGGAACAGCACTTGCTTTTAAGCCAGGTCTTTAATGTCCTCATCACTGTGGGAGTGTCAGAGGGCCAAACAGCCACTACCCCTCACTGAAATTTGGCTCACTCAGTTCTGGGACAACCCTTGTACAAGATGGTGACTTTCGTGAATGAGCAAAATGAGTATTATTGGTGAATTGAGACCAGGCCATAAAGTGTAATCACTTCCCTTAAGGTGATCTAAACCTTGTACTGTATGTTGAAGGATTCACACTCCCTCAAACAAAGCTTCGTATGCAGATTTTGTATGCTTAATTTTATCCAGTGATTTATTCTGCTCTTAAATCACATAACTGGTATTTAGTTCAGGCATTCTGTCTGAGTGGATTTTGTTTCCTTGTCATTTTAAGCAGAACATTTCCAGTTGCAAACCGGGATTGTGAGCAGATAGCACTTGTGCCGGAACAAAGTGTGCTTGCTGATTTCATTGTTTCATTTGACACAATGAAGACACTGTGTGTGTGTGTGTGTGTGCATCTGCATTTGTGTGTGTGTGTGGGTGGGAGTGTGTGTGTGTGTGTGTGTGTGCGTCTGCATTTGTGTGTGTGTGTGTGGGTGGGTGTGTGTGTGTGCATTTGTGTGTGTGTGTGTGTGTGTGTGTGTGTGTGCGTCTGAATTTGTGTGTGTGTGTGGGTGGGAGTGTGTGTGTGCATTTGTTTGTGTGTGTGTGTGTGTGTGTGGGCGGGGGTGCCTAAGGGGTTGTACAGATTCGCTTCACACACACTGTGGTGTTCCTTTGACACTCACTTAGCGGGTTTCGGGTTTCTCCGCCAGTTGCGCAGACACATTGGCAGCATTCAGGCGCATTGTGCTTCAGTGCTGGGGCAGCAGCTCTCCTGGTTATTCAGCTGTTTCTCCAGCCCACTGGTGCAGGGCTGCTTTCAGATCCTCACCCAGCTCAGCTCAGGCACCTTCGTGATGATCGCTCTGAATGAGGCTCCAAAACTGCCGTGTTACTGTAGAAAGGCATGCAGAGAACTCAAAGATAAAAAACCTAACATCCATCATAGTGCCAGCCCCAGGCTTGGATCCATCCCTGAAACGGCCCGCCATCGCAAACATTTTGTTTGTTTTTTTTTGTTTGTTTGTTTGTTTGTTGGCATTTATGTATCCCCCCGCAAGACCTCATCCTAGATTCAGGTCTGCAGTGTTTACTTTCAAGGTTCCCAACACACCATCGCTAACAGTGTGTTTCTTTTGTGCTTAAAACTACAGAGGGTATTACACAACTGTTTGTGTTAGAATTCCATCAGAACCCCCATCGCTCGCACACTATAAGATTCAAGGCTCTGTGGTTACTGAATTACAGCACAGGGAATCCATTATGGTTTCTTTTTAATGGAACCATTGGGCAATTGGCAAACACAGCACATCCAAACAAACACAGTTAAAGGCATACAATATGTATGAACAGGACTTACAATTATACTGAAAATCACAACAAAGCCTAAATATCCATTTTCACAGCTTCATCTTCAGAGACACTAACCATCTTCATTGTTTAGGAGAGTAATTGTTTCATTGTTTACCTCACTACAAATAAACACATCTGCAAATTTTATATTCCATGTTGTTGGGCTTGGATCGTATTAATAATATTAATAGGCAACATGTAAAAAATGTAACTTAATGACACTTATCCAAAGATCACATTAATTTACTGTTCAGTAAAAACACACATAAGCTTGACAAGAGATGCTCTGAAATACCTTTGATATATCTGCAGACTTTTTTGTTGAAAGTTTTTAATGACATTTCCATGTTTTCAGTTTGTTGCATTTTATTTTTAAACTTTCTTTTTAAGAACAGGGGAACCCAGCAAACCTAAATGAAGACACAAAACTTGCAAATGTGATTTCAAAGATAAAAACATGATCCATTAGCGGTAGAACTGGCATTATAATAAATTATGTAATATATTTATTTTGTATGCTTACTGTATTCACATTGCTAATTATTGATATTAGCTTGCTTCATGCCCCTGAATTCCCCCAAAAAATCACAAACCAATGCTGATGATGATAAAAATTATCATCATTATACAAGGCCTACATGATGATACATTTTTATTTAATCTTAGGAAAATAATAAAGTCATTTCATAATGATTATCAATAAACTACATGTAATGTGTTTATTAATTATAATAATAATAAGAAGAAGAAGAAGAAGAAGAAGAAGAAGAAGAATAAGAAGAAGACGAAGAATACACTGCCCTCTCCTTACTCGCGTAATCTCAGTAGCTGTTGTTTATACCCTCAGCAGTGGGTCTACTCCTTGTGAAGGCCCCAACTCATAGGCCCTTGTTGGGGGTGTGGGGGGAGGGGGTTGAGATGTGGATCTAGTTATCTTTGCTTTCCAGCAGCACGATTATTATTTTCCGCATGGACTATATGGAGTCCTTTTATTCTGATGTTCAGTTAGTGCTCTTTAGATAAAGTTAAATATTTGGTTTGTTAGTTTGTTTGCTCAGTGCACTTTCGGGCTGCCTAGCAGCCCTGTTAGGCTATAAAATTTTAAACACAGTCCCAGCTGTTCTCTTTTAATCCTGCCAACATTATGCCTGCCTGGGTTTCTTCCTTGTCTTTCCCACCCACAGAATTGGGCATTCCGTATCCGTCCAATAATTCCATGATTCCTGAGTCCCGGGGTCTCTCTCTCTCTCATTCGTTGTTGTTTGTTAGCACTCATCACGCACTAAATTAAAAAGCTGTCATTTAACTTATAGCTACAAACTAAAAACTAAAAACTAATAGCAGCTCAATCTATATTTTTCCCTCAGTTGTATATTTGCCATTTGAGAAAATTATTTTTCCTTCATCCACGTCGCCAATTAATCAATAAGACATATAGGGTCTTGACATAAAGTAAAAATGTTTAGTTAAATCAGCTACAATAGTACATTTGATCCCTTTCGGACGCCATGAACACTGTTAAACTTGAAATAACACATCATATTACTGCAAAGCAACTATATGATTAATGGTGCGACATAGCAATGGAATATGGAACACAATCTTTGAGGGTGAGGTGGGACTGACAGGGGTTGTGGAATAAATTCACTGCTATCTTGTGAACCCAAGACACCTTCTTCTGATCTAAATGTGTAAACCGAAAGGCAAACCTCCCCAACAAGAACAGCAAAAAGAAAAAAAAACTTGATGTCTTTGATTAATGGACTGCCCCGTACAGATCTGAATCAACAGTAATGCATCTAAGACAAATACTGTTCTTTCATCAGTCATGCTTACTATGGCAGCGCTCCTATTGGATGACGGGAGCAGACCGGTCATTGGTCACTGCCTTTCTGAGGTGAACATGGGCAAATGGATTTGTCCTACAAGACAAGACATGAGTTTCAATTCAGTGTAACAAGCGGCATTTTATCACCAACAAATGCATTTTTCATCGAAGGGTGGGGACATTTTGTCACCTGGTGGGGGAGGGTGGAGGAAAAGAAGAATCTGCGAAGGGCTGGGGAGAGAAGAGAGAAAAGTATATATGACACGCAAATTATAAATAGCATTTATTTGTGAATTTTTTTTTTTCAGTGGCATAGCTACCCTTACATAATATGTAGGCGAACCGTGAGATAAGGTCTGCATTGTAATAGAGGTAATCACATGTGGCAGAATACTAATAGAGAAGCAGATAATGCATTGCCTTCATAAAGTGCAGATTGTCCATTTGCCTACCCGTCCATTAGTACCATCACAGACGGTACATTATCATTTAAATAATTGTGCATGGACTAATACCTCAAGGCATTTTCTGTATCTGCAATTTTCCGCTGTCTGTTTATGCCAAAATGTTTTCCATTTTCCGGAACGTACTGTAAAGGCAATACTCACATTCCATTCCAAAATATATTCCCTAAAAAATAAACAAAGCTAATAGGCTGAGATAAAGACTAGAGTGTAATTGTATATTCTGACAAGTCCCTCTAAAAAGGATTTTGTCATTTAAAAAATGTAGCTGTATAAAATGGTAAGAACTTGGCTCAAGTTTTCTGCCTTATTATAATAAAGGTATGAGTGTGTGAGTGTATGGTGTGTGTGCCCTGTGATAGATTGCCGGCTTGTCCAGGGTGTAATTCTGCCTCTCGCCCAATGCATGCTGGGATAGGCTCCAACACCCCCCGCGACCCTGCCCAGGATAAGCGGGTATAGATAATAGATGGATAATGGATGGATCATTGGCTTAGGCATCTCCTGCTGATTGACCCTCTCTTTTGAGGGAGACTTTTTCTGTTCGTACCCCAGCATTGTCTTACCTGGGCAGTGTCAGGCGTGGCCACGCTGTAGGGGCGGGAGTGGAAACGGCTGCGGCGGAGAGGAGAGGTGGAGCGGTCCTCCCCCGTCTCTGCACTGAGCTGGCGCATTCGGGGAAATCCAAGCTTGTCCAGGTACCCAGTGCTGGCACTGTTCACTTTGGAGAGCAAGGGAGAGCTGGTGATGGGGGGAGACAGACAGAGAGAGAGAGAGAGAGAGAGAGAGAGAGAGTGGAAAGAGGAGAGCGGGCATCATAATCAAAACCGCAGAACCAACTCCAGGTGCAGCTGAATATTATTTCCGTAATGTCCGCGTGTACTGAAATGTAGCGATTCAGTCCTTATTAGTGTTCAGTCAGTGGACAGACCTGCTGTCGTGCTGGCCTGCAGACGCCGGGCAGGGCTGAGTGTAGGAGAAAGGGAACCAGCCTCTCCTGTCACAGTGAGAGAGAGATGTTAGGATGCAGGCCGTGTGATACGTTACTGTACACTCCTGACTCTCAGCCGCACGGTGCTCAGGCACACCTCCCCGTTCTCTCGTTCTGCCCGTAGTGCCACCCGTCTCGAGGCTCGGAGATGAGGAGTGCGAGGGTGTCCCCGGGAAGGAAGTGGAGGAGGCAGGTACCCCCGTGCCCGCCCCCACCCAGCTCACCCCCGCCAGGGATGTGCGGAAAGAGGGCCTCCACCCGGGTAGGAGGGGCGACAGGCAGCACTCTGGGCAGAGTTCCTCCTGGGACAGAGAGGAGACGGGCATCAGCTCTGAGAAGCGATGACATCACACAAGCAAGGACATGCTCTAAAGACTGCTTGCAGATCCAGGTGAAGATGGGACAGCCATAATCACATGACAGGAAGTGACAGGGAAATTACGAAGACTGGCTTACCCAGAAGCCCCAGCCTCGCCTCACTGATGGGCCTCCGGGGCAGCGGCAAGGTGGAGGTAGCGTAGAGCTCGGCCGCTTTCATCAGCATGGGATTGTGGGAAGGCGGAGAGCTGCTGAGACCTTCCTGGTGGGCCACTGGTGTTTGAGCCCTGGAGAGAGACTCGCCTTGGGACAGACGAGGGCTGTGAGGGGTATTCTGGGACGCAGATGAACCTTGCAGAGAGGAGGATGAACCTGTGGAACTCTGGCTAGCTGACACGGTGGCAGACACAGGTGCCGTATGACTATGAGAGACGCCAGAGGCGGTGCTGCCAGGGGTAAGCGAGGCGGTTTGGAAGGGGCTTGATGTGGTGGAAGTGTTGACCCGGGTGCTGCTGGTGCAGGTGTGGCGTGGCGTGTGCTGGGGCGTGAGGTTAGCCTGCGCGTAAAGGGAGCGGGAGGTCTGGGCGCCCGCGTCGTTCTGGGCAGGGGGAGTTTCGCTCCGGGAGGAAGGCGGGGCACGTTGCGTACGGGGGTTGGGGTCGCCATTAAGCAGGGGCTGGACTTCCTGGACCGACAGCCTCTGAAAGGGTATTAGAAGTGTTTGAAACCAGAGAAGACCCTGAATTGAAGCTGGAAATAGAGGCAGTGACCTTCAAACTGATCAATGCGCTCAACCAGCTTTAATTTGTCTGCGCTTCCTTAACGAGGCTGCCAATTAGCTGAATGACCGAAATAAACCTGAGCCCACTAGCGGGGAATTTTCCCTTAACTGTATCACAGGTGACACCATTCATTTCCTTCACGTCACATTAGAGTATTTAAATGAGACGGTTAAATTCAGGAAAAAGTCAAATGAATCGCGTAATTACAAAGATATCACTTAGACGTGGCAATTTGTCTTTTATGTGCAATCAAACAAGCTTTGAGGGCAAAGTGCAAACGGCTCATATTGAGGTAGCTGGTGTATGTTCATAAAGTACATGAGCTGTCAACATGCCCTGGAAATGGGCAGCAATACTATACAATGGTGCTATCCACGTGGCCAAATTACTAAAAATTCATATGTACAGTGTAATTGTTACACAGAAGTGTTAAATAAGGGGAAAGGAAATTAACACAAGGAACAATTAGAATAAAGAGAACCAGATGCCCGCTGGTACAGATAATTGCAGTTGGTCAATTAGTTGCTTGATTGGTACTCAAACAAAACAAAAGCAAATGGGTTGAGTGAAATGACCGATTTAAATACGGATTTTCTGCCACCTCTATTACGAGTTAATCAGAGCTGTCAGAGGTTTCAATGGGTGGGGCGAAGACCAAACAAAATGTTAAGCACAGCTTCATCTTCTCCATTATTCATTTGAAGGCCTAGTGCTTGCTTTATGACAGCACTCCAGTTAAAAAGGCACTATAGACGGGAATGTCGACTTGCACTTTGCCTGAACCATTAAGTGACGTACGTCATAATGGACCAGGCGCTGTAACTCCACCCATTGACCTCACCTGCTCCAATGGCTGCGCTGTTCCCAGCTTGGCCTGACGGAGGAGTTCCGCTATCCCAGCAGCCCCAGTGGCCTGAGGGGCCATGTGCCGGAACAGATGGAGAGCACGGTCTGGGAGCCGCGTGGGCTGCGAGCACGACTGCTGCCATGAGGACAACTTCTGGGACAACAGCTCCCTCACCTGGGCGTAGAGGAGAATGCAGTCTTGAAACCAAATGCTCTTTTACCGTACGGTGTTTATTGTATTTTATTTTATTTACCGTTGTACCATTAAATGGAATTTCACGTAAAATAATACAAAAAAGAACACAACACATATTTTCATATGTGGCAAAAATAACAGTTTAAAGACTTCATGCCAGTCAGGCACAAGAGTCATGTATTTATGTACAATTCAATGCTTGTGCAAACATCTTCAATGCAATCTTTAATCAAGGTTTTAAAATGACCAATGATATGATGGTATGGTATAGTATGATTTCACGACCAAAGAGGGCATAATAACTGATATATTCTATCATACATCATACATTATATATGTTGTATATTATATCAAGATAATCACATAATCACGTTTCCCCAATGTTATTTTCTCAAGCTGGTTTTCAGTGTAAGGAGCAAACCTCATGAATACATTGATGGATTCATATTCAAGCTCACACAAATGTTTATGTCTGTATGAAACCTGAATTACCCTGCGGCTCTTTCTGTAGATTGCAGGGGAGTGTCAGCGTTCTTGCATTCTCTTTATCCGGCGAAACCGTCCGGCGAGAAAGAGTGTGGCTCTAATAGCAACTGAACTTAAGCTTCAGTTTTTTTTAGCGCTTCCTAGTGTGTTTTCTGAATTTACTGCAGTTAAAAATCCAAGTATAACTCATGACTGCTGAGTGAGACTGCACGCACACACAGACACAGAGAGACACACACTCGCAAGCACACAACGCCTCGCACTCCCAGGAGCAGACGCTAGGCCCTACCTTGCCGTGGTAGCTGATGAAGATCTTGGTGGACGTGCAGTGGCGGTCCACCAGGAAGCTGTACCGCCTCCTCTCCTCGGTCAGGGCCGTGCGGAACCCCACCGCCACCAGACCGTCCAGCTCCCCCTGGTGTTGGCTCATCAGCTCCACAAGCTGCAAAAAGGAGGATCATGTGTTAGGAAAGATGTACCGTATAACACCATGCTCTCAGCCTCACCAGCCTCACTCTGATCGGAGAAATTCTCTCCTCCCCTGCTTCACAAAAATGCTGCATAAAACTTCAGGTCCATTAAACTGTCCACAAAAACACTACACCTGCAGTGTATAGCTAGTCAAACATGTTCTTTTCAGAGTATGTCCTCAAATCGCACATTCCAGTTGTTAAAATGACCAAACGAGCTGATAATATGCTGGGAGTGGAATAATAACCTGTTACAAGCTGTGTTTCACAAGGGTCATCCACTGTATGCTCAGATCAGGTGTGCTTGATGGTTCATTTGTTCAGCTTTCAACAGGGCTCCTTACATTTGAATGGGTGAGAATGAGTTATTGTAGACTTTAATTAGATATTAGTACAGTTAGTGTGGATCTAGGGAGATTACTAAACTGACCATTAGAAAGTGAGGGTGGATGGTGGATGGGTATGGATTCTATGATACATTAGCACTGCTCTTTGTGTTAATGTGGGCTGGAGACACACACACACACACACACACACTCACACACACACACAAATACGCACACACACACTCACACATTGGCATTGTACTGCAAGGCCTGCTGGGAAAACCTTTTTGATATAGAACATTGTGTGCGAGATAAGACTAGGAAGCAAATTCAAGACCAGCACTGAGAGACATAAATCACAGAGCCACCTGCTCTCTATCGACCATCATACCCTGACACAGCTGTCCCACAATCCTTTTCCTGCTCCCAGCTAGTTGGGATATAAATGAAAACTTCAAAAGGGATGAGTGTAATTTTAATTGAACACAATGTTCTGTTTAAAATTTGAATTTATGCCTAAAGAAACGAAACACTCCGAATAGCAATCAGAAAAGTATTAACACCAACCATAATCACAGCTTACAATTTAACAGTTTAAAGATTTATCACCATCACAGCTGAGTCAATCATCAATACAATAATACAGCCTTGATATTGAAACAGAATGTGTGGATATTTAAAGAATGTAAAAAAAATCAAATCAAAAAGATTTTGAGAACATGTCAATCAATAGTCAGAGGCGTGTTTCCTAGTTATTCAGAGATAGCTAGCAGGAATCTGGATTTTCATTTTTTTATTTACCCCCTCCCCCCTCATTCTCTCTCTCTCTCTCTCTCTCTCTTTTCAGTAGGCCTGCCTTTGTGTTTCAGTTACCTGTGCTTTTGAGCTTCAGGGATTTTTGCTGGTCTACATTACCTGCATCTCCCGGTCACTGTACTTGTTGGGGTGGCGGCTGGCCTGGCACTTCCGTCGCAGCTTCTTAAGCTGAGACTGGCAGTGCTCGATGGAGTCCGTCCTGGCCCTGCGTTCGCTCTGGTAGTTCTTCAGAGTGGCCTGAGAGATAGGCCAGGGACGTGCAGGTTCATCAGTAGTTCGAGCATGCGATTGAGGAAGAAAGAGTATTTGTCTAAATGTATTTGTGTAGTGCCTTACATACAGTATATATACATATAATTGTGGTGCCAGGAAAGGAGTTGGTGCTGTCCACTAGGGGGCAGTACAGGGCCTAACTACAGGTATGGCCACAGCTGAGAGGCACTGTGATCACCGCAGCTGTGGCCCATTACCTACTCATTGGTCTTAACACTAAAAAGGCCATGTTTTTTTTTTACCACCTTAAACCACCAAGCCTGATGGCAGGGGGGGGGGGGTGTGAAGACAATGGCACAAAATGGCTGAATTTCTTTGAGTAGATTTTTAAAAATTCTAACAATACAGTTATTTTAAGCCCAGCTATTTTGGAAAAGACGTGGAAGGAGGGTATTGCATTTGCTATGCTGGAGCAATTTGCATTTTAAAGTCCAAAAGCCAGATGGCATCAGCTCTGGCCATTTTAGTGTTAATAAAAGGCCTGGTTGGCAGACCTACGGGGAGGACAGTTTTGGGCTGGCTCAGGTGGGTTTGGGTTGTTTTAGTCTTATGTTTTGTCTGCTCTTTTTCCCTGGTGAAGCATTGTTGTGTTTGAGTGTTTTGTTGATTGTTCTGCTCTTGGAGGTAATGAAAGGCAGCAAGCCAACCATCCTTTTGTGTTGTTTTGCTTGTTTGCTGGGTGATGCAGAGGCCCTCCCCAGCCCTGCATCACCATATGCGTGCGTGCGTGCGTGCGTACGTGCGTGCGTGCGTGCGATCCTGTGGTTGCTTGAAAAGGCCTCACTGCACTCACTGTCAGGTATTTGTTGTCCAGCTCCAGTTTGTGCTCCAGCTGAGAGAGGAGTTCAGAATGGAACCGCTTTAACTGTGGGGGGGTGGAGGGGGGAAGGGATAATTGAATCGATCACACAGAACAGCACTATTTCAGGAACATGGGGCTGGGGGTAAGAGTCCCTGCTTCTTTTCCAAATTACAGACGGCTGATTTGGCATAGGGAGCATTGGGGCAGCCCAGGAAAACTCACATTTGGCTCATAGCTAATTTATTGGTTAGAGCCGCTGATTGGGCAGAGAGTCCATTCATGCGTTGTCCCAGGTCTAAATCAGTCTCTGTTCAGAGGGGCAGAATGGAAGCCAGCAGGTCTACTCGCTGCATGCCCATATTTGAGCTTCCCTAGTCCCTAACTCCTTGTTTCTGGATCACAGAGCTGTTGCATTTCCGTGTTGTTTATCCAAAGGTTTACAGATTGTTTTAATATTAGGAAAGCAGCTATTGTTCATTGACTATAAGAGAAATGAGAGAAACATTTGTTTAGTGTAATTTACGGGAGAGGCAGCCAAGAAAATAAGCAAAGCAGGAGGCAGTGGCCAAACTAATCTTGTTCTGTGGAGCAAAGATAAGGTCTGGTCTAATTCAACCGCAGCCTTTGCTCGCTGAACAAGAGAAGTAAAAACAATTCTCCTTTTAATTTTCATTCTCCTGGGGAGCCTGCTGCACCACAAAATATTCTGTTATGCTAGTGATAAAAATTGCAAGAAGACAATGTACTAGAAGGCAATGTACATTCACGTTCTTATAAATATAACAAATCATGTGTCTTTTAATGTACTTACAATACACTTCAATAGTGGCAAAGTGGTACCAATATACATTATACAGAGATTGCAGGCATAAATGCCTACAGTGAAGCATAGTGCAGACTCTTACCGTGTCCTCCAGTTCCACTTGAATCTGCCTGTGTATTTCAGCCATTTGAAACAAGGTGTCACCTGAAATGAGGGAACGTTTTGTAAATGTCCTATATTTAAGAGAAGTTGATGTATTGATATATGTAGATGCGGTAAGCACATATTCCTGAAACCCAGACTTTTGGAGATCGGTCTGGCACTTCGGTATATGTGAAGATCAACTAAGAAGAGAGACAATGTCAAATAATGCCTTTGTGCTCATTAATTTTTAACAGCTGCCTGCAAAAACAGGATTAAGTTGGTTGCCGTTGCATTGTTCAGTAATCATGTTCATTCACATTCACTTCAGATACAACATCTGAAGTAAATTTGTACACAAATTCAGCATTATTAAATTTAGCTCTTTATTCTTTTTCATATAGCACACTTTTAAAACTTTACTCCTGTTCCCTTTCCAGTTTGGAATGCCCAATTTGTGTGTGTTTTTGCTCACTGCTAATTCAGGAGCGTGCATGCGCTCTCCTTTCAATCTGCTAAGCCACTGTTTCTCTTCCACTAAGTGCGATCCTCCATTAGGGCTCACACAGCCGTTGAGTGAGAGGCGCTTGTGTAAGAATGTGCTGCTTGAGCAGGTGGAGTGAGGGAGCCCAACGGACTACAGGTGGTTACTTGTGTGTGAAAATGTGCGGAAATCCTGCCTCCTGAGAGCCCTCCTTTCCCTGTGGCTCCCACATTACAGCCAATCAGGCAGCACCCTGCAAGGCTAATGGCCCTGGTGCCAGCACAGTCCAGAGTCAGCACTAGACCATGGGGCCCACCTACACACTACTGCAGCGCCACCCAGAAGCTCCATAATGAGTTTTTGGTTCGCCTGAAGTAATCCGTTCCCAGTGGCTCCAGCATTTCTCTGGAACAGCAGCTGCGCAATATCGCAGTTACTCAGTTTGCAATAGAAAGTAAACTTCTAGAAATGTTTTGCTAAGCGTTGTATTGCATTGTAATGTGATTAGAATGGGCTGCTCTGTAACCCAGTGTGGTGAACTGCTTACTGTAAGCTTGATGGGGGATAATGATGGGATTCTGCAAATGCATGGTACATTACTTGACCTTTGGAATTCTCCTTCCCCCACTGTTTCACAAATCATATAGTTGATAATCTCACAACAATGGCCCTTCTCTTTCTCCCTCTAGCGCTTTCTCTTTCTATTGATACAGTGCAGTGAAAGAGGGAGCTCCACCAATGTGCCCCCCCCACCCCCCCGGCCCTATATGCCCACACACACACTGATTTATTGTTTTTTTTTTTAGATCAAAAGAATATTTGATAATAACGTGTCTAAGCACAGGTTAAAGGTGATTCAGAAAATATCCCAAAAAGTTTCCCAGAAATGTTTCCCATAAAAATTGCTCATTCTCTCACATTGTCTGGGAAAAACTGAGATGAGTCGAAAGGACATTATATATGCTTCACATGCATAATTATAACCCAATAAGGAAGAATGCTTCAGAATTGGGAACATTGACACTTATCTTTATCACTTCGGTACTCACCTAACTCTTTGGCCCCCTGGCTGTCACTGGCCAGTTCTCCCAGTTTTACCATAGCATTAAAGTACCCCTTGGCTGCCACCATAACTCCTGGGGATGGGAAGGTGGGAGATGGAACAGTCAGAGACACAGACAGAACAGTAAGAGAGACTGCAGATAAGGTACTGATGTCAGTAATACAAAATCAGAAATTGAGTACTTTTGGCCTTACCTGTCAAGGCTTTTTCATAGAGCTTCCCTGATGTGACAAAACTCTTCAAACTGGGGTTGAATTGGTCCAGGATCCCCTGAAATATGTAGATTGGAAATTCATAGTTTAAGTGCTCTTACTCAACTCTGTACAAGCATTTTAATGCGACTATTTTAAATCCTGTTTTAATGCCTTTATTTTTGTTAAGAGTAACAGTCGTATAATTGTTCTATTATCCTACTATCTGAAAATATTAGCTGTAAGCTAATAATTAAGTTCTATACTACTACTACTACTACTACTACTACTGCTAATACAACTACTACTACCACTGCTACTACTACTACTAACAACAGCAACAACAACCATCATCATCATCTGTTGGAATTACAAAAATGCTCCATCACATTAGTCTCACAAAAATACCTTGTAGATGTTTTCAGTCATCTTGTTGACCTCGTCTGAGCGCGACATGCTGCTTCCCTTGTGAGCGGAGTCAAACTGCAAACCTTACGCTGGAATAACAGCCGACGGCGAACCCCCTGCAGCTCAAACAAGTTCAGAGGAGCGAGAGTCTCGCTTTCAGGAGCCTTCACGAAGCAGCTACAGCAAATCAACCAACTGAAGGCACTATATTCAAAACCTTTCTGCTAAAAATGATACTGCAGCTCTACCTACAGCTATGATAATGTACACACACGTGTATTACTGCCTCACTGACATCCTATACTTTTGAGTGAACCAGCGGAGCTGAGTACCACATCTGCGTTGAAGCGTTATGTTCCAAGAGATGGGTTCCTGCAGGCTACAGCAGTGTGCAAGTTATGAGTGTTTAACTTCTGGTAGAGCAAAAGCTTTGAATCCTGGGTAGGATGCTAAGACCCTAGACAAATATTCACATTCCTACCAGCTTTACAGTTAAAGCCATTTCCCCTTAGATTTGCCTCAGAGAACGGCTTTGTCGAGTTTGTGAGTTTAAAAAAATTGATTGAAATCTGCCCACGTGAACATCAAGGAAGCTTTCCAAAATGGCCGTGTTTCAGTCTGCTGTGGGTCAGTTTTGCTGTGCTGTGTGCAAAAAAAAGGCTAATAAAATCCCACTGGTTTGCACTGCCAGGCTCATCATGTTAAATGCCTTAATTTACATTACGGCTGTTCAGTAAAACCTCACAAAAACTTTATCTTTGAGCCAGTGGTGCCAACTAAGACAATTACAGTAAGCAAGCCCACTTCAAAAACTTGCGGAGAAAATATTAACACAGCCAGGAAGAAGGGTGTCTTGGCGGTTGACCTGCTGGAGTAATGGGCTTAGCGGGATGCTGATCAAATTCTATTGACATGTGAGGAGCTTTTTAGCTAGCCAGCTCTGTGGACTTTTCCCTTCAAAACCTCCCAAATTTGCAGATTCACTTATTATGAGCAGACTTGACACCACAGATCTGTTACACTGATGCTGAAGTGAACAAGGTACTCAGAAGCTTTTTAGGTAAGCAAAAGCCAGAAGCTAGATGTCTAGAGGGGTAGAAATCTAGGTTGAGAGGTGCTTTGACATGAACAGACTAGGTTAACGTTGATTCAGTTCAGGTTTTACCCAGATATAGCCTGATTACGCCCTAGTCAGCTAGAAAACAAATGTAGCCAGATTTTCACCTGAACATCTACATTACATTACATTACAGGCATTTAGCAGATGCTCTTATCCAGAGCGACTTACACAACATTTTACATAGCATTTTACATTGTATCCATTTATACAGCTGGATATATATACTGAAGCAATTTCGGTTAAGTACCTTGCTCAAGGGTACAACGGCAGTGTCCTTACCCAGGAATCAAACCTGCGACCTTTCGGTTACAAGTCTAGTTCCTTACCCACTGTGCTACACTCCGTCCTAGATGGGGTTTCACTGACTTTTCAACACAAAAATGTTCACTGGGTTTGCAGTTACTACACATAGCTGTGTGCCATTAAACCCCAAATCCTTATTCCACAGCATCCTTCAATATACTTTCTGGTCACATTATTACAACAAATGTCTAAACCTACAGCCATTAAAAATGTTTCCATCATTAAATGCTGATGTCAGCAGAGCTTTATGTGGTGGCCTGTTTCTGGGCCATGCTGGTCATGTGATTTTCCAGCTCAAGTTGTGATAAATTGATTTCTCTTTAGCAAAATGTGAGGTTACTTTGTTTGACCCTTTTTTGTCTAATCCATGTGATTGCACCATTTACCTATTTACTGACAATAATAATAATAATAATAATAATAATAATAATAATACAACCTAAACGGTTATTATGCTATCAAAATGATACATTTTATATATGGATTGACAACGTTTTGACCTGAAATGAGTCAGTCATCAGGAAGACAACTGCGTTTCTTCAGTACGGTTGTTCAGAAGGAGGCCCATTTCATTTCTGGGTTTTCACCATTTTTCCCCCTTGGCTATCTCATCTTATTATTTGGATGTGCTTGTGCCAGCATGCACTGCATTGTGTACTAGCCCATGGCCTGTGCTGTACAGATTGCATTGTTACAGCCCCTAAGCTTGTCCCAGTACCTCTCTTCCCAGGAACTGCTATTGGATGCTGTGTCTATGTTGTTGACTGCTGCATTGGATTATTCTCTCTCTCTCTCTCTCTCTCTCTCTCTCTCTCTACTAGCACTTCAGGTAAATCAAATTTTCTGAAAACAGGAGATGTGTTTGAGTGCACACTATATGTCTGCAGTTATTACTGTCTATTTACACAGCGTTTGTGTGCTCTACCGACAGATGAAATCAAATCAGAGGAATCCCACATCCTTTACAGTCGTTCATTAGGTGACCATCAGTGGAATGAATTTTGTTGGGTAAACTGTACCATTATGCATCCCAGCTTTGAGGGAAAATGCACATGGGCATCTGGGCGGCTGATCGTCCTCAGCCGCTGCTCTGGCGCGTGGTTGGGTACTTAATCCAGACGGCGTCCGTGTCAATGGCCAGCAGTCTGGCTGGGTGGCAAATAATTAGCGTAGCACGAGAGGGAGGGAGGGTGCGTCTTAACGCACGCCGATGACTTCCTCTGGCCGAGCAGGCACGCACAGTCCGCACGCGGGACCGAGCTCATCAGACTCAAGGGCTGCGTGAGCTTAACCGGGGGTCTGTGGGGTGAGAAGAAGCAGCAGCTCGACGTCACGTGTGTCAGAGGGGCGCAGCGGAGGGGGCGGGTCAGCACGAACACAGAGAGCTGGGAGCAGACTGTTCCAAATGAACAATATAATATAATATAATATAATATAATATAATATAATATAATATAATATAATATGCTTTGAGTTGACTCTATTCTGAGACTATATTACTTGAGTATCCCTTGTGTTGATTTTACACAGAACATTTTGCAGTATTGGTGTACTGTATAGTGACAAACAGGGAATCCACTTGTAGAGCTTATTCCCGGTTTTATCTTGTGGAAAATAGAATAACAGACTGTCTGAGAAATATCTGTTTATTCCCTCTCCTGTGTCATTTCAATGTGCATAGGCCACACTCATAGCCTCAATAAAACCTGGACTTACTTCTCTCCATTCTTCTGTTTATCGATTCACCCTGTGCTCAGTACAGAGAAGAGCCCTTTCTGATCTGCAGTGTGGGTTGTCTGTGTGTATTCAGAGCAGGAGAGAGGGAAATAATCTGGCCAATTATCTAATTACGAGCCAGATTTGGTCCAGTCACTTTGTTTTTTTGCCTTTAACTTTGAAGAAACTGCTTCAGTCATGTGCATTATCAGTACTATGAGGTGAGGGTGCCCGCTGCTGACATTCATGGAAAATAATATGTTAGAATCAAAAGCTTTAATGCTAACTTATATGCTGGAGCCAAAGTTGAGGACAAAGTTTAAAGTTCAAAGAGGGGTCAGTCCTGCTTACGGCATGGGAGTTTATGTGGACAATGGGATTGTCCATGGAAAGACATGGTTCAAAATGATTGTACATTTTAGAGACGACAAGTTCATTTTGGATCCTAATTTTTTGTTTCAAATAAAAGTTATGTTAGTTTTGTATGTGTACAATTTTTTAAATGTATTATGTAATTAAAGTTTTCTTTGGGATAGAGTTAAAGAGCTAGACAGCTACGAGAAAGGGAGAAAGAGAGAGGGGGAGAGAGAGAGGGAAGGGAGAGAGAAAGAAAGCTGGTGAGTCAAAATTATCTCCTGGAAGTAAATCTTCGGCAATCTGATTAGTGAGATGGTCTAGCAAGCCCGTGACTTCTGGATCTTCCGCACAGGTAAGGAAACTAGCGTTTCTGTTAAATGAAATAACTGAATTAAATGCTTTTAGTATTTTTATGTTTTCTTTATGTACAGAGAGTTGTTCATTCCACTAGAATCAAGCCATGTTAATTTAAGTTTTGTATTTTCTTGTTACTTTGCTATGGCAAAGTGCTTAGTTTAACCTCTCTCCCAGATTGTGAATTACATGTCACTTGTGCTCAGAATGCTTCATATTCTTGTGATTGTCACATGTCTTATATCGTATTTTGGCATCTTCAAAAATTGCATACATTTAATAGTGTTGTCTGTTCATGTGGTTGTGTCTATGGAGGGTTGATATTATGCAATCACAAGGGGCACTGCAGTGGTTAAACACTGAGAGGCTTCAGAAGGAAATGCATTATTGTAACATAAGACAAAGAGCAACATTCAATTTGGTTTTAATGAAGAGGCCTTTTCCAAAAGGATTTTGTGTTCTTGCTTCAAAAATCTAGCGAAACATCTGGAACTGAATATCATAAAATGAAAGTTTTTTTTTCTTACATTGAAGCAGATTAAGAATTACAATTTTATACTGGAGGTAAATATAGTTTTTGTATAATCTTACACAAATTGTCTAACATTCCTTGAGAGGGAAAATGCATGGGATCTAATTGCTTTGGTCTTGGGAGACAGAGTTGCCATGGTTTTCTCCCCAGATCTCATCACAGGCCTCATTGGGCATCCATTAGTTTCAGTTTCTAGCTGTAGTTTTTAAGCCTGTGTCACATACTGCAGTTCCAATACAGTCCTCTTTTGCACCAAAATTAATCAGGAATGCTGTATAAGAACCTTTTAAAAAAAAAAGCTCATTTCACATTTCTAATAAGAAAAAGGTTTCAATTGTTTTTTAGGTTGTAGAAATCTCTGAAAACACCATGGCATTATGACTCTGTTGGGACACAGATGTATCCTTAAATTTATTTTATTTTTTTTATTTTTTTGGGAGGAATATGAGTCATCTGGATGAATACTATAACGCAGCTTGTGTTTTGGGAGTGGTTCAGACAACAGTTCTGCACCTTGCTGCCAGCAACCATCCGACAACAGTCATGATAAAACATGTATATTTTGGCAAGCTGACTGACACAGTATGCAGTCTAAATTATATGATATGGAGACTGTGGGCACACAGAGATATTTATTCTGTACTTGTTTCTACTTGTCAGGAATTCAGAGCACCAATAAATATACAAATTAATATGAATCTAAGGAAACAATGAAACTGTGATTATTTGCTATTCACTCAGTATAATCAATGTGCTATTGTGTTTCTTACACGCGTAGAGTTTCGTATTTGTGCAAAATTTGTGCAAAACATGTTCCTTTATTCCCAGAAAAAAAGAAAAAATATATTTTTTTAAAAACTGCACAAATATCATAGGCTATTTCAGTGGAAAGAAAATACCATCATCACATACAGCAAATACATAGCCATCCCTTTCAAGCAGCCAGTCAGTGCAGCTAACTCATGAGGAGCAGCATTGTGAAGGCGAAAGATAATAACAATCAATAATTAGAATTTCTGTTAACAATGCTGTACATCTGCAAACGTTTAGATGTAGCCAGTTGTATGTCTGGTTATCATTATTTTCTTTGTAATGTAAAATTGTTATATTGTATATGTTTCAGGACAATAGGATCAGTGAGTGGAAATGTAGAGAAATACAGGTTTCCAACATCTACCCAGAGACAAGGGCCAGATGGTGAGTACAGTGTGAGTGCCTCGTTTTAAGGGCAGAGCAAGAGTTTACGGAAAAGCTTGTACGTCAGATGAATTCAGAAGGTGCAGTTAAGATGCCATAGCGTGCACATATTTTGTCGTGGCAGAGTGTTATTTCTAACAGGCAGCTGGAGTCACAGAGAGAAGTTTCATCACTTTGGCACAGAGAGAAGTTTTGCAAGGCGAAACAAAATGAAGGGAAAGTTGCACTCTGGAATAGCAGAGGGCAAGCTCAATGGACCGACTTTGCTATCGAAGCACGCAGACGCCGATCACTTGTTACAGCCTTGGCATGTGTGACGAATGCCTGAAATGGTTTTCTGTGCCAAGCCAACGCGCCAGCTAATTAATCCTAAAATCCAATTAATATGTCAACCATGGAAGCAGGAAAGACTCTGCCATGTTTTCAACTTCAACTTGGCAAATCCTTTCTCTGCCTAGCATACCTTTCAAATTCGGTTTGACCCAAAAGTGGGCTGAAGCCCTTCTTCTTTTCTTCTTCTCCGTCAACCAAATATAACATGAAAATAAATCTGGGGGGAAAAAATGAATGGAAGCGTTCTCCTGTTAAATACATATTTCTTGCCATTTCTGTTTAATTTTAGTAACCCCAGATCTAAGATTCAATTAAATTTTTGTCAATCAACTAAACATATCATTTTTGTAAAAAGATTAGATATTTACATATTGAATTTGTTCTTAAAGGAGTACCATGGTGATTTTCACACTTTCTCGGTTTTATGTGCTATTTGCACAAGAGGCATTGAAGAAACACAATGAGCAAAGTATTAAATATGTCCGTTCTGTATTTTTGGAGAAATATGCGTTTTAAATTCATCGTCCTATTTTCAACCGGTTGAGAGAGTTGTCATTTTGCTACGTCACGAATACAGTAACCACTCCCATTTCCACGCCCCGTAAAGAAATCTGACAGGGCACACCGCCCTGCTGTTCAGACAATGCAAATATTTGACTAACGTTAGGTTCACTTAAATTAGAGTGCCTTTAGATTATTTCTGGTTATATTCATTTAGCTAGCTAGCTAACGTTAGCTAGCTAGGAGGTTTGCTTTCATAAGGCAATGTTATCGATAACGTTAGCTTGCTAGTTTGCTTTTATGAGGACGTTATAGTTGTGCTTTTATCTTAACTTGGCTAGCTAGATAGCAAAAATTATAATTGGATATAAGTCAACGTCCTTACCGTAGCTATCTACCGATACTTGATATACTAGGCCTACTAAGCTAGCTAGCTTGTGAAAATTCAGTCTCCCAAAGAGAGCGCGTATCATGGGAGTAGCTATGGTAACGGGGCACGGTCTGTCAATCATAGCTAACTGACAGTTCTCATTACCACGCCCAGACGGTTCGGGTGAATTTTTAACGTGGGAAATTTAGGCTTAGAAAAATACGTTTTTAAGTACATTGAAATGACTGAAGAATAAAAATATTATGCACATTTGTTTTGTTGTTGCCTGAAGACAACTGGGAAGTGTCACGTTCAACCACCATGGTACTCCTTTAAATATTTATTTTGAGAGCAAATATAAAAATTTTATTTAAAAAATATTTATGTAAATCAATTTAAATAGTTCTGTTCTTAACTATTTATTTTGAAAGGAAGGTTTAAGAGTTGATTTAACAACTTAAATTATAAATATGTTTAGATTTCTAAATTAAAATGAGTACATTTATGTTAACCAGATTTGTAAATTTAGCCTAAATCTCGTGGGAAAATTTGGCTTTACAAACTGCTACTGCATAGTTTAAAAAGATGTAATTCTCTGCCTTTCAAAACAGTTTGCATTGCGTGGGCGTTCAAGGTAAATCAGGGTAACTCAAGGTAAGCCTCTACAGTTAATGGAAATGAGTTCAGAAACAATGTACAGATTGTATGTCCTAACCAACCAAATTCAGTACTTTATTAACCAATAGAGATACAGTAATTGCACACATGAGCACACTGAAAAGAAAGCCTACAGAATGCAGAAATTCTGTTCAGTGTCCGTTCATCAGCATATTAAATACTATGAAATTGATACCATGAACTTACAGATGATGTAACAGCTGTATCTATTTTATTTGTCATAGTAATTGTCATTGTTAAAGTCATTGTAAATCTGACAAATGGTTAATGGGATGAATGATAAGGAGTTTATCATGCTCTGTAACCTTGTTTCATGCTGAACAGTGGCGGACTCTGAATGTCTAGTTGGCCTAAATCCAACACCAAATTGCTGGATGTTGGCCAGGAGGGCTTTTGCTTTGTTCTGTTAGTCAATGACGTTAGTCGTACATCTGTTAGAGGATTACACACATGGGGTTAAGAAATAGGTGAACGTGTTCAGTCTGGTTTGGGCTGTAAATCTATGGATTTGAATATTTGCATTTGTATTTGCTTGCTTCTAATAACAATCGCAGTCTGTCTGCGTATAAATGATGACATGACAAGTTTACTGTTGAAGCTCAGATCACGCTTGCGTTACTTAAGCTCATGTTCGGCTTTCTTGGGGGGAGGGTTGGGTCAGGTGACGCACAGTCAGCTTTTCTCTGTCCTTAATCGTCCCCATACGCACCGGCTAATACTCTCGATGTCGCCAAATGTTCCATCTCTCCGACGTGGTTTTTGGGTTTACAGCATGTTATGGGTGCCCAGCTTCACATGATGATGCATATCCTCAATAAGGAGTACCAGGAAGGTGGGGGGGTGGGGGTATTGATTTTGAGACACGCTGTGAGGAGCACATTCAGCCGTGGCTCATTTCACTTAGGCCTCTAATCTCATTACCGTCCCAAGTGGCTTTCAGCTGTTTCAGTGGGCACAACTGGGCCTCAGGGAGCAGCTCAATCGATGGCATTGGCCTTGCGAAAGCGTCGATTATCACTGATTGGACGGAGCTTTGGTTAATTCGGTTACAATAAATCACCACTGCGCAACTTGTTCTCTTCTCCTCTATCATGGGTGCGTTGTGTTTCTTCTAATACCATCACTCCTGTCAGCACGTTCCTTGTGTTTTCAAGCTCAGGAAAATCACTGCGGGTTTTAAAAACCTGCCCCTTTGAGCACTGCACTGTTTTTGAGTATCGTTCATTACTCTTCATATCATTTTATGAATGATATTATCATTCCTTATTGTTTTTTTTCTTCCCCAGAGAGTTCCACCCAGACCTAATATGCTGTGAAGACACCGGTTGCTAAAAACTGCACCTGCAATGGCAGCTGACCTGGAGCCCCCAGTTTTTGAGAACAGCAGCCAGAGAGGGGAGAAGAAGTAACTGCAATGCAGTGCAACGAAAGGACATGGGTTTAATGTTGCAGCAATGCTGCTCACTCAGCAATCACATATCTGTCACAAGGCAGAAGCCATTTTGGAATTAATCAACACCAAAAGGAATGTCAGAGCCTATTCCAGGAAAGGGGTGCATTTATTTCATCCAGCCATCCTTTTCTCTGTGACTTTTACTCATGGCACAAAGGGATAAAGAGCAGTTCTCTCGATGCCCAAGATCAACAGTTGCCAAAGCGTCTGTTCAGTCTACTCCTCCTGGAACACTTCCGTCCTCAGCACTCATGAAAGACAGGAGGAATAGGACCCCTCATGGGGTTTCCCTTCATCAGCTCCTCCCACCTCTCCTCTTTTCTAGTCTCATATCTTTAGGGGCTGCCTCTAGTTTACCAGGGATGGAATATGTGTATGGGCTGCATCCTAAAATGATATGTACCCCCATCCCAGCCAATGCAGACCCAGGCTGCTTCTCGGGACATGAGACTAATGATCATGGACATCACAGGCCTAACGGTGGCAGCCCCAGAGGTCATGGCTGGTGGGGGTTGACGGATGAGGCCAAAGCTACCATTTTGCACCTCCGCGAAACCCTGGTCCAGCAGAAGGAGACCATCCTGGACCAGCGAGAGACTATCAGGGAGCTCACTGCCAAGCTGACCCTCTGTGAGGGCTTCGGAAGGAATGTGGGCAGGCATGACGACCACCACGGCCAGCACCACGCCCACCACCCGCCTCCACACCACCCCTATCCGGATCCTGACCACCACACTGACCCCCACTACCCCCTGGTGGGCCGTCGTGACCTGCACCACAGGGGGAAGGGGACACTGGGAGGGGGGGACCACCACAGCGGACCCTCCTCCCCCGAGCAGGTGGGCCGAATGCTGCAGGCCCTGAAGGAGCGGCTGGAGAACCTGCAGGTGAGTACAGGGGCTGTGGAGACGGAGGGAAGAGGAGGCTATGATCAATAAGGAGCAAAGCAGGAAGGGCACCCAGTTTACCACTAGCCATTTTAGGGCGTCGCATTACACTTCCAGCTAAAGCAGGTGTAGTTTAGCTGGATGCAGTGATGTGCTCCATGGTCTTTAATAGAGTCCACAGAGGGTGCATTGGCTAGGGAGGGAAAAATTCAGTTGGTAGGGTACTCCCAACCTTGTGGTGTAAGAGCGACTCCTCTGGTTGATTTGGGGCCTGCGGTCTGCCTGTGGACCCCCTGCGCCAGCTGCGATGGCAGTGTAGTAATTTGGAACAGTGGCTGTGCCGCTCAGCTGGTGGACTGCAGTCTGTGAAAAAGCAGAGGCTGGCAGAATGGAGGAAATGTGCACTTGCCTGCATTCTTCCTAGATGATCTAAGATGCAGGGCAAAAGAATGGGCCCAGTAATACAATTGGGTATTTCCAAATTGGAGGAAAATTACTGTGAAAATATTTGGGCAGCATGCGGTCTGTAAGTGTATGCAGATGTATCCGTTGTGCAGAAAGCTCTCCCTGGAGAGTGGTATTATTCATGCGGTGGCCAGAAACATAGCACACTATGTTCTGTCTAATTTCCTCTCCAGCTGTAACTGTCTCATATGGGATGCGCTCATCGGGATAACTTCCTCTCACCACAAGAACAGGGCTACCTGCTTTTATATTTATTTAAACCCTCTCACTGGTTCTGTCAATGCGCCATTGATCATTGAAAAAGAAATCCTGGAGATGTGGCCAGTGGCAAATCATTTGACTGTGAGAATAGTGTGGCAGTGTTTATCTGATTAATCACTGCCTGTGTCACATATCCGTGTGTGCGCATCATCTGAGTGACAATTCAATAGTGTCTTAAAATGGCTCCCTGTGACAGGAAGTTAACTTGATTTCACCATTGCTTGTCAGCAGCGCTCAACATCTTTTTTCAGAAATCAAAGTCTTTGCATGGAGAACTGGTATGCAACATTTTTTGTTTGTTGTTATTTATTTTTATTTTTATTTTTATTTTTTACCATAAATGGAGATCAAATATACTAGCATTCTTGATTTGTCTTTTTCTGTGATAGTGGAATGCTTTTCATTTTCACTGACAACATATGTACATAGAAATGTGTACAAATATATAGGAACTATACCAATTATTGTTTTGGTCTTAATTGGATATACATGAATATAGAAAATGAATTAAATCAATAATCATATCTGCATGTATTCAAAAAAAGTATTTAGAGCACCTCCATATATTCAAATTAATTGTTCACTTATTACAGTATACTGTATATGTTTGTCATGAAGGGGGAATTTGTTGAATGAATCTGCAAAAATGTATGTAATAGTGCAAGTGACGAAGGTTGTTTGGGTATTTGGGTATCAGACTTTATGGGAAATTTGTTGAATGGCACATATAGTAAAATGTTAGCGAAATTAGGTAAGAACAGCAGAAACAAACACGGTTTCTAGTCATATTTACAACGATGGTAATGTAATTATTTTAAAAGCATCGCCCTCTGTGATTTAGGAAGGGTGCCTATGCAATTGGAAGCTGTCAGAAGAGTCTACAGCGCTAATCAAGATCGCTGTTAATTAGTGTGATCTCCGCTGACGAACCATTAATCAGGGTATACGCTTGGGCCACGCAAAGCCGGATTTGCAGAGAAACCGGAGAGGGGTGGGAAGTAGAGACAGGCTTAAAACGTGTGCCTACACCTAAGGGCAGGCTGTTATTCGGTTTTAATTCTTCATTTTATTTCATTTTATTTTAATACAATTCTGTAGAAAACCTCCTATTGTCATGTACTTCAGAAAATTGGAACATCATGAGTGAGTCAATTAGTGATTTCTGACTGAAGGGCGGAATTTTCCACAATGTAATTTGTTGTATTTTCTTTACTTTTTTTCAAAAACAATTTATTGAGATTATTGAGAGCGCATTCTAATTCTGAACTTCCTTGCAAGTTTGAGTTTTGGAGGACAGCAAACAAAGGCTCAAGAAAAACCGGAAATACAGGCTGGTATGAATAGGCATTTCCATGGAAGAGCCTGTTTAATAATCTGGTACTTCTTTGATCTGCCTCTCAAGAATAAAAATAAAAATCCTGACACATTCACATTTATTGAATAATTTCCAGCATCAAAATCAAGAATCATGAATATTTTATTTGAAAATATGGGAGACACCAGCCCCCCATACCCCCCACCCCCCCATCTCCTCCCGCCCCAAAACACACACACACACACACACACACTTTTCACAAGTCTGGTGACATGATCTGATGTGTGCATATTCAGTAACTAAAAACATCAATAGCGTGCAATACTTAAGCTCAAAGGATGACAAATCCCTTGGCATTCCAGACACTCTCAAACTAAAGCAGTTCATTGAGCATACTTTGACTGAGGCTGGGTGTTTGAGGCTATTTTCAATTCAACATGCTTTCAGGAGCAAAATAAGAGCAAGTCTCAATTTTCACAATATGCCAATTCACATAGTAGCATATGATTCATCATAAATATTAGGCGAGTATCACCTATTATATTAATATTGCTTTATGGTTTTTCACACATACTCATATATTAAATGTAAATGCACATTTGTATACATAAACTGTTTGCACCTGTTTCTTAATTAAACAGCAATATCTTGCCATTCTTTTAAATGCTTACCTTCCCTTTTTTATGTTGTGAATATGCCTTTGAGAAATTACATTGCAAAATGTTAAATAAACATTTACATGTAGGTTATAGCACTAGATATGTCTTTGCAGAGTTATAATCTAATTTAAAATGAACCTACTTACATACACAGTAGGTTCAGGATTGAAACCAGCAGTTGCTGCCATATTTGCTCACCTAAACAGTATTTTGTTTTCTCTTTGATATATTTAGCTTTATCTTCCATTCTTTTTAAAAAAGAAAAGTCTGTTCGGTGCATTGGAAACATTTCTCATGCATTTGATGTGCAGTATTTCTCTTGTTTGCTCAGTTGTGTTTTTCTTGCAAATGCTCGTGTGCTGTGCATCTCATTTGATCTTTGAGGTATTGCTTGATGTTCAAAACGCTGTTGCACTACTAAAGCACAAAGGAACAGTGCAAAATATAACATGCAAAACACCCCTATCATCCTAAAGGCCTGGAAATACTACAGTCTATTTTGAAGCCTAGACAAGCCTGCCAGCCTCCTAGGTTGTCCTAGGTTGTGAGAACTCTGCATTGTTAATTATCACAGCAGGTTGTAGAATATTTATTTTTAAAAACTCTCTTAGATTTTTGTGAATTTACGTTTAGTTATATTTTGCATGGCGAAGGCTGAGAGACTGTGTGGCGGTGTAGAGGTGGACTGACCATACGGTTTGAATAATACCATATTGTGCACCTGGCCATATTTTCCTGGCTTTTGGCATACCAGTTATTTCAATGTGCATCATAGTGGAATTTGGTGGTGAGGTTGGAGTATGTTGAAACAGTGCTGTGGTAGAGTGTCAATACAAAGTTTAATGCTAAAATATCTGTAAATGGAAATATTTTGGATGACTGTAAACAAATGCAGAAATGATTTCTGCAGTACAGAGTGAGGATCATAATTAAATCAAAATGACTTTTTGAATGAAAGTTTTTTTTCATATAATAATGAAACAAAGCATTTGCATGATTTGCATCAATATAATGATAAGAATAACAATGTACTTTTACTGCATGTTATACAATGGAGGAAGCTGTGCAAGTCTTCTGCATGTATAAATTCTTATTTTTCTCCAGCAAACTTTTATTCCTTATTACATTTATTATTGCTCTGTTATATCCATCTATAATTATGATGAGCCATTCTATTGTATGCTTTTGGTTTGAATTGAGCCGTAGCTGAATATTTTTAAATTTCACAGGCATTTTATAATGGTTATTTTTATGTAAAAACACTACTTAACAAGTATTACATAATCCAATGTTATTATTCCCTCTGCACCTGTGTTTTACTATTATTGTAGATACTTTTTCATTTTAAAGTATCTGCAAAAAATGATTCAACATAACTTGGATGTAGCACGACTGATGCTATATTGTTTATTCAGCATTCCATTATTCTGTCCTCCTTCAGTAACCAGATTACCAATCCAATTTTATTTAATACAGAGGCAAGTGACATAATTAGCATGTAAGCACATGGAAGAAAAAACTGATGAAATAGCACACATGATTCTCACTGTTTTTCTCTACTGCCTTATTTATATGACAAAAACAACATTTGCATAATCAAAGCATAATACATAAAGTAATGCGTAAAATAACAATGGTAACAGGCAACATACATATGTAATTTCACTTTAATTACAATTGACCTTTTCCTATATAGTTTACATTTGCATCCTCCCTCTGACGGTCAACCTGCCTGATTCTCTCTGCAGTCCAGGAATAGCTCCAGCTCCTACTCTAACTCACTGAGAGACCTCCTGCGCAGAGAGATTAACGCTCTGGAGCAGCAACTGCGCCATCACCCTGCTCTCCATGGCAACAGGGACCACCACGGCGACCACCACGACGATCATGATGATGACCAAGACCACGACCATGACCATGACCACGACCACGACCATGACCACGACCACGACCATGACCACGACCATGACCATGACCATGACCACGACCACGATCACGATGACCATCACAATCACGGTCCTGATCGGGATCACCACGGCCATCGCCACGAATACAGTCACCGCGAAAACCACAACCTTGACCACCACTACGATGATCACCATGATGATGATCACCATAACAACGAAGCAGATGGGCGTGGCCACAGCCCTCGAAAGGCCTATCAGAGACAGGGACACAGAGCCACAAGCCACGGGCTGGAGTCACTGCTCAGTCAGCTGCACCGCAGGGGCGCAGACTCTGGTAATATACAGCTGTTCAGAACCGGGTCTAAACTATAACTGCTGATTTAATTCAAGCTCAAACCAGCCACATCTGGCTCAGTATAATAACATGTCTCACCATATGATGTATTGCCATGCATCACCACATGTGCATTCACATCAGATAGGCCCAAGAGGCCTTAAAAGAGACGATATGCCTGGCAAAATCTTCAGTGTCAATTCAACTTCAAAACGTTTATGAGGATAAAAGGTACTTTGTCAGTGTAAAATGTACTCAATCAGAGTTAATTCTACTGAGTATTTTACACCGCTGTGCGACACAACAACTCTGAACTGAACTGTGTTTTCCCTGTTTATCACACAGGTACCTGGAAGAAACCAAAAAGTCCAGAGTCATTTCAGATAGGATTTCCAATGCGCACTAACTACATGTACGCTCGTGTCAAAAGGACCCTCCTCAGTGAAATATTTGCCCTCACGCTCTGCTTGTGGATTAAAGGGGGCTCTAGGCCTGGGTTGGGAACCCCATTCTCTTACTCTGTCCCAGGACAGGCAAATGAACTGGTTTTGATAGAGTGGGGCAACAACCCAATGGAGCTGCTTGTCAACGACAAAGTACGTAGGATTTAAAATGTGTGTGTGTGTGTGTGTGTGTGTGTGCGTGCATGTGTGTGAAATAATACAGATCTCAGACAATGTTGTTACCCCCAAAAAAGACTGATGTTTTAACAGGGTTCTGTCCTTGACATCACAGCCAAAGACAAAATGGCTGTTTGAAGAATAATAAGCACTAAGAAGTTATTACAGTGAAATGTAATTTATTTTAACGCATACTTATCATAACAATTGTATAGTTCTACTAAATAATAATCTCTCATTAATAAAGGTACAATGGAGAAACAATTTTCACAAATGTACCCTGAAAGGTACAATCATGTTTTTTAGGTACTGATAACTACCTTTTACAAGCAAAAACAAATGAATCATTAAATCTAAGGCTAGGCATGCAGTTTTATGTATGGTACCACCCCAGTGATAAGCATTGTACCATTTTACCATTTTATGCAGTTTTTTGTGCATTTCCTTCTGAGAGTGTAATTCATACAAGTACATACAGAAACTCCCCTCACGCATACAGGTACATACAGAAACACTCCTCACACATACAGGTACATACATAAACTCCCCTCCCACATACAGGTACACACAAACTCACGCATGCAGGTACATACAGAAACTCCCCTCCCACATACAGGTACATACATAAACTCCCCTCCCACATACAGGTACATACATAAACTCCCCTCACACATACAGGTACATACAAACTCACACATACAGGTACATACAGAAACACTCCTCACACATACAGGTACATACATAAACTCCCCTCACGCATACAGGTACATACAGAAACACTCCTCACACATACAGGTACATACATAAACTCCCCTCCCACATACAGGTACATACATAAACTCCCCTCACACATACAGGTACATACATAAACTCCCCTCACACATACAGGTACATACATAAACTCCCCTCCCACATACAGGTACATACATAAATTCCCCTCCCACATACACGGTGGGTTTACAGGTGCTCTACAGCCTCCCAGCATTGACAGCCAGGCCTACCTTGACATTCTTATCCAATAAGGATTTGGAACACTTACATCTGAAAGGTAAATGCTGGCTGATTGAGCAGTGGCTGCAGGCTCACCTGGTTTCTCCCTGAATGGGGTGGCTCTCCTTCACCCATCATCTCCTTTAATAGCATGAGGCCATGAGGGCAAAGGCAAGCTGCTTATACCTGCACGCTAGTCCCATCATGTGAACTCAGGTCTCCTGTTAAACATCTCAGCTCCTTCTGCGGTTCTTCCCTTAGCATGAGCAGATATCCTGTACAGTGCTGTCTACCTACTTCATCTCTACTTGGCACACAGCTGTTAAAGCTAATTAAATAGGCCCTGTCTCCTCCCCCTCCCCGACCCCGCGTCCTGGCCCCGCCCTCCCTTTAGGCCGTGACTCTGCCCCTGTCTCTGAGCGACGGGAAGTGGCACCACCTGTGCGTGACGTGGTCGACGCGAGGCGGGCTGTGGGAGGCCTACCAGGATGGGGTGCAGAGGGGTTCTGGGGAGAGCCTGTCCACCTGGCACCACATCAAGCCCGGTGGGGTCATCATCCTGGGACAGGAGCAGGTAAACCGGGAGCATGCAGTATTCTTCATCAGCATTTTAGACTGTATTAGATCTATAGACCAGTATCGCGGAGCTAAGACCACAAGGGTGTAAAGAAGTGTCAGCAAGGGACACATTGGTAATGTAGTTTGTATTAAGTGAAAAAAGCTGTATTAAAAACATTATTTATAACATTATTTTAATCATAGCCATAGATCAGAGAGTGAATATGTGATGACATACTGAGACCAAGGGGTGAACAAGCACAGCAAATGTTCAGGAAAGCTGTTAGAAATAATACTATGTGTATGTGGCAGATTCCAACAACAAATGCTAGGTGATTTCTATATGACCACAGGATAAATAAGCACCCATAAATATGACCCAATCAGTGATCTGTGCCATATATGTCACACCTTTAAGTTATAAAAAAATTGATAAATGACTAAATTTGCTAGGTATGCTATAATAACCATAAAATATGGATCTTTTAAAATATTTTGGATTCAAACACTGGGAAAATGATGAAATAGGACAGTTAAGAATTATGACTAAATGGAGCACTCTCTTGGTGCTGTGCTCTCAAGCTGAAGCCATTTCTGCAATCCAATAACCCTCTCGTCCTTCCCGCATTTCCTGTTTATGTAAGACTGTCTGTGAACTTCCCTTCCTGTGCAGGACACCCTGGGCGGCCGTTTCGATGTAACGCAGGCCTTCGTGGGGGAGATTTCAGACCTCCAGCTGTGGTCCCGTGTGCTAACACCCCAGGAGATCTTCAACCTGGGCACCTGCAGAGGTCACATGACCGGAGACATCATCTCCTGGACTGAGTCTTTGGTCGAGCTGCATGGAGGGGTCGACAAGTACCCCTTTGAGCCCTGCCACTAAAGGAAATGAGTGTTTGAGAGGAGATGCTTCTACTGTCAGGGATATGGTATGCGAGCCGCACCATCAAACACCACCTAATTTGAATGGGACTTCAGTGGAGCCAAGCTGCTCTTCCCTAAAGCCTGGAGACTGGAAAATACAGGGGCCCACCTTTTACTCTGAGTTTACTTGGTTAAAATTTAACTGTAATTTAACTGAAATTATGAAATGGTAATACAGAGAAAACACTTTATAAATGTATTAATTTTATCCCAATGTGGCTTCCTAATCCTATTGGTAGGCCAAATGGTTTACTATTGTTCCAATCCTCAACAATCTGGAAGAGAACACATTCCAGCGGTAGTGTCATTCCAAGCTGTATGGTCAGTGTGGCAGACTGCAGTAGCCAATTTCACCAGAGGAGGCACTGTTATGTGATGAGGCACAGAAGATCATTGGGTGATGTTGTGACCTAATGTCCACAATGGGCACTTGCATGGTTAGGATTTAATTCCTGATGGTTGGGTGCATTACTGTTTTAGATGGGTAAGCCACCTGACAAACCCCAGCTTATGGGGCAAAGTTGAACTTTATAGCCGTCAGCTGATTGGCTATTATTTCAGCGGTCCCTCACACACAATACGGTGTTTATCTTTATGAAAAGGGGTTCAATCTCTCAATGTCTTTGGCGACATTAGTATCAGAGCTGGTTCTCTTTAGACTTATGGATGTAAGAGACTCCAGATATGATAGACGCTATGAATGCAGCACTTTCAAATTTCAAGTTACTCCACTTATTGTTTATTGACGACTAATGGACAAGATGAATTTCTTTGGAAGCTGCGGAACTGAACATACTTTCTTAGGGCCATGGTTGCCAGACTGTAACCATAGCGCCCACCTTTGATGTGTGCTCTTATTTTCAAAGAGAGAACATCGCCCTGTGTTCTAGCTGGACAGTGTGAGGAATAAACTGTCTTTTCAAAAGTACATCTGAAAAGTATGAGCAAAACACTATCCCAGCAAAACACTATGCTATTTCGTTCTGGTGTAAAATGGCTATATTAACAGGTCAGTACAGTTTCATTTGAAGAGTAAATTCCCTCATTTATTAAATTACTGGGGTTTGAGATAGATGTGTACCACATCACACCAATAGGTGGCACTGTTGCCCATACCTATGATATGTCCCTCCAGAATCCCTAACATCATGGAGTTCAAGAGGAGCATAAAAATAAAAAATGTATAGCATATATTTTTATTCTTATAATATAAGTTTGAGTGATAGTTTCCCAATATGGGGAGAAAAATATTTATAGGTCAGACGAAAAGATGTTTTTTCGGCTGCCTGGCAATAAGTTCCTGCGGCCGTGTGTTACTCATTTTGCGGCCTGCTATTAGTAACACATACACTGCACATCAGGTCTTTCAGCACTTTGTAAATATAAAAATGAATTACATCTATTGACTTTTGAATGTATGTATTATTAGGACATCTTGTTCCTATGATATGTGTTTGAGGTATTTTGCAATTTTGGCCTTGTGAGATACTGTTGATAAGTGTGTCTACAAAATTGATAAATAATAAATAATTCTCTTGGTTGTACACTGAAACAAATCTTCAGTGTTATCGCTTTGTTGTTTTTTTCCCGTGTTAGTTGTCAACTGCAGTTCAAATATCAAAGTCACTGGCATTGTCATCTTCTGACGTAGACTGAAACCTTACCTTTCGAACGCCATCTTAGTTCTCCCAGCCCAGTCTTGCCTCTCTCTCTCATGGCATTGAGATTCATTTATCTTCAGCCACTTCTTTTATCACTGATGCTCTTTGGAATTAATTCTGAAAACCCTTTTTCCATGAACTTTTAATAATCAATCAAATGAATAATGAATATTTAACGATCATGTTAATTCGTAAGGATATGTTTATTACGGTGTTACAGGTTAGAGGCATTGCATTGTTTCAGTTGAGTCAGTGTTCATTTCTGTATCTATACTGGTGTCTAACCTTTCCTTTGTTCACCCACAAGGTATATTTTATTCATATATCCTAAATAGTGTATCAGGTGGGCTGCAGGTCTTCGGTGAACAGGACGCTATATATAGTCTGTCTCTCTGCACACGATCAGGTTCTGTGACCACACTAATTCCAACTGCTAGCCAATACACCCGAAGGCTCTATCAGGTTCCATCCAGCGGCTCTCGCCTCTCCAGTGGCTGTAATCGCTCTGGTGAATTGCGTTCGGTGTCAGGTTTCTTGAGCCGTAAGGGGCTTTCCACAGCCAAAGGAAACGAGTTGACAATGTAACGTGCCAAAAAAGAAGCTCATCTTTCCTGCCAAACCACTGCAGGGAGCCCCAAGAGGACCACAGAAGACGAAAGCCAAAAGTGCTACACACAAGTGCCGAGCATAATAATAATAATAATAATAATATTATTATTATTATTATTATTATATACATACACTGAACAGAAGTGGAAATAGTGCTTGAGCTAGAGTATGAGTGTTAATTTATTCCATCCACCAAAATTTACTACAAGAAAAATCACAAGCTTAATACATGGACCTGAATAACCTGATGCATTGCCATTAATAGAATGGTTCTTTGATTTTATTTATTTATTTTATTATTGTTATTATAATTTTTGTGCCTTCGATTAAATTAGCTAAATCTTGGTAAAAGCATATGTAAAGACTCAGTTGTTCCACATAAGGGGGGAAATATCTGTGACAGCATCTGACCTGTTGATTGCATTATATGGCTTGGAAATAATAGCCAATCGCAGGAAAATCTTCAGTGTGTTCCACCTGTCTCCTCCCCTGCACATCCATACACTGATGACTGTAGCATCCATCAGAATAGTTTCACTGTAAGTGTGACCATGTCGGCCCAATGACGGTTGGCAAAGGTGGCTGACAGTCATCATCCCCTTCACTTGTTTATATTGTTTTCAACCTGCAACCATTAAGCCGCCATTAGGCAATGTCATCCTAACAATGTAAAATGTCCCCAAAACCATCTCAACAGTTAGCGACCAATGCTGGCTTTTCAAAGGTTTTGATAATTTTCCCCCAACATATGATGTTGTATCCAGGGCTGACCAGGCTCAGCCAGTGGCAGATCAGCCAGCCCGGGCATACAGTTGGATTCATTCAATGAGATGTGACTGCAGTATCAGTTGGCAGCCTACATGGCCAGAAAACAGGACATTTTGATAGTCCCAAAAATTTTCTAATTTCTTCTGTTAAAGGCAATGCTAATTACCATCTTGGGACAATTTTTGTCGATAATTAATGTGACCAGGTAGCAAAACAGCATTCTGGGAAACCCTGAAAAGAACCCAGGCCAGGCAAGATTTTACTTTCCTTTTCATTTAAATTTTAGCCAGCTTATCACAATTTAAACATAACATTGTTGCTCCCTTCAGAACAAGCTCTCCTACTGCCTATCATATACTGATTAGGAAATGTGCTGTGGCACACTACAGTACATGCAATCACACGTTTTTTTTTTAATGACCTATATAAAAGCTAAATAAATACTGAATGTAATCTTATTTTTTATTGTGATCTTCGTATTGTGTTACTTATCTGAGGGTGGGGCATTTACGTGCCATATATTTGTTTCGTCAGTAGATGGCAGTAAAGAGCAGCTCATGCTGAATCCGCCAGCACTCAGTGTCTCCGTGTTTCGTTTTCCCATAAATGAAATTTCCCATAAACTGTCTAAACAGTACGCTAAACTATCTAAGCGCAGCTATATCTCTGCATATTTTAGGATTCTTTTTAATTCTTTCATATGACCTTCACGTACGTCAACCCAGGCTTGGTCCGTTCTCTCACAGCTCGGCCCCGCACCAGCAACTTCTTTGGAGGACCAGCGAGCATTTTGGTCAGGGAGTCTTTGATTCAGTTTAACTTCAAATGATCATACCCTTTGATGGAGTCTATAGGAAAATGGCTCTCAACCCAAATACGAATGCCTCACCGGATCCATTCCCTACCGTGGGACTTTCTATACTGTGATGCCGTCACTACCAATAACCTTCTTTCCACCAGTCTGAATAAAGTGAAAAATACAGTGGGCAGACTGTCCACTCTCATTCTAAATAAAGGTTTATGAAACAGGATACCGGTGTCAGGTGACAAATCCAGTTCACTTCAGTACATTTGGAAAATTATTAGAAATATAATCATTTAAAACATCCTCATAAAATATTATGAAAACTTTTCAATTAATTCCCAGAGCCAATTTAATTTAAAAAACTAAAATTATGGTTCATGCTGAAACACAAATATGTCTTTTTAATTTTTTAATTATTACTTTAGTACAAAGGAAAAAAAAGATACAACAGACTGAATTTAAATACCAGTGACCCCATGAATTAAATGTAAAATTTTAACTTGCCCTATCTGAAAATGAATGCATTCTACCAACGTGATTATCTTTGCAGGGAATTTTAGGGGTCCCCTTTCACTTTGCTTTCTCTCCGACCCCTCCCTGGTTCTTAGGCTGTTCTTTAATTCTCACAACAGTTCTCAGCCAGGCCATAAGGGGGCAGCACAGAAGCTAGATGTGTCCATTGTGAAGTTTCAAATGGAGCGTTGTTTTCATTCAAACACCATGACACACTCCACCTATTAATAAGCAGTGTAGCAATGATATGGCTTTACATTTCGTAATATCACAGGGTAGTGAGTCACATTGAAAAAAAGGAGCGGTGTTAGAAAATTTGCTTAATAACCGATATCTTTATCATTCGAGTAAACTGAAGAAAGCAATTCAGCGTTCAGACCATAAGAATGCACAGACCTACTTAAACACTTGCTATGGTAATTACATTAGTATGCATAAAGCTCCTAATTTAAGCAGTTAATTATTTTTCTCTCATACAGTCAGAAAATCTGCATTGAGTTAGTTGTTAATTGTTTTAGTTTATCATCAAATCTGAACCCTTGAACTTCTCAAATGATCATCCTGACTGGAACAAATCGCTAATGGTCATGCTACTTTCAAATTTGAATTATGTCTTAAATCACATGTACTCAAACAAACCATGGTTTTTTTTATCAGTCGGTGTCGAAAAATTAGCAGTTGAATTTTGCCCGCTGGACTAGTTCTGAGATCGTGTATACCCATGGAAATTCAGTGGCAACTGTCAGGAAACTGACACTTGACTAACTGAACTAGTTAGCTAACTAATTATAAATGGGCCACTTTTGTACCGCTAAGACTAACGCTGATGACTACCGCTAAGACTAACGCTCTTTTTTAAGTCAGTTTGTTTGCATGAACAGTCACGAACAGGAAATGCACACTCCATTATATGGCTGCTCAGCACTGAACATTCTGCATGCCAGTGTTCCAGGCTGTGTTCCATGGGCGCCATGGAGATGTGCAGGGGGGCAGAACCTGATGACACGCAGTCCTGTTGAGAGCTGCAGATCACTGAGTCCCTCTGTCAATCAATGCCAGGGGTGGGGCTAAGGCCCACAATCAGGAAGGAAATCAATCAGGCTGCGATACTGAGGATAAGACATGACTGCCGGCACACAGATACTTATCATCTTTGAGCTGGCTAGAGGACCCTGAGGTTCAGGCTGCTGTAGACTGGACTCATGTACATAGTGTCCGCTGAGGTCCAAACGATCATTTATTAGTGGTGTTGGCTGTTAAGGCTGAGTACTGAGGCAGTATTCTGCCATTATGGGTCATGCAATTGTAGAGGAGAGCTCCAATGCCAGGTTTGTGAAATCATCACAGTCCAACTTTCTAAACTAAAATAGTGTAAGGATAATTCACATACTACATTAAATTAAATTAAGGCTTAGGCCAAATGCAACATCTTAATTGCTAAATCAATAATTAAATAATATAAACATTATTATTTTTGCTCAGCAATTACAAGTGAAAGAGATATCTATGTTCACTAGCTTTATTCCAAAACGAATTTTGCCTTAACACCGTATCCCCTTGCACTAACTAGTCCCACTCAAACAGTAATGTAAAAAATTGAGGAGATGTGTGTTCATGATGTATTTCAAAATTTCACCAGAATGTGTTTTAATGACTAATACTCAAGTTCCCTAGCTCTGGCATATCCGGCATAGTTTTCCTGCAAACAACAACTACAATATGTCATACAATGTCTTGTGTTGGATGAAATTACGAAACAGCACTGTGGTATGCGAGTGAAACCACTGAAATGACACGCACCAATGTTATTCTATGATATCATTTTTTCATCCTCTGTTGCAGTTGTTCAGATCGGTACACACTGTGGAGGAAGTGCGTTTCTGTTTACCATCCATAGTTTACCGTTTGTCTTCGAATTTATTTCTTTAATCACACAATACAATATAAATTCTTTGATTGCAGCAAAATTATAACTATTGTGTATTGCTGGATAGATTTCACAAAAGAATGTAGTGAACAATGTGTTATGCAATTAATATAGAAACAAACAACGACTATATGGTATTTAACAACAAAGTAGGCTATGGAATTTGACGACACAGTACATTTCACCGCGGACGCCATACTGTAGCTAAAATAAGCACCTGTTGGCCTACCATTGGTTTGCCCCAGTTTAGCAAATCGACTCTAAAGCGGTCTTCTAACAGCATGGCAAATCACCAACCATTTTACGTTTTTTTAACAGCTATTCCTCGTCTCCACCACCACCAGAGGAACGGCTCAACTGAAGATTTGCAACAAAAAAACAAAAAAAAAAACAGCGGTCTGACAGCAGTGCCCGCCAGTGAGCTGCTAGCGGGTGCTCTATCTTTGCTGGCTCTGTAGTTACAGTCACAGAGCGCACTGTTTCTGATGAAAACAAGATTTCTGGTTCCCCTACGCCACCCTCGGAAACAATCTCACCGCTGTGGCTCATATCAAAGATAAGGATATTAAACCGTGGGTTTTGTCGGCTCTGTTTAGAGAACACAATCTATCATGATTATTTTAATATTTTTGAAACAGTCTTATCCGGCGCGTCACGCGCGTATGACTTACTGTAACCGTGATTCAAACCGAAAGGCCTTCATCCAGCATCTTTACCTCATCTGACTGACGCACGCCGAGGCTCCTTGGGCTTTTAGCATTCTGTCTGGCAGATAAATGAAATGCCAGACCTGCGGGCACTGACATTAGTGTGGGTGGAGAGACCGAGCTTCACCCACCAGAAGCCTCTCTCGCATAGAATCTCCCTGCCCGGTGGCTACTTTATCTTTGGCATTGGGTTTATCACCCTCCGCAGATCGCTAAACACTCGCCCGCTCTCCCCCATCTGGCCTCAGTCGCTTTAGCGAGGGCGTCTGCGTCTGCCCCGGAGGCCTCTGGGACAGCGCGGCCTTCGGGTCAGATCCTCGCGTCACACCGACCTACGCGCTTTCACAGCGTCTCGCTGTTTTGGTTCATCCTTCAATCTGCACCCTATTCTGAAAAAATAATAATAATATTTTAACTTCTTCCCTCGCTGCAACAAAAGGCACAGCTGAAACGTGAATCCGTCAAAATAAAAGATAAAAGATGATCAGATAGAGCTCCGCATTTTTTTATTTTTTTTTTTACTTCCTGTTTACAGTGGAATACACGGACACATTTATGCAGAGCTCCCTGGTTGTCTGTTAGGAAAGGTGATTCTCACAAGTCTATGAGTCTGGGCCCTGCAGTATCGAGTTGGAGCCGTGTGTCATGAGCTGACAGTGACTCAGAGGTGGCACACAACTGTTGTCGTCCTGCCCAGGATGGGAGGAACGCGCAGCCGTTAGCTCCTCCTGATAATACACCAGGTACCCACAGGCTACCTGCGCCAGCTGTCGTCACTGTGCGATACACATCTCTGTGATTGGTGCTTCCTTTCCTGTGTTATTGCGTGATTGTGAACAGGCCTGTCTCACAGGTAAATGAATCAGAGGGGTTACAGTACACAAGCTTCAGGTGCACTTTCCTATACCGTGGTGACTGGAGCACAGTGGCATGACTGCACACTGGAAAAGACAAAGGAGTGAAAATTGTTAGCGCAAAAAAAGAAACCATTCATTCATTGTCTTACATCTAAGGAATGACTGTTATTCATTCAAAGAACACACCTCGCATTTGGTTAATGTTTGAATGTGAATCAATCTTGCATGTAGGCATTTCATGGCTAATCAATGTCAGTGAAAACTGGTGAAAGTGTGGACACCTGGCCACTAAAACTAACCCTATGGCAGATAACATAGAATTCAAAGGCGAAGTAAATGATAATGAGCAAAACCTGCATTGTGTTAATAAGTTTGAAGAATTTGAAAATTATAAAAGAATCGATTTACCTCAGCCTTTAATTTGATCAGTTAAAAATGTACCTCTTTTAATGTAGTTGCTTATAGTATAGCACAGTAAGCGCAATGTGAATGTGATTTGTCATGGCATGCAAAGCTATTTCTGATACAATGTGGCTTAAGAGGGTATATCCCTCTGAATCCCTCTGAAAAGCACCTAATTAAGAAAAATTAACAGCTTGTTAAAATACTGGGATTGCAGCTGTGGTTGTAACGAAAACCACCATCCAGGACTGAGGTTGGAAACTACAGATCTAGACTCATCCGTAGCTATAGCCAACTGAAGGAGTCCATTACAATAATGGGTGTGTGCGGACAATGTGCGGTTATTGCGATCATCAATCAGGTATTGTGGTGTGGGTGTGCAGAGGTGTGTGAACGTGTGTGTTTGTGTGTGTGTCTGGGTGTGTGTGCGTGTGGGCGTGCATGCGTGTGTGCGTGGTGCATGGTTTTTGGCAAATGCTATTTACTAATTTATCCTCCCCACACAGTCTCTGGCCTGAGCTAAGATTGTTAGATAGTAGCTAAAAAGCTAAAGCAAATGTTTAAAAATGTTTTATTTGTACTGACATATCCGGTCTCTTTGAAACACTGAGTAAAAAAGAAAAGTGGTACAGGAGAGGCAGTAGAGATACAATTTTAGTGATGAAATAATGTGTAATAATAATAATAATAATACTATTATTGTATAATATCATCATAAAAGCATAGTATGTTTTCTTGTATATCAAACATCACATATGCAAGTATAAAAACAGAGCAGCCATATATGCATGGACTATTTATATCAGAATAAATCTGTTTTTTTTCTGAGAATATTCGGTATACAGTCAGTTTGAGGTGGTTCTGTGCATCGGTCTCTGTTCTGAGAAACAGTTTGGAGTCCAAGGTCTTGCCCCTCTTTGTCAGGATACAAAGCACAAAGCACTAAGTTTGGCATGTGTAATCTGTGAGTGTGTGTCTGTGTGTGTGTGCAGGCGTGCATGCCTGGGCATATGTGCACATGATAGACATACGTATCCTAGCAGCTCTGTTGCCTGGGTGACGGGATTGTGACAGGCTTGTGCCACCAGCCTTTTTCAGCTGGAGCCTGGTCAAATGGCACAGAAAGGCCTCAAGCTGCACCTCATCAGTGAGGTCACTGTCCTTACTGGAAGTCATGCCTTTTGTCAGAGGAAGCAACCCTCATAAAATAAAGCCACGGTCACACATTAATGAGATTTACTCCTGTCTGAAACGCATCACTTCCTGCTCTGGCTCGATACCAGCTTGCAGGTTCATGCCTCAGGCTGCCCACTCCCTGGCAGTTTCTTACATCCTGTGTTCACATACTCTACCTGAGCCAACACCCATGGTGATTATTCATTCCAGGAAATCCCAGTTCGGCAGACCATATCAGGATAAAGACTTACAGTAAGCTAACTGAAGTTAGCATTTGGCGGGACAGCTTAAGTCATGTGCAATACAGAGGTGTGACCCTTTGCTAACCTTTACACAGGTGAGGGCTACACAGTGGCTGTGGCTGAGGCAAACGTCTCGCCCTTCTCTGTGAATTCCTGTGAGATCATAAAATTTTGATTCACTTATTAATATGTTTACTATTTGCTTATACTTAATTGTATTACTATTATTATCCTTCCATTATGTATACCTGTATATTCTGGGTCAGGGTCGCTGGGGGTGCTGGAGCCTATAACATGAAAACTCCACACAAAAAGACCTTGCTGTGAGGCAACAGTGCTACCAACTGCACAATTGTGCCGCCCTATTATTATTATTATTATTATTATCAAATGTATAATGTGCCCTGGACCCCACCTTCTCTCACTGGGCCCCACCTCCTCCTTTGACAACAAAGAAGAAGGTGCCAATGTTTTGGAGGGGCCCTCAAATTATTTTTTGCTTAAGGCCCTCAAAAGTATCAGTAAGGCTGTCTGTGCATTCGCCTGGCATTCTTTTGCATTGTACGTTAAACCTGAGTGCTCAGCTACACAGGTCATCTGAAATATAAAAAGCCACTGTGCATTGCAAAGCTAATAATCCCCCCCTGAATCTGCACACAGCATTTTGTCTGCATTCCATGTCTTTGTGTGTAACTGTTTAGTTTGCATTCACCCCAGACTTTAGAGTATTTGAATGCCAAGGGTGGATTTAAGATACACTACTGGCTGTACATGACACAGTTTTTATCTGTTTTGTTCTGCTGTTACCACAGGAGGCTGGCCACCACAGTTATGTCCTTCTATTTTATGCTTTGTTTATTTGTTTAGCATTGCGTTAGCTCCTTTTGTGGCAGCGTGTGCCGGCTGAATGGAGCCACTCCCGCCCTGTGAACCATTGTGTACCTAACCGAAACGGCTGCATTCAAAACTAGAACACCCGAACACACCGCTTCTCTTCTCCTCAGCTGTCAATCAGGCTGTCAAAAGTACACTATGATGCATTGGAAAATACATTTGAATATATTGAGACACATTCTGATAGATACCAATACAACTGCTGTTTTTGCTTAATAGTTAATATTCTGCTTAATAATATCATATAATTCTGATGTCTATATTGAGATTTATCCCATCAAGACCAAAGAGGTACTGAATGGTATATTCCACAGTGGATTATACTAACTTGTGATATATTCATTGTGATACAGGATACTCCACGATGAATGCAAGGACTCGTGCACATCATTGTACCCTTAATGAAATGGCCACTTGGAATTCATTGACCATTAAACATGTGATGTGGTTCTGGGGAAACTCCATTCCTATCTCTCTTCACTCCTCCTAGCAAAAAGTGGCAGTTACCATCTTTGGTCCACCAAATTGTCCCTTTTCAGTGTTTTGTTGGTTTGTACAGATCTAGGCAAATCAGCTTTTTTCCTATTGTGCACAATGGGGTGGGAATACTTTGGTGAGCCAGCTTAAACTAGGTACCAAGTAGCATTCCTGTGTGCTTTTAAAGCTATCGTACAATCTTCAATTCATTGGTATAGTACATGAAATGCTAAAAAAATATTAGCCTACCATTGTCATAAAAATTGTAAAGCAAAAATTTCAATATATTGGATCTCCATATATGGAAATTATATCTGTTGCCTAAGGGTGTGCTGTTAAAGATATAAGAACTAGTGACAGTATTTTTAATGATCCATTTCAATGAGGTTATAATGTTCCAATTTACAGACTCAAGCTACTGTATTATCCAATATGAGGTCTAATAGTCTACGCAGTGGAACCCTGTGGGATGCACTTATTGTAAGTGCTGTGAAATTAGGAAAGCAGTGATGTCACCCCACTCACAGGAAACCACAGAGGCTGTCCGGAAACTACTGAGCTGTTTGTGTTAGGAAATTCCACTTCAAAATGAATTTTTTTTTCAGTGACCATGATGAGTAATGTGCATTCAGACAGCAGGTTACATTTTACATAGAAGCAGCTCAGTGGGCTAGTTCAGAAAGAGCCACTGAAGACAGAGTGGAGACACCACAGATTGATCTGTGTGCATTAGCTTGACTGAGAGCAAACACAGAAAAAAGTATAAGTAAAGACCTGAGCCATATGTTACTGTCTCATTTATTGTGCCTGCAGACTTCATTGATTTCTCTTATGCCTAATTGTGTATAATGAACTGCATAATGAGGAATATACAATTAAATGGTTTATATGATGGTTTTATCACCGGACAAATACAGCAACTACGACGATTTATTCCAGTTCCTGTGAGAAGCTAGTTAACCTCTGATTGGTAGATTCAGACTATGGTATTGTAAACAGGTATTATAAAATTGTGTTCTGTTTTTATTAAGCATGACCGCTTATGCAGCTTGAGATAGGCAAGTGCTCTTGGATTAGGAGAATCACATTAAAACAAATAAAAGCTGACCATTCATTTTAACTGCATTAATCGATCTGTCTGTTTTTATTCTAAAATTTGTGAGTGCCTCCCTGGATGAGGATTTGTAGCATTTTACACATTTAAATGGATAGTATTTATAATGCCTCAGTCTAAACATCAACTAAAATATATGATTTCTCAAATGTATATACATATTTTGTCAATCAAAGAATACATTTGGCCCATTTATTATTTATACAAAAGACAACAGATGGATGGCAGGGTATCCCAAGATGCAAAAACCTTTTAAGGAGGCCTCTTGTGTTCTCACTAAGGAGAAATTTGCTGATTGCCTGAGAGTGAGTGTACTGTATTGCAGAGAGCAACCAGCAAGCACATGTATTGAATCATCACCTTTGCCACAAACTGCCAAGCCATATAAAATATGTTTAGACCATTGGCTCATTGTGTTTTCATCTATAAGGATACAGTACTCATGTCAGAATGACTGGTCTGTGATTCTATATCCAATACGGCAGTATAACTCTGCTGAACAGGAGCTCATCTGTGTTAGGGATGTATATCCGTGACAGGTCAGAATACAGCTGTGAATGAAAGAGTCACAGGGATAGCCCTGCTGACGTACAATGAATGAGATTTCAGTAAGGGTTGTAAGCAACCAGAAATAAAGAGCCAGCGGGAGAAGAGGAAAAAACGGATCTCATTTCACACACTCCTCTCTCTCTCTCTCTCTCTCTCTCTCTTTCTCTCCAACTCTTTCTCTCTCTCTCTTTCTCATAAATGAATGCACACACACACGCACGCACACACACACACACACACACACACACACACACACAACCTTCTCACAATCTCATAATCTAGTGAGTAAGCACCTAAGAAGCAAGTGTGAGTACTCTTACTCCATATCCATAAACCCCTCCCACCTCTGAGTGGGAGCCAGACCTCAGATCCAGCTGCATAGTTTTCTCGTATCGCTCCCCTGCCCAGGTGGTTGATTCACACAGGGACTTGATAACAGAGGGAGCAGTTCACAGGCTGCATTTTTCTCTAATTGCTCACGGCAAGTCATGTCCTGTGCTGTTCTGAGACCAGCTCTGCCATCTTAGGAAAGTGAGCATGTCGCTGCGAATGTCGCCCTCCCGCCCAACCGAACTGGCAGGGAAGGGAGCGCGAGTCTTTATGCAGCTCAAAATGGGTGGAGCAATCATGTGGCGTCTGACTCTAAGCGAATTTGAACTGCTGAACCGCATTGTTTTTCACCAAAGAGACCAAAGCCATTTGATTGGTTCGTAGGATTCAAATGATTGACACTGCATGGGAGCTCCACCCCATTGTTGGCTTCATAAAGCCTTGCTCATTGACACAAAATGGCTCCTGCACCTAGTAACTGTAGAACACTGAGTGGTGACGTCATTCTTGTACACCTCAGGTGGGGGAATGAATACAATGCTGTGAATTATCTGTTAATAATTCCAACCTGATACCCTGCCATGTTGTGATGTGTGCTCTGGCAGTGTTCGGGACAGCATTACAGCAAAACCTGCCCTCAGGAACAGATTTCATAAACACGGACTGGGAAACCAAGCCACTCTTGTGTCTGAAGGTGTTGTCTTCAAGCCTTTTTTTCTATTTTAGGGCAGAGACAAGCAAATCAAGGGCTCATCAGACAGTGACGTCGACTGCAGTCCAGAAGTAACACAGCTACAGGAAGGATGAATTCCGGACCTAAAAACAGGTTCCGGCATTTTCGATTCTGCAATTATCACAGAATCATTCATGCGCCAAAAGAGGAGATAAATTATTTATTTTACTGCCCTATTTGAAGACGAGAGGAGCCTGACAGGTGTATGTGGGGAAGTAATGGCAGCATTTTCTGAGGAAGTAAGCACTTAAGGTGCTAAAAGGTTCAATGTACTGTCAACAGAGCATGATAATACTCTAGCCTGTTGTTGCTGAGTATTGGTTTTCTCATCCATATTTATCCTCAAACAACAGCCCCAGGGAATTGTCATTTGAGCTGTAACCTGGTGCTGTGGTGGGACACTAACACCATAGAATGATATGATGTATGGACAGTAATAATATGTAATGGTATTTGTTTTCCTGGGAGATGTCCTTGCCCTGAGTAACCTTGCAGTTTCACACTACCCGAGACTGCTGTCGGCGCACAGTCTTTCTCAAAGCCTTTCTCCATTAAATGACATTGCAGTTTCTTAGCCAATAATCAGTCCTTCGCTATTCAGGGACAATGGCTTTTACCGCCCTGGAAAATCACTTAGTCACATGGCATTTTGTGTAAAAACAACTGTGTGTCAGGTGATGACTACACGGGCACTGAATGTATTTGTCTCTGTGTTATTCAGCTTGTTTGATGTTTTGAGAAATACCACACTTAGACCCTAGTGTACCTGTGTGTTATGCTGCCATTTGAAAGCAAATAGCTTAGTCTTCAAAAAAAAGCAGAAGATTGAAAAACAAACCTGCATGGTAGCTGAGCGAGAGAGCGGTGCGTGCTTCCGCTGCTGGGCGCTGTCAGTAATCCACCCTGGCACAGAAGGGTACGGTGCTGTGAAAGACCTCGCTATCACTCCAACCTTTACCGTGACAACACTCTGTGTATAACGCATATAAGGACTTGTGAGGACTTGCAAACTGGGGACTGTGTTCCTTACGCCATTACCATGGTGATGTTCCTCAATAGATCGTCTTTTTCCCGTATCTTGGGCGATTCACCTTTTATTTGCACTGTGGTAAATGAGACAAACTGGACACCCAAGTCAAATGCTAAGACATTTCGAACAGTAGCGCCCACTGACGGGTACATTACCAAAATAGGGTATTCTATTTCATTAATGCGTTCCAGGGACCTCAGAGCAAACTTCAAAACAGTCAACCAGGCTCTTGTTTTTCTAAAACTCCACCCACGCAGTGTGCCCAGTTTATCAGGGTGCATTGTGTGCTTTCAAAAGCAGAATTCTGATGTCACTAAATTGATAACGGCTCCTTCAGGATTATCTTTAAATGGGAGTTGTGCTACTGGTGTTCAGCTACGAATTGCACACCAAAATATGCTAAGAATTTTCTGTGCCGAATGAAAGTTATTTTACAGCTTTGAATGTTCTACATTCAAAGTCAGATACTTTAAGCATTGTCAAGGGCCCATGGGAAAATTGCTAAGAGGTTGGCTAAGATATCTTCCCGTCACAAAAACACATCTGTCTGCACACCAAGGCTGGAAAAAAATATATTTTACTCATTCTAAGGTTTTACTGTTTTTTTTTCCCAAACACTTTTTCATTGAATATGTCCTTATAATGAATAGGATATTTGTTGCACTCTACAGTATAAAATAAATATAGAAGTATGGACCATTAATAAACTAGTTCTAAAAAATGAGGAGTTTCCTTTATCCAAAGGCTAAAATGCTATCCATTTGCTGCTGAAAAAAATACCAAATGTAGTTTCCATATGGAACTATAGTTCCCAACATGCAAATACGCAACACAGTCATATAATTTATGTGAGCATTCAATTTGCATGCCTGTAATGAGGCATGTTCAAGTCCTGATATTGAATGTGAAAGTCTTGTGAGAGTTCAAGAATGCCACTATTTCCGTTTCGCTGTGTTCCAGGCTAGAACAAATGTGATTACTTAATTTCACCAAAAAATCTCTTGTGATTATATCCAGAAGGATACAGTAATCATGAGCATGAGTGACTCTTAATTTTAAATCCAATAATATGCAGGTAAGGTGCAGCCTGTTGATTTAGGGGGTTATGCAACTTGATTTATACCCCAGGATCACAGGCCCAAGTCTCAAACAGGACACTGCTATTGTATTCTTGCGCAAGGCACATTGTTTGTGAAAAAAATCCAGGTGTGTAACTTGGCTTCAGAATGTCTTAAGGCGTAGTATCAGAAATGTCCCTTTTAAGGGCGTTTGCAAAGCGAATACATTTCAAAACATCCAAAGTCAAAACAGAACATTAGCAATTCTACCCAGAGGAACAGTGGTGTTGGAAATGTTTCCCAACCTGATCGGTGTGTTCCTTTCAATTGGTTCAAAATTGGTTTTGACACAGGGGACACCAAAACCTACTTCAGACAGCTAACTGTACTAAGCAGCCATTTAGTACAGCCATAATTTTACTTAAGAATTGTGTCTGCTTAAATGAGGATAACCTGCTAGCAGCTAGTAGCTTAGTTAATCTTGTTGTTTGTTTGTGATATAATTAAATGTTCAGCACTATTGGCAGTTTTACGGCCTCTGTTTGTAGGTGCTGGAGCCATTTTGTAGCAATAGCGGAGTGAGTAATGGGGAGGAGCTAACATAACTTGTCCTCATAAGCCTGTTTTTAGCCTTTGTTTTTCTAACAAAATGCAAAACTGAAGTGAGAATGCGCCTGCAGTTCCATTAAAAATAATGTCATTACCATTTCATTACTTATGGGAATATCTGAAATATCCTTTGAATCCGATGGCATTTCCCGGTCCCTATCAGAAACAGGCTGCTTTTTTTCCGCTCCTTAAAAAGACATCGCGATTACGCAGTCACTCAAAATGCAACTCGAGAAAGCAGCACGCATGTTAATCTGGTTTAGCAAGAATTTTTACTGCAGATAGGTGTGAACGGCTCCCTTTCCGTGCCAGGCAGCCTGCTTCTTCAAAGCTCATTTTTAAAAATGATCTTCTATTATTTAATAGCCTGCATTAATATATTTATTTTTTGCCCCAATTTAAATGAATAGATACACAGATATGCAATACATCCAAAGAAACATCTTCCCTTGGGTTCCTTTTCAAATGGTTATTGGGTTTTACATATTCAAATGACATCAAGTTCCAGTTACTTGGAAAAGAACACATTTATACAGTAGGTAACCTACTCAGTGCATTAGCAAAACACCCAAAGGTGCCATTTTAGGGTTTTTAAGAAGAATATTAGATTTCAATAACCCGAGAGTCACCATTTCCTCATAAGCCAAACAAACAAATACAGGGACGCCAAAGGAGTCCTTGGTTATCACATGCACTATGAGTGCTGTGAACATTTTCAGGCTCACCAGCCGTTCTGGTCTGTTTAACGGTGTGGGTCATGAAAACAACCTCAAACGCATTCTGTCAGAGCAGTCCTCTAATTACGGGCGGTATTAATTACAGCCCTGTGGTATGGAAAGGGTGGATTTGAGAGTCAACTTTAGAAAAGAACGACTCCCAAGTTTTCACCAGCCAATGGGTATCCACTATTTTAATGAATCACACGCTGATAAACGGCAGTATGTGAAAAAACCTGAAATTCTACATTTGTGACTACGGGCTGTCTGTCAAACTGTTTCTTCGACGAAACTTCATGCGCTGCATGTTTCCCAGCGCTACGGGGAGTGGTAGTAGGACTCACACAAAATACGATCTCAGCCTTACATTACTGCTTAAACACAGTGATTAAAACATTTTCAGTTGTTACTTGCAATTTTATTAACATACAAAAATAGGTACTTTACATACAACAGACATTTACATGTTTATTTTCCATATTAGAAAATAAACTAACAAAAAAAGGAAAATATTTTTCAGACAAGCATGAGAGCAAGGCTGGCCTCAGGGGAACGATGCAGTAGCAATGCAAAGCGTGAAAAACGGTTCAGCGCAGGAGATAGGGCACACCAAAAACCACACCCTTCTCGCTCTCTCTCTTGCTCTCATACAGAGTATATACATTTTCTCGATTTATTTCTATTTTTTATTTTTGCTGTATACGAACAGGAGTGAGAGAGAAGGGCGGGTCCTCTTAATCATGAAACACATGCAGGCAGTTCCAAAGGTTGTTTTTTTGTCTTTTTTTTTTACATTGATATTTATTCAATTTTACATTCAAACAGAGAGTACAATTATGATATTGTAGTTACCTGAATTCCCACAAATTGTCACATGCCAATAACATTGTAGCATTGTAAACCAAAACAAGGATATATGTATTTCTTTGTGCAATTGGTTTCTGGTTAATGAACGGTTCACCGTTTCATGCTTCTTTAAGCCATAAGGGCAAGTAATTCAATAAGCGGATGTGCCTTGGCACCTTGATAAGAGGGGAACATTTAAAACGAGATTTCACACATTGTGCCTGCAATGGTCTTTTTGAACGGTTGGAAATCGGAGCTGAATTCTAGGTTCTCCGGTTGCTGGATAAGGCAATGGCAAAGTCAGTTGACAGGAATTAGTTCTTACAGCTGCCACCAGAGGGTTCATTTCGTCTGCCGCAAGAACATCATGGGAAAATGTTCGTGCTCTTATCCTGGCCCTGGAATGGGAGGGACTTGCCATGGGGCATGGCCATTAACATAACATGGGATAGTCAGGCCTGGGCAGGTGGCTCCAGCGAGAAAGACCACACAAGAGAGCACCTATGTCCTGAGCAGAACATGTCGGACCAGTGATCGAAATCCAGTCGGATTCGGAAGGAAGGCGCACGGCAGTGAGGGACGCTAAGAGCGCGCGAGACTCCTCTGTGTGGTTTCGCACGATGAACCTGAGGCTAGCCCCGCCTTTCTGCACGCCCTGGCTCTTCCGTACATATTGAAAGCAGATTTTTACGACTGTTTTAAGAGCTACGCCGTTTCTTTTCCACAAGTCAGAGGGAAAAGGGTGCGGTCGGAGAAAAGGCAGTAGAACGCAATCGGGCTGCTGAAACTCCACATCTATGCCACCCAGAGATAATGACACACAGGATTTCAAAGCCACTGTTAGACACATTTATATCCCATCATTTAAAGCACATTCATTTCAGTTGCTTAAGGTAGCAGCGGTACAGAGAGAAGACGAACGAACAAGATATCACACTGAATACTGGCTACTACAGTACAACAAAATACACATGTACTCCAAATGAGGGACTGATGAGCTAAGGTCATTAACGTGGATCATTTTAAAACAACATCACTTAAATCACTTATTGTAGATATTCAAAAAATAAATTAAAAAAAGACAATACAAATCATCTACTGATGCATACTCCAGCAGAGTTAAAGAAAAAAAAAACGGTGTTTGGAATTTTATTCAAGCTGTAACACCCTTTGGAAACTGCTCCTAACAACCCCTGAACATGTATGGTTAAATACAAGATAAAATGATGAAAAAGCCCTCGATCCCCAACCCCCACCCCAACCACAAAAAGCTGTTTCATTTCTGGCATTCACACTTTTTTTTTTTTGTTGCAAAAAATGATAATAAAATATACACAACTACAACTGTATCAAAATTCTGACCTCTTATTATTAACAACCCAGTTGCTAATAATAATGCTAATTTTGCAAATGCATTTAGCTAATGTATTTTTTATTTATTAGATTGAACACCACTGCCCCTGAAAATGAATTTTGTAATTTTAAGCCAGATGGGTCAACGTTTGGTGGAGTATACACATATTTTTTTTAAATATTTTTCCAGTTGGGCTTGTTTTTCTGTTAATATTATTTAGTTAGGCTTCTTTTCATAGTGTTTAACAAGTGCTAATCCACCAAAACCAATTTATAGTGTGAACAGAGGACAGTGTCCTGCCTAGCAATAAGAACTATATACTTTTAATAAATAAGTCAGTTTTCCAAAAAGAAAAGTAGCTTCCTAAGATTCTCAGCATTTCCAAAATTGTGTTCGAAGTTTTCTGATTAGAAATACTTCTTCTTTTTCATTTTCAGGGAACGAACCTACAAGAAGTGAACAAGCATCGACACGCCTTTTCAAAACTTAGTGTGCCACTACAAACACCCCCGTTCAGTGTGCATTTGGTTGTAATACTCTTTGAATGCCATATGTTGTGGAGCAACTTATTTAACAATTTTAAGAAATTTTAAAGGAACAGCGTCAAAGCACAGTCCTAAGCTCCTTTACGAGTACAAGGCTGATTTCTGGTCAACAAAAATTAAAAATGCCAACCCTCACATTTGTAAACAAGTTAATTTATGTACTAACATAATATATCCTTCCTAAAAAAAAAGGCTAATTTTTCATTTATCAAAGGGTTGCATATATTCAGATTCTATTAAGCATGGTAGGAACAACTGCTCTTCAGATAGGGAATACAGAGAAAAGTCTGAAAGATACACTGACATAACTGCCACCTGTTATGATGCACACACTAACTTGTGCTTTAAACTTCAATGGTTTGTCTTTGCTTAAGAGACAAACATCTAAACGAATCTAATTTTAATGAGGACGGTCTGTAAGTGGGTTTTAGAAATTATCAGCAATTACACCCGAGAGAACATACATAGAAGAGGAATATCATTGCCCATAAATCACTCCAGTTTAAAAAAAAAAAATGTATTTATTAAATGAGTTCACTGGCCTAAACTATCTCAGGTTGACACACATGAATTAGGAGTGCATCTGAGCTCTCTTGTGGACATGACAGTAGCAATGTGGGTTTTCAGCCAAATAGGGGAGAAGAGTAAAGGGGGGTTATTTTGAGAGAATTGTCAAAATCCAACAGTCCTTAGCACACTAATCGCTGCTCTTAGCCTATAGGAACTGTCAGAAAAGTGAGCCAATTTCCCACCATCTCAAGAAGGAAGACAGAGCAGAAGAACCGTCTACGGTTCCCGTCCTCGCTCCCAGCGGGCAGGCAGATTAATATAGACATATTTGGTAGTGTATTTATGTTTTTTAGGGGACAGGAATTCAAATAAAAGCGCCACTGTCTGGTGAAGAATCGGTAAAGGAACTGGGACGTAGGCAATGACATTCCTCTGCCTAACAGCGGGTGACCATGGACCCCCCAGTACCTCACTGATGAAAGAACAGCTTGTTTCAAACGAGAGTGTGGGTGCGCCTGAGTGCCCCACCCTCCCAGTGCCCTGAGGATCATTGACCTTCGGGTGGGTACCATGGCGAGGGGCCCGTGGGGGGTGTGTCCTCTCACCTCCACGATGGGTTTTGCATGCAGATTTGGGTAACAGGCGGGGCTGCTCCTGGTGGCCAAGCATTTTTGTTGGATCTTGATTCCCCGCCCAGAACTTGTGCCTTTTGTAATTTGTGGAAATTGGCTGCTGTCCGTCGATTCCAACTCCTGGGAACAGAGGGAGAGGGGAAGCCTCATTCAGTCGTTTCAGACCAAGTGCCAGAGCTTAACACTCTTTTTAAATGCAGTTGCAGCAGGATTTTCATATCTGCTATGGGTCCTATTACTATATTTCCTTGTCATTCATCCCTCATAGAACAAGGTTAACAAAATGGACGTTTAACATTGTTAAATTGCTATTTAAAATTATTTAATTTATTTATTTAATTTATTTAAGTGCCGGACAGAAAAGGGGACTTTACTACAAACAAATCAATTCCAAATTTAAGCATAAAAATGTCAGAATTAAAAAATGCATTCAACAATTATTTTTTTTTTGCATTTCATTATTAATGAATTAAAGGGTTATCATCCAATTGAACAGTCTGTTACAATATCCAATTTGTTTTGTAAAATTCATATCTCAAAGTAGCATTCTTGAAACACACGTCCTTTCCCATCTTTGTTTTGTTACCGGTTTAAAATAAAGCCAACCCTCTTGCACCAGCAGAGACCGTTCAACCTCAACCTAATTTCCTAAAATATGACGTTTTTGTTTTGTGCCACGGGCTTTCTGTCAAAATATGAAATGGAGATGACAGGAGCTACAGTAGGTTGTTATTTAAATGTCACAACTGTACATGTGGGGTTCTTTTTTGGCCTCAGTAAATCACTGGTGGTTACAGTATTGTTCTTTTCCTGACCTTTTCAACATGTACAAGATAACCTTATGCTAAAAGACAAGTAAAATAATCTCCTGACACACACACACAAATACAGCACACACATTGCTGTCACATCCAAATCCTCAAAGCCTCAGCATCTCCAGCTTTGCTACTCCCTGTATTGTCAGGCTATTTTTATGAGTCTGTTCACATCATGTCTGGAGATCTGTGTCTACGCAGAAAGTGGAAGTCCCAGCCCATGGCAAAACTTAATAAAGCGTAGAAATGATTTAGACAATATATTTAGATCTATGTAAAGACCTATCACATTTATTAATTGATTACAGGGGTGGGAGTTGAATAGCATACAATTGAGAACTCTGTGCTGGGCAGCTCTTGAGGAAAGGGGAAGGGAACATGCTACTGTTATGCTACTGACACAGTCCCGGGCGTCAGGGAATCTAGGAAAGAACATCAGGCAAACACACCCAAAACTGACTACCACAACCTTTAATGAGCAAATAGCAACAGCAGCCATGCCTCCAGGAGCCAATCAGCACCTCCCTTTGACACACTGACCCACAAGGTCCCTTTAACTCCCTGCAGCTAACGCCCAGACCACCAGTCCGATGGGAGTCCTTTAAGGCTGCCCCTAACGATCTTATCTGCCCCAGCGAAGCCAGCCGTGCTGATAAGAGCCACGGTGAAATTAACTAAGTGGGAGGGACGTGCAGAGCAAACAGCTGAAGTGGAGCCTACTGTAACGTGCTGCCTGTATTACACAATTACACACAACAATGAGCGTCTGTTCACCCCAGAAACCTCCACAGCCGAAGAGCAGCCACACGCACCCAGGGCTTACCGGTTTTCCCACGCTAGTACGGTGATTCGGTGACTCTGAAAAAGAGAATCAAATTATTTGCGGTGCGAGGATAAATCTTAGTCATTGTGAATGTGTTATTTCAGCATCCACACACACACACACACACACACAACCACACATACACACACACACACACACACACACAACCACACACCACCACCATCATCCTATCAGAATGAAAGAACAAGGGCACAGTGCATATCTCTCTAACTTTGATATAAAATAGAGTGGCTGTCACAGCACCACCAGAGTTATTTTGACAGAAGACAAGACTTAATTTTAACCCCGATGTTAGGTAAGGTGCAGGTTGAGAGTGCAACTGGGTGAAGAATGACCTCCCAGAATGCCTCTGGGCTGACATGCTGGGAACATGCATGTACACTGTAGATGTACACAACTGCACATCAACCACATAGCTCTGGAGTCTAATGCTGAAAACCCAGTGAAAATGAGAAGTGAATGTCCCCTAAGTTGACTTAACATTCCTCGCTCTTCTCCGATTTGAGGAACATGAACCAGCAGATACAGGGGGATAGCTATCCATGATGTGTAAGAAACGTTAAAATGACCACTTTTAGAATGTGTTCTCTCACTCGGTCAACCACTGCCGATGTAATCCATGGCTTTAAAGCAGGGCTGTTCAACCTTATTCCAGGAGATATACTGTCCTGCAGGTTTTCCTTTCAACCCTAATTTTGCACACCAGGTCGCTAGCTGTTGAATGAGGTGCGCTTCGTTAGGGTTGGAGCGAAAACCTACAGGACGGTAGATCTCCAGGAACAGGGTAGCCGTGCTTCGGAGGATCTGCTTCACAAAGCTGATCAATGTAAATGAGACCTAGAGAATGCATTTTAGATTAACGTTATCAGAGACACACCAACTGAGCAATATGGCACTTCTATTCAACTGATAATGAAATTAATTTTTAAAAATTAGCAGGAGAGCATTTTTACAAACAAAAAAACAACCCAAGTTGGAGCCACCACTCATTCAATATGTAAATGGTCACACAAAATGCATTATGTTTTGTATGTCAAAAAAAGTGCTTTCTCTAGTTTTTAATTTATTAGAGTGGCCCTTTGGGCCCCAAAAGCTGTGCTATCGACTGAAATTATGCTCCTGGTATGGCAGTCCATAACTCACGATGACTGGGAGCCATAAAGCCTGCGCTCTACACATGCAGGCCTGCGTGCGTGCTTGTCTGAGCAGTGCTTTCTGGAGTCTAAGGGGACACGGTGGCCTTCCGCGGGCCGGGGTTCACGGTTCGCCCCGCAGCTGTCTCCGAAAAAACACATTTCAAACGGAGCAGTAGTAGGGAGAAGGGAGACCTGTCAAGACATGGTCACAGCATTCCAGGCATACTCCCACAGATGACTCCTCCAACTCCTACCCTACCCCACGCTGCCACAAAGCAACATATAAAACATTTTAGGAGATGTTTTACATTTGTTTTTTTTCCCATAGAAACAACAAAAGCCCCTACCTTTCGATTGCTGAAGATAACTTAGTTTCTATTTGAGTATTTGGTGAATCATTAATGGCTGATTGACCAGTAATCCTTAACCAGCATTATTATTAAAAAAAACACAAAATGTTTAATATTTGTAGAGTTTGAGCTATAACTGAATTTAATCAGTCTCAAGAGAAGCTCACAGTAGGTCCCCTTTAACGGTAAGAATATTTGACTGCTAAATAAACAGAAGGGACACACCCTAGTCGTTGGTAGTTTCATTAATACCAACGAAGAAAGCCACAGTGCTGTGTGTTATTTTACATAAAACAAAGATGACTCCATCAAACAGAGTGTGGGGCGCAAAGCCGGGACCTGGAGGTCACACTGAAGTACACGTGTGCATTAGCGGCACCCTGGTTGCAGCACTGACCTTCATATTGGTAGGGCCAATACGAAACAATTTTTCATTCCTATATTTTCTATGAATGTGAACTAAATGTTCTAATAAACCAAAAAAAGTGGACTTGTGGTGACTTAAAGTCTCCAGCTTTTTTATCCCCAAAAGACAGGATAAAGTGAATTTTTGTTTAGGTTAAGTCATAAAGGATTTTCTGTGTGTCCTAGACGTAATGATACTTTAAACGGCTATTCAACTCTTTCTAATTTCCAGAAATAAATTATCATGTGTGTGTGTGTGTGCATGTGTGTGTCTGTGTGTGTGTGTATGCGTGCGTGTGCGTGAGTGTGTGTACCTGCGTGTGTGCGCGCACGCGTGTGTGTGTGCTTGCGTGTATGTGTGTGTGTGTGTGTGTGTGTGTGTGCTTGCGTGTGTGTGTGTGTGTGTGCTTGCGTGTATGTGTGTGTGTGTGTGTGTGTGCTTGCGTGCGTGTGTGTGTGTGTGTGCTTGCGTGTATGTGTGCGTGTGTGTGTGCTTGCGTGCGTGTGTGTGTGTGTGTGCTTGCGTGTATGTGTGCGTGTGTGTGTGCTTGCGTGTATGTGTGTGTGTGTGTGTGTGTGTGTGCTTGCGTGTATGTGTGTGTCTCTGGGGGGAGTGGTGGGGCGTGTCCAGCTCTCACACTGGAATCTTCTTCTTTGGAGCTTGTTGTAACTGTGTTGGAATGCGGTCTGACAATATTTCCAAAACACAGAAACCGAGACTTAATCTATCAAGGCTTAAGAAAAGGCGCAGGCAGGTGATTTGTACACCCTAAATCAGTCCTTTGGGCTTTATATCTGTTTGGGGTTATGTGCGGAGTTGTCTGTCTCACACACATCGCTTATCCCAGTCTTGGTCTATTCTTCAACTGTCGCTGACCGTTGAGTATGCTGCACTGTAATAAACAATGACACTGATTGTGTGTGTGTTCGAGTGTGTATGTGTGTGCGTAAGTGCGTGCGTGTGTGCGCGCGTGCGTGCGTCTGTTTGGGGGAAGGCCTCTACGATAGGCACGGCACAGCTCACACAATGGCAGTTCGTTTTGTCTTGGGAACAGAAGTCAATAAAGTTCAAGTTCGGTTTTTAGCCCGAACTACGGACCCAGATCCACAGTGTCAACAGCATTCAAACTGGATCGACTGCATGTATGCGGAGTTCAGCTCAGCACCTGCAGATGCACCTTGGACACTCTCACGCACAAGCTGACAATTCAAAATAAGGGCACACAGCAATGTGGAGCGTTTATCAAACGCAGCCATCTCTGTCACAGTCAAGGTAGCTGTCTCTCTCATTTGCCTTCGTAGTCTTTCATTTTCATTTCCTTTCTCCTTTCTTTCCTTCCGTTTTAGTTCATTTTTTAGGTAAGGACATCCTTATTCTCAGAAAGTGAGAGCAACAAACAACGTACACCAGATATTCACCTAAGTCCTAAGACGGTGCCTTTTGGAAACTTCTTTAGGAACAGTTCTCCTTTTTCTAAAGTTCTTCTTTAGAAATGGTTCCTCTTACAAGTTTGTCAGTGAGCCGCAGCACTGGAGTTTACTTAGGAGTGGTGAAGGGTGCAGTTTTTGACGTGGCCGTTGATAAACTTGCAAAGCTATAGTAGCTGCTTAATGTGTAGGCTAGAGGGGAGACTGCAGACAAGTCAATCCGGTTTCCTCTGCCATCCCATGATCCTCTCCTCTGTTGCCTTGGGCCAACTGGCTCAGTTTGCATTGTCCAAAGAATGCACTAGTGTCTTTACAGTTCTCTGAGCTGTGGGAAGGAAATCTTGGAGCTTGTGGCAAATCACAGCAAAATGTCAGACACATACAGCCCCAGTGAAACTAAGTTCTTTGTGAGGCTCGGGTCTTGACTACATGTGGATCTATCAAAGTCAAATCATGGGAGTGATCATAACTGGTGGATTCCTTTTTTCTTTTTAAAGAGAACCAGTGCCTTCCAATCTCCAGTGTGATCTGGGCTTATTAAGTAAGCAGTGACTACTGTTATCAACGACTAAGAATCAATCACCCACCACAAAAAAAAAGTAAGGCACCACAGCCTGACTAGCATGTTAATCAAAAAGCCTCCTTTGCTGAAATAGGCTTCACTTTACATAACAACCTGGGGCTAGTAGCTTTTGTTTCACTGCAACATTCAACTTTTAAAAAGATTAAACAAGCAAAGAAAGCGATACACAGAGAATTCTGCCTTAATAAGTGACCCACCCCAAAATTGCTGACTTCCTGTGAGAAACAAGCATGCTGATTGGCTGTCTAAGGGACCATGATACATTCAGCCAGTGAGAATTCAATGCAGATCCAATCAATGACCGCATCAGTTGGCTATAATGAATGAGGCATCCATGGGAATGAGGGAGTAACTTTTGCGAGACACAACAAGAGGTCAAAGATCGCAGATCTGTAGCCCAGAGGTGTGGGAGGGGAAAGAAGCAGGGACTCAGCTGTGCTTAGGGAAACAGGTGTGATTCTGAACAGCAACAGGTAATGGCAGCAGGCCTGAATATTGTGCTGCCCACCTCACAACCATGGGAAAATACTATAAATGTTCCCTGTACTGAACTCAAATTCAATTCAGCTCAATATTTTTGTGTTGACGAAAGAACTGAGTAATCATATTTTCCATATAATTTGCCTCCAGCGCTTAATGCAGAACTTTGAATATAGTTTATGTAAAACAAAAATTTGAAAGTCAGACATAAAGACTTCACTGTGTGAGAACTGTTCGGTGAAAGACTTCTGACAGTTCGTAATCACACTTAGCTCATAGTTTAGCTGACAGTGAACGCCATGTTCCATTCTTAAAGGAAACCAGTTTTAATACTTTCATAAACAGAGCAAAGAGACGATGTTCACATGAACAGCTTTCACAACTATTTGCAGTATCGAGATGGGTAATAAAGAATTTTATGAGGAAGTCTACTTTTGGGTCACTTCATACATATTATGTTTCAACACCTTTGGGACAGGCTGAAGCCTGCTTTTGTATTGCTGCTTTTGAGCGTCAGCCTGCCAATCAAAAAGCCACTTCAGGATCTCTCATTGAAAAGTGATTGTGTTTCCCAACCCAGATTAGAGCTGGTGGTAAAGACAGCCAATGACAAAGCACACAAGCTAAGAGATGCAGAGGAACGAGCAAGGCGAGGAAGAGGAGCAGGAGATCGAGAAGGTGGAGCAGCAGGGTGAGGGAACGGACGCAGCAGTGCCAGTGCGGGGGCGGCCAGTGCACCGTTGCGCTACGACTTTAAGTTTCCCATCAGCCCCAGAACAGCAAACTCAGAGATGCGATCGGATCCGGCGCACTCACTTCTTCTTCTTCGTCATGCAGCGTGCAATGAGGGCGATGATCAGCAGGGCGACCAGGACGGCAATCACGATCCCCGCGATGGCTCCTCCCGACAGCCCCTCTTCAATCTTCTCTGTAGAAACGATCATCAATCAACGTTAACCGCCCGCGTACGATGCGTCCAATTACTGCTGAAAATGGCTTGTTACCACCGCGTTAACCGCGATAACTCAAGCCGATCACACAAAACAGAAAAACGCAGTTCAAAGTTTGTGGAAAATTAAACGCGTCCTTCCCCACTGTACACTGGGGCTCTATGGAATGTTGCGCATAAAGCAGCTCGCTGCGCATCCGATGCGCTACAGGTGAGGCACCGTTCAGCAAGTCCCCTCTCACCTTTTACAGACAGCGTGTGGACGGCCGAGGCGGTCTTCCCGGTCACGTTGTTGCTGGCCACGCACTCGTACTTGCCGCTGTCGACGTAGGCCGCCTTCTCCAGTTCGTAGACGGCCTTCTTCACGTCCTTCACCGTTCCGTTGACGGTCCACGTGTAGGTGGCGGGGGGGTCAGAGGAAGCGGCGCACGTCAGCGACAGCTTCTCGTTCACCTCCACCGCGGCCACTCCCTTTATGGCCACCGCCTCCGGTCCGTCTGAAAGAATCACGGCATGGACATCCATATGCAAACTGTGCCTGGCAGAGGCAGAGGTCAACGCCTCCCACAACCGCACAAAGTAAAGATTTTGGTGTTACGTAAACAGAGCAGATGTCACTCATTTTGATCCGTTCTGCTGGTGAAAACTGTTAGTTTTAAACAATACTGAACTTTTTACTGTGTCGTTGGCAAATATACCCAATCTCACACAAAAACAGAGATTCTCAAATGATATGGCATCAAATATCCATGATGATAATTGGTCAGCCCAGTTAATGGAAAAGCTGAAGAATTTTGGGAATAGAGACACTGAGCTGGGCATTGAAGGGTGTCGCCCCGCCCCATATCCAGATTCTTCCTGAGATTTATTCCCAACGAGGAGGTTTTTCTCACCAGTGTTTAGGGGTTTTTCATTCCCACTGTAGAGTTTTTTTTTTTTTTTAGTTTTATTGCCGATTTTTTGTGGATTCAGGCTCGGTCTTTCCCAATTTTCCTACTTCCTATTTTCTGGTAAAGTGCCTTTGCAACAGTGTCTCTCTAATACAAGCAGGGCTTCACAAATACAGTTGAACCAAACTGAATAAATCAACAGAACCCTGACAGCAGACCAGCCTCCATGGCTGCCTGGCCTCATCACCGCCATTGCACAAAACTAGGAAGAGCGTTTTCTGTTCTGGACCAGGATAAATTGCGTTAAGGCACCTTTCACACCTCACTGTGCTTTACACTGAAGAGATGAAGCTCACCACAGAAACCACCTACAATACTTGTGCTGAACCCACCCGGGTGATGCATGGCAGCCATTTTGCTCTCGAACACTCATCACAAATCAGCTGAGGTGGAAATGGAGGGAATTATTAAGCCAATTAAAATGGGGATGATTAAGAGTCCTGATAAAGAGAGAGAGAGCCGGGTCGGGAATTTACCATGCATCTCTTTCATTCTTCATGTTGACACCTCCTCTATGGAGCAAAACGCTCACTTGATAACCCTGCCATCTGCCCACCCCATTCCTGCACCGAACCTGGAACCGTTTCAAGAACTATCTCTAGGAAATTACTGTGAATCAGCTGATGGGTTCCATGATAGGTTTCCGCTTTAGTAAAAATCCCGGGGTTGGTTCGGGCCTGTGAAATTTCCTTGGAAGCATTCACAGCAAAATATTCAGTGTTAAATAAACTCTTACAGAGTACATATGGTCCCAAATGGTCAGAGTTGAATTAACACTGGACATGTTGCTAAGTGCAGTTTCTTTTTAAAAATACATTTCACAACCTATTTCTATATTTATCCCAATTCTGAATGCCTAGTCTTGATTGTGGGCACCTTGCATCACTAGCAATGTCCTCCCAATCAATCAGAGGAGCTGCCATTGTGCACCATGGTGGGGGATACGCTGTTCACAGAATCCCTCCCTCTCTAGGTGACACTATTGTCAAACATTCATTAGTCACTCTGTGGGACTCCTGGTCACAGTCAGCAGTGACTATAAATTGAGTAGAGTACTGTTACAGAGTCCCAGCAATGGTGATTCAGAAAAAGCTAAATGTGGTAACCAGGGACAACCATTCTGATTGCTGACCGTGTATTTGATGCTTAAAAACTCTAGGGCTCTACTGCTGAAACAAACCTGACGCAAAACATTTTTTCAATCAACAGCTGGGTTTGTCAAAAACACACCTGAAACTCAACTAAGGACATTCGAAAATAGAAAGTGTCCTGCGGCCAGGCAGTATACTCACAGTTGACAATCATTTTGTAGCTGGCAGAGTTGGTGCTCACAGGATTGGAGAGCTCGCACTGGTACTCTCCACTGTCGGTTTTTTCTACGCGAGAAATACCCACAGAGCTCTTGTCGGCGAAGATGGTTACCCTGTCGCTAGGAGACAGCGGCTTTCCATCCTTCAGCCACTTTGTGGTGACGATGGTGCCCTTCGCTGCCTGGCAGCTAATGTTTGCAGAGCTATTTCCTGCTATCAGGTTGGCTGTGGGTCCGGTTACTGCAGCACCAGATATCTTCTCTGAAAAGAGAAGGGAGAAACAATTTTGGTCGGCTCCTCCTGAGAGAATTTGTTTTCACACATGTGCAGGTTCGCATGCTGTACATGCCGTCATAGTCCCTGAACCTGGTCTGTCCGCAAAACGGGAAACATGGGCACATGTTTCCCGCTTTGTAAAACTCCATAGCATTCACGCAAAACAAGTTTCAAAACAAACGAGTTGCAAAATCTTCAAAAAATAAACAGTTATGTGTGCGTGTCCATTTACCCAAAAGCAAATAACCGTTCAGGTCAGAACTGGATAGATGGTCCTTTATGATAAAGTAGCATGTCTGCTGTGCTGCTGCAATGATCTAATGCTACCCTACAGACACTGTAGATTAGTGACCCTCTGTGCATTCACAGAATAACTGACATTTCTGTCAGCAAAACTAGCACTGCGCTGTTTTTTAAGACTCGCTCGATAGCACCCTGAAGGCCATCACGCTGCAAATCATAGTTCCTGACAGTTCCCAAGAAGGCCGTACTTCCAATGTCTTGAAAGAATGGTTAACTGATCTAATCAGGAACAACCATTAACAGTTCTGTTCTTCAGCCCTGTGAAGTTCCAGGCCTGGGAGACTGAGTCATTACAGGCATGACTAATGGTTTCGTCAAACTGAATCATTGTCATATACCTGTAGGCTAACCCATATGGAAATACAATATGTACTGGATAAACATGTAAATGGTGAAAATATGAAATGCAATAGATATGCCTTTAATGTATGTGCAAGCACATGACACATACCAGTATTACAAAACATCAATCATTGCCAGTGTCATTTATCAGTAGTGCACAAGTTACAGTAAGACAATATCATTTCAAAACACACGCATACAATTACACACAGCATGTGAATCTGGCAATCATACTTTTTAGTAAACAAAATCAGTGCATTTTGACAAATGTGTAAATATTAACTTCTCATACCTTTAACACATCTTAAACAGTATATGGTCTCGGTAATGCTGAGCGATAGGCAGGAAAGCAACTTTTCCCACTTATTCCTTCTGTATAAATTGGGCAATGCCCGGAACGGCACCAAAGAAAACATTTCACAAACAGAAACGATATGTACCTGCATGCCTATTGTGCAATTCCAAATAACAGACTCAGCCAGACACCATGTAAGAAGCACGACATTAGTGTGCAGTAAACCAGGAAATATCGAGGGCAACATTGGTCCACGTTAGAGAACAGTTACGAACTGAGCAAACCCCACCAAACAGAACACAGTAGTGATAAACACAGGTTGTTTTGTTTGGGTCAGAGCTCACTGTTAGCTCAGTGAGGAAATACATCCATATATACGTGCAGCAATGCTTGACATACTCACGATAGGAAGTATGTTAAGGACTCAATATGGACTTTGAGTATTTGAAATATATATGAACGGGTATTTTTTTGGAGGGTAATGAGCAGTCTGGGACAGGAAATAGGGGCATCATTACCCAGCAGACTTTTTGCTTTTTGGGGGATGGGTGGAACAACCCACTTGTCGGACCCAGTTAGATAATATCGGTATTTCTGTTGTATATAGCACCAATTAAGCTTTTTAATCAGTTACTGCAGTTACTTTTTTTAAAGCTATTTACTGAAATAATTTCCTTGTAGATGTCCAAGAACAATTTTAGAAGTTATTCAGATTACAGTGTCTGAGGTCCCATCAACCTCAAAGGCTTTTAGTCAACTGAAGTCAATTCCCAGTCTAGAAACAGTCACTCACTAGTAATCACAATCAATCAAACAACAGCAGAACAAGCAAAGAACTAGATGAATACCTTTTTCTACTGAATTTTTTTAAAAATACTTGTATTTATATTTTTTAATATTTGTAGACAAAAGAAGCTGTAAGATTCAGAGCAATGTGCTTTACTGTATGTGCTAAGTTCTCACGGTCACAGAGTCTAAAGACCATGACCACATCCTGCTTTTTTAACCAACATTTTGCTCTGCAAAGTGAACTCACTTTCCCAGCAGGTTGTGGTGGAGTGGAGTTTGAGCCTTTTCAAGTGAGCTGCTCAGATTATACCTGGACTAAGTAACTACCACCATTCGGCGGGTGATTTCGATCACTTAATTCCCCTCTTTCATGCTACACACGTACCTCCTGTGTCACTCATGTTACATCTACCTCCATTCAGCACTTATTGTGCCTTGTATCACTGTCTTCATGTTGTAGCTTGTAATGCCTCCTAGTTTGACTCAGCATAGGTTAGGTCAGAGTAATGTTCACTGTGTGAACTGGACTTAATGTGTTCATGGCTCTGAATAACTGTACAAAATGAGTACTGTTCCTTATCGGACCTGTGTTTTGTAGTTGTTCCAATGACCTTTGGTAAGCACTTATTGTACATCGCTTTGGATATAAGCGTCTGCTAAATAAATGTAACATAATGAGCTGATGGGCTCTCAGGAGTGGATAGGACTAGCCTGGCTCTTGTCTCTCATGTGATAATAAACTCCACAGTCCCTGACCAGCCTTCCTGGCTCCTTCCCCTCTAGTACGACAAGTCAAATTCAAAACCAAGAATCCTTGTTGCCTTGACTCACCCATTAAGGAGATCTGTGCCACGGTAGATGCCAGGTACCTCTTGGTATTGGGATTACTGGCCAGGCAGGTGTAATTGCCGCCCTGAGTCTTCTGAATGTCTGTCAGTGTCAGCACTGGTCCTGGTTTTTTGAGGTTCTCGCCGTTGAAGAGCCAATCATACTGGGCAGCGGGGCTGGATTTGGCCGAGCAGGTCAGGGTGATGTTGGACTTGGTGCTGTGGACCGGCTGCTGGGGACTGGCGGTCATTGATATCTCCTCCGGCCCATCTGCAACACACCATTCATGTTAGCTGAGGATCTGACCAACAGTTTCAAAGTCCAGGGGCTTCAGGAAATGGCAGCTCCTATCTGGAAAAGGTGCTGTACTATCATCTATACACACCCTAACCCAAAGTATCGACAGCAGCATGGGCAGTTGCTTGGCTGAAACCCTAAGTATGCTTAAAAAACAATCACAATGAAGAAATACGGTAGCTTGTCATATTGGTCACACACATTGACTTGTGTATGTATTGAATTTCAGTGCTTAAGCATCTGATAAGATAATTAGTAATGTTATTAACACAGGTAGGAAGGGATTTCTGTGGTTCTATCTTGTGGTTCGTCCTCTGAAAAAGCCACAAAGCTTAAAGAAAGCCTCAACCTGGCAGTGAGATGGCTGAGCATCTCAGAATTTCAATATTCATCAGTACATACTCTGCGATTTCTCTCTGACACTTTCAGAGAAGCAGAGAAGTCAACTGCACTTGTGTTAGGTCCAGCGCAGCATTTATTTAGTTTTAATAAGTTAAAATGAATATAAGAAAATAAAAGTTAGTGGAGAAACAAGACCAGGTCAAAACCTAGTATATGGCTGGACCTAACACAAGTGATCTGGCCGACCAATGGTGTAACTTCATCACTCACTCAGTCACAGACATTTGCGTTTGTAGGGCTGGCCCCGCTGTTGCGGTCCAGCCAAAAATGAAGGGATTTCATGCACTTTTTGAACTTCTGAGATGTCCCTTGCCTCTATATTGTTTGTTTATTGTTTAACAGGGAGTGAATATGAACACAATTTAAAAAGAGAACATCAGTGGCTTGTGGTATGAAACCCAGGCAGTTCTTTCATGTGTAAAATGGCCGGCGGTTGTGGCAATGTTCACGTGCAGGACTCACAGCTGATATTGAAGGTGAGGGGAGAGCTGGTTTTCGTTGTCAGGGGGTTGGAAGCGGTGCAGGCGAAGGGGCCCTTGTCAGCCCTCAGGATGCTAAGGATGGTGAGCACGCTGCCGTCTTTGCTCAGCTGCATGTGGTCCGTGGCCACAAGGGCGGCGCCGCCGGACAGCCAGCTGTAAGTCAGCTTGCTGCCCGTGGCGGTGCAGGTGAGGCTGACGGTGTCGTTGAACTCCACCGGATTGGTCACATTGGCTGTCGCCACCACGTTTGAGACCGACTCTGCGGTTCGGGGAACAGAGAGAGAAAAAGCTGAGTCTGTGCACCAGGAAAAACACACAGTACAACGCACACTGCTACGCCTACCTCTAATATACAGCACAACGCACACTGCTACGCCTACCTCTAATATACAGTACAACGCACACTGCTACGCCTACCTCTAATATACAGCACAACGCATACTGCTACGCCTACCTCTAATATACAGCACAACGCATACTGCTACACCTACCTCTAATATACAGCACAACGCACACTGCTACACCTACCTCTAATATACAGTACAACGCACACTGCTACGCCTACCTCTAATATACAGCACAACGCACACTGCTGCGCCTACCTCTAATATACAGTACAACGCATACTGCTACACCTACCTCTAATATACAGCACAACGCATACTGCTACACCTACCTCTAATATACAGTACAACACATACTGCTGCGCCTACCTCTAATATACAGCACAACGCACACTGCTGCGCCTACCTCTAATATACAGTACAACGCATACTGCTACACCTACCTCTAATATACAGCACAACGCATACTGCTACACCTACCTCTAATATACAGTACAACACATACTGCTACACCTACCTCTAATATACAGCACAACGTATACTGCTACACCTACCTCTAATATACAGCACAACGCATACTGCTACACCTACCTCTAATATACAGCACAACGCATACTGCTACACCTACCTCTAATATACAGTACAACACATACTGCTGCGCCTACCTCTAATATACAGCACAACGCACACTGCTGCGCCTACCTCTAATATACAGCACAACGCATACTGCTACACCTACCTCTAATATACAGTACAACACATACTGCTACACCTACCTCTAATATACAGTACAACACATACTGCTACACCTACCTCTAATATACAGTACAACACATACTGCTACGCCTACCTCTAACTGTTACCACTGGAGACATGCACGCTCCTTATTTGCATGCTAACAGGCCACTAAAAAAACCTGTTAGGCCAGCATGCACTGGAGTAGACGGTAAAACAAAAATTGTTTTCGCTCAGAGTCTTCAATTACTGAGACACGCTAACTCTGACCCTGATGAGGACAAGCAGCTTTGCATAATGCAAGAAAAACCTTATATTCTGACACAAAGACAAGCAAGGAAAAACGGTGGATTTTGAACTGGGCTAACTTCATATTCGAGACCAATGATATGTAACTCTTCCAACAGACATGATGAAATGCCACACCCATATGAGACCTGGGCCAATTCTGTTTGGTAGTAAGCCCTGACAAAAATGTTGTTGTTTTTTAATGAAAGTTAGCCTTTTTTATAACTCCTTAATATCCAGTCGGCATATCGTTACTTTGACACGCATTTCAAATATGTTTTTTTATTTCAATTCACTTTTATAAGCATCGGAAATGAACAGTATAAAACTGACGATTAAATGCGTTTTGGAACCAACAGCAGCTCATTGACATAGAGGCTTCTGGCTGTTTTTCCCTCTCTCTCTCTCTCTCTCTCTTTATTTTGCAAGCATGGCATACATAGCCACACCCAAGCGAGAGCTATCCTGCATGGGTGGGAGGGGGTCCCAGCATCTGCACATCTCTACCCTGAGATGGTTTGATATATCACAGGGATATATGCTTTTAACTCCCCTCTTTGATCAAGAGCACATTGTTCGTTTGAGTCGCTTTTTCTTTTTTTTTTGTTACAAGATTTTTTTTTTCCACGTTAAGCATGCTTTAATTCAAAGTGCCAACCTCAATCCTCCCTCTTTTTAATATGCTCCTTGGAGTGGGACACTCTGGATTGTATTCTTTTCATGAATCGGGCCCTATGGAAATCTGCTGGCTCTTAGATTATTGAGATATGAAGAAAAAAATACTTGTTATTAACATGGATTAACAATTATGTCCAGCTACATACAGATTAGCATCTGGGCAATTCCAAGACAAAAAGAAATAGAAAATTTGAATTGTTTAAAAAAAAAAAATGTTTTTAATTATTTTAGGGGTGCAGTGAATAAATTTAGTAGTCGATTTCTCATATGCACTGTTATTCCTGACAGTTAAGTTTTCATTGTTACTGATTGTGGGTATTCATTGCGAAACAGTATGTTCCATTTTTGTCAGTATTTTTATTTAATAAGAAATGGCATGCTATTAGAATTGATCAAATTGAACACACGATAAACAGAAATTGTAGTAACATTATAAAAAGCTGTTATATACATACTTGCTCATAAATTGCTTGGAAAATATCTGGCTTATTATCAATGATAATAAATAACTGGGCTCTGGGAGGGAGTATACAAAATTCCTTGCAAGCTCGGTAATGTTAACTAGGCTGTTCACAACAACTTGTTTGGACAATATGCTCTAACCCCTATGTGAAGTTTCCTTCCCACAACAATGCGCACAAATCATATGACGGAGGGATGTAGGGAAGTCAGCAAATACGCAGCAATGTGAATTCTGCCATTTGCAGAGCCTGAGCACTGACCAACAGAACCAGAACATTCTGGAAAGTCCTCTCAATGCCCAGACAATATCTGGGTAAGGAACGAAGGACTGTAAGACGCAGAATCATAAAAAAAGTGCCAGGGACTCACCGTAAACAGTAAGCTTATTCTCTCCAGGGATCTGAACACCAGTATCCTGCACCATGCTTATAGAGTAATCCCCGGTGTCGCTGATAGTCACCGCTTTGAGCACGAGCGAACCAGTCGTCCGGTTGAAGACAACCCTGTCCTTGTAGGCATCGGCCACACTTTCCCCCTTGGTTGCAGAGCTGATAATAGGGACAGGGCCAGAACCACTATTGAATGTCCAGGTTATTACGACAAACTGCTGGGTCAGGGGGTCGATGGTGGTGACGAATGACACATTCTGTCCCACCAAATAATCCAGGTTGCCTGGTTTGAGGGCCTGCTCCTGACCCGCACAGCATCCTGGGAAGGAAACATGTGTGTTATTAGAAATTAACTTCATGCACTGCTGTGAACCACAATAACCATAAATAATTTCACCCCAACCTCAAGGGAGATATCAACTGCGGACGCATAATAGAAGGGGCCGGGCTGTAGGCTAATTTACTATGCTGCAACTAGACATGTTTATCACAGTCCAGGAACACGGAAATTAATTGGCTGAGAGACACACGATTTCAACCATATTTTCTGAAAGGTAAAATTCAAGAAAACATTTGTCTCTGCCCTGCTTCTAGAAAGTAATAATGCGCCATTGACTGGGTCCCTTTCCCAAGGGTGCCATCCCTGAAAAGAACGTTTGAATACACGCGATACGCATGTCTTCACCCACCATTACACTCAAGCAACCTTCACTTAACTGCAACATTTAGAAACAAAAACTATTGTTTTACGCATTAACACAAGCTTAATTGTCACATAAAAAGTCGTTATGTAACAATTTTCTGTGAATGTCAACGTGGACAGACAAATATAAAATCGACCATAACTGACGACGCAGCCTAGCTACTGTAAGCTATAATCATAATTATACAGTTAGATGATGTTGTTTAATACAATGTTCACTGACTGTACAAATAACCTTCTACCTGTAGTACGTTCTTTTCAATTAGTTACATATTCTGAATAGGTTACAGAATTCAACATTCTACATTCAACATTCTAATTTAAATGTTTAGAATATATATAGGCCTATATATAATATAGCCTATATATTTTTTTTTACTTATGGTTAGTTATTCCGATATTTAAGAAAAGTTTTTTTTTGGGGAGGGGGGGGGGAGGAAATCGAGGAGAGAAAACTACTGATAATTTTCCTTCACCAAGTAGAAGGCAGGTGGTAACTCATTTTAAGTTTTTTTTTTTAAGCACGCAAGTGATACTCACAGAATATATATGGTTTTTCACGTAAATTCTACAGGTATTGCATGGATGAATTTGCCTTACCTAGAGCTGACAGCAGAAGCACGGTTAGAAACGCCAAATTGTGAAAATCCATTGGGAAAGACAACTAGAAGCGGCACTGAGGAATTCGCTTCTTTGCAGCTTCTATTACGAACTAAATTGGGACACACCCCGAAAGTGTCATCACATTAAAACCCGCCTATTCCCGGTCGTATAATGTGCGCCGAGTTTTGCGGCACAACGCTTTTCAGCGCAGTTTTGGACATCATAAAAACAATGTTATCACTTTATCACGCATAAACTACATTATATCATTTAGCCAGTCTTACATGCCTGAATAGTTTGAACATCAGAGAAAAAGTTTGGAGTGATCTGATGCTGAGAATGTCAGGTAAAGAAAATAAGAACGAACAGCGAAGCTACCATCGGTCTGAAATCTGGATATAGTGCATTCATACGAACTTATGAGAAATTACATTGTCATATAACCTAAAACAAAATATTCTATAAGCATTCATATTGTAGGTCGCGTGCCTACTAATAAAGAATGTGGAAAGAAAGATCCGAATTCGGCATGGCAAGAGTTTCAACGACCCTCAACGACCCTCCTGAACATAGGCTCGCATATTAAGATCATTATTGGTCTATTTTAATAGCCTGTATGTGATACCATAATATTTATGTATCGTTGTATTTTATTTGGATGGCAGGTATGCCATCCCGCCAAGTTACGCCTTGGCGGGGGCATGCCCCATACCTATACAGCACCGAGAGTTTGGCACTTTTCAGGGTTCCCCACAGAAATAACCACAACAGCCACAGACACTCAGCCCTTAAAAACATTTAAATTAGCCTAAATAGAAACAATGAAGAAAAAAACACATGTAGCTTCAAAGTGGCTAAATGTGCTAATTTTGGGCAGGTGCGGTATCGTTGGGTTCTGGGGTTTCATTATTTAGGTTTTACTGACTCCTTGTGGCGTAGCTATGTAGAGCTTGGTACTGGAGATGGTTAGTGACACAGGGATTGTTTTTAAACAAATTTTTTTAATGCTTTCACCAGTGACTCTGTTTTGGAGCTGCCACTTTCAGGTTTTAGTGTGGGTAGTTATGGGAATGTGTGTTTGTAGAATGCCATAGAGGACCACGTGTCTTCAGAATGTGCAGGCGACACTTTCAGATTGTCTGTTTCCCTTACATACATAACACACACAGGACATCTTTTGAGTAGATCAAAAACAGTTGACCTCCTTCTTAATTTGCTTTGTTCTTCAAAAGTTGTAATTGCTCAACAATTTTAATGAAAACACCTGAATTAACATGCTTATTTGAAAGGCCTTGACATGGCTCAGATATGAGCAATGCAATGTAATGTTATGGAAATTCATAAATTAACGAACATACTATTGCAGTTGGAGGCTTAGCAATGACAAACACAAGTAGGCTAATACATGTACTAGTATCCTCACAGATGCCCATTGGCGGCGCCAGAGAATTGTGATTGGGGGAGCCACGTGGGGGGGGGGGGGGGGGGGGGGGGGGAGCTACAAGAGGGGTGGGGGAGGAGGGGGCTGGATTGTTTGAAGCAGGTGCTAATGAATTTTGACGCAACAAACAAAAACAAATAATAATACCACAGAAAAACGAGATCCAATGATCCCGGGCTAATAGGCTACACAATTGAAATGCACGTTACTAAATGTGCGCAAGCAGAATTAATTCCGTGAATTTAGAATGAACAAATCAAATGCATACAAAAAGTTCACGACAACAAGCACGGACAAACAATCACAATCTAAATCATAGTCACCACAGAAAGCATCTGTGGATTTACAAAATTCTTTAGCTGTGAGCAAAAACGACTGTAGCATTGGCTAGAGTTGAATATGGTAATGCAGAGCCATCTTACGTTACTGTGGAAACAGGAATACACAACTCCTGCTAGCTAGCAGCTGTCTGCCAGCTGTAGCTAGCCCGAGGCACACAGCACATGACAGAAGTAGCCTACTTTCAGCTCGCGACGCTAACTTACAATATTAATGCAGCTCGTTCAGACAGTGACAAGCAGAAAGAAAAACATTCAGAAAGAAAATATTCACTCGCAAAACAAATCGTAGCTAATGTTACAGAAGATGTTTCCTGTTTAGCTAACAGAGTTAGCTACAGGCTGCATTGTGGATTCGCTGGACATAACAATCGCCTCTCGCGTCGGGATAGCTGGCCTATAAGTTTTCTTTCTGTACTCATACAAAACATAATCCATCCCCCTCCTCCAAAAACACTGAACTCACACACACATAGGCTAAATGCTGACGGTTGACTGTAAAGCTGCTTTGTGACAAAGCTCCTTCGTTAAAAGCGTTATACAAATAAAAATTGATTGATTGACTGATTGATGATCGACCTACGCAAACATTAATAAGTCATTTAAACCTGCATATAAACAAAGACTGATGTATCACCAGTCACATGAGAACGATCCGCCTGTTGTTGTGATTTGTATCGAATATTTATTGTATTTCACCGAATCGATTCGAAGTCTTGTAGGAACTGCTAGATTAGAAACTGCTACAACGTTAGTAACGTTAACGTTATCACGCACATGCAATTACACTTGCAACTAGAAGAGTGCACTCAGTAGAGTGCAGATCTCCGCCAGGCGTGTTAGCTTTGCTGATGCAACAATAGAGGCTACCAAATCAATGCAACAAGACAAATACAAATACAATAAGTTTTTACCATGTGGCACCGAAAATCCCCAAAACGCCGATTCAGGGAAGTAACGCTAAAGGTGGTGACATGTTTGCTAATGTCGTTTATATCAGCCACGGTGTTAGAACGTTGACGTTATAGGCTGACACTTTCGTTTCAAATCTGGACGGGAACAATTCCAAAAGCGATGTAAAATATCAATTTCAACGTGAAAATGGCAACAAAATACTTGCCACAGATTCAAATATTAACGTACCCCGTTAGTTGGCGGAGTATTTTGTTGGCATTTTAACGTTGAAATGGACATTTCACATCGCTCGTCTTTCATTCCACACGGAAGCAGTTATTGACTTGCGCCCCCTACCGGCCGGTTAGGAGGAGTGAGGAGTTAGAACTAGAATGTATTTCAATGGACAATGATGGAAATTAATTCAAATTAAATATTTGTCGTTGACCGATTTGCAAATTATTCGAGAATGCGGGTCCTTGGCCTGCTGCCAGCATGTAAAACAAGTATTAGGCTGATCGGCCCAGTAGTTGTTCTTTTCTGGGTCGCTTTTTCGGGTCGTTTTTTTTTTTTTTGGGGTCGTATATTTTTTATTCCATAAATATTTTTCATCACAAAATTACTGGGGGTTTGGGGGGAGCGGGGCTTATGGGGGCTCAGCCTTTTTTAGGGGGAGTTTAAGACCCCGCTAACCCCTCCCTCCCGCCGCCACTGCAGATGCCCCCTGGTGATTGGTGCTAGGAGAAATGGTTGATTATCTAATGGGGAAAAAAAGCTTTATAATACCTTGCTAAAGATAAAAGCTTTATATTCAGAGCAGTTTATTTATAGGAAAGTGATTAAGTTTGTTGATAATGAAAGACTTTGCATTCAGGAATGTACTATTCAAGTTTATAGGACATAATATTGATCTTGCAGTCTGATTTTAAAGCAAGCTCGTATTGGATGAAGCCCTTGAGCCAGACTTTCAATCCACCTAACCTTTCTGCAGAAGTATCCCTTTCTAGATGCATGATTCATTCCCATATATTTGTTGTCATTTTATTGATCAGGAAATGAATTTGCCATCTATACTACCAATATTCTAAAGTTTCAAACCTGTCACATTCATGTTAGATACAAGCAAATTAACTGCAACACAGGAGACAGTTCCTCAAGAGCCAAGTCTTCTGTTGTTGAGTCCAACACTCTTTTCACAGCTCACTGACAATTTATGTCCTGGAAAAGAAAACAGGAAAAATCAGAAATGTACCAGCACAGGAAAACTGAACCAAATATGCATCAAAAACAGATTCTTTGTCAGTCTTAAAGAAGGAGGAGACTGTGGACCACCAGGTACTGGTGATAACTGGAAGAAGGTGCATTAAAACAAAAGAAAAGAGAATCTGCCGGACCCTTTCATGAAATGTTCCCCAACAGAACATTGCAAAACAGTTTTCATCATGCCCAAAAATAATTGCAGACCTTGTTAGTTTAGCTATGGCCTCTTATTCAGATACCAGTAAAGGACATGAAGGTGTCAAACCGGTTTGTGTCAGGAATCCCTAAATAGTTTCTCAGAAGGAACAAATGAATACTATTTTCTGCCAATGTACTAAAGTAGAAAATGTTGGTACATGGTTTTAGTTCTGAATATCTTAGCATAAGCACAGAAGCTTCTGTGTATTGCAAAAGAGCGAAAGCCAAAAGCAAGTTGCCAAACTGGAACTAATCTCATTTAGAACCACTGAGACAAAGTCAGAAAAGCTTGATCGACGAATGAGCCAAATTTAGTTTGTTTTAGTTTTTTCCTTGAGGTTAAGAATGATAATTTTCTCAACCTTAGCCACAAATATAATTTAATATTGCAATTATGAATCTCTCTGCATTTGGGCTTTACATACGATATTACATTTACAGCAAATAAGGTTGAGATTGTTAAATGGAGGTGCAATTATAATTTCACGTAAAACATTTTACAAACCCTCAAATCAAACTTCTGTTTCCATAGAGCTGAATGTTTTGCATGTTTTTCCCTTGATGATTTTTGATTGTGTTATTGTATTCATAATATTGAGAGATAATTTGTTCAGTACATTTTGCAGATTTGTAGTTAAAATTCCCTGGAAAAGTCCTCAAAAATGGTTATTTGAAAAGAGTGGGAACGCTGCTGATAAATATTAAAAATGTATTTCTTAGAGTATGAATTTTATATTTCAACATATATTTTTCTACAAGAGTATATCACATTTTACACTCACAAATGGTATTTGACAGATCAATTTGACAGAAAACCTTCAGACAGCTGGTGACAAACAGATAGGCACACACTCCAACGTGTGCACAGACAGGCACACAGGCACACAGAAAGAAACACACACCAACACACAATTACAGGCGAGACTTATAGTCTCGCGACTTGAATTCGCTGGGTTTTTTTTATTCCAAAGGTGTTTGTGTGTCTATAAGTTTAACATCATGGGCCACGCACTGGAGAGAACACAACCCTCAACCCACACCTTGCGCTTATCATCCAACCCACCCGGGCCCCGTACACCCTCCAGACCTCCGCACATCAAGAGGAATAATACTAACAACAATATAATCATAATAATATCCATAAGCATGGTTTAATAATCCATTTAGCACTAGTATAGAAACGTAAAAAATAATAAAGGAAACAAAAGATGATTGAAAAAAATGTTCTTTCACTTAAGGGACAACCAAACCACCACCAACACCCCCCACCTCCCCCCCCCAACCCCCCGTGCCGCCTCCACTCTCTCTCCCCCTCTCCATTGTCCATCTCTTTCCTACACACATTCAGAGGAATCGCAATAATAAAAATCACAACAACAAATCACACTTGTGCCTGCCTGGATACCCCACTCTGCTGAAACACAATCTTCTGCTTCCCTGTGCCTGGTGTGGTCTGTGTTTCAGTTCTTGTGTTCCATCACATTACTTATCTCAGAATATACTGTGCATTGGCAACAGAAGCAGTTCAATAACCTCGAGGTGAAGGCTGTGCAGTCTGTCTTTCCAGCCGTGCGCATGTTTGTGTGCGTACAGGTCTGTGTCAGATAGAGCTATTTGAATTCCGATCGATGCAAAGAGCGGGCTCGTGCTTTTTCATATACGGTCACACACTTGAGTAGCTGATAGTTCAGATCACAGAGCCTCCGTGGCCTGTTATGACCACTTATCTACAATTTTATTAAGTATTACTGTCACCGTCCATTATACAGTATTTTGTTGGGCTATTAGCAATGGTCACTGGAGAGTAGACGGTAAGGGGTCAAGTGTGTGTGCTAAAGCACAGTAATAGGAGGAGTAGCAGTTTTGTTCTGATTCTCAACATTTTAAACAGAAAGAGATCGATGATACTGTGGAAGATCTATCACTATGAAACCAAAAATAGGTGGACAATTTAACAGACGCACTGTGATACATTGGGCAGGACTATTTTCTTCAGAGCTGCATGGCTAGAATGGCCAGTCTAAATGAGAAAAAATATTAAGCCAGGTCAGAAGGAAAGATGGTTTTCCTTCTTTTTAAAAGAGGCCAAATACAAAGCTGGTTCTTCTGAAGATCTGTGATACAGATGCAATCTGCTTGTAAATTTTGTGCTAAAATGTTCTAATGTTGCCATGTTTTAAACTAAATAAAGAGCAGTCATTTTCCTCAAGCTGCTCGTTTATATTATATTAGACTACATCTACGTCATTTCTTTAAAATTCTCTCTATTTTTCAGATTCAGTTTTCAGGCACCCTGGCATTGCATACATTATATCCCTTGGGAAAAAAAGTAATATATGTTACCGTGTGATAAACTGTGAAAATGTAAAAACTGTCAGTATGCTCCAAAACATATTAAAAATAAATGTTCACTTCCACACTTCTAATCACGTCTATATCAGAAGACAGTTTGTAGTGTACTGTATGTAAGCTTAAGAAGGTGAAAATAACAAAACCCCCATATGGGCAATGAGTGCACATTGGTTATTAATTTTACTGTTGCAGAATATTCTTCAGGACAGACATAGTATAAAGAGAATTAAAAACAGTTCAGTATTTTCCGGTCAGGGACATCATTACGATCAAAGCTTTCCAAAGGAATGGTCCACAGTCAGAAATAAACACTTACTAATATATGAAGTAGATAAATTCTGGTTTATGAGTATAACATGTATTACTTTTTTTGTAAGGGATTATAGCATACTTAAATTATAAATAGGCATACATTTAACAAAACCACCTGCAGTAAACTACAGGTCACTTGTAGCAGCTGGAATCATTCGCTTTTTAGTCAAGATCAGTCTCGTTGGTTTTTGGGTAGATTTTCATCAAAAAAATTTTATGTTCTGGATAGTTTGTTCGGAACAATTCAGAAAACTCGTCCATTGAACTCTAACAACAGAACACGCACACACACACACACACACACACACACATTTTGTACCACCACTAAATACAGCATGATTCAGTCAGCTTGTTGATGTAAATTCCTTGTTTATGCATCATACTAATATAATGTGTATCAGTGTGCTTCAGGCAATCCCCTCTCTGACTCACAGACCTCACGCTGTAGCAGGACGACGGGTACCAACAGAGTGGAGGGAAACATACACCACAAACGGACCAAGTGTCTGTGTCCGCCCTCACACCAGCCACTCCGAGTCTACAGGAAACTGTCCGAAAAGAAATAAGGAAACAAAGAAAGAGACAGCATCCAGCCCAGATTATCTTTTCTCTTTTTTTTTTTTTCAGGTGTGTGACCCCCCCTTCGGGTCTTCCTGTAGGGAAATGTGCTCCCGCCTTATCCATGGTTTTTACGCTCGGGAGCGAACAGACCGCTCTACCTGCGCGCAGAGTCTCTGTGGTCCTTTGAGTCCACCAGGAAGAAGTTCTAGTTCACTTGAAAAGACGAGAGTGAAAATAACACCGAGTGACAGCATCCACGCCAGTTCTAAAGTAGGTCCTATCCCAGCCGGAACGGCACCGGAAAGCCCAACGGGGCGTTTCTGTTCAGCACAGGGAACAGCTGCAGTGCACACAGGGGTCGGAGCCTCCTTGTCTGAAGTGGTACCATGTCACGCATGATTTAGGAGATGCACCGTGGTGTTCAGTTGGCAGCCTGCTCCAGCTCGCTGCCAAACTGTGTGGGGGAGAGGAGCAAAGGGTGTGGCCAAGGGGGAGTGGGTCAGGTTCTGAAAGGTTAAATCTTCACACACTGTTTGTCAGAGCCCCTCAATGCCTTGCTGAAGAATATGCAGGTTTAAAAGTCTCTGAAACACCACAGCCTGGTCCCGCCCTCCTATAGATTTCCCTCCTGTCCAACCCCTGGGCTCCTCCTCCAAAATAAACTGGGGCCAAGCAGTACCCCCACGCCCCCCCCCCCAGCAACGACTGTCCTCTGCCCGTGTCCTCTGCCCCCCTCCCCCAGTTCTATTCCCCCAGGAGGTCTGTACTGGTCTTTGCGGGAGGGAGAGGGCGCGGCGGGGGCGTCAGTTTTCGCCGGCGGGGGCTGGGGCCCCCGCCCCCCTCGCTGTCCGTGTTGGAGGCTGAGGGGGGAGGGGGTGGGGGGAGGCGGGCAGGGATGAGGGAGGAGGACGGGGGGGTCATCCTGCAGGAGGAAGGGCGCAGGCTCTGTATTCTCCGGCACTCCTGGCAGATGCGGACGTGGGCGCAGCTGCGGGGGGGCACCGAGGGGGCCAGAGAGGGCGGCGGGGTGGTGTTGGCCCCGAGCGGGTCCTCCAGCAGGCGCTGTGGCCCCGGGCCCAGGTCTGAGGGGCCTCCCCCGCCCCCGGCGGCCCCCGTCAGGGGCCCCGATCCGCTGTAAAGCTTGCCGTTGCTCAGACGCATCTCCCGGACGAGGCGCAGCGGGCGCGGGGCCCCCAGAGTGAGGCGCGTGGGGTGGCGGGGCCCCCCGGGGCCCGACAGGGGCCGTCGTCTCCGGGAGCGAGAGGTCTTCTTACAGGAGATGGCGTTGCAGAACTCCGTCAGCATCTCCTGGCACACGGACACCTGAGAGAAGAACCCAGAGGGCGTGAGAAATGAGGAAATAAGACAGATAAAGAGAGAGACAGAAGAGAAGAGACAGAGAGAGGAGAGAAGAGATAGAGAGAGAAAGAAAGAAAAGAGGAGGACCAAAAGCAATAGAAACAGGTTCAGATCGGAAGCGAAAGAGTAAGGAGTGGATGTTTAGACCAGATGAAGTAGAGACAGAGGAAATTTAGCAGAGAGAGTGCAGACGGAACATAGAAACAAATGGAGGGAGAACGAAGTGAAGAAAAGTGGAATGACAGGAAGAAAAAGGTACATAATGAAAATAAACAGGACACTTCACAATTCAGTGACAACCATGAACGGACTGACAGAACAACTGACTCCACCTAAAAGCACAATTCACAACAACAACAGGTGTACACAGAAGTGCACACACACACACATACACACATATAAACACACATGCACACACACACACAAACACCCTTCAATAATGAACCAAGCAGCACCAGGGAAACGCACAGCAGCAGTCACATGAACACACCACACACGGCTCCACGGGCGTGCACACAGACGCGTGCGGGCGGGCTGGCATGGCGACCTACTGGGGTGTGCCTGTGATTTCGGCGAGGGCAGGCGTGCGGGCGTACCTCGTCCGTCTCGGCCGACCTCCGCGTGGACCACACAAACTCCATGACGGCCACAAACACGGCAATGATCAGGCCGCAGATCAGCACCACAAATATGCCCCCGATATTCTCCATTCCCAGACCTGAGGACACAGTCCAGCTTAATGCAGTAGGCGCAGGGGCACACACAAACCTCACAGCCGTTAAACTACCTGGCGTTCTTTATCCTTAAGAGCTACGCATTTGGCCCTGCGGTGACCCTGTGAAGCCAAAGGCAACTTTTCACATTGCGTGGACAGTAAAGTTTGTACTATATTCTCATTCTCACAAGTACAGGTGCTGCAGCTGTCATACCAGCCACAAGCAAATGCCTCAGTATCATTCATCTCCAGACACGGCAGGAATGCAGTCTCTAAGATGGACCTCGCGTCCTCAAAGGAACATACTTTCCCTAAAATGCCGGTTCACAAGACGTGACAATGACATTCCTGATTTTAATCATTCCGTTATCGGTTTCTGTTTCAATCATATCAACTCATGATTTCAAACAGAGAGATCCTCCAAGGACAGTCATACTTTCAGAAATGCTTCCTAACGAAGACACTTCAAGGTGAGTCCCTCTCCCGAATATGGAATGTGTGCAATTTTATGACTCAGAGAGAAAAGACTGATTCACCTCTTGACTGATTCACCTCTAAGATGTTCCACAAATTCATTTAGAGTGTTTTTCAAAAATGAAATCTATTTTGTTAACATCACTTAATGTGATGAAATGATCGTAATACTGTATTTGCTTCATCATGCAGTTCTTCAAAGTTAGGAAAAATATATCCTTCCCCTCTACTTAAGGACAGCATCGCACACTGGGGGGGACACAAACTGACCCTTGGCCCGGTGGTCCTCCTCTTTGGGGCACTGCCCCCCCTCCCACCAGCGGCGCTTCAGGATCTCCAGGCGGTTGTTCTCCTGGAGCTGCAGGATGGCCAGCGTGATCTCGTCTCTGAACGGAGAGCCTGAGGGACGGGGAGGAGCAGGCAGGCGCGCGGTCAGAGCCAACTCCGCACCGCGCCGCCAGTGAAACTTTACTTACCGCAGCCAGCTGAATGGCTTAAAACACCACTCGCAGGAAGCGTAAAGGTGGCTGACGTGTGTGAACACACATTTTGAGTTTAAAAGTTGGTTTTGAGCCACCTGAGAGACAGCATGATCTCTTTCATTGAAATGCCTGAGATTTTGGAGCTGGGCACGTGCACACGTGGGATTGGTCCTCAATGCCTGATCTGAAGTAAATGGACTGCATTTATATAGCGCTTTTATCCAAAGCGCTTTACAATTGATGCCTCTCATTCGCCAGAGCAGTTAGGAGTTAGGTGTCTTGCTCAAGGACACTTCGACACGTCCAGGGCGGGGTTTGAACCGGCAACCCTCCGACTGCCAGACAATCGGTCTTACCTCCTGAGCTATGTCGCCCCACCCATGAAGTCTATGAGGAGAGAAGGCAGCCTAAACAACGACACCACAATGAAGAACAGAGTGGACACCCGGAAACCCAAGGAAAGAAACCACTTAATCTACCCTATAAGGACAAGTTACTGAACTTGCTTGCATAACTTCAGACCATACAAGAATTCATGAAAAGCATGATAGCACTGGTAGAGCTATAGGGCAGCCTAGTGAGCTAGTCATCTAGTTTTATGGCTAGTTTTATGCATGCCTGCCGTATAATCTTTCTGAAGTTTCTCTATGTTCTTTTTAACAGGCCATTTTTTTTCCATAGGAAGTAAAAAGGCGAGACAGAGGCGCTGGTCCTAAATTTAAAACCATGTACATGCGCGAGGGATCAGAAAGCCACCCTCCCCGCTCACCCAGCGGCATGCCGATGCCGTAGCCCTTGGTGTCCAGCAGGCCGCCGATCTGGGTGAGGTTGCAGTTGAGCCGGCGGTGGTACTCGTTCATGGTGCTCTCCAGCAGGAAGGCGTACTTGGAGTTGAGCACGCGGGCGATGCCCTCCTCCGTGCTCTTCACAAACACGCTGGGCTGCTTGGAGTGCATGTAGTTCCACATGCGCTGGTAGGTCTGGTACCGCGAGTTCTGGGCGGCAGGGATGGCCAGGGATGGAGACAGCAGAAGGAACAGAGGGACACACGGAGGATGAGGATGAAGGACAACGAAGAAGGGCGACCAGTCAAAAAATTATATTTGCCGTGCCGGCTTATTACATTGCGTGCATCGTAGACAGAGTAACTTTTACAGCTTTTGCATTATTATTATTCATTTATCATTATTTTTTTTAGATAATATCCATTTGTATAGCTGAGCATATGCTGAAGCATGTTAGGCTAAGTACCTTGTTCAAGGGTACTGCCGTGTCTTACCTGGGAATCAAACCAACAACCTTTATGTTACAAGGCCAGTTACCCATTATACCCATCACCCCCATTACCCGTTATACTACACGGCTGCCCACCTCGATTAAAAGCACTCTGTATTAGCACATTACGATAAAAGCACGATGAGGCCAATGTGAATGGCCATATAAATAATATATGAAAACACAATAAAACTTTATTTCTTGTTTAAAATGGAAATTGGACAGGGGATAAAAGCTCCCTTATAGCGTTTTTTTTTTTCTTTTCTTTTCTCCGCGCCAGTGTAACTTTAACGGCAACCTGATGGGAGCAGTTGGAATGAGCTGCGAAGCGGACGTGAGGGGTGAGGGGTCAGATCCACACCCCGTCTGATTCGCGGGCAGCCGTGTGCCAGCACTGCAGCAAAGTTATCGCATTAGGGAAAGCGCAGCGGGCGAACCTCGAAGCTGGTAAGTCGCACACCGAGAGCGCAGCCCCGACTGCATCAAGTGCGGAAGAGCATTTTAACCCTTCCGCTGAAAATAAATTAGACATTGTGATACATTAGTGGGGGCAGGCACAGCAGACACAAGTGGAGACAAAGTCACAAACCACTTATGGCTTATGAGCACATAAAGGCTCTAAGGCACTTTAGCATCAACAAGCGCAAGCCACTGAGACATAATCCCCTCAAAGAAGTGAACGCAGGACCGGCCAAATTCCCAACCGTCAGAGCGCGCTGAAGAAGAATAGGCTTTTCCCACAGACAGAAAACGGGACAATGCCGGATCTGTAACACTTAGCTCCGCAAACACGCTCACAAAGTCAAAGCCACAAACACTGTGCGGGCAAGCACGGCAAACAAAGAGCTGCACAAGGGCAGGTGAAAACAAAGTGAGTGGCCTGGAATCAACCAATAAGGCTGGAGCGCAGCGCCAGTGTAAACAACAAGTTAAAAAAGAGCTCTTATAGAAACTGAGCCGACACGATTAACCATCGAAAATACCGTGGGTCGATTAACTAATAGGTTTAACAAATTAATATTAGTCTGGAAAAATTCTGTAGTTCTGATTACTAGATTTTATTTATCCCTCTTTTCCGCCTGATTTGGAAAAAATGTTGCTGTATCCTGTGTTCGTCACCAGCTTTTGCTGGAAGACTGCAGGTACACAGCCAAACAAACGCCAATGCGCACACGGACCACCCGCAGTCACGGACCGTACCATGAAGAAGGTCATGGTGCTCCCCCCGTGTATGGTGCCGTATTGGATGTTGGTCTGGTCCGCCAGGTCATCCGGCGACTCGATGGGCACCTCCATTCTCTGCACGGTCAGGAAGGCGGCCAGGTTGGCCGTGTAGGATGAGATAATGATCAGGGTGAACGCCCACCTGGGAAAAGAGTTGGGGAGAGGAGATTTAAACATTTTTCAGTGTGAATTATCTTACCTCAAAAAACTACCATGCGCCACTCACTGCTGTCCAAATGTTCATTTTCATATTTCAGTCTGCATTATTGTGATGCCTGTTTCATGTCACATGGTTAATACACAGACATTTTCCTCTATTTTTTCCACAAAAATGTGCTGCTTTTCTTTGCAGAGGTGGTCTGTGGGTTACAAGGTTACTGTGCATGTCAGCCATTTCGGCTCACCAACATGTGACACTATACTGCTCACCAATATACATATATATATATATATCAGTATATTTAATGCTATACCTGAGGTCCATGTGATGTAGAGCTTTGCATGTACAGACCAGGAAACTGACATGGACCATGACCTTTCCTCAGTGTGATCAGTCCCTTAATCTAAGTCTCTTGTCAATCATTAAGGTCGAAGGTTCAATTCTTCGTTGTGGCATACTGGCTACACATGGACATTCTACAAAGCTGTTAAATCTGTCTTACATCACACAGCATCACAACATTTGAAGATTTAAACTTGGAAAACAGTGACGAACGTGCTGGTTTTATTGGGAATAGCGGACAGAGGGGAAGGGGCGGAGCAGGCAGCGGGCCGGCGGGCGGGGCACTCACCAGACGCCGCTCACGCAGCGGGTGGAGAGGGCACGGGGCATGATCTCGGAGCCCTGCTGCATGAAGCCCCCGATGGGGAACCACAGGCTGTTCCCCAGGGTGTACTGGTTCTCCAGCATGTCCTTGCGCTCCCGCAGGCAGGGGTGCGGGTTGTACCACTCGTAGGGGCTCATCCTGGGAGACGGAATAAGGTCAGCGCGCGGTGCGCTCCGTTAGCGTCAGCCGGAGAGGCCCGTATGCTCGCGCCACAAATCACCTTCAGAACACCACACAGTGTAAATGACACAGGAGCACACGGGGGACTGGGCGGCGCTGCCGGGCCTCTCTGTGCGAGGCGCCCGTTTCACAACGAGGCAGCGGAGAGTATGACCAGGGAGAAAAAGGAATGACAACATCCTTCTTTATGTATATTTTTAAACAAAGCACACTAAGGTCCGTACACTGTTATGGTCCTTAAAATGACCATCGCTGTAATTGTATTACATAACCTGTGTATGAGAAATGACAGAAGCATTTCCGTCCGTTGGACAGAAAACGCAACAGTGATCTTTTCCCGCCAGGCCAGTGTGCTGATGACATCACTTCCACTGCGGGACAGTCACAGGCCAGTGACCCATTAAAAACCCTGAGGGCTAGGTCATATCATGGCTACATCCTGTTCCGCATGGAAAGGGACAATTCAATTCAATGCCTCTTTTACCTTTGCTTCCTTTGCAATGTACTTACAGTATATGAAAAATATTTTCAAATGTTTTTTTATTTTAATTTATTTGACTAATGAGATTTTAATGGAAGTTAGCTAATCACTATACTAACCTGGATATCCTACATGGTGACTTGCTGTGTAAAACTGTGCTATGGATGTTTCATATGTTCACTGATATACAGCAATACAAGCTGCTCTCTCTTCCTCCATGTGCAAGCCTCTGTGCATATTCAACTAATCAGTGTCTCAACTACTCTCTCTCTCTCTCTCTCTCTCTCTCTCTCGGTGGTACCACTGAATTTGCTTAATTGTCTTGTCATAATACATTAGCACAGGAATATATTAATAACAGCTAAAATGAGTGAGCAAAGCACTAGTGTCACTCTGTCCCTCAGGCTGTGGCAGGCTGCAACATAGCAGGCTGCCAGAACTGCACACCTCTGTTCCTCTCCGAGGAGGACGGGTAATTTATCTTAGTCCAATGGTTCAGGGAATTGTGGATAGACTTGTGTTATTTTTGGGCTGTAAGTGTCTCTTCCCAGTGCTTTTCAAATTTGGAGATGAAGTACAGCTCTGTTTTGACCTCTTGAAGACTGTGACAGGGGCACTGGCTAACCACTCTGGATCACCTGATGTGGTCGCCGGTTGGTCTCTTGCCAGGCTTTTCTCAGTGGGTCTATAACGTTCAAAAATTGCAAATATTTTAATATATTTTCACAATAGATTATCTATAATACCTACAGCAGTGTTGGCTGCCATTTTGGGCAGGTTTACATGGTTTTTATGTGCATGTTTTCATTTGTGCATGCATTTGAATTGGGAGGTTGATTAGGACAATTGAGGGTCAATACCAACTCTTATGGCTCAAGCTCAAAACATTTTTTTTTTTTACAGGACTCCAGACAATAGATCCCACACATAGAAAAGATAATAGCAATAGCTTTTGCCACATTTGTTAGAAGTGTCATGTGTGTTTCTTTTCATTCCACATGCTTTGGTTTTCTTTTTTTCCACTTCACGTCCTGTTGCTTCAGCCATATGGGTTTAGTAGCCAATGTTTGAACTGTATGGACGTTGTGAAACTGGTTTAGGTTCCTTGATTGTTTTTGAAAAAATGAATGTCCGTTTCTTCATATTTACCCAGGGCCCAGCTCTGACAACATTTCACCAGCAGAGCCAAGTAGTGCAACCCTTGTTTTGTGGGCAACAGTGAAACTAGGTCACCTGAATACAGAAGAAATGTAATTTCCTTGAAGGCTGAGCCCAGAAGATGGAAATTGCGGCCAGTTTATTTCTGTAGATTGTGAGCAGTGCTGAACTCTAAACTACAGCCCTGTCACTCTCCACACCTGGGATCTAAGAAGCTGGTTATGTTCTTGCCTGTTTGAACACTATTACTTTGGGCATACATCAATAACCATAACACCGTGTTTCAATTCGGAGCAATTCGACAAACATTCATGCCAGATTGATTCAAAAGCCTTATTGATTTTTTTGTTTTACTCTCGTCTTCTTTCTCTTGCATTTGCACACATACACATACACACACACAGACACACAGATACACACAGACACATACACACACACACACACACACACACACACACAAGGCTTCCTCAATGTGTGCCCACCGGTACTGGAATGTATTTTTGCAGGCAAAATATACATATACTTTTATGCATATGTATTTGTGAAAAGTCACATTCATTTATCAATGCAATTGCCTGTCTTTACTTGTGTAGCCCACTGTATGTTTGTTTGCCCAATTACATCCCTTAAAACAGGTGTATCGGTTTGGTGTTACCTGGCAGCCAGGAAAAGGACACAGCTGACAGTCAGGTAGGCCAGCAACATGAAAAGCCACACAGCTGGGGAGAATGGATCCAGGAAAGAGAAATAACCTGGCTTCCGCCCCTGAAAGATCAGACAGCGCATACGCAAACATAACTCATGATCTGCTCTACTGCAGTTCCTTCAGTGGCCACAGGGGCGCAGCATTTCAGCACTGTGCACTGCATTACACACAGTGCATATTACTCACATGGTTTGATGACTAAAAATGTGCATTAAATTAGCAGGGAATAGTAAGTTTATATATACTGGAAACGTCATTGTAACTTTCCCCAAACTTAGTCCACACTCCTGTTTTCTCTCGCTCTTTCTTACCAGCTGGACCCGGTAGAGAATGCTTATACCCAGGGACATGAAGGGCTTGGAGAAGTCGATGACTTTCTCTCTCTCTGAAGTGATGGTGAACCCCGCCACCGCCAGGTCTGCTTTCTGCACGAGAGGGGCGTGGGTGGTGGGGGGGGGGGGGGGAAGCGGAGAAAATAGAAAATTAGAAATAGAAAATTTGAATTATAAAGCGAGTATGAAAGAGAAGGGGAAACGAGGAAGGCGGGATGTGGCGAGGAGAGGGGGAACATTCCAGAAAGAGGGAGAACAGTGGGGAGAAAACAGATGGCGGCCGCTCATCAGTGCCCTGTGAGCCGAAAACACACCCCGGGTTCCACTCTGATACTTTAATTACAGCTGAACTGATTAACACGGGGAGCTCATTACCCGGCTCCAGCGGGCCCTGGCGCTGGGGGGGCGCGCGGCGCATCGGCCGCATGCGGGCGGCGCGCGGGGGGCGTCGCCATAATTGAAGCGTACCGCTGAGTAATTAGCTACGAGAGCCGCTCGATATCGCGTTACGCACGCCTCTCACAGGCCGCGTCGTGAACCCCGGGCCCCCGCTGGGGCCTCGCCAAGAGGGAGGGTGAAGCGCGGCTAGCGGTTAGCCGCCGTGATTGTAGGGGAGAATGGCCGCAAACTGTGTAATTACCCTGTTAATGAGCTCCCCCACCATCCCCGTCCAGGACCCGTTGGGCTCCGGGGCCCCGTACAGCCCGTCGTCCACCAGCTTGATCCGGAAGGAGAACTTGAGGATGTCGGCCAGCTCCCTCAGCATGTCCACGCAGAAGCCCTCGTACTGGTCGTTGCCCTTCAAGTCTTGGTAGTTGTCCTTGCGCATCACGTAAGGGTTCTCCTACGTGGGCAAATGGAGAACACACGTGTAGCACTGCGCATAGCAACACCATCGCAATATGCATGCCCAATTCATTGACATTGCTAGGCAGGTCAGTACCTCACCAACATGGCTGCTGCAAAGAGCTCCTCCAACATGCTGGTGACCTTACCAATATGGTGGTGACGATGAGCGTCTTGTTGGCCAGTGTCTCGGACGCGTTTATATCCAGGGAGGTTGAGTTCATAGCCAGAGTGTTGTTAGAGTACCAGATTCCAATCTGGCAGAGAGAAGGGAGGAAAAGAAGGAGTGATGGAGGACAGAAGAGAAAATGGAATAAGGAAAAAGAAACTGGTTGAAAATCAGTTGTGGTAACACTTCTTGTCACTGAAGAACTTAGGATAACCCCATAATGCCATAAACTACCATTGCAAAAAACCAGCATTATTGCAGTTTTTGCCAGCTTCCCAATGAATCTAGCAAACATCTAACAGTTTGTGACCATCACATTTAGCATTAATTTAATGTAAAATTATTTGATATTGCCTCATTTAAACCAACAGTTTATTACATTAGTCCTAAGTCATTTATTTAAATAGCGGCAAGTAGCTAATGTGAGCTAGCAGCATACTGAAATTTAATGGGGTGGTGTGCTTGTTGTACACTAGCTTATATTAGTGATGTGAATATTGAAATTATAAGTGGCATTATCATAAACCATTACAATAACTAGCAAGCTAACTGACCTAATTTCTTACTCAAGTAGGTTTTCATGTTCCTTTCTGAGTCTTTTGTGTGTATGTGCGTGTGTGTATGTTTACAAACCATATTCCATAGCCTTTTTTGTCTCTAATATATCAGATTGGTTAGAAAACAAACGTTCAAACACTTAGATAATTCTACCGCTTGTGTAATCCCACAAAACAATGACAATGAGATCATTAGAACATTGTAACAATGTACGTTGTGTTTGATGATGAGATTAAATCTGTTGTGTTTGTTTTTTAACGCTTTTTGTCACTCAGAGATTCTTTGCCATGCGGGTACATACATTCGCCATTTTTTCCGCGGCGGTTCCAGGAAGTGAACCTCGGCCGCGGAACCCCACACCGCTCACGCCGTCTCCTACGACCGCCAATGAGCCCTCACCTCCTTGTGTCCCGCCCTGTGTTTCTCCAGAATCCGGAGGGTGTAGTTGGTCCTCTGGCCTTTGCTGTCAAACTCCACCCTCCCAGTCAAGCCATCATACTCCACCTGTGAAAGAAGGAGGGTGGGGGGGGGTCTTATCGTATGGACTCCAGACTGCACTTAGAGGGAAAGAGAGCACTGGGGAAAACAGAGTGAGATAGAATGAAAAAAAAAAGACAAATCAAAAGTGAAAAGAAGTAAACAAATAAAGAGGCAGAAAGACATGGGTTGATAATGGAATGATGGAAGGAGGAAAAGGGAAGTGACAAACTGACACTGGGAGAATGGCTGCCAAAGTCTATGTGAGGCAGGTAGATGGAGATTGAGCGATAGTCTAACTGAGATAGAATGGGGGGAAAGAGAGATGAGGGAAGCACAGAACAAGTAAAGAGATGGATAAAGAAAGAGGGAGAATGGCAGAGAAAGATAAGGGTGGGTGATGGAGAGGGATTCAGACGCAGAATCAAAGATGCCATACAAAATGGCAGCCAGAAAACCAAAGGTACAGACAGGGAACCAGTTGTGGATTTGAGAAAAAGTAAGGGTCCAAAAAGAACCACAGTCAGGCGGGAACACAAAGGGAGTACAGAATCTTACCACAAGACAAAACTAACCAAAAAAAACCAACACCATTCTCTATCAGGGCAAGTGACACTAATACACCCCACATGCTCCACAGAGGGGGCCCACCCCCTGGTTGTTGGGTCCCCTGTGCCGGGGCACTGACCATGCGCAGGTAGTTCATCAGGCTGGTGCCGTGCTGCCAGATCTGGGGCGAGGTGCAGCTGAGCGGCTTCACTCCGATCTTCTGGCTGCGGTTCAGCTCCCTCACCGCGCCCACCACCACGTGCACCGCGTCGAACATCAGGGCGGAGGACAGCTGGGGGGGGAGGGGCCACGGCAGGCGCGTCAGATCGCATCAGAGCGCAGCGTCCGCTAACGAGCCGATCGGTGCGGCTAGCGGCCAGTAAATCACTGCATCAGCCCGCCCGTCTTACTGCTGCAGCTAACCAATATAGCTGATAAGACTCTGTCTGGATGTGTGGTAGTGAATCATTCAGTCATCAGGGCAGTGTACTGCACTGTAGGTACTGTGGGGCCTAGGTCCCAGTGCACACTAAGTCATACCACTGTTCATTCTGCCCTGATTCAGCTACGTACTGGGCATGATGTTGTACTTATGTCAACAAGTCCACACTTAGATGCGAGAGGTGCAGGAGTGGGCGTTTTTGTTTATACAAATGGCCGAGAAGACTGTCAAGCTATATGAATTGTTGTCTAGTCATGAAAACTACCATATATCAATGGGAGTAGGCAGTTTGTCTTTGTACATCGGTTATCTAGTAGGGGTATTGTGCACTGCATCGACAAATCAATGATGGTGTCAGGATACAGCTATGTTTCCTTTAGAACCTCTACCGAAAACAGCCTTGTGTGCACAGCACACACCAATATATGTATTTTCAACTTGATTTGCCAAGGAAAGGTATGATATGATGTGTTTTGTGCAAGCCCTACATTTTGTGATCAGATAAACTGAAGTAATTATTTGCATATGAGAAGGGTAAATATCTGAATGCAGCCAAGGAGTGGCATAAGGTCAGCGCAAATTACAACTGTTTCATTTTACCTTACTGCAGTTTATTTGAGCTGAAACACGCAGCTTTTTATAAATAAATATTACATTCTTATGTTCACATTGCTCATTTTCATTTGACAAATCCAGAATCAACATTTTTCAAGTTACATAAATTCGCACTATTGTAATATCTAGCATAGCTAGCATAGTGTGTTGAGTGACAACATTTTGGGCCAGGAGGACTCACTGCAGGCCCAGGGTAGGGGCTAAGATCACATCCCTCCCTCCAGGACAGATTCAGACTTCGGAGGAACTCCAGGTAGAATGGGTGGGTGGTGTTGAACATGGAGAAGCCCACGATGTTGGACTGCTCGTCCACAATGTCATCTAACCTGAGAAGGGGGAAGTCCTGGGACACAGACAGACAGACAGACAGGGATAGAGCTCAGAGCTCTTACACAGAGGTACTGTATGTTAACACTGCACCAGAGAGAGACAGATAGAGAGGGAGAGAGAGAGAAAGAGAGAGAGAGAGAGAGAGAGAGAGAGAGAGAGAAAGAGAGAGAGAGAGAGAATCAGAGAAAGGGAGTTAGACAGAGAGAGACTGAAACAGAGAGAGGGAGAAATAGGTATTGAGACAGTAATCAGCTACAGAGAAAGTGGGAGAGAGAGCCAGACAGGTAATTAGTGTCTACAGGTGCATGAACATGAACCTGAGAGAAAGAGTGAGAAAGAGATACTGAGGCACAGTGTCGAGAAGTGCACTAATAGTGCACTTAAATAGAGAGAATAGGGGAGGGAGGAGGGGGGGCAAACCATTAGTATTGTACCAGCACTGCAATGGAAGAGGGGAAAAGAAACAAAGGATAGCACACAAAGAGAGGGTCGACGAGAGAGAAGTGGAGGAGAATCCATAGACAAATGTTTCTGCCACACTGCTGCGCGTATCTCACCATTATGGTTTTTATATTCCCTGCCATATAGGATTTATGACACCTTTCCCCACCGTTCAGTTCCAGAAGATTCTTGTTCCTTGGTCTTGTGCAGACAGCGGGTGGGGTGGGGTGGGGTGGAGGGAGGGTGAGGAGAGGGCAGAGTGGGATTGGAGGGGGGGGGTGCATGTGGTCTTACCATAGTAGTGAGGATATACTTGTAAAATGTCGATGTCATCCCCAGTTCTGATGCCTGCATCATGCAGAAAGACAGAGAAGGAGGCAGATCTCGGTGATTCCTTAGAGCTCATGCACTGTGCTTTTACGAGACGTGATTCAGTGTTGGTCATCTTAAAGAAAATTAAACTCTCTGCTGTTAGAACTTGGGTCATGACATTATATTTTATCAATGTTCTCTTCCACGTAAAGTATATATTATCACAGTTTGTTTTGCAAATGCATATAGATACATTACATCTACTACCATATATTAAATTTGGTATATATATATAAAATTTGCTCTGACTCTATCTTGTCAAAACAGTAAATGTGTGAAAATGCATAAATCTATTGTGTCATACTGATGGTGTATCTTTTCCTTTCACGTTTTCGAATCCGTGCTTTTGTGTGAGGAACTGATGCCATTGCAGTGCACTCTGCATGGAGGGAGGTTGTGTTGCTGTGGCGACACTGACCTTTTTGAGGATGAGGTAAGAGATGGAGGCGTTGGCATCAATAATGATGGTGGCCACCTTGTCATCGCGGATCTCCTTTAGCAAAGGGGTGGGGTCCAAGCTGTCGTCCAGCATCCTGATGGACAGCGTCTCCCTGGAGATGAGGAAGCGCCGCACCAGCTCCTCCAATCGCAGCAGGCCTGGGGGGCAGAGGAACATGGTGACCAGAAGGGGGATGTAAGACAAACCAGTTAAGTTTATTTCTTAAATAAGCTTGATAAAATGGACTATAAATGTAAATAAAATAGTGCTGTTTCTTGAGGATGGCCATTAAAAAACAGAAGTAAAAGTAACTGCTTCATTTATGGGGAAGTGCCCTGTGAGCTATGTGGTAATCATGGAAACTAGCCAAAAAAGGAGGGGGGGGGAATCAATGTTCTGTCCCCCTCCCCCCAACACGTTCATCCTAGCTGGGAAATCAAAGTAATAAGACCTGAACGTAACTGGGGAATGAAGTCTGCTGCTCGCTGGTAAGAGCTAAAACATTGGAATGTTTTCAGAGGAAAAATCTGGGCACTGTGTTCTCCCACAACCAGCCAAGGCAGCTGAATGCATCCGAGTGTGAAAATGCCTTATTTTATGATGAAGTGCTGATTTTCAAAATATCCTGGAGGCCATCTTGTGATGCTTCTGCGGCGCCACACTACTACATCTTCAAAAGGATGGCTGAGACCCAGGGCCAAAATGTTCACCCGTTAAATAAGCCACACTCCTCCCCGGTGACCTGTACCAAACCTTAATTAGCCTGTTGAGCAGCAGTGGGACCAAATATCTGATCCCCTAAATTTTCCTCAACTGGAGCCGTTAGCGTGGTGAGAGGAATTCTTAGCGCAGTTAGCGAGGCTAGGGAAACGAAAGCATCCCCTGGACTGGAATAACATCAAAATGGATGCCCGTTTGCTTGTGAAAAAGAGCAACCCTGAATCTAACGCTGACTATGCAGTGGTAGTGCACCAGTTCTTTTCCGTTGTGTTTGTGGATACCCCTGCGTTACCATGGGCCTGTGCATGGGCGTCGCTAGACCCCTTTTACTGGGGCACGTGCCCCGGTATTGATCTGCCGTGCCCCAGTAAAATCTCACCTTCGAGTTTTAACAAGCTCCTATATTTGGAAGTGGATTCATTTAGATTGATAAGAATGGATTTCTTTCTAATCCACAATGTCAAAGCAACGCAGTTTAACCCAAAATACAAGCTGAGGCGCGCACCTCGCGGTCCGGGTCCGTACACCGCGGCGTGCACGTTACTGTCCGTGCACGGCAGTGTGCGTGTCCTAGGCATTCAAGAAAAAAAACTGTGCGATTTGAGTAATGGGGGGCCTGTGCCCCAGTAGAGCTTTATGTCCAGCAGCGCCCCTGGTCCTGTGCACAGAATATTTGCACTATTGTGACATTAAACCGTACCAACAAACCACACCTTGCCAATAAATGAGAATCCTCCACTGTCTCCATCATATTCAAACACTCCACGTCTCCACCGCCCGTTAAGTCTGAGTACATATTTAGATTGCAGAAAGCACTCGGCAATAATCTGCCAAAAATCTTTACTCTCATGACACATTTCCTTGTCTCATAAATACATATATTTGCTGTTCGTTTGGAACTTTTTGAGATTTTCACTTTCTCGACCAAAGTCTTTGAATTTCTCATCTTGTGCTGTGGGTGCCAAATCATGATTGCAAATGACTGGTTGTCCAAAGGGATTAGGCTGGTTGCGCTGCAGAAGTCCCCAAATGTATCATTTCGGGTAACGCTGAATTCTAATCAGAAAATTTTTTGTTGTAAGATTAATCCCTCCCGACTCGATACATGTGTTCATTATTTGTGACCAAATTTACATTTTTTTTACTTTGTGGATAAACAAGCACAATGAGTGGGTTCTCACCGGATTACCAAAGCTCTCCCGTGTATTCTTCTGCAGAGGTCATGAATATGAATTTACACTTCTAGTGCAGCGCCTCACGGAAACGAGGCGAGATTTCGGCGCGCGGTTCTCGATGGGTTCGCTTCAGGTTTAGCACTTGTTGATGTAGCAACAGTGGCGTCCCTTGAGCCGGCACCATCACCACTAGCATTCATAGCCACGATTTGGAGCTCAGATGAAAAAGAGGCAACTGAAGACTTTGCTCAAGGCTTTTTTTTTTTTTTTTTTTTTTTTTTAAACATCTTTAAAATATCTCCATAGAAACACAGAAACGACGTTCAAAGTGAGAAAACGTTCAACGAATTTAGATTTTTTTTTATCAAAGAAATCGCAGACCTTTTGTCACAGACACGGCCGGTTAAGAGTGAGAGAACAGGAGGATTATTGAATGAGGAGACGGGGAAATGAGACTCACATTCGGCCTTAGCGCACACCAGACTCGTGGTCGGGTTTCCGAAGGAACGCAGAATGGCCCCGATGGCGAGGCTGAGGTCCTCGTTGCTAGGGTACAAGCTGACGGACGCGAAACGCAGGTACGGGAGCCGCGGGGTCTCCTCAGGGCCGATTTTCACATGAGGAATCTGGGAAGGGGAGGAGAGGGGAGGGGCAAGGAGTGGAGGGGAGGGGTGGGGAGGGAGGAGAGGGGAGGGAGGGGTGGGGAGGGCGGGGAGGGGAGGGGAAGGGGAGGAGAGGGGAGGGAGGGGAGGGGAGAGAGGGGAGTGAGGGGAAGGGAGGGGAGGGGCGGGGAGGAAGGGGTGGGGAGGGAGGGGCAGGGAGGAGAGGGGAGAGGAGGGAGGGGAGGAGAGGGGAAGAGAGGGGAGGGAGGAGAGGGGATGGGTGGGGAGGGAGGGGAGGGCGGGGTGGGAGGAAAGGGGAGTGAGGGGAGGGGAGGGGAGGGGAGGGGTAGAGGTAGAGGTACAGTGATAGGGGAAGAGAGGATCAATAAGCACATAAAACAGGACACAAAGCAAGGAGAGACAGAAAAGCACTTTGGGGAAGGTAAATAAAACTGAGGCCGTCTCCTTATGCTGATGGTTATTACACAAGGCAAATTTGTTACACCATTTTTTTTTTTTGATAAGCATAAAGATTGCAGAATGTAAGTGGTACAATATTTCAACATTTCAACAGCCATTTTGTAAACCACCTACTGTCAACCTAGTGGACATCATGCTTACATCACATTTATGAGAGGCCCCTGCAAGAAATTTCTCATTGTAGAGTTTTATGGCCAGGAGAGCAACATTTCGGGTAGGGGATGTGGGATTTGAAAATACACCGTCTGTGACCTGTGAGGGTAACAGGGGTCAGTCCGAAGACCAGAGAGAATGAACACCGTGATAACTCACCTCCTTCTCCCCACATATGTGGCTGACAGTGGAACCCGAGGCCGGGCTTGAAGCAGGGCCAATAACAGAGACTACACCCTTCGGTAGAATCTGACACACTGATGAAGAGAAAAAGAGGAAATATTGTTCTCTAATAAACAACATTATTGATCCTGTTCCATTTTACATGCACCACATTTACGCTTTTCTTTGTGTAAGAAAATAGAAAATTCTGTTTTTGTACTATGACAGGTTCATGGTCGTCATAACTGTAGGTGTTATTTGTTGCCATGGCACTAAGCCAGCCACAGTCAATAGTCAAGATGACCTCTTGATGACCTGCCATTTTAGATATTTTTAATGATGAGTTGCTTAAATACAGTCACAGAAATGACAATTTAATTTATAAAAATGTGAAAGTGTATAATTAGCAACAGAGCTACAAAAAAAAAAAAACAGTGAAAGTAGATGTTTCACATGGAGCTGTGACCACTTCACAGAACCCATCTTGTGCATTGCGGTCCACTTCACATTCATTCCTGATGGACACTTCCTGAGTCCGGTCCTTAGGCGGCCAGCTCCTCAGAGGCAGAGAGGCTGAGACCTTGCGCTGGTGTGGCTGGAGTGGGAGGCAGTGAAAGGGGGAAGAACTCACTGGTGTCGGTGGTCTCGTACTGGGAGTCTCTCTGCAGCTCAAAGATGTCCACCTCCACGCGGGCCCTGACCGGGCCCTCCATAATGCTGTTGATGTTCTCCCTGGCCAGCGCTAGGGCCAGCCGCTCCCCCCGCCCACACACCGACTGGTCGTCCAGGATTGCCGCTGAGGCGAGAGGGAAGAGACACGTGCTGATTGGTCTGGCTCGTCAGCCAGTGGTTTCAGACCAGCAGCCCGTGGATCGGCTCGACACGGCCAGTTTTGTCCAGCAGCAAGCGGAACACGCTGGCTGCTACGAGGCACTGGCACTTCAGCTAGCGAGAGAGGCAAATGACGCACCGCGCACAGCTGTGCAGCAATTATAACTGGGCGACTCACCCATTCTGACAGAGGACAGCACGGGGGCCTGGCTGTGAGAGGACGGGGCCATGGTCAGTAACAGGAAGACAGAGTGAATCGACAGCAGCAGCGCTGGCAGAGCCGGCATCTTCTACTGCTCCTCATGGAGAACGGTCTTCTGGCTGCCTGTTCCGCCACCTGCTGGGCAGGAGGACCAATTAACACCACCAGGAATGATACTATCACGTTACTCTGCAAACGGTGTGTAATCTGGGAAGGAAACACTCCATGGTCTGAGAAACATCCTTGAAACTATTTACATGTTTTCATTGACGATACCAATAAACTAACTGGCTAACTTGCTGACATCGAGCCCACGACAAAGACACTGTATTCACAGCAAGAGCACCTACAGACAAAACAGTTATTTTACGTTATTTTAATTCCTCAAGCAATCCCATTTACAAGGGAAATGCACAACTGCAGCAATAATTATAGCACTTGAAACTCTAGTGTTTATCCACAAAACATTTTTTGAAAATGCCATAGAAAGTGAAAAAGCATGATTGGAGAGAGAAAGCTTAAAATGGTCAGACAGAGAGAGGAAGCAGATATGAGGCATGAGCCACAGTGGGTGAAAGTGAGTCATTCTGAGCAGGGTTCTTGGTGAGCAAGCCGGATGAGGATTGGTTACTATCTTCTTCTTCTTGTAAGCGTGTTTCTGCGAGCGCAGAAACTATCCCAGAAGTGCCGTTATTTTGCCTCCGGTCTTTCCACACAAAGAGAATTGATCTGACTCGCCGGAGAGAGGACTGCTCCCTTCCTTCGTTTTTTCGGCGCATCTGTCTGCCTCTGTCCGCCGGTGCCGCTAATGCGCATCATCAGGCGCGAGCGCGCGGGTGAATTTGCGCACATTTTTTTCACGCGTGCGTCACAGTGTTCCGACCGACTAACAGCATCAATTTTTTAACAAGAAGCTGCTATCCAAGAGAACATCTGAACACCAAAATATTATAACGTGAATTATACTTGTGTCATCATTTATTATGAATAAACGCAACGCCAAATGCCAGCTGTCATTTCTAGACAACAGACAGCAGAACAATAGATACCTGTAGAAGGATCATGTTGTTAAATTGTTAAGAAAGAGGACTGTGGATAATTAAAGATAGCTACGTGTCGTTAACTGTTAACCGCTGTTCAGTTTTCCCTCTCAAATGGCTCTGGTTTGGGCACTTCATTACAGAAGAGGGAAATGCATGAGTCCCACGGCTGTAGCCAATTAAAATAATGCACACTGATTTGCTGTTATAGGAGAGCCGCACACTCCTGATGACCAATTAGGATTTTTCCAAAATTTCATGCACAACCGACAACATGCAGCCAGGACTATTCATCATCAGTCAAAGTTAATGATGGCTCCAGGGGCTGGTGATTAATTAATATCATTGAACATAAGTTCTGTTGTCAGTGGACAGATAACTGCAGCGCAAGAGAAGACACAAGGGCATACAGTAGATTAAAAAGCCCGAGATGACAACGGAAAACTCCGTGAACTTGAGTGTGTGAGCATCATGCATATGTGTGTGTGTGCGTGCGTGCGTGTGTGTGTGTGTGTTGTGGGTATAAGCCTGACTGCGTCTGAGACTTGGCAGCAGTCTCATCCTATCAGTAGAGCCTCTACTATGAGAGTGAAAGGCATAAAATCTGTGATGGTAATTATTAAGAGAGAGGAAGAAGGAGGGAGAGGAGTATATGGATATATGCACAGTGCCCTCAAGCACAGAAGAAGAGAGCGAGACCAAGTGAGTGTGAGAGAGAGAGAGAGAGAGAGAGAGACGGGGGGGGGGGAGAGGGTACAGAGATGGGCAGAATGAGTATTATGAGGATGAGAAGAAGCTGGGGGGTGTAAGCAAGACACAAATCTGACAGTAACAATAATAGAAATGTGAATCACAGCCACAAATTGCCCTGGATTACAGCTGCACACCATCAATGTCAGTCTTATCATGCGAAAGCATTAATTCCAATGTTACCACACATAACTATTGTTAACCAACGTCTACATATTTAAACTATGGTCTCCACTCAGCAGGGAGCTTTCTCCTGGAGATTATCATAGAGTGGGCTGGTTCACACTCAGACAAGATCATGTGAGGTCTTCCCAGCATTTCTCTTTTGTTAGACAAATCCCTTAGGGGTCAGTAAACTTTGCAGTGTGCAGGTGTTTGAGTGTGCTATCTTAAAAACAAACACAGATCCCCCTTCCCCGTCTGTCTTCACACAGAGAGCTAAACAGACACACACAGTGAGGTCACACAGGCTGCCAAGACCCCCAAAAAGAGGATTCATTTCAAATTAAAATCTAGAAGCACAATTATCAGAAAGCACTGGCACTTGGCCCCAAGCGACTTTGTAAATGATTTTCTATATTGAACTCCCCTGTAAAATAAAAGTTAATTATTATATTAAAAAACACATTAACTTTGTTTATCAATTAACTAAGGTTTAATTGTCAACCTGTATTAAATTCAAGTTTTAAAATATGGGCCTGGTATAATAATGAACATTATAACTCGTCAGGTGAGCTGCCCATTTCCTTACATACAGGCCTCTGACAGACTCTGATTGAAAGGTGTGTACCTTTCAGATGACATGGCTGCATTGGCAGTAACATTTTCTTCACAAAGACATGAAAAGCACCGTAAGAAAAGATGCACCCAGGAATGGCCTCAGGTGGCCCGATGGCCCGCTAACTTCTGATATTTTCGGTAACGCAATGAAAATCGACGGTGTGTTTGCCCGCGAGCGTGTCCGTGAGGAGGCTGCCGCAGAGTCGCGTGGGCAGAGAGCAGCGGTGAGGGGTCGGGGGAGGGGAAGGGACAGAGCAGACAGACAGGCAGAGAGCAGCGGTGAGGGGTCGGGGAAGGGGAAGGGACAGAGCAGACAGACAGGCAGAGAGCAGCAGTGAGGGGTCGGGGGAGGGGAAGGGACAGAGCAGACAGACAGGCAGAGAGCAGCGGTGAGGGGTCGGGGGAGGGGAAGGGACAGAGCAGACAGGCAGGCAGAGAGCAGCGGTGAGGGGTCGGGGGAGGGGAAGGGACAGAGCAGACAGGCAGGCAGAGAGCAGCAGTGAGGGGTCGGGGGAGGGGAAGGGACAGAGCAGACAGACAGGCAGAGAGCAGCGGTGAGGGGTCGGGGAAGGGGAAGGGACAGAGCAGACAGACAGGCAGAGAGCAGCGGTGAGGGGTCGGGGGAGGGGAAGGGACAGAGCAGACAGGCAGGCAGAGAGCAGCGGTGAGGGGTCGGGGGAGCAGAAGGGACAGAGCAGACAGACAGGCAGAGAGCAGCGGTGAGGGGTCGGGGAAGGGGAAGGGACAGAGCAGACAGGCAGGCAGAGAGCAGCGGTGAGGGGTCGGGGGAGGGGAAGGGACAGAGCAGACAGACAGGCAGAGAGCAGCGGTGAGGGGTCGGGGGAGGGGAAGGGACAGAGCAGACAGACAGGCAGAGAGCAGCGGTGAGGGGTCGGGGGAGGGGAAGGGACAGAGCAGACAGACAGGCAGAGAGCAGCGGTGAGGGGTCGGGGGAGGGGAAGGGACGGAGCAGACAGACAGGCAGAGAGCAGCGGTGAGGGGTCGGGGGAGGGGAAGGGACAGAGCAGACAGGCAGGCAGAGAGCAGCGGTGAGGGGTCGGGGGAGGGGAAGGGACAGAGCAGACAGGCAGGCAGAGAGCAGCGGTGAGGGGTCGGGGGAGGGGAAGGGACAGAGCAGACAGGCAGGCAGAGAGCAGCGGTGAGGGGTCGGGGGAGGGGAAGGGACAGAGCAGACAGGCAGGCAGAGAGCAGCGGTGAGGGGTCGGGGGAGGGGAAGGGACAGAGCAGACAGGCAGGCAGAGAGCAGCGGTGAGGGGTCGGGGGAGGGGAAGGGACAGAGCAGACAGGCAGGCAGAGAGCAGCGGTGAGGGGTCGGGGGAGGGGAAGGGACAGAGCAGACAGGCAGGCAGAGAGCAGCAGTGAGGGGTCGGGGGAGGGGAAGGGACGGAGCAGACAGGCAGGCAGAGAGCAGCGGTGAGGGGTCGGGGGAGGGGAAGGGACAGAGCAGACAGGCAGGCAGAGAGCAGCAGTGAGGGGTCGGGGGAGGGGAAGGGACGGAGCAGACAGGCAGGCAGAGAGCAGCGGTGAGGGGTCGGGGGAGGGGAAGGGACAGAGCAGACAGGCAGGCAGAGAGCAGCGGTGAGGGGTCGGGGAGGGGAAGGGACGGAGCAGACAGACAGGCAGACAGCAGCGGTGAGGGGTCGGGGGAGGGGAAGGGACGGAGCAGGCAGAGAGCGAGGCAGCCTCGGTGAAGCCCAGGCAGGCCCCGTCTCCATGACGGAGAGGCCGGGGACAATTACTTCGATCTGTTTTTGCAGCATAACACCCAATAAATCCAGTTCACTGCACCTCTTTTTGTCTCTTCTTCTCGGGGAAACAAAAAAACATAAATGCCAAAATTTCTTATCTCCTTTTTCTATGCTTTTAAACCGCAAGTGCACCCTGAATTTGTGAAACTGACTGTTAATTACTGGCCTCGTGATGAGAAAAAGATAGTTGAAAGATTGCAAGTTAACATAATCTACAGAAATAACGTAGTAACTGGTCAATAGCATAATTATTGATTATAATGTGATAACACCTAATTGATAACATAATAATTTAAATTATTTACATAATTAAAGACCAGAACCATTATGATAATAATTTTAACCAATAACCTAATAATTTTCAAAATATTTCCATTAATAGAAAAGGCCGGGATGGTCAACAAGTACATTACAAACCTTTATATATAAAATAATGATATGATTATGATGGATGAACACATTTACTCTTATTTTGATATATTTGTAGCTTTATGAATATGCACTTGTCTGTTAATTCCATTTGGCTTTTCCAATGAATTGAAAGAAGCAAATGGCCTCCAACTAATACAATACAATACATAAAGTGGTCAGAATGTGCAAAATCAAAACGATCAAAATCAAAAAACTGGTCACATTTCTTGAAAACACAGCCATTCAGGCCATCCAAGGGTCACCAGTTTCTTACAAACCAACTAGTTCAGTCTAATGCATCTTTTCTTTAAATATTTCAGAAATTATTGTTTTTATTTATTTATTCATTGTTTTTGCCTCATGAGGTGCTCCCAGCATTGTGATATTCAAATTAGCTGAAAATAAGAATCATAAGAGGTGTCTTGACTGTGGTGAGGGAAACGTGTTGAACGTGTCATGATTTGAATAAACATAGCTCCTTAAAGAATTTTGGTATAGAACAAATCTCACTGCTAAATCAACTCTAGCACAGTTGCAACAGAGACCACAATTAAAAGTACTTTATCAGGGTTGATTTTGACACAGAATATTTCCTGTGTTCTTTTACTAAAAATGACTGGACGTGGAAAAAATACTAAAATGTGCCATGTGACCTATGAACTACAAATCTGGCACGGTTTCACTTCCCATCGACCTATAGAAACATTTAAGGTTCATCAGATTGGAAAGCACAGCTTTGTCATAATCCCACAGTAAAATCAATAGTTGAAATTGATTAAATAATAGTGGCCATGTTTTCTGGAACGTATCAATATTTCTTTGTGATTAAGACTGTACCCCAAAGGTCATGATTCCAATTTTCCTGTCAGTATGAGCTATACTCAGTCAGATTTTCTTTTAAAGAATTATTTATTACAATACTAGCGAAAATTATTACGTTATTATCAGTTATTGGTTAATCTTATTGGTTGCATCAAAGCTTGCTTCGTAATAACAGATTCAATCAATTCTTGTAAGAGATATCATATACTAGCACACTCTGTTACACATGTGTTCCACATGATAGGAAACACACAGAGGGCCAACCAAATGACATTTGGTTCCCCCCATAGTCTGTAGAAAAATATGGACAAAGTCAATGTGACGTCACCCATTGACTTTCCACTGGCTTGGTGAAAAGGGTTTTGAAGCCTGGGAAGTATAGTTTGTGGGTGCCGCCATGTTGTACAAATTGGAGCCAGAGACTGCGCAGTGGGGACGTGAAGTCCAATCGTCCACTAAGCACGTGAGATACGGTGACTCGGTAATGACGCGAACTGTCCCTGATTCGTCCACAAAATATTACTGGCTTGTCCGCAATAACTTAACAAATCAACTTATGGGGAGACATTAGATGAAGAAAAAACACCTACTGCAACTAATTTTTCTTGTAGAAAGTAATCAAATTTTGACCGTATATTTGCCACTGACTTACTTTAAAACAGGTGGCTGAAACACCTACTGTATACTGGAGCCAACCGCAATGTCTCTCAACAAGACAAGGAGGTGAGCTTCAAAAAGACTGCTGCCCAGTTTAGGCCGCTTGCTTTCCCCTCTCTGTCCTTTTCTATTGTATTCTCTCAAATACTGCTACTGTAGTGCTACTGTAGCAACTGAGAGAGAGAGAGAGAGAGAGAGATGGGGGTAAGGGATGGGAGTACACACAAGATTGGGGTCAGAACCCAGCAGTGGTATTGTGAAGCAGACTAGGGGGCTGGTGTCTGCGTCATTTTTTTCCTCCTGCATAATTTTGTCACCCTCGACTAGAGCAAAATTGGTCAATCGAAGCCACGCCACCATTTTAAATACTGCGACCAAAGTTACCCGAGCAGCAAGAAACACCACCGTGCACATCAATACCGCAGCTACATTCATGTATAAACATCTTTAGTACAAGGAAGAACAGAAAACAACTGTGAATATGAATAACACACATCAGTACATAAAAAAATGTATGAAGTAAAAAATATAAGGAATGCCTATGTCAAAAATATGGCATATAGATCTGAATCTCCACTCTAACAATTTAACACAGTACATTTATTGCCCGAGGCAAGTATTTTAGTTTATATACAATATAGCAATATATTCTAGCAAATATGAAATGTAAAACTATATATCTGAAGATGAAAATAACCTTTCTTATACAACACTGGTGTCACAGAAAAATCTCATCTCCAAAAAATGTTAATTTTCAAAAAATAGTGTTTTTTATTTACTGTCATGTTTATGGTTTAGTCAAATCTGGTTTTCAGCCAACTTTATTACTTAGTCGTGAGACATTTATTGTTCATTGAGTTAGCTGAAAATTTTCCATGTGGGCCAAAAACCCAAAATGACAAATAAAAACTGAAAATTACAAATGGACATGCAAGATTGTTGCTTGACACCAAAAATAAAGAATGCATTTTTTCATATTTTATATTTATTCCTTACTCTTTTGATGTTATATCTCTGCACTTAGGAGGTATCACCTCTGATATGCCTACCCCCAGTACGGCAGGCTTTAAAAATGCTTTAATTTCTTTTAAGTGAGATGATATAGACAGGCTTGTTTTATTCAATAATCAGATGTGTCAGTAATGTAGACAAGACATAATCATGTACAAACTATAAATTGTACAAAGGAGTGTAAGGGAGTCAGTAAATAGCCCTTTATATATGCATGCTCAATTAGAAGTGGTCAATTAGCATAGAGTGTTATGATCTGTGGTCCCAGGTGTCGAATATTTATGCTATAACTTCATGGTAATAACCGTAGAATAAAATTAAGAGGAAGACAGACCGAAAACATATGAAATGCAAATGCTATCAAGTGAATAAGCATAATCATGTTTCACTGTCCATTGAATCAGATGTTGGATGTGCCCATATTTAATGCATCTTCTTTTTTTTTTTTTTGGGTGACACAGTTGTTAGAGACAAAGGTACTAATGTACGTATAAGTGTGTGTGAGAGAGTGCCAGTGTAAGTGAGTGACTCAGTCAGTCAGGCAGTGAGTAAGTGAGTCAGAGAGCGAGAAAGTAAGAGAGGGAAAGAGAAACAAAGAGAGAGAGAGAGAGAGCGAGAGAGAAAGAACAGAAAGGGATAATGAGACAATAATCAGAGAGAGAGGCTGTGTGGACACTGAAAGAAGTTTGCAGATGGTGCAGAATTTAAAAAGGTGTATCAGTGATGCAGTATCACCCATCTCGCTTCTGCCAGGGCCCCTTCCCTAAAATCACATCCATCTACATCTCAGCAATACCAGTCATACATTATTTATATCTATAATATGCTAAAGAATTTTTCATTAAAGGCTTTAGAAATTTACCATTACAGAACAGACTAGCCCATCAATTAACTGCTCTCCAATCCATGGATTCTGTTAAACAAATAGAACCACCTCTAATCTCAGACAACCAAGCCAGTTGTTCGGTGGCAAAAAGTGTTTTACGATACCAATAAAACTCCCCTTTTCTGGAACTAAGAGTTATAAGAAGAATTTTAGGATTTATACATTTGTTGCTGCTGTAGTTGTTTTTATTGTTCTGCAATAGGCCAGAGATAATGAGTTACTCTCTATGTAATTTGGAGCACACAGTAGGTTCTGCCTGACAGAACCATTACGAGCACCATTACTGTGTGAGCTAGGTAGGGGATGTTTAGAGAAAATGGAGAGTAAAGGGGGAGATGTAAATGGAAGAAAGAGAAACAGAAAACTTTTGGAGTAAAGAGCATTGAGCAAGTGGGAATGAGAGGGAGAAGGCGGCGCAGAGTTGTGGGAAAGATGAAAATGTGAAAATGGAAAAGTTAGGAGAATGAGAGCAGGTGAGAGAGGTAGAGCGAGACAAAAAAGCAAAAAGAGCAGGCGAGTGAAATGAGTTAGAAAAAAAGACGGGAGCAGAAAACGAGAGAGTGGGAGGATGAGAGATCTATATTTAATTGAACAGCTCTGAAACAGGCGGGACGTTCGGCGTTGTTATCACCGTCGAAACGAAAAGCAGAATAAACCGTGGTCAGATGAGATTCCCAAGCAGGAAGCAGCTCCAACAGGGCCATATCTGGTCCGAGGCAGGATCATTTATGGCTCCCATAAACCCACCAGAGGATTTATATGATCTAAACGCTTTGAACCAGCAGAATGATTGACGAGTTTGTATTTGTTCTCGCAGTTTTTTTGCATGTAACCTTGACTTTTTGCATATCGTTGTCAGGTTTGGATTTGGCTATTTTGAAGGATGCTCAGATGGCTTTTGTGTTGTGGACAACCGCGCCATGAAGTTAAGAATTGAGAGAGTGGCCTCACGTTTTCCTTGACCGCAGGGACCAATGCGAAAATGACTAAACATAGCTGTAGATGAAGAAGCTCAAAGAAATGTTTAAGCACGTCCCAGTGTACCGATGGGCTCCACGGTCAGGTATGGAATCCAGACCATGCCAATGCCAACTGTGGCAGGCAGCCGCCCCCCTCCCCCCCCCCCAGAGCGATTCATAATTGGCTCTGGCTTCGCCCAGATAAGGGAGGGATTCAGTCGTGGCTAACAGCATCACATCACGCATCAGCAACTCTGCCAGTCGACTGGGCATCTGAAAATACCGTATGCCTGTTGAGCTGCTCATGAAGTGTGCTCCTCTAATCCAGGTCTGTGTGAACCTGGCATGTAAACCGTGTTGGTTTAAGAAGCAGTGGCTGGGGCCGTCTGGGTAGTGTAGAGGTATAAGCACTCGCCGACCACCGCAGAGACCAGGGTTCAATCCCCGGCAGTGGTACTTCCAACTTGGTCAGACGTTCCTACGAACACAACTGGCAGTGTTCGCGGGTGGGAAGCCGGTCAGGGTATGAGTCCTGATTGCTGCATTAGGGACTCCTACTGGTTGGTCAGGGCGCCTGTCCAGCGGGGAGGGGATTCGGGGGAGATAGCGTGAACCTCCGCACGCGTTACGCTCTCCTGGTGAAACTCCTCGCTGTCAGATGAAAAGAAGCAGCTGGCGACTCCACATGTATCGGAGGAGGCATGTGGCAGTCTACACCCTCCCCAGACCAACAGAGGATAGCACATCGACCAGGACTGTGGCTGGTCCACACGGGAAATTGTTATAACAACTAAATCGGGGAGAAAATGGAAGAAAAATGGCACAAAAAAAGAAGCAGTGGCTGACATCACTTTGGAGGTGCTCATCTATGCCACCTCAATCATCGTCTTTAATCACAAGTCTTCCATGATCATACTGATGATAACACTGTGAAGTAACTTTTGCACAGAATTACTGTCCACAAACGTATTTGCACATTGACTCAAAGCAGTTGAAAGAATCATGTTGATGAAGGTATTAAACATCCTTCATGAAGCCTTTAGATTTACATAGGGCTGGATTCATTCAGTGTTTCTCCTTAACTATGACTCACGTAAGTTTTATATCCTCCACAAAAACAATTTAGCATGTTCATTTCACCTAACTCGCCCAAAGAATACCATTGTGACCCAATAAAATTCTAGATTCTAGAAGCATTTTGAGATAACAGATTCTATGTATTCTAAGATGCCTTTGCCTCAGGTCATCTAAAGATCTGGATTCAAAGGTATTTTAAGTTCACGTCAAGCAGTCACATCTCTGCTGCATACCCTTTCCCTATCGCCGACAGCAAATTTTATTACGACTCTCCGATTCTGACAGCGAATGACAACACTTGCTGCAGTGCCCTTGAGTCCGCCCCACGCCGTACCCCAGTTTCTCCGGAGCCCGGCGGTACAAACGGCAGACTGGATGCGCGAGGAGCCGACGCGCGAGCCGCAGCAGGGCGGACACATGACGCAGCGACGCCAACGCTGTCACAGTCACTCAAGCGAAAAAAAAAGAGGAACGGGCAGAGGGGGAAGGCTTTGTTTCCAAGGCCGGCGCGTGGCAACGGTGTCAAGACGCCTCAGTCTCTCCGGGGCGCACGGGCGCCGCCAACGCCGCGGCCGGGGACGTCCGTGACAGCCGGGCCGACGTACCGCAGCGCGTCCGGGGACCGGGGGGCGGCTCCCGCCGTGCGCCCCGTCAGAGGCGTTTCCCTTTAAAGAGGGACGCTAACGTCAGAGCTGGCACTTCCGCGCCGCCCGATGGGCCTTCGGGGGCGAGTCTTCAAAAAAAAAAAACAGCCCCAAAATATGACCTCATCCTGGCTAACAGCCACCGCGCCTCCTGAGAAGACGAATACGCAGCGCCGGTCTGCGGGCCCCGCAAGAGGGGCCCCGGAGCTGGGTGGAGCTGGGAGTGACCAACGCCTTCTCGAGCGTTAGACATGTCTGGCGAAGTGTCACCGGGAGCAGAGTGTCCCATTCGCACCCCGTCACCGCGTTCCCCTTTCCGAGAAGCGACAGGGTCTCCGTCACGCCGCAGAAAGAAAAAAGAGAGAGATCTCGGCTATTTTGAGGAGCGGCGACAGCATCCGCTATTGTCAAGTGCGAGGTCCGCACAAACAAGGATTTGAGCGGCATTTGCGAGGGAGCCTTCGCTTATTTACATGTGTGCGTGACACGTGTTAAAACACAAATAATCAAATCACAGTCTCAAGAGCCCTGACTTCAGAACTGAAACAAACCCTTTTTCAGTTTGAACAACGCTGGTGAATGGAAAATGCATGTCCATAGTGCAGCAGTACAGCACATATTACGTTTCTTACACAGTTGAGTAAATTCAAGCAAATATATTCCCAGACTTATTTTCACTCAATTTCCTTACTGTGGGTGCAGAAGGACAGTTTTTTAAGGACAGTCAAGCACACTGTGCACCAGTGGCCCTAGGGACCCTAACAGCTTTGTTAAAATCCAAGAGCAGGAGCACTTTCACCACATCTGTCTGTGCTCCTGTCTCTGCAGGAACACAGCCGACACTTTGCCAGGGGAACCTGTTAGCTGTGGCTCCAGGGTTTGAAAGGTTCTAAGGTAGACACACAGTATTGTCAATTTCAGACCAGCCCAATGCTGTAACTCTGAAATTGTACTGCCCTGGTCTGCACAGCAGGGAAAATAGCACAGAGCTGATTGATTGCAGGACCGGCAGAACTGTGTCTCTTAAAGGATTTATACATGGGATAATGATCCCTACCCACGCATTAAGGACACTACCACGAGAGCTGCTATGCCTTCTGCATGCAGGTAATTTAATGGGGGGAAAAAAAATCTGTAGTTTTTTAACCCTCAGGCCTTTTCCTTCCTTTCTAAAATAAAATTGCAGTTCTGCTTCATTGGTGAAGTACTCCTACTAAAGGAGGGTGCTGTTCTATGGCAACTTAAAGGGTAACCTCATCAAAAATCTAATCAAAATAAAATTTAATGTGCTGTTCCTTGCAATTGTGTTATGATGTGTATATTTTTAAAGCATGCCATTTGTTTTCAGAACTAAAAAGAAAAAGAAAAAAAAAAGCTAATTTGGAGGCAGTACATGGTTTCGTAATCCACTTCAAGCAATATAGCCCTCAAACAAAGCTCAGAGCTAGCCAGTCCTCTTCTCTTCCCTACAGATCATGCGCGCTCGCAGCTAATAAGGATCGTTCCAAGAACATTTGGAAAAGTACCAGCTAGATTACAGTTTTTGTTAGATAACAGCATGACAAGAACGTTTTTAGAACGCCAGGTCTGCCCAGGTCGCGGAAAAAAATGTTCCACACATATGGCACACGTTCATACACACATGCTGGTAACTCCTCCGGCTGGTTACGAATTAGATGAGAATAAACACAATGGAGTATACATGTCTTTCTGAAATATTCTTTCCGACATAAAAATAAGGTAGGGACATCCAGAAAACTTATGGCTAAATGCTTGGTTTTATGAAACAAGGTGTTTCACGTTTTCTTTTTTGCATAATTTAAGCCAGTGTTTCTCAACCCTGGTCCTGGGGACCCACTGCCCTGCATGTTTTAGATGTCTCGCTGCTCCAGCACACCTGATTCAAATGAATGGGTCGCCATCAAGCTCTGCAGAAATCTGATAACGACCCATTCATTTGAATCAGGTGTGTTGGAGCAGGGAGACATCTAAAACATGCAGGGCAGTGGGTCCCCAGGACCAGGGTTGAGAAACACTGATTTAAGCCATGTAGCTAAGTTGTAGATAAACTCTTCACTTTTATACAGTAAAATTGTTTGTGACTCATTGCATGGAATTAAAATTTAGAGAATACACATTTTAACTGTCTCGTACCGGCAGAGAGACGTGTAAAACTCCCCCTTCCAAGTGCGTTCCGGGGACTGAAAAGAAAGATGTGTAATTAGAAGAATGATGTGCTGCTCACTTTCAACTGCTCAGCTTTAAAATGAAAAGAAATATCAATATTTCAGTTTGAAGCAAATTCTATAAATGGTCTTTACAGTGACATGCTTTGAAGGCTGGCTCATATGGAGACTCAAAGGAAGCTGGCTCCTTCACAAGGAGTCTGAAATGAAATGTGCAGTCATGGTTCGAGCGTGACGGAGGGGGAGCAGCGCACGCTGAGCGCCTGGCGCTCCTGTGGAGAGGGAGCTTTCCCGCTGCGCGCCCAGTCTGTGAAAAGCGCTCAGCGGCTATGCTGATCTGTAAACTAAAGGAATTTTTTTTTTTGGTTAAGTTATGCTCAGACTCTATGAGTCCTAATCTAAAATTAACCTTAAAATTCAAATTCGCGTTCGAGGTTCACTTCCTGGTCCTTGTAAAAACATACACAAAGAGTGAGGTCCCTAGCCGCCATTGTGTACGCAGGAAAGATAAAGACCACTGCTGGCTCCTTTTGGCTCCAACCGCAACCCTACCGCCTTCAAAGATAACCTCCCGGCGGGACAATTTAATGTGTCTGAAGACTTCGCCGTGACCGCGGTGACTCTACGGCTAAGGTAAGAGACATGAAAAAGTGGCTCAAAAATAGAGGTCACAGCAGTCAGCATACCATTAGCTGAGTGCACCAGAGCTCTCTATTCTCACAGAGATTCTGCTTGAAACTAACGCTGGCCCGAAATCAGAACACGCTGTTTGTAATTTTACGTACTCGCCCATTGCAGGTTATTTAAACTGGTACTCTTCAAACACTGGAGGATCTAAAAATCTCATGGTAATTTTCAGTAGAAAACTATTATGGTACTACTAAAAAATGAGAGCGATGCGAGGTGCTAAGGGTATATTCAAACCAAAATACTCTCTTCGGAATTGCACAGATAATCCATTGTATATATATTTTTTATTTCCTTTTTCTTCCCAGAGTTGACCAATTATAACTGGAAGATATATAAAATATAATTTTTTATCAGGGTTGGTAAATCACATGTTATGACCAAAAAGTTGTAATTTCCACAAATAAAAGATCTCTCTTTAGAGTACGAGTGTGACATATAGTCTACAGACAGGCTATTAGGCTATTAGGCTATTATGCTGCATCTTATTATGCTCCATACTTTGGAGAGCCAACATAGAAAAATATATATTCTTATGTGATCATGCTTATAGATTGTTTGATGATGACTACAGTCATGCAAGTAACCATTCCAATAAATCTTTCAAATAAATATTTGCTTCAATTTACTTTCAGTTTCCTGAACATTTCAGACTTCTGAACAACAATGGGTTTGTGTCTCTTTGATTAAACTGTAGTATTGGGTCAGGGGGCAGATCTGCTGTGGAAACAGCCACCCACAAATGCACGCGCACACACACACACACACACACACACACACACACACGCCACAAATACGCCAGATACACCAATACGCCTTTGAGTTGCTATCAAAAATAAAATCAGCAGGGGTTAGCAATTATAAAATCTTCTTTTCCATTATCTATATAACTTGTGTTACCTGAATGTGACTGTCACCTACTGTTAGGCATTAAACTTAATTGATGCTGTATGGCACACATTAACAAATGGAAACCATATTAAAAAAAAAAATATTTTAGCAAATGGCTACATATGAATCACACTATTGACTGCTTGCATTTCTGGGCACTAGAAAAGGATCGACACCAGAGGGGGGCGGGGGGAGGGTGTGTGTGGGAACATGATGAATTGTTATTACAGAGAAGAGCTAGATTATCACATGTACTGAACACAGTACCTCCTGAAGGCATTAATAAAGAACTGAAGCACTTGTGTTTTCTGTTATAGACTCTTGTTTTCTGGAAATGTATCAAGCTCAGTGTTCTCTTTATCCTTTATAATCTTCTCACTAAGTGTGAAGCTAATGATGTCAAAATGTATCGTGCACGTTGTAATCTTGTAACACTAAAAATGTATATAGAAGGGCCTCCTAACCCGGTAACCTGAAATCTACTGTCCTGTAGGTTCTTTCAACCTCAAAAAAGCACACCCAATTCAACAGCTAGCAATCTCATTGAGCTGCTAATTGGCAGAAACAGGTGTGCCAAATTAGGGTGAAATGAAAACCTGCAGGACAGCAGACCTCCAGGAACAGGGTTGGGCAGCCCTGCTCTATAGCATGTTCATAGAATATAATTGCTGGTCTCACAATATGTACAGTATATTTGGCCATGTGCACACACACACACACACACACATATACACACACACTCAAACTGAAGTCACTGTCATGTCCATGAAACCAGCTTGAGGTGATATATATTTTGTGACATGACACATTATCCTGCTGGATCTATCCATTTGAAAAAGGTCAGACTGCAGCCATAAAGGGACGCACATGGTCAGCAACAATGCTTAGGCATGCTGTGGCATTTAAATGATGGTCAGTTGGCATTAAGAGACCTAATGTGTGCCAAGAAAACATTCCCCACACCATTACGCCACCACCAGCCTCCCCCGGTGACACAAGGCAAAATGGATCCATGGATTCAATGCTGTTTATGTCTGACCCTACCATCTGCATGTCACAGCATTCACCAGACCAGGCAATGTGTTTCCAATCTTCAGTTGTCCAGTTTTGGCAATCACACGCCCACTGTAGCCTCATATTCCCGTTCTTAGCCGGCAGGAGTAGAACCCGGCGTCGTCGCCTGCCGCTGTGTCCCGTCCGCTGCAAGGCTTGATGCATTGTGTATTCAGAGGCGCCCTTCTGCACACCGCTGTGGAAAACAGCTGTTATTTGAGCATTTGTAGCCTTTCTGAAAGCTCCAACGAGTCTGCCCATTCTCCTCTGATCTCTTCCATTAACAAGGCGTTTTCGCCCGCAGAACTGTTGCTCACAGGATGTCTTTTGTTTATCGCACCAGTCTCTGTAAACACTAGAAACTGTAGAGCAGGAAAATCCCAGGAGGGCAGCTGTTTCTGAGATGGTAGAACCGCCATGTCTGGCACCAACAATCACGCCACGGTCAAAGTCGCTTAGATAATGCATTTTGTTCCTCCTAATGTTTGGTCAAACGACAACTGAACCTCTTCACCATGTTCGCATGCTTTATATATTGAGTTGCAGCTGGTTTTGAAGCAGCAGGCTATTTGTGTAAACGAGCAGGGGTACCTAATAAAGTGGCCACTGAGTGTATATCTGGAATAAAATGGAGCTGTTTGTTTTTTCGTCTGTGGCGAGTTGATTTTGATAATTGCTGAGCTTCAAACTGTCTCGGCGAATAAAAACAAAATACAATTTCAACTTAATCACCAGTCAAATGAAAGGACAAATGTTCATTGAGCCCAGCCCCGTGTCAGATTTAATTTGTTTCTTTTGAGTGCTATGTGATTTAGCAGCTGATTAAACCCCCTCAAATACCCCATAGTTGAAAGTGTGGACCAAAACATAAATAGATGGAAAATTCAAATGAGAGAGCTCCATCTCTTTATCTGACCTAATTTCCAACAAGCCTTACCAGCATGCACTGCTTGGCTTACTGTGCTGCTGCATAGGGGTTCACTTCAGACACAATGTTCTCATATCAGGGGAAGAAAGGGTGTTTCTGGGGTTGAAACACGCTGTCAGATTGCCTAATAAAAAATTCTTCGAATAAAAAATTCACATTGCCCCTTCTATTTAAAATAATAATATCAAATCTCTGCTGGTCATGGATATCTTGTGTTACTTTCTTTAGGTGGACATGAATGTTTTCACAAATGGAATTTTTAAAATTTCATCCCTAACCAATATAAATCTTAAATATGCATCTGTATGGACTGAAGAAGGGTAGAAATTATACATTTATCATTGTCCAAAGAATTAGAAAACGCACCCTAAATTCTCATTTCTGTGTTCCATTGCTGTAACTGATTACCTCAGTAAGAACAATGCATTTTTACATTAAGTACAATACTACTACTACTACTACTACTACTAATAATAATAATAATAATAATGCTCAACAATGTCAGAAGTATTATTATTTATTAGTTAATCTGATATCCAATAGTGGATGTGACCTGACAGATTTCTACTTACAAAAGAATAGAAATTAATTGGGTCCATATAGCACAGTTAATTGATCTCGAAGCACTTTATAGTGAAGGATGGGTGACTCACCTCAACCAGCACCAGATTCTCCGCCCACCATGGTGATGCACGGCAGCCATTAGGCTGAAGAACACTCGCCACACATAAGGTGTGGCGGTGAGGGAAGGATTTATTAAACCAATTAAACTGGGAGGTGATTTGATTTCCGGATTGGGAATTTTTCCAGGACTCCAGAGAACTTGCTAATCTTCGGAATACGTGCCACGGGATCTTTAATTACTGCCGCATGTCAGCAGTTTGCTTTAACGACTCATTCGAAAGATGGCATCAGCTTCCCGTCGCTCCGCTGGGGGTACTGCTTCGGTCCAGAGGGAAGACTGCCCCCTACAGGGCCGACAGCACTTCCTGCCTCGGCCTGGTTTCCCGGGAGACCGTCCATTTAAGCGCTGCTGTAGTCAAACTCTGCCCTACTTATCCTCAGCATCAGCCATTAGGCAGAAGCAGAATGCAGCCAGCAAGGCTGCGGGTGCAAGTGCAACCATTAATTTTAACAAGGAGAACATTGTCCTAATTTGATGTCACTTTACTGATCCTTCCACTGATGAAAGGTTAAAAATAATCATATAGTTTATGTCTATAGCTATATCTAAAGATACATTGATAGTTTATATGTCTTACCTCCAGTACCCTGCTTCTGAAACACACGTCTTCGACTGAGCTGTGTGGCCCGGCTATATTGAGAGCGGATGTGACTGCCCCAGAGACAGAATTCTTATTGCCATTATATCAGGCAGATATTTCCAGGACGAGGGACAGATATCTTGTAAAACTGTTACCTTGTAATTGGCACTTATATTAGGGAGAAGTTCCCCTTCTTGACACAAATCGATAGGAGCAAAAAAGGGGTAAAAGGGTCAGGGGATGATCTAAAGCTGTACAAACCAGAAAAACATTCCATTGTTTGAGCTGACATTTGGACACTCATTAGTACTCTTTCCTGCCCAACAGTTACGTCGTATCCACATCCAGCACAACTAGCGGGCTACACACTGTAGAAAACATATCTATTAAATGTCTAATCCACGCTTTTTAGAACATTTTTATTTTTAGCAGACACTCTTATTCAGAGCAACTTACACAGCTCACATTCTTTTACATAATCAACACAATCCATTTAGCTGGATATTTGCTGAACCATCCCTGGTTAGGTATCTTGCTCAAGAGTATAGCATCCCACACTGAACCTACAGTCTCAGAGCTTCAGGACCAGTTCCCTCCCCATCATAGTACAACGCCGCCTTTCTTTGTTGAGTATCTCTGAGTATACTTCAGCTTACAGTACAGTTATTGGGCCTCATTCACTCCTTTATTCCAAAATTCTTCTGACTTTTGTTGTTAATAAAAGTTCCTTTGAAAAACCAACATGGAATTCATGAAATATGTGCAGGCCTTTGATTTTGTGCATGTCCCGGGTGTATCAGGTGATAAATGTCAACTGTTCATAAACTGGATGCGTGTGCCTGTTCATGGTGACTAGCATAAGGACACACCCAAGCAATCCCATAAAAAGCACGGCGACCTCGGGGTCGTGTGCAAACATCAGCCACTCATCGCTCTCCGCAAACGTATCTGTGTGGTGCTTAAAGAGCAAAGGACGCCCTCTCTCCCCAAGGCACGATGGGCCAACTAATCCAAAAACAGCAAATATGCCATTGCTAAGTGTTGGGTTTGGCTTGGTGCTTGATGGGCTTTAAATTATCATTATGAATCCTCATCATCAATCACTTTAATCAATAAACATAATAAAATACATGTGTTCACAACAAGGTTATTTTTGTAAACTAAACTAAGATGAAAACTAGGTGTGAAAAACATTGTGAACTGAAATAAAAATAAGATTTTGGAAATACTAAAACTAATCTAAAAATAGCAAACCCACTCTTAAAATAAAACTAAAGTGAAATTGAAATCAAAATTGAAAACCAAATAAAAATTAAATTTGAGGATTCATATAGGTTAGTTAATTTCATTAAAATCAATGGCCTATTTATTTTTTATATATTATACTATTAATATAATAATTGTATTGATTTTTTTAAAAATTGTTGTTAATATGAGTCTGTAACCAAAAATGACTGAATAAATAATAAAGTATTCTGAATAGACACATCTTCAGTATATAATTATGCATTTGTGCATGTTTCCAAACATACAGATTTTGATCATACCAAACAGCAAATTGAGATAAGTAAAAAAATGATGAATGCTAAAATATTTATGGAAACAAACACAGGAACAAAGCACAGTTAACAATCAAATCTGATCATATGCATGTTTCATGAATTGAGTTTAATTTCTGAGATTTTCTTGCTAGAATGTATCGTTTCTATATTTAAAAGAATATATATTTATAACTAGCCAGGGACAGCTTTACATGTACGAAGTGAAGAGATGCATGCTATGCAATGTGTTATAAATGAATCATTACATAATGCACCCTTGAAGAGATAAATTAATGAGTTATGAAATATGCTCACAATAAGCTGCACATACAATACACTTTTTAAAGATGGATGATATTTAGCGGAATCCGTTATTCAGACCAGACCTTAACAGAGTCTGTTATTCAAATCAGATTTGGTTTTTTCTTTGACTTTGTATTTAGAAGATAAGGGGCAAAAATATTCCCTTGGTAGTTCAGCAAACGCATAAAATTCTATCTGGATCGGCGCTGGAGCAGCTAAGGAAAGCGATCCCTGGAAATGGAGTTTAGCAGGGAAACCTGGTTCACTGCTCACAATAATTACAGAACCTGTCCGCCAGTAGCAGTGTTACCTGTCTAATCTGTATTAAGGGGTGAAATAGGATGCCTGCCGCTGTCATCGTTATTCACTTCAGGTCCTCCGCTTCGGTCTTGTTGTTGATCATGCTCTCCCCATGGCTGCTTATCTGTCTCCATATAAAACATAAATACTGATTAACAGTGCCTTCCGTAGCCTGTCGAATACTGGGGAGAGTTCAGTGTGTAAATATTGCACATCAATTTGCACAGGCCTTGTGGGAGGTGAAGTCCAAAAAAAATAAAGGTTTATAGAACATTTATAGGCTAGTTCTGGGCTTCAGGTCCCATAACCACTTGTGGTTTCCTGAATGTATTTTAAATGTTTAAATAATGTTGTTTTTTTTTTTGGTTTTTGTTTGGATGATGTTACCTCCGGAAAATCCACACAGTGAAATAATGTGTGGAAATTAAGATTGATTTATTGATTTATTGACTGACTGACGGACTGATTGATTGATTGATCGATTGACTGATTCATTGATTCATTGATTCATTGATTGGTTGGTTGGTTGGTCGGTTGATCGATTGATTGGCTCATGTAGAACGTAACGGCAGTTGAAATAGTCGTGCCTATTACTGTCTCCGAGCGTCGAGCCTAATGATGCACCCTCATTTATCGATGCCCCCCCCAAACAAGTGCACCACAGTGGAACCGCTAACCCATTTGCAGTCTGAGAACTGAGCGTGCTCACGCCGGAGAAAGTGCCTTTGAGACAGAACAACCGTTCCTCTGGAAAGACGTGCGGCGCATTAATTTGAGCAAAGTGCACGTTCCTAGCATTTAGCATTCCGCTATTCACACCGAGCCCGCGCTGGCAGGACGGCGGCTTCCAAGCGCTGCGCAGAGGACAACGCCATTAGCTCGCCATTGCTAGGAGGTGCCTCGAAATTAAGGTGAGGCACTTTTTTTCGCAGGCAAATCATTATGGCCTTTTAACAACCACTCCAAATCACCCCGAAGGCCAATTCAGCATTGCCGGAGGGCTGGAGGTGATCGCATAGAATCTTCTCCTCAGCTTCTGAATGGGTAAGGCCAAGAGAAAATGGCAAAAATATAAATGATTATGTTAATCACAATCCACTAAGGCTTAGCAATGCCTCGCCCATTAACGGGTGACACTAATTAATTTCCTTTGAGTTCTCAGATTGCGGGAGAACTCGTTCAGAAGAGGAGAGGCAGTGGCTTTCTGTACATTCTACATAATGCACACCCTTTGAATTGAAGCCTAGCATATTTGCTAGTACCCTCCAGGGTGTCTCCTGGCTCAAAATGGGGCTTAGGTGGTGACTTTATGCAACAGCGACTGCAGTCAGTCGGGCTTCACTGCCATTGTCAACTTGACGTCAAGCGTCGTTTCTTTATATTTAGCCACACTTAGAACGTGAAGTTCTGGTTGTCAAGAGACCGCCACAATGCATTGAGATAAAGAGGCTATAAAAATGAAACAAAAATGGGAACAATTAAATTAAATATTTACTGAAGGGTTACATATTGTAAGTGCCAGAATTGGGGGGGTGATATAGTCCATGGTGTATACACAGGAATAGTTTACTGTATTTAAATTACGTATACACATTCACTCAGAGAATGCTTGCACCATCCCTTTTGGTATTACTTGTTCCTTAAACAACATTAAAGGCTTTTCAGAATTTTATTTCTCAGTTCAACCTGCACAGATAGGCAAAAACATCCATCCATCCATCCATCCATTATCTATACCCGCTTATTCCTGGTCAGGGTCACAGAGGTGCTGGAGCCGATCCCAGCACGTATTGGGCGAGAGGCTGGAATACTCCCTGGACAGTTCGCCAGTCCATCGCAGGGCATGCACACCACTCACTCACACACAATATAGACTCTACAATTAACCTCACCTGCCTGTCTTAATGCATGTGTCACAAAGAGAGACTTCTTAACACAGACTGTGTTGAAAGCAACACAAAATGTGTTGCCCTTAACTAGACATAGAGCTGTGTTTAAAAAAATGACTCATTTTTTTTTTACTGTTTTGAGGGTGTAGGTTAATGCTAATACAGGAGAATCCACTTAGCTGCATAACGGATTAGTGCATAATTCGGGTATTTGCATAGAATTGCCAAATCCTGACTCATTTCCCATTCATTCCATTCCATCGGATATTTTCATGGAATGTGTCCAATTGCATCGCACAATGCTCCATATATACACCTTAAAAGTCAGCAGATGCAGCATAAATAAACCAACGGTTGCCCTATAAAAACACAAAGCTGTCAGTGCTGGCGACGGCAGGCGGCTTCCGTTGAAAGTCGTGTCGATAGTGGACGCCTGAGCGCCACACGTGGTCTTCGGCACTCTCTGCCAGCCTCCTTCTGTTATCCAATCAGGCGGATTCTTTTGTAGTGCATCTGAGGTTGCACATAAACTAGAAAGCAGTCCAAACTTCAAAAAAAAAAAACTTGAAAAGCAGTGTCATTCTTGATCAATTGTACCAATAAACGCAAAACCATTTCTAATTGTTTTATAGGTGCTTTTTTTTACACACGATTTCTCCTACTGGCAAATTAGGCACCTTGATAAAACACTTAGCTGGCCTGCCTAAGACATTTTAATGCCGTAAAAACCCTGCCCTCCATGCGCCTCTCCCTCTCTGCCATTTAAAGCACTGCTTTGAAATGATATGGAATCTTAACTCCTGAATACATATTTCTGGCAAACAATATCCCTATTCTTCCACCTAAAATCTCCCCATCATCTCCTTACAATCCTCTGTGGAAGAGTGCAGGATTCTCTGAGGTGCAGTGATTTGATTCTCTCAGGTCCAAGGTGTCAATAAGACATTGCTGGAAGTCCAGATCAAACAGAACAGGAGTCCCCTAAACATTTACAAACGGAATTAAACTGAATGCTCTTGGCCTGCTTACCAGCAGGCAGTACTCTGCAGGCAAGAGACCATACGCTCGCCATTTTATCTCACTCTGAGAATCCATTTGTTTCCAGCATCTACAGTAAATGGTTGTGGAGGAATGTACAGTGTATGTCATAATCAGGAGGAGAGATTAATCACCATGCAGGCATTTGGCATCTGAGACCTGGCCGTTTCTGAAAATGGAATTACCCGGGAAACCAAGAGAGGAGATGATCAGCGTCCGGGGTGGTGAAACAATCTTTGCCTCCGTGATTCACTCTGTCACCCGTGTGCGTTTCTCATCTGCCGCGCGCAAACTCCCCGCCGGAGACGAGGCGCCGGATTCCGGCTCCCCGTGTCAGTCAAGCGCCCTGCCGAGGATCTTTCGGATTGACAATATGGCTGACATGCGCAATAGATGTGAGCAGAATAGGAGAAAACACCTCAGTAACTGCTAGAATAGCGTGCCTTCGTCGGCTGCTTTCGTTTAAGAGAGAGAGGGCGTCGCGTCTTTCACAATTTCACAAACCTTCTCTGAGTGTAAATCTTTAATGCTAAACAGCTTTAATTAGGTGCTATAATATGTTCAGTGCACAATAACACTGAACATATTATGTGCAGCTGATGCCTGAGGTGAAGTCTATTCCTGTATTCGTCCCAAGTGCTCCTGTGAATATTACACCTTCCTCCTATCTCAGGTGCAGACAAAGCACACTGAAAATGGTGGTTCCTGTTGGATACTCACTGATTGGGCTCTCTGCGAACAGAGCCACTCAGAAATAACTGCGTAATTTTAGCAATGCCGACAATAATCACATGATTATTATGGATCTACACCTGTAATTCATTCACTCTAATAATTCATGATGCTCACATATGTTCGCACTTGAAAATAACACAACAGTGATACAGAGGTATCGTTAGAGACTACTATATGCCTATGTATACTTTTTTTTTTTTTGGGGGGGGGGGGGCCCATTTCCTGTCATGTCTCAATGTCTAAACTGACAGCCCTCCCCCTGAAGAGTCCACTGAGCTCATACAGAATGCGCAGCCACAGCAAGCTCAATCTTCGTCCTGTCCTTGTACTCATCCTCATCAGCCTCCGGAAGCATGAAGTCTCTTTCAAAAACAATTTTACACAGTAAGTAAAGTGCAAAACAGAAACCTGTTCCATATCTTAGGGCTAATTAGGATGGAATTCACGGAATATATTGGAGACATCCTTGAATTTCTGGGTCATGTTCGCCCGAAAGTAAGGACAACTCAGAAAAAGTTACATTCTCATTTAAAGTGTCTTTGTTCTGCCGTTGCACCACAAGGTTTTCTTCCTTTATGTAGAAATAAAGCAGAGCACGAACCATTTCTTTTTCGGTGTGCCCTGTTTGTCTTAATGAACGAGGCAGTTGTGGCATCACGGTTTATTGGGTTTATCGTGCTTCCCTCTAACGGGGCCAAGAGGAAGATCAGAGAGATCGGCCTGTGGCCTCTGACTTCAGCTGTGACAGCACCACAGGCCTTGCCCACGTCACATTTAGCAAACAACTGAAGCAAACACTGGCCGTCCCTGGGAAATGTCCTGGTGAAGTAATTGTCACGAGAGGCTCGGGAATGGCTATAGAATTTACGCACACGAAAAACAGAGTCTCTCGCGTGCGTCCCGCTTGCGCTCTGTACCAATGCAGGGTGAATCATTTCACTTTACGTTGTCACTTCACTGTTTAGTCATTCCTGTTCTCTTGACGGCTTCTAAAATAATTGGGTGACTATGTTTTAAAATCTTATTTAAAAAAAAATAAGTAGTAAGAATATTATTTTAAAATATTTATCCTCATACGTAATCAACACAGACTCAACTGCTGGTAAACAAATTATGCTAAGCCACGTTGAGCTAAAATATGAATTAATATATGTTATTAGAATTTTAGGTTATTGGCTGTCTGGTTTACACGGTCGGTTATACAAGATGTATGAGAAACATATTTGGTTTTAATGGATAAAGGCTAGTTGCCTTACACTAGTTGCCATAGCAATTGTGTTCCATGTTGAGAAACAATTGCCACACATCAGAAATGATGTAAAGAATCACATCAAAGCTATGACCAATCATTTGCCTGTAAACCAATTATGTTGTTGAAAAATGGGACTACAGGGAACATAAAAATGGGACTACAGGGAACATAAAAATGGTACATTTTAGGAACATGAAGCAAGTCCAATGACGTGCAATTATAAATGTCTTAATACCTTTTTTAAACAAACTGTTAAATATCAGAATATATTAGGAAATATTCTAGCAGGGACCTATTTTCCAAACAAGAACATGATACGAAGGGAGAAATTAATGGATAATGATCAATGTTATGTGACTGGAAAACCAGTTTGTCCATACACTGATGTTTGTTGGTTATCTAGTGAAGTTATATTGCATTTGGATCCCAGATTATGAAAATCAATGCTAACACTGCACTGGAGTTTGAAGGGCTGTCTTTTTATCCCTGGCTTAACAGTGATATTCACATTTCAGTAAAGACCTGTCACACTATTATATAAATGTGCATTATTCTATTAATATGCATCACTTTCCCTTGTCTCTGCTCTCTCTCTCTCTCTCTCTCTCTCTCCCTCCTCTCTCTCTCTCCTTCCCTCCCTCTTCTTACTGCTCTCTCTCTCATATTTTACTCCTGATAGAATATCATGTTTTAGTATACACAGGAATATATCATTTTTACTAATTTGTTTATGCTGTTATGTACAAATGCATGAAAAACATAACAGAAATCATTAGGGGTCAAGGTGTGTTGTGGGTTGTACAAAGGTTGATAGAAGCAAGAGTAATTATCGATCTTGTTTTCAAATTTATAAGCTGAAGCAAGATCTGATTTTTTTTTTTTACAGCCACAAGGTATGTTGATGTCGATATCGGAGGTTGAGCTTATTATAGCATTTCAGTTTGGGAATATGGAAGACCAAAGGTTCTCTTCTCTTCTCTCAATCTCTCACCTTCACAGCGTGAAGATCAGAAAGCAAGGCATCACTGCTTGTTGTTGTGTGGTCCATATCAGTACAGTCAGGTCAAGAAGACATATAACTGCAATATATTCCGCACTGGATTACCAGGGAGACCCTATTATCCTCCTCTCATTCTATAGATATGAGAATCCTGTCTATAGAGAAATGGATGAGGCAGAGGAAGGGGGAAGAGGAAGTGGTTTAGGATGACTGGCAGACGGGTCAGGCATCTGATGGATCTGATAGAACAACATTGAATAGAATCTCCCATCGCCTCGGACAGAAGGCTCTGGTGGAGAAGAGGAGGAAGGGAGAGGTGTTCGGATGTCAGTCACGGAAGGGGAATGGAGAGGGAGACACGAGGAGAAGGAAGAAAAATGAAAAAAAGAGAAGACAGAAGAGGAAGAGGAGACAGGAAACATGGTGGACCAGATACGAGGAGGAAAATGACATGTATTACTGTAACACCACCGAGCCGGTGGCGGAATTGAGGGAAAAAAGCCACAATTATGCTATTGTGTGGAGTTGCCGTTAAAACACAAAATCCCTAATCTGGAGGACAGCACAAGTTAAATAACGAAGCGGAGAATGTGAAGAAATTTTAATCACATCTCTTTAATAAGTCGTTAATCAGCATTGTTAGATAATTGTCATTATTATGACTTCATTCATAATTCATGTGTTATCACATCCAATTACTATTCATTTTGCCCAAGCAATTCGAACAGTTTAGTTCTATGAACAGCAATGTGCCTTGATTGATAGCACGGGGCAGATTTATGTTCTGCTTTGAAGAGTTGAAGCTTTGAACCTTTTTTATTTTTTGCATAACAGGGACCTATCGGTGTGTAGTGGCCATTTTCATTTGAACGGAGGCTGCTGTTAAGCTTTAGAAATGGAAAGCTTTGGCTAAATAAAAGGAATAATGCCACTTTATGTCATGTGAGTCAAAAAAAACAATTGTGCAGTGTTAGGATGAAAAAAGGGAGAAACATTCAGAGCTGATTGAACCTAGACTTTAATTAACCGATTCGTTTAGACATTGTGTTATGCAAATAAAATAAAATTGTATTAAGTACTAGAAATCGAAAGAGCAAGCAGCTCTGCCATTAAAGGATTTGGTTTGTCTTGAACATGGGTTTTTTTTTTGATCCAAAAACAGAATTCAATACTGGACCCTGACCTCTCTCTGGAACTTCATGGTTTAAAAAAATCAGCCGGGAGTCTTTTTTCCCCCTTTTTTCCTTGACTTTATGGATTCTTTAGGTGTGCAAAGATTTTCTTAAAAGAAAATAATAATAACCCACTAGGTTGCCATCTCAGAGGTGGATTATTGCTATGCTCAACTGTCCAGATTGCATTCTTCCCACCCTTCAGCGAATAAAAACTGCTGCTGTAAGGGTTTTAACTGATACAGATAAACAAAAAAATTGATCACATATCTCATATCAAAGCTTCACTTTACTGGCTCCAATAAAACACTGTATCCAAACTTCTATTGTTTACCTGCATTGTGCATAGCAAGCCAGCTTCCTCTTAAGAAAGAGCTTACTATTCTGTACAGTCCTGATAGACTATCGCGGTCTCAAACAGCCATGTCCTAATTCGTTCTTCCCCAAAGCTCAAAAAGCCTAAACCTTTTTCGAGGGGGAAAATATAAACACAAAATTTCACGCGCAAGCATATCAAAATGGGGTTTTAGCAAAAGGGGAGAGAACAGAGAAACACGGGGACGCGCCTCTAAGGCAACCGTTCGCGTTTTTAGGTCGGTGGACTCTGATTAAGAGTTTGACCTTCACCACCAGAAAGGTTATTAAAATGACACCACACGCTAGCTGAGAGGAGAACATTTTGTCCTTCCTTTGCTGTATGAAATAAACCCAAGCTTCAGCATAGGAACAAATAAATTCCCCAAGCAATCGTACAGCAATGGTCAAAAAGCTGCTTTTAAAACTGCCACCACTAGACATCCAGTTCATCATTTCCACTCTGGCTCTCCCCCTACTCCTTCAGGGTGAGATTAGGCCCCTTTAACCCATTTTGGACGGGAGGAAGGGACGTGCATGTTGTGCCATGACACTTGCCAAAAAGAAAACGAACAAGTGTGAAAGTATGCATTGTCACAAAAGTCATCTCTTCCTTTTGAGTATTAATTCCAGTTTGCTATAGGGCACACCGTATTTAACTATAGTACAGTTGTGATGTCATAGCGTTACTGCTGCCAAGGTTCATATGTGTGACTCACTATACAGCATCCACAAACTGACACATGAAGCTGTGAGACTTCCGCACAAGCTAATTTAATGTGATCATTACTGGATAGTGAGAACGCTTTCTTTTTTTTTTAAACAAGTTTTGAACCTGGATATTTTCCTTTTTCACCCAATTTAGAATGTCTGTTTACATTTGGAAGGCGCGTCCCGTTGTCGTTTGATTACAGAGAGCGCAAACAAGTGACGGGTCGCAGATGGAGTCCGAGGCCCCGGTGCGTCAGCGGCGTTTGCACAGCGAACCCCGGTAAGCTCCCTCACCCGCGGTCTCTCCACACCTCCCGCTGCCCAGCGCTGTCGACATCCTGTATAATCCGGTTAAACACCGGTCGGACCGGAGGAAATCTGCCTCAGACAGCGCCGAGCTGACGTACCGTGAAGCTGGGACCGCGGAGTGAGAGGGAACTACCGCCGGTTTGATTGCCCCGACCCGACAACGGTGCTCTGCGGAAGCCCCGGGCTGCTTTGACTTTTTTTTTTTTCTTTTTTTTGTGGTTCAGGTCTTAATAATTGATTTAAAAAGTTTCTGTTTAAATTAGTTTACTTCAGGGGAAATGTCTGACTTTTCCCCCCCCCCCCCCTCACAATCGTTCACAGTTTTGCAAATTTCAAGGTTTTTTATGATCTCTCAGGAGTGTTATATAACACCCAGATATCACATCAGGACATCTCTTTGTGTACAAACAAGTAAAACTTGAATGTACCTCATATTATCACACAAAAAATGAAATATATTTTCTGGTATTTAATCGTTTCTTCCATTCCGTGTTAGGTTTCAACTCCGCGTTCCTTTTTAGCAAATACGCCTCTGCTGAGAAGCATATATCAAATGAAATGTCATTGAGTTGGATTCATTAAGCATGCTCCTGTGCTGTGTAAACATTGTAATCTTGTTTCAGAGGGGCCTGGTTAACTTTATTTCATTTAAAAAGAATGCATCCATTTATTGGCTGCTAATACAAGCCAGAAGACGAATCGGCAGAGAGCTTTTTGAAGCGCCTCTAGCTCACGTTCCAGCATTCACTTCAGTGTCTTCTGAATTCAGAGTTTTTGTTCACAACGCAACAGATGGATGCCATGGCTGTACTCATCAGCATCGTAGACGACGCCAGGAACGAGCAGTTAGGTTTATAAGTTGCAGCTGACGCGAATGCGTTTGCAGATTAATACACCGTGGCAACACCATGGAGTAGGTTAACGTTTCCTTTCCCCATACGGCAAACAAAACATGTCTGTTTCGTTGATGATAGCATTTCCCTGTGTGGACTGTGTAATGCAGCTAATTAGAATAACAAAAAAACATCTGGCTAACAAGCTCCCAAAATATTGAAATCACAGGATTTGCAGTCCAAATGAAGAAATGTAGATTAAGCATCCTAGCTTCTAGTCGCGGCAAGGGTGCGTGCGATTCTCGTGAGTATACATGTGTATACGTGAGTGTCATGGGGCTTTTTGTCTACTTCTGTTTAACATGCAATACAATAAAAATACATAAACAAAGCATCCTAGTTCCAAGGAGTAGGTCACATTCACACGCAGCTGCTTGCGCACTTTCAAATGGCTCTGCTTCAATGCATTAGCGTGACTGTGTGTTTAAATCGATATGAAACCCTGCTTATGCGCATTCGAGTTTGTCAGAACAGGGGACGCGAGAGAAACTGTCACGGAGGGATCTGGCACTGGCCGCCAACCGCGGGGAGAGCGCTAAGAACCCGCGGGGCTGAGGGCGCAGCAGGTTGGGTTCTGCCCCGCTGGAGCTGGCGCCGCACCCTGACCGCGCAGCCTGGCGTTCCCGCGCAGAATGAGCTGAGCGACCCGCGGACGCTCCTTCCGCCGGTACGGATTCGCCCGGGGTTAGGTGTGAAAGAACCACGCGCCGCAGACTGGCCCGAGGAAGCGCTTTGATGCGTTTCACACCCAGGTCAGCGGTCTGATGAAGTGTGTGTGTGTGTGTGTGTGTTGGGGGGGTGTGGGGGGCAGTTCAATCTGTTGAGAGATAACATGTCCAACTGTTCCTGCTGCCCACCCTGAGAATATCTCTCTATCACCTCCTTTCCTCCGATCCTGCAGGTGATATCATCATACAGTACGTCTCAGGTGGCTAAACGCCTACTTCTGCGCAGGTGTCCTTACATGTGGACCTGTGATAAGGAAGCTAGCCTCAGCACCAGAGACTTCCTAACATGGAATCCATTTTCATACGTCTACAGGGAAGAGGAGTAACGCATTAGTCTGTAAAATGGCAGTTGCTTCACGGGTATGCTGCAAGGAAGACATGGAACCGGGGGTCTTGGCTTCCTCTGATCCGGTTCAGCTTTTGAGGTTGGGGGGTGTGGACCAGCCAATGCGCTGGTCATGCATGAATAAGGCCCTCCATTGATCTCATAGCACTCAGCCTCCCGTGATGGATCGTATTCCACGGCTGAAATGAACACGATTGCATGAATGCGAATGCAAGTGCTTGCCTACAGCCAACCTTGGGAATTAGAGCGCATTCCCCATCTGACCAATGGTGAAACCCATCCGGATGGCAACTTTACTGTTGCCCGGTCAGCTCCATAAAAGAACCATGAGTGGATATGGACCCGGTCTTGATATTCATCTGTTTTATTCATAGCCAAGTAAAAATAATCATACGACGCCCTAAAGCATTAAAATACCAGTGTATAAAATACCGAGTGTATTGATACACCAAGGATGCCAATGAGAGTGTGAGGAGAGTTCTTCTTCCTAATGTTATTGTTGCTTAAAGGACACCTAAGGCTGTGCTTTGATAAATGGCTGCCATTTCAAATGAACGTCCAATTAGAACAGTAATACATAAACACAATCAACTGTCATTTTGCCCGAAGCAAAATGCACGCGAACAAGTACATAAAACCGGAGCATGCCAAGGACACCCAAAGTCACATGGTCCTAATAAGACAGACTAAAAAGACCGGGCACGTTCTTTAACAGCTGTTTCGTTTTTGCGAACTGTCCATTCGTAACCGGAGGCTAGCCCCAGTTGCTGCAATCTCCTCTATTAGTCCCGGACACAGGGAGCGCGCGCTGGCAGGTGCGCCGTCCCCCGGGGGCACGTGCGGCTAGCTGTCACTCCGCAGTCCAGCAGCTGCAGCTGCGCAGTAATTGTGCAGCAGACCGTGTGACTGACGCAGCTGGCGTAGGCGCTGGTCAACACTGACCTCTCTTTCATCGCAGTGGTCTGCACCGGATGAATATTTTGGGATGTTCACTTTCTGGAGCTCGCTTTCTGGGGTACTTGTTTTTTATTTTTTATTTTTGTTGTGCGATAAAGGATGCACTGAAACTGAAATAATATCAAGGAGCACCAGCTAGTGAAAGCCACCCCTTTAGAAGATCCTACATTCTTCCTGCTGCTGGGTGGAGATTTATTTCATTCTTTCTAATCCTAGGGACCAGCTCTTTGGTGAGAGTTTTGGAGAGAATTTAAAGCTCAACGTGTTGCATTTTTGTTTTGTTGTGTGTGTATTTTTTTCACCCAGTAAACAGCAATAGCAGCGTGGTCTGCATTCGCACATTAAGAAGCAGAATATTACATTGCTACAGTCCTTGCTTTAATACTAATGGGTCACTTCCAATGATATGACAAGCTGTGGCTCACTTTGCCATAATGAAGCACCGACTTATTTTACTTTCCCTACGCAACACATCGAAGCATGCTCCTTAGAGACTGTGAAGCCTGGTAAAGCACCTAAGACCTAGGACCATGTTGTGAAACATACATGATTACATGACCATAAAACAATATATACCTAATTTCAGTTTGGAAAAAGGCAGTCAAATGTTCAGTATGTCCATTCAGATGTTTATTTTTTGCAGACAAACATTCCTAAAGCCCTAATCCAGTAGCAGCTGTCAAGACAGCAAATGGATATGCTCAAGCTAACTGAGAAGCAGCAAAAATAGAGGTTAGATTTTTTAATGGCTGGGTCATTTTCAGGTACAATATATAGTGTGCATATTACTATTGCCTTGCATATTGAGGAGAATAAATAACTGAAAATAAACCGATAAAAATGCTGAACAGAGGTTAACATAATTGACTGAGGAAAACATTGACCTCAGCCTAGAATTGATATCAGGCTTCTGGATGATCCATAAACTCATCAGTGCCTTCCACACACATCAGAACCTCCATTAATCTCCAAAGCCGTTTGAAGCAGTCTACGTCCTCACTCGTTTCAGGCTGCACTAATCACGAGCGAATGGCAAAGCGCTCAGGAGTATCACAAGATGTGAAGCACATCCTAAGATAAGCTCTCCGCTCAGGCCAAGCCTCCTCATTGACACAAACAGAGCTGTACGTTTCACAAAGGCCATTTCCCATTGTCTCACATGAGTGGAGTCTCAGCCCCACTCCCCAGTCATCAACAAGGCAGTCGGGCAGGGACAGTGATGGAGGACTTTTTTTTACCCATAATGCTCTGGGGCGAACGATCTTGAGAACAAAAGCAGCAGAGGTCTCCATTGTGGGCCCAAACAATGTGGTGGATGGGATGTTTCCACCATTCAGCCCCGGGGTCAGGTAGCAGTGCTACCGAAACGCCAGACGGATGCGGCGCAATGTGCCACAACCTCCACTTCCGCGCTCTAACCGGATCTGCCGCGAAGCTGCCAAAAATTGATGGATGGCCCCAATCGCGCCGCGCTCCATTTACAGTTCCGTCTCAGAACAAACAGCGAGACCGGAGAAACGTGCCCAAAATTATTTTCCGTGCGGTTATTATCGTGCCTCTGCGCTGAAACAGTACGGCGAAATGGAAAAAGGTGGTTCACCTGCAACAAGTACGATGTCCAGGGTCATTACGGGGACAAATTGAATAAATTGGATTAAAAGAAAAACTGAAGCTTACGCTCTTTTCGCCATTCACGCAATATAAAAATCATTATGATTGCAGTTTGCCAGTAATCAATTATAAGTAATTACTTATAATCTTAATTATCTCCAGCCTTTGCAGTGTACTAACAATAAAGGCCAATAAGCCAATCAGAGCTGTTCTTTTCTGTTCTGTTCATTTCCCCAGTAATTATCTAACTGTATAAAGTAGAAGTACATTAGGAGTGTAGTTAATGGCCCCATCCATAGTTAAACAGGCTGCTGAACAGTGTATCTGTTCAACTTAATGTGTGTTTTTATGGAGTTATATGGAGATTGCATACACAATTTTCATTTGCTGCCTGTAGAGTGTTTTCGCACATTCAGTGTTTAAACTATCTCTGTTTTTTTTCTTACCTCACAGTAATCAAAGGACCCTCAATATCAATCAATACACAAATTCTACAAAGCTTTCACTTAGGGACAGCAATTTCAAAAAGCACGAACTCAGATCCCTGGAGCCCAAACATGTGACCCAGAGGGAATTAAGATTTAAGAGCATCTGTGTGAACAGAACCAATAATTTGCATTACAGAAACACACACACACACACACACACATACACACACGCACACACACACACACACAAAACTTACAATACCACATAATAAAATATGTACGTAAATGTGGAAACGTATATACAAACTGAGATCCACAGTGGAGGCACACAGACATCTCATACAGCAGATGAATGGATGTAGCTGAACACACGACGCCTCATTATAAGATCAGAGGGGGGGCATTCTAACAGGTAAAACACACGAGGAGCCCCGGAAACAAGTTGACGTATAAGAAGAGAGGCGTACTCACGGAATGAATCAGACGATGCTAGGCGCTGTTTTCCATAGATCCCTGGAGTAGCTGGCCAGCACAGCAGCAGAGGAAGCAGAGCCAGGGTTGAGTGAAGAGGTTAAAAAAAAATCCAAGCGAGGGGTTAAGGTGTGGGATTTGATCAGCAGCTTTGGGGTTGCCGTGGGGGTGGGGGTTAATTATCTTTTATGGGGTGGTGGTTGTGACGGGCGGGGGGTATGGTACACTGTTCACTAGGGACAAAATGTCAGATTCCCTGTTGTTGACCTCTAAAATAGCACTGTTCCTTTTGGAAAAAAAAAGATTTGAAATAGGAAAAAAAAGGAAATATCACAGCCTCCAATTATCAAAGAGAGGGAGAGAGAGGGAGAGAGAGAAGAGAGAGGGAAGGATGGCGTCTGGTTCTTTCCGCGACGGAGAGACAGAGGGTGACGGAGTGACAGAGCCTGTGGCGGCTGGAGAAACGGTGGAGCGGGGGGAAATAAATGAAAAAGCAGATTCGGTCCAAAAAAGGCCTCTCCTCCTTTCTCTCTCTCTCTCTCTCTCTCTCTCCCTCTCTCTCTCTGATGTATGAAGGCCTCCCCCCTCTCGGTTGAAGCTGGATTAAAAAAATGTCTCTCTAGATGAGAGGAAGAGGAGAGAAAAAAACTCAATGAGAAGAAAAAGATAAACGAAGCTGCACCTGTTCCCCTTCTCGCCGCTTCCTTCTCTCGTTCCCTCAGTCTCTCACTCTCTCTCTCTCACTCTCTCTCTCTCTCTCTGTCCCTCACTCCTCTCAGCGTATCCCTGCTGGAGCTAGAGAAACAGAGGCAGGGAATCGGTAGCTCTTCACCTTATTGCGGTGACCCGCGCTTCCAGCAGCACGCAGTGGCGGCTACGGCTAACGAGGGCGGCAGCAACGCGGCCGGGGAGCCGCGGAGACGCTACGCCGCTAGCGCCGCCGGCCGAAAGGATCGGCGTCTAACCGTTAACCCCCCCAGCCCAGGGATCTGGCCCCTTCGTCCCCTCCAGCCATCGAGCTGCTCTTCCTTCCACCCTCACCTACTCCTTCCCCTCTGTCTCTTCTGCCACAGCAGCGCCGTGAAACAGACGAGCTCTCCGGGCTAAGTCCTCTCTCTCCCCCCTCTCTCCCTGCCTCGCTCGCTCTCCTCACCGCTTTCTCACTTCAGTCTCTGTGTTCTGCTGCTCTGGCCCTCTGCTCCGCGTCGAGGTTCTGCGCCAATGCTTCAGTTCCCTCACGCACCGGCAAGGAAGCAGAGGTGTGAAAGTTTAAAAAATGTTTCTCGTTCAAAACTTTCTCTCCCAGCCCTGCTCACAGTCCAATCCGCAAACTCGGAAAGGCCTGCGTCAAAAAAGTCAGCCGATTTTGCCGAGACACCCAGAGGAAAATTCTGATCGTTTTTGAGAAGCCCATGGTGGTGTCTCCTTGTGAGAACCTCTCTCCTTTGTACGTCCCTCAGTTTAGTTCCGTCTCGTTGTCGCCGTGCAAAGACTTGTCCAGCCTCGGCCTTAATTGCTTATTTTGGCCTACTGCTCCCAGTTCTTCCCTATACTTCGTGCTGCTGTAGGTTCAAATCCAAGTTTTACGGTTGGTGGTCCAACCCAACAGCCATCCCTCATGCTTCCAGGGCAGTAGCATCAGTGTGTATCTGCGCGATTTGAAACCCAGTTCCTCTAGAACTCTTTCATCCCAGACCCAGTCCTTGTTCTGTATGAAGACAGATAGCTGCTCACTGATCCAATTTGGGCTCCAGCTGATGGAATCTCCAGTAGCAGGCCTGAGAGATAAGAGGAGGCCCGGGCGTCTGTGTGGGCGTTAGCGGACGTGAGAGTGGGCACACGTAGGTACGCTTGGCCTTGGGCAGAGCAGGAAGTGGCTCCAGGTAAGAAAGGAAGGACCGAGATAATCTGGCCCTGCAGCAAAAGAAAGAAGGGAGAAGGGGAGGTGAGTAGGTGAGAGAGAGAGGAAGAGAGAGAGAGGGAGGAGATATAAATAGGTAGGTAAAGAGCATGGGAAAGAGAAGAAGCACATAACCCCAGCTTAAAGCTCCGCTTCTCCATTTCCTCTCTGCCCTTCTCCGCTGATCCCTCCTTCTGTGTAACACCCCTTTTTTTAAATCTGTGTCTCATCAGCCCTCCATTTCCCAGATCCTTTTCTTTGCGCAAAGGATTTCGCCTGATTTAAAAGCCACAGGTTCCCATGCCCCATGCCCCCAACCCCCACCAACAGGAAGAAGACTGAGCCCAGGGCACACGCGCACAGGAAAGAGCCGTGGGTTGTGTGTCAGGCAGTGTGGGATATCGAGTGCCGTGGGGGAGAGGATGAACACATTAGTGTGTTTGAGAGACTACAAGGCAAACTCTTTCAGTTTGCGTGTGAATGTGTCAGACTCGGTGTGACGCCAAAGCATTGCCAAACGCTTTGTTACCAAAACAGCATAATTACCAAAGCATTGTTCCTATTGCATATCTTTCACATCGTGTGGTCATACAGGCTCAGACAGCATACCTCTGCCATTACATAGATACACATATGCAAAGTAGTCAAGCTTGAAAGCGACTGTGAGTTTTTCAATAGAATTGACTGAATGGCATAAATTATCACAGTGATTTTTGAAGTGGCCAAGCCTTTCCACAGTATAATACACTAACATAATTTCCTAAAGTTTTATGTTCAGAACTGAATATGAAATGGAAGTGAGAGCAATAGGCTGGGGGAGGGGGGAGGGGGGTATTGAGCAGGGTTTGTTGGAGGAGACAAACAAATTCCACAAATTCACTTTCAATGAGGCCAGGCACATCTAAAATACCGGCTTGTTGATGTTGGCGTTGCCACGTTGACAGTGAATAAGAGTGATGCGTGTTTGGTGAGAGACGGCTGGTGGGGGGTTGGGGCCAAAAAAATGGCTGATGGATGTCAGAATGAAATTTGGTAAAGGACGAGAAAAAGATCAGAGGAGCGTTTGATCGCAGAGAAGCAAATGGGGGGAAAAGCTAGTATGAGCGATGACTGCGAGTCAGAGAGGGAGAGATGCGGAGAGAGAAAGGCACACACACTCACCCATTTTAGTTCCCTCTCCACAGGCAAACACAATCCCAGCACTGTGATTCCAGCCCGACTGAGGAGGGAAGGAGCCCATGCACCTCCATCAGCTGAATACCAATAGGACGGCTACACTGAGCGCTCAGCGACGCCGGGGGAAGGTGCCACAGAGCCCGCGCCGCGGTCACATCCGCCTGTCAAATCCCTCTTGCGCAAAACCGCGAAACTGCCCTTTTTCCGAAAATAAAGAGGAAAACAGAAGAAAAGATGTGATTCGTATCGTCGCACAAAGCCCTAGCATGTCGGCGCACGCAAACACACGTGCACACACTTGCACACGCACACACACGCGCGCACGTATACGGACGAACGCGATCGCAATGACACCCTGGTTAGAATGCTGCCGTTCTTTGGTGAATAAGCAGCTCCCCCTCCCCTCCTCTGGCAGTGAGCTCTAAAGAGGGGAAATGCGTTTCAGTGAAGGCTACAGCACTGCTTCTCCTGCCTCTCCTCCTTCCTTTTTCTCCTTCTCAGCCCCCAACACATTTTGGTTTGCCGTAATTCCACAGTGCAGGACTGCAAACTGCAATCTCTCTCTCTCTCTCTCTCTCTCTCTCTCGCTCTCTCACACACTCTCACTCTCTCGCTCTCTCGCTCTCTCGCTCTCTCACCCTCTCTCTCCCCGCTCAATTGTATCCCCATACCTCTTCAGCTCTCTCCAATCCAATCAGCACTCCCTGCCTCTCTCCCTCTCCCTCTCATCTCTTTACGCCCTCCTATCCTACCCCCCTGCTCCTACCACCCACTCCCCCCGTCTTTCCCTCTCTCCCTCTCGGGTTTTCTCAAAGACAAATGTGGACCGCCCCCACTCTTTCATCCCTTCAGGTCAATCCTGGACATACACTGTCTCAAAAACCTATCAATCTCACACACACACACACACACACACACACACACGCACACAAACTAACTAACACACACACACACGCACACACACGCACACAAACTAACTAACACACACACACACACACGGACACAAACTAACTAACACACACACACACACACTCTCACACACACACACACACACACAAACTAACTAACACACACACACACACACGCGCACAAACTAACACACACACACACACTCTCACACAAACACACACACACAAACTAACTCTCACACACACACACACACGCACACAAACTAACTCTCACACACACACACACACACAAACTAACACACACACACACACACAAACTAACAAACACACACACACACGCACACGCACGCACACAAACTAACACACACACACACGCACACGCACACAAACTAACTAACACACACACACACACAAACTAACTAACAAACAAACACACACACACACACACACAAACAAAGAAACAAACACACACACACACGCACACACAAACAAAGAAACAAACACACACACACAAACACACACAAACTAACACACACATGCACACAAACACACTCACACACACACACAAACAAACACTCACACACACAAACACACACACACACAAACAAACATACAAACAAACACATACACACACACAAACACACATACAAGAAGGGTAGAAATGTATACATACACACATATGTACAAATGTTTACACACAAGCGCACACACACACAGGCATACATTTATATTCACATACACATGCATACAGATACAGACACAATTACCACCACACACAAAAGCATAGGTATTCACACTTACAAATACATACCCAAACAAAAACACGCTTATTCAACCAAGAAGGCTAATGGGCAAATTATACCTTTTAACTACTACACACAGAGAGTAACAGCTATAATGAAGGTGACCGCAGTGCTACAGACACATAACCATGTGTTGATACTCAATGCATTACCGTGCAAGGAGCACATAGACATTCATGACACATAAAAGTTACTGGCACCATAAATCAGAAATTCTCCTTGTAATATTTATTTAATGTACTTTGTTACAAGTATGACTACCAGTGATTTGTTTAAAAAAATAGTGGCATTCAAAGCTGTATGATGAATGTTTCCTTGTGATCTCTACAATGTGCGTCCGGGCGCAGCTAATGCTTATGGGTCACCAGGGACCCCTCTTACCTGAAACAAATTCCAACTATAAAAAAAAAGAATGAAAAAAAAAAGGCAGCACATTTCTGACAGTCCCCAGCTTAGTGGGTGTAACTGTGACATGACAGCGGTGGACCCAGCATTACAAAGTGGAAGGAAACACAGAGGACCGTGTTCACCACTGGAGAGTTTCACAGAGGACCGTGTTCACCACTGGAGAGTTTCACAGAGGACCGTGTTCACCACTGGAGAGTTTCACAGAGGACCGTGTTCACCACTGGAGAGTTTCACAGAAGACCGTGTTCACCACTGGAGAGTTTCACAGCGGACCGTGTTCACCACTGGAGAGTTTCACAACGGACCGTGTTCACCACTGGAGAGTTTCACAGAGGACCGTGTTCACCACTGGAGAGTTTCACAGCGGACCGTGTTCACCACTGGAGAGTTTCACAGAAGACCGTGTTCACCACTGGAGAGTTACACGGAGGACCGTGTTCACCACTGGAGAGTTTCACAGCGGACCGTGTTCACCACTGGAGAGTTTCACAGAGGACCGTGTTCACCACTGGAGAGTTTCACAGCGGACCGTGCTCACCACTGGAGAGTTTCACAGAGGACCGTGCTCACCACTGGAGAGTTTCACAGAGGACCGTGTTCACCACTGGAGAGTTTCACAGAGCTTTGACCCACAGCAGCTCCCCACAGCTCCTCTCTGGCACACATCAAATCACATCCACCCCTGTGTGCCTGTGCCTTCTGTCAATGTTCAATGCCTGTGGGCATGCAATATTCAAACAGTGCATCCCTCTCTCTCTCTCTCTCTCTCTCTCTCTCTCTATACACACACACACATATATATTTATGGTGGTTTTAATGACTAATACCCTTGTTTAACATTTGGCTCTCTGAATACCAAACATAAGTGCATCAATAGTTAAAATATTGCTCTCATTCAACATAGTTAAATATAACTATGTGATTTCATTAGTTATTATAATTAAAGATATTAACTACCAATTAAATCTTCGAATTTGCCGATAGACGGAGCAATCTGTTGAACCAAACTTTATCAAAAATATCAAAAAAAAGCAGAATATACCAAAAAGCCAGGAATAAAAATTTTTTTTAAATACCAGATCAGCTGTAAGACAAAAAACATCAGGCCTTGCATATACCAAACACCAAGGAAAACACTAGGCCCAAGCGCAATGTTCAGGTTCCCCAGATGGCACCAGCAGACATCAACCCCCAAATGCCCCCCACAACAGATGCTAATGCTGATGTTAAGCACCCAAAAATGTGCCGCAAAAGTAAAGTCCGAATTTTTAAGTTGCTCAAGAGGGGAGGGGTTGAGGGATATGGGGGGCATACTGTGCTGAACGGGTGAGGTGTGGAAGGGTGGGGTGCGGGAGTGGGGTCAGACAAGGACTTCCTTATCCGGAAGCTGACGTAAATTTACGTATTAAAGCTGCCTTCTGTTGTTGGAAACAGGGCAAAGCACTATTATATTATTGTCAAATGATTAATGGTTTTATTCTCTATTAAGACATTAAACATGTTTGGAGGTAATCCAGTTCAGCTATTGACTACCCCTAAAAAACATGGAAGTTTCCTTCTGTTTCCAACAACAGAGGTGATTTATGAAGACAAATAATTATTAAAGCCAGCCAGTTGTAATCTCCACATTGAGGCAAAATATTTTCCATGAAACAAAACCTAATCGCACCATGTTGGTTTCTGTGTGCAATTAGAACTGCTTCTAAAAGAATGTCAATTTCAACCATCAGACCTCAACAACCATTATCTACATAGACATTACCAATTTACAATATTTACAATAAATGACTTCAATTAAATGTCACAGATTGCATTCAAACTTAAAATCAAAAGGAACATGATCTTTGTGTGGTATTCTCTGGTCACAAAGATCTCTGGGTGTCCGGTGTTCCCAGCAGAAGGCAATAAAGTAATATAACTTTCAAAGGAGAGAAAACTCTCCGGGACATGTATACATTTACAAGACCTTCGGGTGACCCTAATTGCTCAAGGATGTTTCTATTGATGTTCATGGAGGGGAGAGTGGGGTGAGGAGAGAGAAAACAGATACATTCTTATAGTCACATAGAGCAAGGTTGTCAGATCAAATTATATTGTCTGTTTCTCAAAGGTGATAATCTAAAAACTAGGTGTCCAACTATATATATATATATATATATATATATATATATATATATATAGCGTCAGCTCCATTATGGTTGAGACAAAGACATATCTTTCTTGATTTAGTTCTGTACGCCGCAATGCTAGATTTGTAATGAAACGATTAATGTGGTCAAAGTGTACATTTCAGCTTTTATTTAAGGGTATGTTTATACTTTTTGGTTTCACCATGTAAAAATTACAGCATTTTACATGTGAATAGTTTCATTACAAATTTAAAATTGTGGATTACAGAGTCAAATAAAAAGATGTCTTTGTCCCAAACATTATGGAGCTCACAGTATATATATATATATATATATATATAGAGAGAGAGAGAGAGAGAGAGAGAGAGAGAGAGAGAGAGACCCTTATATGTAGAATGGATATGCTGAGAAAGGGGAAAGAATTAGAAAGGGCATACAAAACTATAGTCACTAAAGTAGGCAATATTTTTGCCACAATAAATGTAACATAAACACAAACACACACTTATGTATGTCAGTATGTCAATATATGGTCAAGCATAATTCTAAATACGTCGGAATATATAATAACTGTTGTTATTAAGGTGCTCATACACGTAACACAATAAATATAAACAGTAATAATATGGTATATTACAATGTTTTGTGTTAAATGTATGGATAATATGAAAAACAAATTAATATAAATCTTTACTTAATTTCATAAACGACTGAAAATAATATTTTCTCTAATATGTGCAACATATTTGATTTTAGTTCAAATGTAATAGAAAAACATACTTTTTTTCTTAATGAAAGGAAAATTACCTCTATTACACTAATGGCGGCAGCAGAGAAACACCGTAACAAAATTACAAACTGCACTCAGAGTCAGTCTGAACCCCGAGGAAAGCGCTCTTCATACAGTTACAGCTCTTTGATCAGGACAGACAATAATTCAATAACCATCAATCACGCCGAAACCCGTCACCGGTTCAGTGATGGCGCTTCTGTTTGAATGCAGCACGTGTCAGTTCAGTTGTCTCAGTTGGCAAGAACAGCCGTCAATCGCACATTCTGAGTGTATACAGGACCATCAATAGCCACAACCGCTAGCCGCGGTCAAGGTGACATCGCACCTGTGAGCAGTATTGTGATCACAGTGAAGCTGTCTAGACAAATGAAAACAAGTCATCTGTGCCCCGCAAGTGACAGGATTTAATCTTGTGCTGCTGCTGCATCGAGTGATTTGCATTTGCAACGATAAACGCATCTTTAAACCTGATCCAAAACATGACCATTGTGCATATATTTTTAAATCTATCATCATCATTGATATTGTTATTTTTGTTATGAGAAGCAGCAGGTGTGGGCTTCTGCTCGTTCTGCAGACTGTAGCATTGCTCTTTAAATAAGGCTCCTTTCATCCTGATATTTTCTTTTGTCATCCCCCTTTCCAGGGCTTGACCATGGGCCCTGTGTTGCCTTTGGCATGGGAGGGGACCAACGGAGCGAGAGAGAGAGAGAGAGAGAGGGAGAGGGAGAGAGAGCAAGACAGAGAGAGTGAGAGAATGTGTGAGAGAGAGAGCGACAGAGTGAGAGAGAGAGTGAGAGTCAGAGAGAGAGAGGGAGAGAGTGAGAGAGAGAGAGAGAGTCAGAGCGAGAGAGTCAGAGAGAGAGAGTCAGAGAGAGAGAGAGAGAGAGAGAGAGAGAGAACTGATGTGCAGCCGGCGTTCTGCGCCAGGCCTGTAGAATAATGATTAGCTGCTCGGTATTCCAGTCACATCGCCCCTACTATCAATGAGAGAGTGAGGGGGGAGGGGCGAATGAGGGGGAGAGAGAGAGGGAGAGAGGGAGAAAGAGAGAGAAGGAGGGAGAGAGAAATTCACAAAGAGGAAAACATAGTTTAAAAAGACGATAATGTGGAAGGGGAAGAAAACAGAGGAGAGGGGGGAGAGAGAAAGAGAGAGAGAGCAGAGAGAGAGAAAGGGAGAGAAAGGTGATGAAGGACAGTTGAGCGAGGCAGATGGATGGACACACAGCGTCCAGACACACAGGCCACACCAGCGCGTCACACACAGGCTCACACAGGCAGCGAGCGAGGCAGGGCCGGCCACCGCGCGAACACACATTAATCACACCGCACGTCAGGATCGGCAGACCCACACACACGCTCCCATAATGTGACACGCAGAGGGCGTGCATGTGCACCCATCCACAAACACACACACACACACACACAGGCACACACGCGCACACACGCACACACACAGGCACACACGCACACACACACACAGGCAAGCACACACACACACACACACACACACAAACACTCGCACACACACACACACACACACACACACACACACAGGCACGCACACACACACACACACAGGCAAGCACACACAGACACACACACACACACAAACACAGGCACGCACACACAGACACACACACACACACACACACAGGCAAGCACACACAGACACACACACACACACACACACACAGGCACGCACACACACACACACACACACAGGCACGCACACACACACAGGCAAGCACACACAGACACACACACACACACACACACAGGCACGCACACACAGACACACACACACACACACACAGGCAAGCACACACAGACACACACACACACAGGCAAGCACACACACACACACACACACACACAGGCACGCACACACAGACACACACACACACACACACATACACAGGCAAGCACACACAGACACACACACACACACACACACAGGCAAGCACACACAGACACACACACACACACACACACAAACACTCGCACACACACACACACGCACATACAGACACACACATGTGGGCACGCACACATACACAAGGAGAGAACACTTTGTCAAAGTCACAGCAGGTACAGACACGTAAACAAAGCAGGAGAGACTGCAGGGGGAAAAGAGAGAGGGAAGAAAGGAATTAGAGAGAGAGAGAAAGAAAGATGAGGAAAAGAGGAAGCAGGAATAACAGGCAAAGGGCAACATTAGCAACAGGCTCAACAGAGGGACAGACATCTGATGCTCCAGCAGTAAACCAGCAGCTCTGATCAAGAGGCAACCGCGCGAAACAACAAACAAGAGCAAATAACGAAGCAGGCGAGGGACAGAAACGCGAGGACAAAATCAGAGAGAGAGGGCGGGAGAGCATGAGAACACCACCGCTGCATGTAGGTCAGCCAGACTCAGCCAAACTCAGCTGGCCATCCGTTTCTGTTTGCAGCGCTTTTAAGTCGTTGGTTGTAGCTCTATGCATCGTGGAACCCCTTTTCTATGGAAGGGGCATCGCTTAATGAACCACTATGGTAAATATTTGGGTTCTGTAGCAGAAATAAGGAGTTGCTGAATAGTCGGAAAATACAAACAGGGAATCAGAATAAGTGGAATTTCAATTGGTAGATTTCTAAAAATATTTTCGTCTTTCTGCGTTTCATGTCATTAGACGACCTGTGATCAGGATGACCAATGAGCTGCAGTACTAAATCTGCCACCAGCTTTTGACCGATGACAGGGCGAAATATGACATCACATGACATAAAAATTCAACTGGCCATGAAGACCATTTTGCCACATAACACAAGCTATATCCTGGGTACTTAATTAATTCGACGTCCTCCTTTCAACACCAAGCTTTAATTTACACCTTTTGTCTTCTCTCACTTTGTAAGGCATGCACAGCTACAAACCTACTTCGAGAATTAATTTTTAAATGCCTTAGTTTATTTTGCCGTACACAATCTTAATCTCACATGATTTTTCACGTTGGTCCATATTCCACAGGGATAGCGTGATGTCAGCAGAAGCCCATGCTGAATATGCACATTTGCGGGGGTTTATTTAGGTGTCAGGTATTTTTAGATTCAGGACGGTTACAAAACGAGATAGGGAGCTATTTGATCTCTAGCTGGATACTTGTGCTAATTCGTTTACATCCAGAGAACAAACAAAGCATATGTACTGAAGCACCATATACCCACAAAAGCAAATGTTTGAGTCTTAGCATCCAGATTAATGGTGTCCAATAAGGTATTATCATAATATTATCACTGGTATTATCATCATTATGCTAATCCGCTAAAATGATCTGAGGCGTTAAGAATTACAGTTTGTGTTTGGCATAATGTAGAGAGTGGAAACAGAAAACAGGTGAGTGATGGTCCACATATTAATAAACCAATGACTCACAGACACACAACGGCTGCCGCACATCACAATTGAGTTTTCTACCACTGCAATTCTCCCCTCTCACGCCAGCCAGTAACAAGATAACTGCCCACTGCGTATCATTAACCATATATTTCCTTTGGAATTCAGGTGAGGCTCGTTAGCAATCTAACCAGGTACATATAATTGTACATCAACCAATCAGAGATTAAACTTTCAGACTCACCACGCCAAAAAAATAAATAAATGCTCGTATTTGCATCACGTTTAAACTAGCATATTTTTACTGGACAGGGCTACTGCTTGACTGTCGAGTTGATGCGACTGAATAAAATAAAATAACATATCTCATTATGCAAACATACGACAGGAACACATATTTTATTCATACTTACAGCTGACAAAATGGCAATTCCGACAGAGCAGCTCGGTGGAGATGAGGGATTCTGTAAGAAAGCGTTTTCCCTCCAATGCATTCTCTCCCCCGTAGGACATGGGCATGGTAAATATTTGTAAAATTCATGTTTTTTCAGAAGTACCATTCAGACAGAGGAAATGGATTAGATCTGTTATTCATAATGCATCAGCGTGTTTACAAATGGCCAATATTTGAGTAAAGCGCAGAAATTCACTGTTGTGACAATGAAGAAAATCACTGGAGCAAACAGAATCTGAGATAGAGAGACCATCAGGCAAGTCCCCACCACTGTGTGCTCTGTGTAAAATAACGGCAACAGCACAGGCAACAGATAGATGAAGCATTTTATTAAAGAAATATATCAGATTCAACTCCCAGTGAAGTTCAAAACCCGTAAAATGTGCCACACACAAGCACCTGTACTCCGCATACAGCGAATTATATCGATATCATACCCTTTCCATTTAATCCTGTCATTCCTTCAATTCAGGTAACCAAATTTAACCTTTCCTCTTTTTATTCTCTCCCTTTTCATTTTCACCCCCTCCTCTCCTTAATGTCCCCTATCTGGGGGTCCCTGACTGTCTCAGCTTTCTCCATCCCTCCGTTCTCCTCTCTTCCGCTCTTTCCGTCTCATTCCCCTTTAGACGGTCTCCTCCACGATGACCTGGAAGGCGTGGGGCATGAGCACCTCCCCTTCCTGCCCCTCCCCCATGGTCACGGAGGGGTGCAGGAGGAGCAGCTGGGAGTGGGCGGGGACGGCCTGGGCGTCGCCGCCCTCCGGGGCCGGGGGCGCGGCCTGGACCAGCAGGATGGTGCGGACGGCGGCCTCGCCCTCGCCGGCGGGCTCCCGGGCGGGGGCGGGGGGGCCGCGCCCGTGCGTCTTGCGGTGCTTGCCCAGGTTGGAGAGCGAGCGGAAGGCGCGCGGGCACAGCGGGCAGGTGTAGGGCTTGTCGCCGCTGTGGGTGCGGGCGTGCTCGGCCAGCCGCGCCGCCAGGACGAAGCTCTTCCCGCACACGGAGCAGCTGAAGGGGCGCGCCCCGCTGTGCAGCCGCTCGTGGTCCCGCAGGTGCGGAATCTGCCGGAAGCGCTTCCCGCACTGCGTGCACTGCCGACGGGGGCGGGGGAGCGGGGGAGAGGTGCAACATGGGAGACGGGGACAGGTCAGTCAGGGACAGAGAGAGAGAGAACGGGGAACAGTAGCATTATGGGACACATTGATAGGTCATTCAGTGACAGAGAGGGAGAATGGGGAAGAGGTGCATTGTGGGATACATTGATAGGTCATTCGGGAACAGAGAGGGAGAATAGGAAAGAGGTGCATTATGAGAGACAGAGATAGGTTGGTCAGAGGCAGAGAGGGAGAACGGGGAAGAGGTGCATTGTGGGAGACATTGATAGGTCATTCAGGAACAGAGAGGGAGAATGGGAAAGAGGTGCATTGTGGGAGACATTGATAGGTCATTCGGGAACAGAGAGGGAGAATGGGGAAGAGGTGCATTGTGGGAGACATTGATAGGTCATTCAGGAACAGAGAGGGAGAATGGGAAAGACGTGCATTGTGGGAGACAGGGAGAGGGGAAGGTTGAGATTTAGGTGAGCGGTGAGCAAACAGCAGAAAGAAAGAGAGGTAAATGAGAAAGATGAGGTAGTTAACAGACATGCTCACTGGATTGGAAAAGTGCACACTTTGAAAGAGATTCTCATAACAGCCTTTTCCATTTGTTCAGCAGCCTTACCCTGCTCTATACTTCTCTAATGCTCTGCTCCACCCTCCTCTGGCCTCTCAGAGCACATAGCATTACTGAACCAATGAGCTTTGCTGTAATAGCCACAAGCTAACAACAGACACATGCAACAAATGGGGGAAACTGTTTATTATTTAGCCAAATCACCCGATGAAATGGGCCTAGATATGTTTTAAAGGTCAATAAATTTAATGGGTTAACTTTCCTTTGCGGGCAAGTAGCTCTGGAAAAAAAGATATGATTGACTTCATAGGTAGAAAGAGCTTCAAGAACCTTAAGAGGATATTTGGAATATCTTGGCTAGATGTTTGTTTTTTTCCGTGTGCCATTTCACTTGATGGAGATGTTTACACATTATCACACTGGCATGGCACTTCAAGCAAAATTGAATTATTATCATAAAATCGTTTTCACAGCGCATTTCAACATCATTGGAGAAAGCTTTAAGGCAGACATCTGAAAAGCTGCTCTGGCATTAAAAATAACATCATAAGAAATAACAAACGAAGTTTGAAGACGGACACACAGCCGTCTAAAGGGGAAGCACCAGAGGACTAAAGGCCAAGCGCACATAAACTGGCCTGTTATTCAGTCATCTGCGTGCATTGATTTTTCCTTCGCGTTTAGTTGGTTTCGGACGATATAAGCCCGATAAAACAGCCAGAAAACAGAGCTGAATCCTTCCATCTCTCCACCTTCAAACCACTTGGCCTTGAACTCCTGCCTAACCGCTCCCGGACTCTGTTGCCCCTGACAACATCATCAATCAAAGAGGAGCAGCTCACATTAAAACCTGACTCAACAGGCTGCGGAGCAGAGGTGCCCGAGGCGCTGAAGAAGCTAACGTTAAGTGCAGGTTATGGCCCATGGCAAGGACAGCAGACTGGCACGGAGGACAGGCACGGCACCGCCGGGGTTTCGGATTGCTCAAGGCTCCCCAGGTCACTTGCTCTCAACAATACTCTGGGTGCCTCCCACAGAAACCACTCTTCTCCAATCTGCGCTAGCTGACCTGTAGTACTGTGCGGCCGGTAGTGTGGAAAACATTTGTGGGAGAGCGCTACAGAGCACTGCACATGCCACAGCTGCCGGTCTATTCGCGCGGAGTGCGGGAGGCACAAGATCCCAAACTGGGGAGAACGGTGAAAAGAACGCCGTATGTGAACACCAGGGGGCGCTACAATCTCTCACCTGATAGGGCCTCTCCCCCGTGTGAATGCGCAGGTGGACGCTGAGCGAGGAGGCGGTGGTGAAGTCCTTCCCGCAGTGCTCGCAGTGGAAGGGGCGGGGCTTGGGGGCGGGGCCCCGGCTGTCGGGGTCCTCGGCCGCCTGGCAGTGGGCGAGGACGTGCTCCTCCAGGGCGGAGCTGGAGGCGAAGCGCCGTCGGCAGGGGGCCAGGGGGCAGCGGAGCGGCGTCTGGCCCGTGTGGGAGAGCCGGTGGAGGTCCAGCCCCTCCTGGGTCACGCAGCGGTGGCCGCACATGTCGCACTCCAGCTGGCCCGCGCTCCGGCCCCGCCCCCGCCCCGCCTTCCCCAGGCAGCGCTGCAGGTGGTTGTCCAGCAGCGTTTGGTTTAGAAACTGGGTGGAGCAACGGGGGCAGGAAATGGGCTCTTTACCTGGAAGAGAAGCCACAAACGCACAATGAATACTGATTCAGTTTTTTTTTTTTTTTTCAGTTGTATTCCAAAACAGCGAATGCTGTCACAGCGGAATGTGGAAAAATATGTAATGTATGCACACAGCATGCAAACAATTCTGAGCGAAACATCCCAGCAATTCTACCGGTGCGGCCCGCACTTCATGCCATGCGGAATTACCCTGCGGCGCTAAGAAAGCGGAACGGAGCGCAGCACGGCTTCATAAACTCCTGCGCGAGCGGCGTTCTCTCCAGAGCGCACGGGCGCTGCCAGCGGAACGGTCACTAAGATGACGGATGGCGGTGGCGGGGAGTCGACTGACCTTGCCACAGAGAGAACGCTACAGAACCCTCAGACGCAGAAGAGAACTGTGGCTCCAGAGGAAGAAAAAAAAAAACCCGCAGGAACTGCAGCTCTGCGTGCTGCAGCGGACAGGAACAGCCCTCGGGGGCTGAGAGGAAGCGCGCGACCGCGAGAGACGACGGCGGTCGACGCCACGACCTCGTCCCGCGACGGAGGCGGCCGGATCCGCACGGCGGTAACCGGGGGAACCGCGGTTCGTTCTCACCCTGCCCTCGAACGCGCCAGGGACAGCGTCTGAGACCGCTCCTGAGAAACGCACCGCGTTAGAATCGCCCGCCGCCGTCACGACTTCAAACGCCAGACTAACGTTCGCACAGCACTTCACACTGAATCAATACCAGGAATGCCGCTTATGTAAATTCACTCTGCAAATTTTTTTCATGAGCTGAATTAATCTGCAGGAGATAAATCTGAAAACCTCAAACCTTTTAATTAAATACGAATATAACAGTCATTGGACTCCAATACTGGCTGTACAAATTAACACACTAATCGGTCCAATTAATCAACAACTGTTTTGGTGGCAAGAAAATTCCAGATTTTAAACCTTTTTTTTTAGAGCACGTAACGCATCGTTATCTGGGGGCAATGAAAGGAGTGCAACATCATCGACGTCCAGGTTCTTAAATGTGCTAGAATTTACAAGGCCGTTTTATTTTGGTTGGAAGCTAAGGGAAATGTGGTGTGAAAAACAAAGTCCAGCGCCCGCATTATAAACACAGCCTTGCGTGTAAGAGCAGTGTGACTGGTTTACAGTATCACCTGCAGGCAAAGTGTCCTTTCAGAGCTAAAGTTAGCCAGCTTAGATGAAAATGGCAACGGGCAAACTTCCAACAATCCATCTGACTCAGCTGCACCGGCAGCACCTAACGTTACACAAAAGACTCTGGGTTTCCAGTCAACAGAACCGGGCGCATAAACAGGAAAAACACTGAAAGCTCTGCTGCAGTCTGGAGTGTGTCAAATTAATTAGCCGACCAATTAACACGGTCAAGGACGGGGAGCTAGAAGCAGTCTTTCAACCAGCATTAGATTTCAAGGAATATTCATATTAATATTTAGAATATTAATATAAATATTGGTATTTAATTTAATTAACGGGTTTGCCATTTAACGTTTCCTGAAAAATGTACAGATTCACTAATGGGAATAAAGCAGTAGGCAACCCTACACGATATTACACAGTAATATTTGACTGTGGCTTGACCCTCCTTTAAGAACACTGTCTACACTGTAGCAGAATAAGAGATTACAGCCAGAGGAAAGACAAACATCACACACGTACACAGGAGCAAGGGGAAAAAGAGTCAAGCTCAGACACGGTCAGCCTTGACCCCTCCGTCACCCTCAGGTGACCTCTGACCTTGGTGCTTGAGAGAGTGCAGCTGCAGCTGTTTTCTGCGCAGGAAGGTCTGGCCACAGACAGTGCAGGAGAAGGGGTACTGGCCGGTGTGGACGTGCCTAAACCCCAAAAAAAGAGAAAACAAAACAAGGAGGAGAAAGGTGAAAGACATCCTCCGTCCTTTCACAGGTTTGAGGAAACAGCAGCACTCTTCTCAGATTACACACAGTATGCTGCTTCATTCACAGATAACATATGGGTAAAGGATAAAAAAAGCTACCTAAAGCTTCCAAGGTACCTACAGCTGTTAAAATATCCCTCAGTGAAAAGCAGCACAAGATCAGACAACTTTAACCAAGGCCACAGTAAGAAACGATGCTTCTGTTGGGTCCCAGATTATCTCAGGACAGAGCAGTCGAGAGTAAACAGTTTCCATTTCCTTCATTTTTACGAGCACAGTGGAGCAACGTTAACCCACAGCCTCAGAACACTCCGATAAACATTCCTTTATGAATTTCACGTGATTCATGTGACCTTTTGATAAGGAGTTTACACCAGTGGTTGTTGCCTATATGGCCAGACATAAAACTGCTTGGAATGATGACAAAGCATATTGTACATGTCTTTCACATTACCACGGCTCACATCCAGAACAGAACATTCTCAATCTATTAGTTATAGGAGCTCTGGCCTGCTTATCTAAACATTACACACTTGAAAAGAGTCAACACTCTGCTGTAGCAAAGCACAGCCCAATCCACTAAAACAAACTTATTGTATATTGCACACATTTACTACTGTGAACTAGATTTATCCCACCAAGGGCAGCATTTATGTAAGCAGTGAATCCACCAGGCACATCCCCAGTACTCCTCACAACTCCCTGCTTACATCACCACTGCGTCAGTCCGCTAGCACTAGCGCCCTAGCGCCCTAGCGGACTCACGGTACTAGCGCCCTAGCGCCCTAGTGGACTCGCGGTACTAGCGCCCTAGCGCCCTAGCGGACTCGCGGTACCTGTGGATGAGCAGCTGCGTGCGCGTTTTGAAGCTGGAGGAGCAGTCGGTGCAGGGGTGCGGGAGCTGGAAGGCCACCCCCTTCCCGTCGGCGCCCTGGCTGAGGGCGTCGGCCTTGGCGTGTATGAGCCAGTGCTGCTTGAGCGTGCCGGACTGGGTGAAGGTCTTGCCGCAGCGCTCGCAGGAGTAGGGCTTGGCGCAGGCGTGGGTGTGGCGGTGGCGCGCCAGGTTGCTCTTGTAGGAGAAGGCCTTGTCGCACGTCTCGCAGCTGTAGCGCTTGGAGCCCGTGTGGCTGTAGACGTGCGCCAGCAGGTGGCAGCGCCGCTTGAAGGCCCGCCCGCAGTGGGGGCAGGCGTGGGGCGCGGCCGGGCGCTTCAGCCCCGCCTCCGAGCCCGCCTCCGAGGACGCGGGGGCGGGGCTCGGCGGGGACTGCGTCGCCAGGGCCCCGTTGTCCCCCCCCTCCAGCCGCTCGTCACCGTCGACTGTGGCGCCTGCTGCTGGACCTACACAGACCAGAGGGACACAAACAGGCCTGAGGGTTTTTACACACTGAAAGCTCCCATCCAGCTCTTAGTACTGCAAAACTCACATAACTCAACAATGAAATAGTTATGACTAAACCATAACACTGTGTTGGCAAATAAAAAGGAAACGGCTTTGGCAACAGGAGAAGTTCCTGAGGCTTCTCTCCTACACCACTCTGGTCTTTACCTGACAGGCTCGTTTGTGATGGGCTGGACCCTGAGCTGCTTTGCTTCTTTGCTCCACCAGAGGGCGCAGTGGAAGGCAGGAGTCCCAGCACCCTCTTGGCGCTCGTCGCTCTGCCCCCCGGCCTGGCCCCAGCCCCGGCCCCGGGGCCCTCCTCCTGCTCCCGGTGCTGCCTGCGGTGGTAGAGGAAGAGGGTGGTGTTCATGAAGCTCTCCCCGCACACGGGGCAGTGGTGCAGCGCCTCCTCCAGGCCATGGCGGGTCCTGCGGTGGGCCACCAGCGCCGGCTCCGAGCTGAAGCCGGTCCCGCAGCACACGCACAGGAAGCTGTGGTCCGCCGCCCCGGGCTCTCCTTCAGCGGCGGCCTGGGCTTTCTCCGCCGGCTGGCTCCCTGAATCCGCCCGCACGCCCGTCCTTCCGGACTCTTCCGCGGCGGGGCCTTCGCCCTGGGCCTGGCTGGCCACGCTCTCTTCGCCCCGTGCCTGCTCATCCTCTTCCTGCTTTTCTCCAGCGGAGGGCAGATAGGAGTGGTCCTGGCAGACCAATCGCTCCTTCCAGGCGCAGTCTTCCTGCCACGCCCCTCCCCCTCGATCTCCGTCTTCTCCTCCCTCGTCCTGCCTAGCTCCGTCCATCGCGCTTCCCTCAGCCTGGTCAGGCTGCTCCTCTCCTCCCTCCTCCAGTTGCTCCTCCATTTCCATTTTCACCTCCCCCTCCCCCGCCGTGGCCGCCCCCTCCCCGCCAGGTTCCGACCCGGCCCTGGTGCACTGACCCAGCTTGCGGTGCTGCTGCCATTGGCCCAGGGACTCGAACAGGCAGCCGCAGTCCCCGCACTGGTAGCGGATCAGGGGGGCGGAGCTGAGGGCGGGCTGTCTCTGGGCGCCCTGGGCGGGGCTCTGTCGCGGCGAGCCGCTGGGTTTCCGGGGGGAGGGCCGGCTCTGCGGGGCCGACGCGGGACTGGGGTGCTGGGCGGGGTCAGGGTGGGGAGGCTGGAGGTCGGCGCACTGGTACAGCACTAGTGACTGAGGCGGGAAAGAAGAAACAGGAAGAGGTTAATTCTCCAAACTCAGGTAACTGCTGTTCACTGCTGCTACTAGCAAAGAACTTTACGGTTGTTTAGTTCATGACGTCCCTTTAGAACACGGGTGTCAAGCTCAAGGCCTGGACGGCTGCAGAGTCTGTGGGTTTTTGTGGCTTCCTTTCAATCACTGGCCAATTATGGCCTTGGAAACAAGGCGTTTGAACTGCAGCCAATTAGCGACTTAAATTAGTGACATTTAAGTCTCGACACACACAAAAAGCCAAAAGACATCACGGCCCTGCACAACCACAGGCTGATACCCCTGCATTAAAAGGCAGCTGCGCCAGCAAAGCTTTTTTTTTTGTTTCAACTGAATGGAAATCAGTGGATTAAAGGGAATCAGGGTTTGAAAGTTAGAGAAAGGGTGAAAACAAAGGATGGGGGGGAAAATGGTAGAATAAACGAGTGGCTACAGCCACAAGGCAAGCCCTGTGCACCAGTAGGTGCCCTGAGTGAATTCCAATAAAGACCAGCCCAAATGATGTCCCTTCCTGTCAGAATCCCAGACTGAAGCACTGTCCTATAACGTCTAATCACGCCTATAACCATTCTCCATCACCGTAAATGCTGCCAGACAACGCAGTCAGTCAGACTATTCCACACAGCTACACATTCGCTGTGGAGCCGTAGCAACACGGCTGCTTGAAAGTTCTCTGTGAGATTAGCTTGCGTTTCCCCCGGTAACAGCCCCAGCTGAGGCTGTGCGGCTGCACCCTCGGTGCACCGCTCATTCAATCAGGCTATTAGGATATTAGGGTGTTTCCATGCCCATCACCGATATGATACAGTGAACGGCTACACCGTCACTCTCTTAAAGTGAATTATTCTGGGCAGCTGCCAGGGGTATCCATCCAATAGCCCGTCCTTCATTTTCACCTACAGGCGCGGTATCCAGTCCCGCAGATCTCAGGAGGTGCCGGCCAGCTTCCCAACTCATGTTCCATGTTTACCGGGTCTCTTAAGGGGGTCATTTCTTTCCAGTGTGAAAGTGTGGAACGGGAATGATTTCAGGCCCAGAATTCCTTAAGCAAAATTTTCCAGGTTTCTTAAGGTAAACAGGGGCAACACCCTCGGGATGGAGCATCCTTTCTGTAAAATAATGACGCTGTGCCTGTGCCAGAGTTGACATTTCTGTTTGGGAACGCTAAGACAGAGCGGCTAATTTGCAGCCTTCAGAACCGGGTTCACAGACATACCTGGCACCCTCTGTGGAGGAAGCAGGAAGCAGAGCGCTTAACAGACACCTCTGCCCCGCCCACTCCATCTGATTCCCTCAGAATCAAATTACAGCGGCCCTCAACATTTCACTGGCCGTGGCACCTGGCCCCGCCCACTTCCCTTAGTGCCTGCATCAATTCCATTGTTCCACTGCGCAAAATGTATAAGGAGAGTGTGGCACACAAAGAAGGGGCCAGGCAATTAGCACGTCCCTCTCCTTTCCCACAGACGCCATTTCTGGAAGGGCAGCACATCCTATAGATGGTAACAAATAGCTGACTACCCAAAAATGACTAGAAGTAAGTTGCTCTTTTAGGCACTGTTACGGTCAAATGAATTTAGCTACACGTATAAGTGGGCCTTTCTGCTTAAACAACCAAAGCTCACTTCGCTATGGCTTCCTCTGTAAAAGAAAAAAAAAACGTATGTCACAGAAAGGTCTCTTAATGTACCAGGGCAGTAATGGTGTGGTCATTTGCTTAATGAAGTCGAAGCAGTGCCGGTTAAGCAGTGTACGAGGACGCGAGCCAAAACACCACGCGGGGCTCAGGCTTCACCGGGTGTCACAACAGCCGATTCGTCTGTCAGCCAGCCAATGAGCAATTCATTAGGAAGACATGTTGGGGGGGGGGCTGAGTCTCCCTCAGGTCCTCCCCTGCCTGCCACACGAGATGCAAACTGCCCATCACCCACGATGCCTTTCTTTATGACACCTCTCTTAAGCAGATGAAGATAAGTTAGAGCCATACGGCGAGCTTCTTCGCCAGGGAACATGGCGAGGCAGGAAAAGCGCAGTGATTTATGAAACACACTCAAGGACGTCGACGTCCATTACGGCTCCAGTATTTAATTTTTTTTTGCAGGAAAGCTCCATTCGCTCCCGGAAACTGGATCAATTGCTTTACGTCAGTTTTATCTTTTACCGTGCACATCAAAATCAACTTTATGTTGGGTGATAAGTCTTCTCAGCAATCATTCAAAGATTGCTTGAACATTAAACCCTGGCAAAGGGTCTGGTCAGACACTCCAGGCGCATATTAAGCAGGAGGCTATTTCAAGGGCATCAGTCAGATGCATGTAGAATTTAATCAAAAAATATTTCCTGGGTTAACTTTTTTTCAAATTTCTTTTTTCACAGATTAATGAGACTAAACTAAAAAAAATAAAATAAAAGAAACAGATGTATGAAAAGTGAGTGCTGTCCCTGTCATTATTATCTGTGATTTCTTATGAGGCTTCCACAAACCACTCAGTATGAATCGATCATAAAAATGCTAAGTAACCCAGTAAAAAAAGGCCTCAGCATCATATTCTACAGGCCCCAACACCACAAACATGACAGCTTCATAACTTTCACACACTCTAAACATAAAAATGTGAAAATCTTGAAAATGATTTAGCTTTCACTGATACTTCATTGCAGTAGCTAGTGAAATATTTTTAAACATAACCTCTCATGGATCTTTACGACCAACAAAAAAATTACTAGTAAAATTATGAACGTTTTTGTTATTTTTGAAAGTTTTCAATGTAGTCAATGATTTTAGAAAAAAGTAATGACATCTGGAAGCTGGAAAAACAACAGCTCGCTAACTGCCATGTTGTACAGGTAGCTTACATAGATTGCGTTTATTGTCTAACATATAGAGCTCACATACCTGCACATACATTGAAGTGAAATAATCACAGTTGCCAATGTAAGAAACGTTCTTTTTTTCAAATCAAAACCACTGCACTGCATTCCCATTGCAGACCAGCATTTGTGTCAGTCCCATTAAAAAAACTTTCAAATTCAAACCCCTTAAAAGACGCCAAGTTCAACAAACTCTCCACCCCTCGACACATCTAATGGTCCAGTCAGGATGAATGAATAGGTGGTTTGGAATGCAGCCACTGTGCCCCGCCCCTATTTCCTTTTCCTTAAATGCAGTACCTCAGTCTGTGGGCCAGGGGGCGCTGCAGGGGGGGCCTCCTCCCCCGGGTCTTCCGAGTGGCAGGTGAGCTGGTGGGAGAGCACCTCCTCCAGAGAGCCGAAGAGCTGGCAGCAGGGGGAGCACATGTAGAGGGAAGAGCCGCTGTCCATCCCTAACGGTGAGGGAGAGCGGAGGCGCTGCATGAGACCTTGCTTTCTGTTGACACCGCACTTTCGAGAGGTTTCGCACAATGCGGAGGACGTGACAGACCGGCCGCCGGGCTCCATTAACGCAGCCCCCTCGCCGGCCACAGGGGGGCGCAACCCTTTGTCCTTCTCCCCCCCCCCCCCGCCCCCCTCCCCCTTCCTGAGCCGTACGGACCCGCAGCGTGAGCGAGAGGCACCTCACGCTGTGAACAGATGGTCATTCGCACCCTGTAGTCTATCCGCTGCCCACCTCCGCCAGACACATATGTCCACAGGGAGAAACGTGTTAATGACTAGGGGGGACTCTGTGCACACGATTTCTCATACACATTGTGTGTGTGTGTGCGTATGTGTGTGTGTGTGTGCGCGCGCGTTTGTGTTTGTGTATGTGTATGTGTGCGTGTGTGTGTGCATGGTGTGTGCAAAACCAGGAGAGTATTTCACAAAGCAGCATTACTGAGTTAGCTGTGCTGACTAAAACCCAGAACAGCCCTTTTTACCACAGCACAGTTATCCAGCAAAGTCAGTAATCCTGCTTCCAGAAATTGGGCCCAGCTCTAGGCCTAATCAGACTGAAGGACCAGAGCTATGTTCACATTCATTTTTTCACTTCACTGCACCTTCTTCTAAGCAGCACGAAAATCAACACACCCCACCCTTCCACATTCTCTTATAGTACTCTGGTGATTACTTAATAGAGGTTCACCTCATTTTGACCTCCCCCTGAGTATGATTGATTTCTGAGTAGTAACTGTAGTCTCCAACAACCTGACTCCTTAACAAGAGTCCCAGGACCCATAGATAGAAAAAGAAAAACATAACAAAACATAACATCAAAGATCTATATTTCACTGTAGGAATGATGTCTTTTTCCACATAAGCACCCTTCATATGATGCCAATCCCACCACTGGTGTCCCTAGCCAAAAATCTCCATTTAATCACATCTGACCTTACCAATCAAAGTTCAGAACTGGAACTTTGAATCATGAAATTTGGAATGATGCAAATTACTGTTTAGCAATGGCCATTTCAGCCTCCAGACATGAAAGTGATGTACAATTTAAACTAAAGAAGACTGTCAACAAGTGCAAACCAAAGGATTTTGAAAAATTCTGCATGGAGGAATAGTCTAACATCCCCCTGAATATGTTCAGTGATCTCATAAAACACCATAAGACAACTCACTCGTGTCATTCATGCAAGGGTGGCTGCACAAAGTACTGAAAACAGGTTTACCAGGAATTTTGGGGGAAATAAAATTAACTGCATTTTTCTTTTATACGGCCATTTTTTGCTAATCTTTGTCAATGGTGGTAATAATTTTGGAGAGCACTGTACACATTATTGTGTTTTCATTTTCATTTTCAAAACAAACTATGGATTCGGATATTTAGACAAAATGTAATATTAGAGGAAACACAAAACACATTTTTTAAATGATTATTTAATTTAATGAAAATGGAGAAAAAGTAATTCCTCCCTTAAACTTAATAATTGGTTGCACCGCCTTTAGCAGCAATATCTGCAACCAAGCGCTTCCTATAATTTGACAGCAGTCTTTCACATCACTGTGGAGGAATCTTAGCCCACTCTTCTTTGCAGAACTGCTTTAATTCAGACAAACTGGTAGATTTTCGAGCATGAACTCCTCAGTTCAGGGCCTGCCACAGCATCTCTATTGGGTTCAAGGCAGGACTTTAATTAGGTCACTCCAAACCGTACATTTTTAAAAATGTGCTTCTTTGCAGTCATTCACATGTGGATTTGCTTTTGTGTTTTGGATCAATGTCTTGCTATTTCAGAACACAGTATATCCTCACCCACTGCATTACCAAATACCATTATAATGAAAAATGTGATAATATTAGAACAGCAACAGAAAAGATAAGGAAAGAGAGATTGACGTGTGCTCAGACAAAATAGACTATGACATTTGTGGATCCTGTTCTGTTTTTGTGTAACTAACAATATAGCTTCTAGAACATTCCTTGTCACTGACAACACACGGGCAGCAGGCAAGTTCATGGCTGTGTAACCTAGGTAACCAGTAGTGTTCCAGCACTTCTGATGTCAGCACATGTTACTTACTCTGCTGATCCGTTAGTGTTCAACATCATTTCCAAAGCAATTAGCAAAGCAAGGGTTTGACATAGTCGGATGGGTTACAAAGATTCAAAGTTAGATACATTTGCTTTCTGAGAATTTGCAAACAGACTAACTGACATAAGTGAATGCTTTGTAACTGTAATGTTAGCCATCAATGCCCATGTTTCTACAAAACCTTAATCATATAGCCTAACACTGGCAGGCAATGCTAACACTATTTAGTCATATATCAGCCTCCAACTCCAAATATTTTTAAAACTGAAGGAGGCCAACAGCATTCTGAAGACCAAACAAGCAGATACTGGTTCTGGTTTCACTTTTCAATTATAGACTGGGTCATGCAGGAACAAATCTTAAGAAGGGCTAATAATATCTAATTACAGCTAAATTAGTTGGCGCCCTGATATGTTGCATTAACGAAATATAGCATCGTAACCATAAACCAATAGACCTTTCCCACTTGCACAACATCATACTCTCGCCCCCTGGCGTCCAAACTACAATTGGAACAGAAACTCACTGTAACAAAAAAAACATGTAACTATCCCTCGTGACTTAGTTTTTTTTTTTTTTCCTTTTTTTTCGTCCCCCTTTTTTTGGAGGAGGGAAGGTGCCTTTACCAAGAGAATGCATAGCGGTGTACGGATATTGGAAACCCTAAATTATTAAATTACACATGTGATTTTGTACATTCATTGTGTTAGCTTACTAAGCTAGCTGGAAGTGTTGTTTATTTTTTGAGATAGCGATGGTTACCTTAATTACCTGTATAATAGAATTTTTGTTCAGCTTGTTGTTGCTTTTATCTCGGTACACTTATTATAAATGGAAAACTTCTTAAGGTGGAGATCAACTATCCCAGCGGACCCAAAGACTTCCCTCTACATTATTTTTCTACGCTCTATGGTACGATGGCCGCTCCTCTCTCGCGCGGGTTAAAATGTCTATGCTCCTGTGTGCCAAGGAAATAGCAATGAAGAATCTCCGGTGCCGACCACGTGAAGTGTTTCAAGCGAGGATCAGAACATGAAATGTTATTTTGTGTCATGTAATGAAAAACAAAAACGAAACAAACATTTTACTTACTGCGCACAGACGATATCACATTCTTTGTCAAAATCCTCGGCGACGTTCCAGTAAGACCGTTCCGGATTGGTTTGTTCACTGTATTAGAACCACCAATGGCTTAATTGCAATGTTAAAGAGATAGCCTTTTTCCACAGACTGTTACAAAATGGCGCTATTTTTTTGCATCCGCCATGACGGCGCTGAAAGGTCTGAAATGACAAACTAACAGCGCAGGCGTAGAAATTTGCACCATAGAAGGATACAATAGTTGCTGGGATGTAGCTACACTGTTTGAAAATGTCTTTGCATGTGCCACAAGTTTAAAATGAACTGTAATAAGGAGGCATAGGCCTACTATAATTTTTCATTCAAGGTTAATACGAATTTTCGGATAAGTCGCCCGGCTAATCGTTGCTGTATGCTACGATAATTAGGTAACCTGACTTAATGCAAAAATATGCACAAATGACATCATTGACGTCCTCTCTCTTACAGTGTAGTGTACTCCAGGTAATCAACCAAGAAAGGCAAAAAAAGAGAAAAAAACAAAGATAAGTGAAATAATTAAAACCTATTAAAAGCGGATTATTAAGTTGCAGTTTTGTATAGGCTATATATGCAGGCCAATATAGTAGCATGCACGAATGTATGCTTATATTTATGCTATATCGCTGTAATTTGTATTTAATTTTAAACTTTCGGGTAAAAGTTGATTTGAAATCGGGTAGTTAGTCGTTTAAAATGGACTCTAGTCAGTGCAAAGGCATGCTTTACATTATTTAAGGGAATTACTCCAATCTGGACAAAATAAATGCTTGAATGCGACGCAACGGTGTGGTAGAAAGTGCCGGATATTTTAAAGTATTTAAACAAGTTAAATTTTTGTTGTCAAGATTATCAAATGCTGCAGTTAAATCCAGACTGTTTATTTTCATTCAAGTTGGCATTCTGGTAATGAGTTGCATTCGAGAGCAAGTCCTTGCAATTTCAGTCTCTACAGCTCTTTTCAGTTTATATTAATAGCATACAAGCCTATCAAATGGGTTTAAGATTTAAGCCATGGTTTACTCTGAAGGGAGCTATACTTTTATACGAACTAGTTTTATGGATAGTGCCGCGGTCATTATGCAACAGAATGAATTTTGAAAAGAATTTAGACCTGAAGTCAACTGTGTAAAAGGAATACACTTAGCAATTATCAACCACTTCATGTTAAGGCTAGACTGAACTCAACAGGGCAATGACGACAATAATCCCAAAATACGTTTAGGCTAAATAATTATACATTGGTGATTTTGAGTGTAAACTGGAAACAAGAATGTACTGCATGGATACATTTTACAAAAGCAAAAATGCACCAAAATGAATTTGAGTTTCATCACTTTAATGAGTTCATTTTATACCAACAAACACAGTCTCCCTCTCCCTCCCAACATCCACCCAGGGCAGGCTGTCAGAATAGGAACGCAAAAAAAAAAAAAAAAATTAAAATCAACCCATAAAATACGGTTAAAAGAAAAATGTACAGTCATTTCTTCATTTGGGGCTGGCAGTACAACTGGGAACAAACACTAAGACGGGAACAATATCGGGGAACGTGCTCTCAATCCGCAGACACTGACGATTCTGACGCTTACGCACTTTTCTCTCAGACACGCGCACAAGCAAGCAGGTCCAAGCTCTCAGACGCACGCACAAATTTCACAGATATTTCACACCGGCTTTCAACAACACTGCTCATGTGGGGAGAGGAAAGAAAAGAGAGAGCGCGAAACGCATCGTCTCCTGGGTTCCATTCATGTCCGTGTCCGCGCGACGAATGCACACATTCCCCACGCTGTCCTAGACGGCTCGGGCACATTCAGGAACGCAGGCCATGTACACCCGCGCCACCACTGTAAATCTTAAAACCACGAAGGTACACTTTCACATTAAACTGGTTTGATGTATCACGGCTCCAGAATCACTGTACAGTGCTGACTGGATGTCTCAGATCTTTCTAAAGACACTATCTGAATATGGTGAACTTGACAACATTACATGTCAAGGAAAAAAAAAAAAAAAAAGAATCCCCAACACAAACAATAAATAAAAGCAACAGCAACAAAATTACATTTGATGAGGAGAGGTGGTATAGACAGCCAGAGAGAAATGGTGGGAGAGAGATTAGAGAAAAAAAAAATTTTAAAGACCGTTTTTTTTTTCCTCTTTGACCCCAGGACTTAAAATAACCGTATTTACAGACTTGAGACTGAAGTGATTGAAGGCCGGTCACACCCAAACCAGCCCTCCTACGCAAGAGAAAAAGAACACAATATAACAATAACCAAAAAAAAAAAAAATTAAGGTAGTCGATATTTACAGATTAATTTCAGAAGAAAGGTAAAGGGGGAGGAAGGGAAAGGTGGCTCCAAAAAGAGACAGGGTAAGGTAAGAATCCAGCTAAGCTTTCCATCTCTGTAGCAGTGGGAGTGAGGGGCAAGTGGTAGAGTGAATATTAAGACTAATGTAACAACCAACCACCGTTGAGTTCCTACTGATGTGAACAGCGGTGATGAGGACAGCACTCTATAATTCATGCAATCAAGATTTTTGGATACACAAAACATGACAGCCGCTCAATATGCACCGCACATTGAGACTGTTGATACACACGAGTCACCGACAATTCAGTCATACTTTTCTCACTCAATCTCACGTTCTCTCTCTCTCTCTCCCTCTCGATCGTTCACAGACAGACAAGCAAGCATGCACGCACACACGCACAAAAGTGCATACCATGGCATGCAAGTGCAATCATCATCTGGTTAAAGAAAAGAAGAAAAAGAAAAAAAAAAGGGCAAGACTGTTATGTGGATGAGACGGTGTGAGGTAGCGTTCGCACAACAGAGAACGGGCAGTTTGCACCCTCCCAAACCGAATGAACACAGCCGTGTCTGCGAGTCATCTACCCTAGCTTCAGTGCACCAGAGTGCTCAAACACTTATCTAACGCAGCCTGAACCTGACGCGGCTGGTACTTGGCCCCAACGCAAACACGCGCTAGCCAGCTCTCCCGGGCCCCTTGCTCCCTTGATAAATAGGTGTGATCCTAAGAGCTCCTCTCCGTTTACTTTGATGTCCGCTTTACTGACACTGATGCATTTATGTACACGTGGTGGTGGTGGTCGGCTGTGCAGACTCCATTTTAAAAAGGTCCCTCCTAAAACGATTAACATTAAGACTTTTCGCATGGACACTTTTGAATGTCAAACAGTTCTATAAAACAACCAGCAACAGCTCTAGCCCCTGTGGGACATTTGGATGTTAATACACAACTCACAGCCCATCTCCATCCTAACTTAAACCTGACAAAAAAATTAAAAAATTAATAATAATAAACTTCAATGTCCATTCAAAAAGAAAAATAAATACATTTACAGGCATGTAAAAAAAAAAAGCAGTTTCCATTTTGTTTTTTTAAATAAAATTTAATAAAAAGTATAAAAACCTCAGCCTCTTTCTCCATTTATATAACCATGAGGAAATGACCCTGTTTTAGCTAAGTAAACTGACCATTTAAGAACAGACAGAAGCATGGAGGACTACAGAGGATGAACGTTTTTCCAGCTAAACTTGAGGCGCGCCATGCCTGGGCACTGGTCTAACACAGCAGGGGACGCCTTCTCCGATTGCGGCAGAGAGCTCCCCCCTCAGCCTGTTCTGAAACAGAGCGCCATCACAAACTGGCCTTAACTGGTAGAGTAGCAGCAGCTGAGATATTGGTACAGTACGAAACCACGCTACGGTTGTGTGTGTGCGAACGAGCTCCCGGGCTCCCGGACCGCGATTTGGGCCGGGGGGGTCCAGCGCTAGTCATCAGTGTTGTTGGTCCTGAGCTACCGTGTCAAAGCAGGAGAGGGCAAGAGAGCCGCGGGGAGGGGAGAGTAACCCTTACACTGTGCAATCGGGCGTCGACCCTGCGGTACGCACTGCCAGAACACTGATATCTTTTCATTGTCGTCGTCGTAAAAACAAAGTCTAAAGAGTCAAATAAATTAACATTTCTTTAAAAAAAAATAAAAATAAAAAAACTGAGAAAAAATTGTGCTAACTATACAGACCACCTGCCCCTTCCCTTATTAAAACTCCTGTTTAAAAAAAAAAAAAGAAAAAGAAACATAATCTGGTACGTTGCAGATATCATTACCGGCAATAATGAGATTCAGAGGGACCCAGACGGATGAGTCGCTGATCAGAACTAGCTTGGTTCATCGGGTACGGATACTGGACCAAAGTGAGGCTTCCACTGACCAGGCAGTCTAACTTGTGCATGAAAACTGGACTGACGGGGGTCACTGTCTGTGACAATGACACTCCCACTCTGCTACCCTACCGCAGAACTAAACACTTACACTAGAGCTGCAGTGAGGTCATGGGCTGGGCTAACGGGCTAATCGGTGCGTGTCTGTGTGCATGTGTGTGTCAACGTGTATTATCTGCTTACTACAGTTTGGAGCCGGTAAGGAATAAAAAGAGAAATGAGGAGGAGAGGAGGCAGTGGGAGAAAAAAGGATGTCTGGAGGGGGAGACAGACAAACAGAAGAGTTTCAGGGAAGTATGGGGGAGGGGCGGGGAGGGGCACAGATGGGCAAGTGTTCAGGTGCTGTTGCTAAGAGGTCCTGGCGCTGAGCTGGGCTGGGCTGGGCTGTCGGACACACCGCCCTCTGCAGGAGAAGGAGAGAAACGCCATCACACACAGCTAATGATTTAGACCGCCAGTGTCCTTGAGCTCAGAGCTCCTTCTCAGCCTTTAAAATTCTGAGTGCGGGCACAAAATGTGGGCAGGAAGCTGAATAATTTAAAGCTGACATAACTCTGTGCTTCAAATGGACCATTAGATTCGGAGGAATTCCAACAAGCCGACAGAATATCTGGCATTTTTTACAGGTTCACTTGCACGGTTTCAGCTCATTTGTGCTCATGAGATGATTCCTTCCTTCATTCAGTCATCAAACAACACAGCACAGCAACACGTCCATGACAAGACCGTGATGGCATCGGAGAAGCATCTGTTCAGTTAACGACTAAAAAATGTCAAATCTTAATCAGGCCAAAACATTTGACGTCGCTGACAATGATGATCTGCAATTCATCCTAAACATCCCAACCTCGGAGAGAGAGAGAGAGAGAGAGACTTTCACATGATACTGGCTGCAATGAGCACAGCGGGTGGACAGGACGGCGCAGGCGTACCGTGCGAGGTGGGCGTGGCCTGTGCGCGGGCGTGAGGAGGAATGAGCGTGGGGTTGAGCTGGGGCTGAATGGACAGCTCTGCGGAGGAGACGGAGGGAGGTTAGCAAACACGACCAGCAAGCCCTGCCAAAATCACGCCGCGCCGACTCCACGCTCGACAGAACCTTCAGGGTCCAAGTTGAACTATGCGGTTGTTCCCTGTACTTGGACCGGTACTTCTCTCTAGGGGTTTCGTCATACTTGTTCCTGGTTATGGTTATACACTTTATGGTACGTCGCTCTGGATAAGAGCGTCTGGCCAAATGCCTGTAATGTAATGTAATGAACAGCCGATGGAACGCGGCCGTCCTTTAGAATAACCAGCCTCCTGCGGCGCTGGAGATGGGGATTTGGGGGGGGGGGGGGGGGTAAGGGAGGCCCCGCGGCGGGCCGACTGACCCACGGGGCTGAAGTTGAAGAGCTGGGGCAGGTCGCGGCCGCTGGGCAGGCGGGCGCCGGGCTGGCGCAGCTCCTCGAAGAAGGCGTGGGCGCAGGCCTCCAGGGGCGACAGCCGCCGCACCGGCGTGTACTCCAGCAGCCGCGAGCACAGCATGATGGCCTCCGGGGGCGTGCGAGGCTTGAACACCTGACCCGCGGGAGGAGAGAGAGAGAGACAGAGAGGGGGGGGGGGGGGGGGGAGAGGGAGAGAGAGAGAGAGAGAGGGAGAGAGAGAGAGAGGGAGGGAGAGAGAGAGACGGGGGGGGGGGGGGAGAGAGAGAGAGAGAGGGGGGGAGGTAGAGAGGGAGGGAGAGAGATAGACAGAGGCTCCGTCATAAACAGGAGCTCGCTGCTGTGCATCACAAACGGTGAGGGAGAGAGACGCCGCCTACCTTTGTCCAGGGGTGTGCTTTGATCTGTGGGAATTTGAACTCCGTGTAGTTGGGGTTCATCTCGCGGATCTGTTCCCTCGTCGGGGTCCCCAAGACCTGAAAGGGAATCGGAGAGAGAACGTGAGTTCAGGCGCAAATGCCGTCTTTCAAGCACTATGGCTGTGTGACCACAAGTTCTGCAGATCCACCAATACTCTGTATTACCATCACCGATTGTTCTGTCTGAACCTTCCAAGTAGATGCATCCTATGAGCATTTATAAAGGGGCCTGACCATGGGTGGTCTGTACTGTAATACAGCCCCGGGAACACTTTAGGAAGCAGGAGGTTGAAAGGAAAGAAGGGGCTGACCATCTGGTTAGTCTACAGCAGGGCTGCCCAACCCTGTTCCTGGAGGTCTACCATCCTGTAGGTTTTCATTTCAACCCTAATCTGGCACACCTGATTCTACTAATTAGCAGCTCAATGAGGTTTCCCAGCTGTTGAATGAGGTGCGCTTCATTAGGTTTGGAGTGAGAACCTGCAGGACGGTAGATCTCCAGTGACAGGTTGGGCAGCCCCGGTCGATATAATCGGCGGTTGAATCGGGGACTGCAGTCTCCGCGGTGCTGCCGGTGCAGCTCAGAGCCGAAGCCTCACCTTGATGATCTCCACCAGCTGGTCCACCCCGCTGTCCCCGGGGAAGATGGGCTGCCCCAGCAGCAGCTCGGCCAGCACGCAGCCCGCCGACCAGATGTCGATGTTGGAGGTGTAGTCGGTGGCCCCGAAGATGAGCTCGGGGGCGCGGTAGTACCGCGAGCAGATGTAGGACACGTTGGGCTCCCCACGCACCAGCTGTTTGGCACTGCAGACAGGCCGATCGGGCAGGTGAGCAACCTGCCTCAGCACTAATCCTCCTTACAAATATACTCTGTATTACAGCTGCACGGCTAAAGCCTGCCTAATGCTTTTACATTCTTACTCTCAGTGTTCAACGCTCTTCCCACTGAATGCTATGGAGCTAACTGACCAGCCCACATTAAAGAGCTGTGCAGACTGGTGAGCACTAGCCAGCTTACATGCGTCCAACTACTTTCACAGTTGACATTAATGATTATAAATTGTCTTTTTAAAATTTTTATCCATATAAACACAGTTATTACCCAAACTAGCCAACTACCAAAGCAACAGATTCTAGTGATACATTCAGCTTCGAAAGCTTTTCATTTTAAAACATTAGAAAACAAAGATATCTCTTTCTTGTATATGTACAAGTGTGTAAAGCACCAGACTAATATGACGAGATGACAGAAAGCACCCAGTTAGGGTGAGTCTCTCCCCCTGGCTCTGCCCCGCTGGGGCAGAGCCCGAGGAGAGGGGCGCGGCAGACCCACCTCCCGAAATCGCAGAGCTTCAGGATGGCGGTCTCCGGGTCCACCAGCAGGTTCTGGGGTTTGATGTCTCTGTGGCAGACGCCCTGGGAATGGATATAGGCCAGGCTGCGGAACAGCTGGTACATGTACACCTGCCGGGGCCACAGAGGGGCGGTTAGAGAAGGCCGCGTCGCTGCCGCCGGCGGGGCGTGGCGATACGCCCCGAGCGCGTCTAACAGGGCAGCGCGCGCATCGCCACGCCCCACCGGAAACGGCCGCATTAGCATCGCGGCTGCCTTTCCTCCGGGCACCGTGATTTCAACTGGAGGGAAAGTTCATAGAAAGTTCCAGAAGTTTCTCCGCGTCGAGCGATTGTGAGCGATGAGCTAGGAGCTATTTTAACCCAGCGAAGCGGCCCAGTGCGGACCGTCCCATCACTCACACGCCTTCGGTTGCACAGTTTTACGGTCAGCAGACACAGTGTGGAGGGGGGGAGTGGGGGGTGAGGGAGGGGGGGTGCGGTTAATGACATGAACGCTGGGCGTGATGAAACGCAGCAGGCCGAGGGAGCCAAGCGCCATTTTAACACGCCGGCGCCCTGACGACCCCGCTCGGGTGGCTAGGGGACGTCCGGCCAGCGCACCGTGCGCCGCTCACCCCCCCCCCCTCAGGCCACGGAGAGCAGGGGGGCAATGAGGCGTGACTGAAATACAGGGAGTGACTCCCCTGTGCGCACCGCGACTCAAAGGTCAAGGACTCCAACACCTGCTTGTGACAATGTCTCTTTTTATGGCTACTACAGGTGCACGCTGGCTGGTGTGTGTGTGTCTGTGTGTGTGTGTGTGCATGTGCGTGAATATGACACACTGGGCGGGGTCCGCACTCAGCCGCAGTGCGCTGCCGAAGCAGACCATTCACACAACCGACAAAGAAGCCCGGCCTTCATGTGTAACCTTTCCGCACCACCCCAATTTCAATTCAGCGTAATCCAAAAAGGATTAAGTGCAGTTTACTGAGAAACACCTGACCTGACCAAACGGCCAATAAGAGCCTTTTACAGGAGAAGGCTGCCAGTATCAATATTACGGCTTTGAGTATTTAAAAGTAAACATAATGCGTGACATTTGAAAAGATTAAGTTGCTGGGGAACAAGGGATGGAGGGAGGGAGTGGGAGGGAGGGAGAGAAACAGACAAAGAGAGCAGGAAAGTGACAGACAGCAGGAGCGTGGCAGACAGCGGCATATAAAGAACAACATGAGAAGAGCGTGTCACAGAGAGAACCTATCGGCTTGCTGCGCGCGTGACTGTGGGGGCGCTGGGAGAGCAGACTGTAAACGCACACAGACGGAGGGACGGACGGACGGACAGACTGAAACAGACTCGGTGACTCAGAGCACGGTTAGAGCTGTGTTACCTTGACGTAGATTACAGGGATGGTCGTCTTGGCCTTGTTGAAGTGCCGAGCCACCCTGTACACCGTCTCTGGGACAAAGTCCAGCACCAGGTTCAGGTACACCTCATCTTTCTGGAGGAAGAAAAAAAGTCACCAACATAGGCTCATAAAGTGACTGTTTATAATGCCACTCCTTCACCCAGATGTATTTAGGCATGTTAAAACAAAGGGAACATAGAGCCTCTTCCCCATAATATATACAGTGCTTTTAACAAACCCATGTCATCATTTACCACCTATATGCATCTGGTGCTTGAAGTGGATGAGGTTCAGACAGGTAAGATCAGAGTAATACAGACACTGTGCCTCACACCCGTCCATGCATAAGCAGCTAAGATGCATTTGATGCACCGTAGATGCTTTCAATTAAGTGAAAGTTTCATGCTTGAAAAGTGGTCTAATCAGTCATCTGCAGCTCTGTTGTTCGTAATTTATTTTCATTTTTAATAGCCATGCTCACAAGCAAAGCTATATGCTGGTCTCTGTAGCTCTCTAGATTCATGTTCTCTGCATAATTAAGTTCAGTAAAGTAAAACCTAAGTCAAAATATTATGTTACCCAAATAAAATCGGTTATCATTTTTCCTTGGATCTGTGCTCCTCCACTTCTTCCCTGAATGTGCAAACCTGGTTACAGTTTGCATTTGAGCTACAATGTAATACATGGAGGTATCAGCATCAGCCAATATGGCCAGCCAAACACTGGTTATTAATGTTTGCCCCAGAATTTTTTAATTGTGCATCAAAGGATCATGACAAAGCTATCAATTTGCACATCACCAAAACGGCAGAGCAGAGAAGCAACATTTTTTTACACCTTTTTTCCCAAAAGAAAAAACTAACACATTCCAAGTAAATACAGAAAATATATAAACGTAATCCTAGATCAGGTTTTCTTCAAATGAAAATTAACAGAAGTTTCTGGAACTTCACAGAACCTTCTGACACCTGTCACCACTGCGTATAAAAGGAGGTTATGCACACGATGAGCAAATCCATTAGTAGCATTCAGTGTTGTGTGGTCCAGATATTTCATGAAAATGATCATTACTCTATTATTTGATGACAGCTAGAACGAAAAAAGCAAAAAAAAAAAAAAAGGGCACAAAAATAAAGGTAAACAGGAAACCGATTCCACAGTGGCGTGAGGGTCCAGGCTCCCGCGGCTGTGTTACATTGCCAGGGGCAGGAAGGTATTTTAACCACAGCGAGTGGTGAGAAGCTCAGGCCGTGACTGCGGAAGGCCGGTCGCGGAGGTGCGAGTTTGAGACCTGTCCCCTGGCCGCGACAGGAAGGTGGCAAAGCGCCGCGGGCCTGCCGAAGCGCGTCTCCACTCTTCACACCTCTCCGCACCGCTCGCTACGCACAGACTGCCCCAGCGCCCACAGACCCGCTCAGCGGCCGGTACATCTGGAGCCCAACGGCCAAACCTATCCGTAGCTCTGTGCATTGCAGAGGCAGCGATCCACTTTGCTCTGGGGATGACTTGCGGCTTATCCCAGGGCCTCGGATAGAATTGGGGGGGGGGGTAATTGAATGGGGGAATGGAGGCAGATGTGTACTGTGAAATTGAGCTCGGGAACCGAGCGTCCTCAGCTCAGAGGCTAAGGCCGGTCTAGAGATGCACACTCGCACAGGACAGTAATCCAGAGTGCACGTCCATGTCAGCAAAGAAACAAGTTACGTGAGCACAAATTTATCTCAGCCAATCTGGCCATTGCAATCCCCAGACTTACAACTGAGCACGCTCAAATTAAATCAGGGGCTCAGCAGGCAAAATCCAAGAAATATTAAAAGACCCGTAGAAAATCTGGCAAGGGTAGTGGCCAAAAACCCCTCCCTGAAAGAACCTTCATGAATGAGGGCCCTTGCCATGTCATCATAAGAGCAAGTTCAAAAAACTGATAGGGTAGTAGCCAGTATTTTTTCCCCAATAACTACTGGTTAAACAGGTCTTGTACTGCATTGGCCATACTAAACTTGACCTACTTTTACTTATGATTGCATTTCTTCCATGAAACCCTTTTTTGCTGAGGTTTAATGGCTTATGGCAGAAAAACAGACAGAAAAAACTGTTTATTGCCGCTTTCCCACAGGCTGGTAGGAATATTTTTAATTGGTGTTTAACACCTTACAAACACAGTTCATTGCCAATTAAAGCCAACTGCGCAAAATGAAATGTATTTTTTAATAGAGAATTGAGTAGCTACAGCACACCGGGGTTTTAAACTAAATCGACCAATCATTCAGAGCGTAGCCGTTCTTACGACTCGAGCTGCTCCCCAGGCTCGCAGCTCATACAGCCTTACCGCCCGCAACCACGTGCGCAAACAAACGCGAAGACGAGATTAGCCTGACACCGAACGTCATTTCTATGGCTGGCGATAAGCTGAGCACCGCGTTTTCCGCTTTAAAACGTGCAGGCTGCTGCTGCTGCTTAACGTCGGCAGGGCGGCTGTGTTCAGCGGAGGCAGACTCAGCCGCGCCGCTCGGCACACAGCGCGGAGACAGATGGGAGATGGCATTAATCTGGGGGGAGTCGGAAACCGCTCTCTCCCCGACAGCTTTAGCCCTGCTGGGCAGCAGCAGCCATTCACCAACTGCTCGCTAGCGTTTAAACCCCAACTTTGTTTCCAAAATGTTCCGCAGAAGGATCCACGGCCGTAAAAGGCTGGCTCCAGCCTCCACTGGCGGCAGCGTAGTGTAATATAACGGGTCAGGAGCTGGTTCTGGTAACCTAAAGGTCACAGGTTCAATTCCCAGGCAGGACACTGCCGTTGTAACCATGAGCAAGGTACTTAACCTGCATTGCTTCAGTATATATCCGGCTGTATAAATGGATGCAGTGTAAATGCCTGTGATGTAATGTAACAATGTGCACTGGCGTGATTACGGTCAGGGCCAGGAGAGATCTACACACAGCCCAACAGCTCGCCCCCCTGAGGGCAGTTTGCATGAGTCTTTACGTGCAAGCAAACACCTTCAACTGCCCATAACTATTCATTTTCCTCACAGAAACACTCCAGGAGTCTTAAGTGGGATGAAGAAAAGCATGCTGGGAAGAGAGAGACATGTCCACAGTGAACTCTGAACACTATTGGACGGTTGTGGTGACGGGGTGCGGGCGGTGGGCAGTACCTTCTCCCCGCTGGAGTAGAAGAAGTAGCGCAGCCTGACGATGTTGCAGTGGTCCAGCTTCCTCATGATCTGTAACTCACGGTTCTGCAGGAGGGGGGGAGGGGGGAGGGGAGCAGAGGGGTGATGAGCACAGTGACAGCTCCCGCTCTGACTAACCGCTTCTCACCACGTGTCATATGAAGATGCACAAAGTTCAACCGTATCATCCCGACTGACTGCTTATTGAGCCGTTATTGTGGGACGTGATTCAGTCTTTATGGATTAACACATTCTTTTGCACATTCTGCACAAGTGCATACAGGAACAATGAAACGCAAGCATTTTATTAGCAACTGCGAGTGCTAGCTTTTGTTGTGTTATTCATCCTTTAGCTTCAGCACCAAAAATAATGTACCAAGTCTTACTTTATTCCATCACTGCCGTAAAGCTGGCGAGCAAAGATAAGAGGTGCACAGGTATATATCCCGTAATATCCCCGGTGTGTCTGCAGCGTTGAGTACCTTGAACCTCTTGTCCTGCAGAACCTTCTTGATGGCCACCATCTCCTGGCTGTCGATGAGGCGCGCCTGGTACACCACGCCGAAGGAGCCGTTCCCGATCACCTTGTGGTCCGTGTAGGACACCTCCTGCGGGCGGTCGGGCCCCTGCCCCGGCGTGGCCACCACCGTGGTCACCTTGCTGCTGTCTCCTGGGAAACGCAGAGCGGCGGCGTCAGCGGCGGCGGCGGCGACCGTCCCGAGCGGGAGCCGCCGCCATCAGCCTGCCCTCGGGCCGTCCTCCGGAACGTTCCCCAGACGCCCGCGCCGTCCCCGAAACGACCGCGGGGCCCCACCGCGTCCCGAGGGGCCCGAGAACCGGCCCTCCGCCTCACGGGGAGGGTCGCCAGGGAGGCCTCTTCTCCCAGACAAAGACATCAGTCCCCCACTCCCGAAAAACGATCGCATACCGCAGCCCGCCCCCCCGGGGTACACAACAAACAGCACGGCTCCCCGCTCTCAGCAGGCAGGCGGACGCGTTCGCGAGGGCTCTCACGCGCCAGCGCACCGCGGGCCTCCTTTCAGCTGAATATTTAGCCAACATCTGTGCACTGCCAATTAGCGCCGCGCAAAACTCCTCAAGGAAAACATCACGGCGTCACGAGCAGACACTGTGCACAAAATGGGTCCTGCTGAGTAGTGAAGGAGCTAAAAGTCTTCTCAACTGGTGTTTCCTCCTCCTGGTTTTAACACACCTGATTGTAAACGTAGGATCAACCACTGGCACGAGCTTAAACGTGAATCTAAACTAATGAAATAAAAATCAGACAGGAACCTCTGTTACCTCCTTCCCTGTAGCGGTCACGATTGCTCTGACTGCTCTGTATCTGTGGGTCAGTACAGCCTACGTTCAGCCAAACACCATCCTCACCGATCCAAACCATCACACTGAATGAAAACCACCCAGAATCATCCAGGGGACAGACTCAGCTTATGCCACTATAGTGTAAACCTATACACAAAACAAATAAATATCCAGAAAATATAGCACAGAGGGCTGCTGGGTGACTCATTCTGTTATGGTGTGGATAGGCCCCACAGACTGGCACAGAATCAGGACTGTGCACCAGTGTCAACTGTACCCAGCAGGGCATCACATCATTGGCACCAGGCTCACCCAGGGAAGGGAGGTCTCCAGCCAGCCAGGACTAAACATCTCGTTGTGCACCGGCAGCCCCTGCTGGTCAATCCGACGCTCGCGGTCTGCCTGTTAAGCCGCACGTGGTGAGTCCTCCTCCTGCTCGCGTCTGTGCGAGCAAGCGCCATCACATGCTCCGGGGGAAAGGGCATGCTAGCCTATGGCCCTCCTGAACTAAGAACAGAGGTTGCGATAAGCGTAGCAGCGCGACCGTGACCATGCATACCGACACTGTGGAGAAAAAGCGTTGAATAACCACATTCCTTTCGACTGATTTTACTGGACACGTTGGGCCAAGCTAGTTTTGTGACTGTTGACATGTGCAGGGTTCCCTCATCAGAGGAACTCTGTGACGATCATGCATGAAGCGAAAGGCCTGCAATGCAACCACTGTGAAATCACACCCATTTCAGAACTCGTCTGTGTTCACACCACTCCCCAGGCCCCTCCCATTTCCTCCATGGGTAATGCCTCAGACTGGGTCCTGTGTTCTTTACACACCAAGTGTTTATCACTTATGCACATAATGGCAGGTATCTGATGGAAAAAAAACAATGTCCATTTTCAGGACATGAGCCAATTGGCACAAATCAATTACACATCACATACAACTAACCGTTCCATAAAGGCACTCTGTCTTACACTAGCATTATGTGTTGAAATTAACCAAGATGATGTTCAGTTTTGTGTCTAGGTTACTTTAGAAGACTCTATAACCCATACTTCAATTCTGCCATGTTCTGTCCATTTCAGCAGGTTTCTAAAATACGGTACCTCCAGGCATGACTGTACTTGTAGTTTGTAGTCTGTAGTCTTTTCAATCAGTTAACATTACTCATGGGGACTGAAAATGTAACCTGATTTTCTGATAAATGCTCATTTAGCAGGGAGTCAGGGACAGACCAATAAGGGTCTGATGAAGGTGCCAGTCATCCCAAGCAACAATGCGCAGCAGAGTTCCCCGAGACGTATGCGTGCTCAGACAAGGCCGGATGACACGCCCATCCTCACTTCCCCTGCAAAGAAGCAAAAAGCACGCAACGCATCACCTGACATAAACCAACTGAGCCTCTCAAACAGCTCCAGGCATGCGTGTTGACAGGTAGCACAGCCACGTACATGTGTTCATTGAGCGGAACAAGATTTATCAGACCAACATAATACAACTCTCGATGATGCCAAGGCGGTTAAAAATGACTGATGGCACTAAAAGGAGAACTCTCCAGATATTTAAAAGGTTTTGTAAAACTAGTTTCGATAGGTCAATAGTCAAATCATTCATTTTTAAATCATCATAGCTATCCCACAAAAATGCAAAAAATGTAGGAACAAACATAATGGTGGGGAAAAAAGTGTAAAAAGAAAAAGAATAAAGTAAAAGCCTACCGTTTTGTCAAATTATTGCCAGATGAAATTGCATTCTTTTGTTAAGAAAAGAAGGAACAATCTGAACAATCATTTGCTCTGTTCAGGGTAAGTTCAGGACAGACTGAATTTACCACAGGCGTAAGTGTTTCTAAATGAAAACATTCACTTCATGTTCTTTCAGAGCTCCTTCATGCTAGCGCCTCTCTCGCGTTCTGAGCGTTATGAGTGGACACACGCAGAGCTGATGCAGTGTCCAGAATGACCGGTTACCAAGTAATGCTGGTTCCAGTGCTTAGTGGCTTGGCTTCTCATATTCATTTTTTAAATCCCCTCCCCCCCCCCCCCATTTTGAGTGTGATTATAAAGTCACCTCTGCCTTTTCCTCCCCACAGTAGTGTGGCTTTAGTAAGTTTAAAGGTCCAGGCAACTGGATTCAAATTGCGGGTATATTCCTCATAAGTGACAAAGGATTGTCTTCTTAATATTTATTTCCAGTTTTTAACCCAATTATAGCCATTAAATTGTTCAGCAGATAAGGACAGGGTGGGCATGTATCCTGCGCTCATTAACTTTCATATCCGTACGACACGTCATATGTAAACCGTTCCTCATCGTTAGCTTGGTTAGAGCGGTAACCTTACACTACAAGAAAAAAACAAGAGAGAGCAACATAAACTAAGCTTTACCATTCTTGTATAGTTAAACCTGAGGATCATTCAATGTTGTAACACCGAGCTTCTGTACACTAACAACAGACTCTTTAGAGGTCTCAAACTCTGGACATTACACCCGAATAAAGAAAGTCTTTGATTCCACATATCTACACTTAAAAGCTATTTAACTGCCGCTAGCTAACGGTAGGCCTACTTACCAATACACCACATTCTGCGAGTTACAGGCAAAAATGGGCACTGCAAATACTCACGATACCGGTTATTGTAACATTGCAGTGCCCGTGGGCTCCAGAAATAAAACCCATTTCTTGTAGGTCTCTTCATTTTTGTGAGGGAAAAAAGCCTAGGCCTACTGCTTTCTCTGTATCCAGAGAAGGGGCAATGCTTAGGCATTGTCAACTTAGCTTGCCATACCCATACAAAAGTGGCAATTTACATATTACATGTAGAAACGATTTCACAGGACTTAAGGTTTTTGTTACATAACTAACACCCAGTTAACCATACCAGTGAAAACCTGGCGTTTGGCCAAGGGGGAAAGCAAGCCAATTTCAGCACAGGCTTTGATGTTTTTTTTTTTTTTTTTTCCAAGACTCATTTTTAAATATCCTTCGGCCATTTGTCAATGCAAAAAAGTATTAAAACAACACATCGGCAAAGAATTCACAGATTTCAGTTTCCTGGACCTCTAATAATGAGGTTTGGCACATTGCTCCTTTCCTTTAGCTGGTATAACAGAAGTAGCCAGTCTGCCATGCCAATATTGCCAACCATTCACCCCAGGAATGTGCAAATTAATATGATATAATTTCATTCATAGCCTATAGCCTATATTTTCATTTAAATTAGTGTCTGCAACATAGAACAAGCCCATGTGTGTCACTAAGTCTTAGAACACACATGCACATGTTCTCTTACAATGCATGCATATGGTATTTATTTGCCAAAATCTTTTTGGTTATGCCTCCGAAGTGATTTGTTTAATCCTCCACTTTTCACATAAGCACCCAGTCACGTATTCTGGCCTAACAGCGCAAACAATGCATTAACATTTCAGATTAGCCTCTTTCTTCCCCCACATGGAGTATTAAAATTAATCAACACCGAGCCGAATTTAAGCTCAAACCTTCACAAAACAAGCTCTGAGAGATGCACGGAGGAGGAAGGCAAACATGGAAGCAGATTCATCTTTGGGGCCCCGGGCCACTTGATATTAATACAGCATACGAACCTGGCACCATGCAACAGGAATCGATAAGTGAAAACCTCATTAAAACTGGACACTAGATCTACATAATCAACAAACTTTTGAATGCCCCATTATGGCAGTGACCTTTGAACCTTGTTGAGGGTATGCGGAATTATATATGCATAACGCCTACATATTATATAGCTTTCGCGTTTATATTCGAGTAAAACAATAAATTACTTGGATGTGCTGTTCTGCAAACGCTAATGGATTACCACAGAGAAGTTCACAATGGCTGAATGGCCATCAAACACGATCGGATACGGATGAAACACGCGACCCATGATCCTTGAGCGGCAAAGTCCCAGCCCGGAACTTCATCGCATTATTATTTCCAGCACATTCTCTAAAAAATATCACAAAGGCTAAACAGTACACTGGCACTCCCAATCATTGTGTACAGGGGCTGGAATTACTGCAGGGCTGGCATTCCGACTTCTAATTCCAAAACATGTAGAATTGAAGAATACTCACGTAAGATAATCAGATCATTTCTGGCGATAAACACCCAAGCATATTTTTTTATGATGATGATGAAAGACCACATTTTGGACACAGAAGGACAGGCAGCAGCTAGTTAGAGGACTGCAAATAGACCATGTGTGCCCACCTGTTGGCCACAGACTTCAACTAACATGGAAACATTAAGCAACATCCTACATCGTGAGCCCTGAAGGGCGAGCATTTCTTTAAAGGACCAACATTACACTATTAATATGAGGCTTCAGGCTTTCTTACCACAGGTAGTACGTGGCAATGCATGCCAGGAAAGCCGTTAGTGAACAACCTCTGCAAATCCTTATTTTCAGACTTGCAGTGTTCACGTTGTTTGTGGAAATAAAAACACCACTGGGTTAACTATTTAACTTGTGTACGGAGAATGCGAGTTCAGATCAGTGATAACTCAAACTAAGTTGATGCTGCTACTAGGAGACGCAGCTTATCCAGATACTCCGTTTGGCTTCAGAAACTACTGGTCAAACTAGTTACAGTCAGGTTCAATTTCTGTACCTGGAGAGATGCTACAAAATCTATTCACCAAACTCAACGTTCAATGAACAGCAGATGCTAGAACACAGCTTTTCACCTAACTTTTTTCGTAGGCAGTTTTAGATCTAGTAGCTAATTGAGCGTTGCCAGTTCGAAACATGTCTTTCACAAACATCCACTCTTCCTTTAGCCCACTCAAAATGTAGTTCAAAATCAAACTCAATCTTTCTGCCGCATAGTTAGCTTGTAAGCGAACTTACGGTATATGCATTTCAGTGTTTTTCCGAGCAGTTAGCCTCGTCTCAACACTAGCCAGCTAACCAACTGCCTAGGTGCCTAGCTAACCAACTAAGGAAGGCTAAACAAGTTCACAACTCTAGCCAACATTACTTGACGGTTTACATACAGGTCAACTACATCGAATACAATTGAACAAATATCATAAGTTGATAGCTAACAGGGGGAAATAAACGCCAGATTGTGAGAGATACCCATGAAATGTAATTCCGTACAGCTAACGTTAGCTAGCAACAGCCCTCGCCAGTATTTCTGGCAAACCGAGTCGTAAATGGCTAACAAGCGAAGACATGTAATCGGACGAGAAGGTCTTCACTACCCAGGAACCCTTGACAAGAAAAAGCAAAGAGCCTCGTGTATCTAGTGACACCGACCCATACTGGAGCTACCCTAGCCAGCTCGGAAAAGAACTTAGCCGGAGAACAAGATCTGATATAGCTAGCTGCGTGGAAGTCGACACTGCTTGCTTGTATTTTAGTCATCATAATCTTATTTTAAACAGAACTCATTTGCATTTTACCTCAAACACAAAATTCCCCTAGGCCTCTTTTTAAAGCAAGACAGTCAGTTACCAAAATTCATTCCACTGCATGAAAGAAAGCTTGCCTCAAACAGCTGTTCATAAGCAAGCAAAGCCCTCTTTTAATCCAAACTGGCTAGCTAACATTAACTGGCTAACCATTTCCCCAGACGACTCTCTTCACATTTAGCTAAACTACCTAGCTTGCTAATAGATAACTCCACAAGTCGCTCGTCTCAGCGTCCATTTTTATTATGGATAGTTAAAATACAATAAATACTCACTGCTTAATTTCAAGTTTCCGAACCCAGACGAACTGCTCCCTGAGGCCTGTGCAGCCCCGGACTTCCCTGCAGTGTTCCCCCCCGCAGTGGCCGATCCGGCAGCGGCTGCAGCGGCTCCTGGAGCACCGGGTGGCTCGGCAAACGAGCTGGCCCTGGGCCGCCCGCTGCCGCTCATGACTGTGCGCAAGGGTGTCGGGGCGGGGGGGATGGGGTTCGCTAAATTGGGCCAGGTGAGCGACGGCCGGGTCTCCTCTGACTTAGCTAAATAATCTTTAAAATAGAGACCGCATTAAAAGCATATCGCTGAGTCCCCCTCTCCGTTTGTCTGGACAGCTACACCTGACGCATTGAATGTTTGCATTGCCTCCTGGGAAACGAAGTTCGAAGTAGCAGTTCTTTAAAATGATTCGAGAACCTCTGTAAAACCAAAACAACTACAAGAACCGCAATGACATTTGTAAATTGAACGAGAGATGGCGCTCCGTCTCAGATATTCACACAAAAGAAGCGAGGATGCGTCCTAAAAACTACAATGCCCACAATCGTTCACATGCACACACGCGCACACACACCATAGACGCACAACAATACTTAAAATATGTATTTATAAAATATATTTTTAATTGCTTACTTTTTAAACCCACAGCCTCCGTCTTCAGACAACTGCTCATTCCTAACGGCTCCACCTTTCCTCGGGACCACAGCGAGCGCCGTTCTGCGAATCACTGGAAACAGGTGAACAGACTGTGCTGATGAGATCCTCTGTATGATATGGGTATATAAATGAAGCACCAGGGCTTGCTGTTGACATCTGGGATGGCATTTGAGGTGAATGAAATACTGTTTCCAGGACAGTTCATGTAATCCCATACTGCAAAAATATCGGGATATCTCTTGAATAGACTAATTTGCAGGCATACATCGCCTCAGTAAATGCTTTTATGATTGTTTTATCACTTAAATGTGAAACCTGATGATTAGCTGTTCTTGCGCATGCTGTATAATCTGCATTCATCTGCATTCAGCTACTAGTTTTTTTTTTGTTTCCTACATGTTTTTATCTTTGGGAAAAAAGTGCGTCTGACCCCGAATCAGATAAAGTCCTCAGCTGCCCTGTATCCTAACAGGGTATCAGCAGAAGGTGTATACATAGAATGTCTGGTGATAGTTGTGATGATGTCGTTACGCCTGGTGCAGGAAACAGGTTAAAGGTGGAACACAGTGTTCTGTGGATTAATGGACAACCCGTGCTGTGCACATGACACAGCATGTAGTGTTCAAGGCAATTGAAGACAGACTCACATAGCTGTGTTCTAACTGCACGGGTCTTTTTTGTCTTCTTGTTCTGACAGAACTTCATTAAAGTTTTAAATCCCCACCCCCAAAGCAGCTTTGGATCTCCTTGGAAGCACTTGTAGAAGCAAATTTCCACAGATCACCAGCACACACGTACACACAAGCCCTCCCCTAAGCGTTTCCAAAGCTTTCTCCTGGCTAGTTGACCCATCAAGGCACAAGTTGCCTCTGTAAATGTGTATGTGCATCTGCGAGTCTCTGCACGTGTGGGTGCATCTGGGAGTAAACACAAATAACTCTGCCATCCAGTGAGCTCCTAGTTCCCTTGAAAACAGGGAGAATGGGAGAAATCACAAAAATTAACAATTCATGTGTTCAGGATTTAAAGGAAATCATATTATGAATTTTAATATGAAAATTTGCTAAAGAAAATGGTTATTTGAAATTTTTGGCACTATAGTACTTTGAATACTAGTAGCATTTTAGAAGTAACAACAAAACCACTGGCGGTATCAGTGACAGCTTGTATGTTTGTGGCCATTTTTCTCTGGAGACCTGTTGATGTACATAATATGGATACCTGCTATAACCCCACTCTCTCTTTTCCCTCATCTTTCATGTAGAAATGACAGGCAGACAGTATGCTGTGTTAAGTCTTTAATATTATTTTTTTTTTTAAGTAAGAAATATTGCACATGGTCAACATGCCCCGTTTAGGAACTATCACTCACCATCAGTCTCATTGTAAAATTCCTTCTCAAAATAAGAACAATTTATTTCACACACACATACATACATACATACAAAGTACACACATACAGGTGTCTGTGCATGTTGTTGCACCTGCATGATTGAAACTGCAAATTGGATTTTTTTTCATGTTAAAAATCGGTCAAAGTTTCAATTAATACAATAAAACAAAACTGCACACCATCCGACTTCACCTAAATTGTCTCATCCTTCAAAACCCTGTTTTAATTGTTCTCTCTATATAGCAGTGCGTCTGGCATTTGCGAACAGAAAGGTTTGACAACTTCCGATTGTACAGTCTTTTAGTACAAGAAACATACACTCACTCATACATATTTGAACATTATTTGTATACTGAAAGGTACAGATACACACTCAGAATATTTCATATATATTTATATAATATATCTTTTTTTTTTTTTACTTTATCAGCAAAAACAAGTAGTTACATAAAAATTAATTGTATTTTTTTATTTTACAATTGTAATTTCTTTGATGATGTCTGTAACACTCAATTATGAATCTTATTAATATCATTTATATTATTCTGATGAGTCTTCTGACTCTACAGTAAATATCTATGGGTCAGACCAGTCTTGCACAATGAAGACTTTGCTACTGTAACACCCAAACCTAATTTCCTCTTATTGCCCCCTGTAAAGTGAACAACAGAGAAGAAAAAGTGACAAGCAGTTGGGACAGGGGAGGAAAGGAAGAAAAGGAGCAGGGGGAGGGAGGGACCAATACAGGGGTGGGAATCTGAAGCTTAAAGCTTAGAGGAAAGGGGAGTATTAATACACCTATAAAAATAATTGTTTTTCATTAAAACTTTAAAATTTTCTATTCCAGCCCCTTCCCCCCCCCCAATAAAATAAAAACTAAAATAATAAGGGGGGGGGGGGTTGGAAGGTCAGAAGGAAGACCTAGGGAGTTTTGTCGGGGGGGGGGGGTGGGGGGGGGTAGTAGTGATTGTTACAGATCCCCTCATTTTCTGGTGAAAAATAATGAGAAGTGGATGCTGCTAAATCTACACAGAACGAGAATCCGCAACACCAACACCGAAAGGATCAGCAATAACAATCATAACATCGTCAGAAAGATGAGTGGACTCAGTGAAATCAACTCAGTAGGTTCTCTCTTCTTTTTTATAATTATAACTAAAGCTCCACTTATCTTGAGAGGAAAGAGTTACTACTGTTCCCTTCCTCAGTTCTATTTTTTTTTGTTATTCATTATTTTTTTAGGTCACTGCAGAGCAGCTGCAGTTTGTTTGAGTCTGAACTCAGGCTCTCGTTATAATTTGACCCGTTAAAAGCCCACAGACCGCCTTCCCCCACCGCCCTCCATCCTGGCTGGAGATTCAGAGCTGACAGACAGGAGCTGCGGTCAGCTCCAGCCAATCACAGGAGAGCAGTTGACTACATCAGAACTAATGTTAACCTGACACTGACGCTCGTCAGCAACTTGAGTTTTCAAACCGGTGGAGCCAATGAGAGGCGGCGAAAGATCGCACCTCTCTTCAGAAGCCATTAAAAGCCCTTCTCCAGTCGGTCAAGTCCTATGACAATGGTGCTCGAGACCCTGTGAATGTAGACCGCACTCTTGTGTTAACAGTACACAAAACGACAAAGAAAGCCTGACGGTTACAATGGTGATAGTAACGGTGTGCCTATTTAAGTGGCATGTGGAGTGCTCAGTCTTCTGAGGGTCGCTCACTGGCCAAGTTTCAGTGTCAGTGGGGGGCGGGGGCGGGTACATTTGTAAGGACGTCCCATTCCTTTGCTTTCTCGCGCAGCCTTTCCAAAACTCCCTGTCTACCGAGAAAGCAAGCGAGAGGGAGAAGGGAGGACCGAGAGGTGCTCTGGGTGCTCATCTGGTGGATTCCTGGGACTCGCTGGTGCTCCTTTGATCCTTGGGGCTGCCCTCTCTCTCTGGCTCCGCCTCCCTCTCGGCCAGCTCCGCCCCTCCGGCTTCCCCCTGCGGGGGATTGGAGGGCCCCGGGGAGGAGGTGGCGCTGTCCGGGCCCCCCGCCTCCGAGGGCGCGTTGGTCTGCATGATCTTCTGGCGCACCTCCCGGATCTTCAGCTGCAGGCACACCTTGGTGGGGAAGATGTCCGCGTAGCGCGCCTGAAAGGCGGCTGTGGCCTGGGCTGGGAAGGGGGAGGAGCCGGGAGAACAGCATTAGCACCGCGGTGTGAAGCCGCGAAAGGCCCGGCCAGAGTGCGCATCTCTCAGCCGTCCACACAGGCTTAATCCATCGGGTAAATTATCCGTTTAAGTAAATGAGTTTATGTTCAGGCCACGCCTAGTAAAAATGCAACTATAGCACTGTGAAAACGATGCCTTGTACCAGCGTGAACAACAAAAGTGACACCCAGACTTCTGAGACACTAAGACTTGCAAGTCCAAGTACAAAATCAAATACACAAATTATGATTTTCCTGCAGGAAATACTGATGGAAACTTAGAGAGAGAGAATGTGAGAGGTGCATGCTATAATCATTGAGAGTCTGGTGATAATTAGTGGTAATCCCACCCAGACATTGGGCCAGGATGTTTACATCTACACATTTAAAGGGTGTTTAATCCACAAGAGAGAAAGGTTAGGTATACCCAGTGAGAGGAGAAACGACACTGTAGAGCGAGAATCGACACTGGACCAATGGGAGAGGGAGAGGGAGGTCACCTGACGGGAAGAAGCCGTGCTCCTGGAAGAGCTGCATGACGAAGGCGCGCCGCTGGTCCAGAGTGCGCCGCAGCGAGGAGAAGGACACCTTCTCAAACTCCAGCTCCCCGAGGATGTCCTCTGAGTCTGTGCCTGGGGAGAGAGGACACGGGTGAGGGAGGAGAGGATGCAGGGATGGAGAGAGACAGAGGTGGGGAGAAGAGGGACAAAGGGATGGAGAGAGATGAAGGCGAGGAAGGAAAGGGATGGTGGTGGGGGAGGATAGGATGCAGGTGTGAGAGGAGAGGGATGGAGGTGAGGGAGGAGAGGGATGGACAGAGGAGAGAATGGAGGTGAGGGAGGGAGGAGAGAGCTGGAGGTGAGGGAGGAGAGGATGGAGGTGAGGGAGGAGAGGTATGGAGGGAGGAGAGAGGATGGAGGTGAGGGAGGAGAGGAATGGAGGGACAGCAGGGGCATACCAGCCCTGTCGAAGGTGAAGATGTCCCCCTCGCACTTGGCGGCGCTCTTGGGCGTGTTGGGCTCCGAGCTGCAGCTGGAGCGGCGCCTGCTCTTCCTCTTGGGGGAGATGGGGTCATCCGTGGAGGAGTCCAGGTCTGGGGAGGGTTAGGGTTCAGTCAGGTGATCAGTCCATCAACCTTTACTCAGCACAGCAGATACATCAGAAACTGAGCAGCACTGGGAAATGGTGGTACACCCAGGAGAACAGAACATTAAGACACTAAATACAAGCATACATGCAGGGATCTCAAACTCCAGTCCTGAAGGCCACAGTGGCTGTGGGTTCTTAAACAAGGGGAGAGAACTCTTTAGCCATTCAGCCACTTAAATTAAGCACTAAAGTGCAAACACACAACGAAACCTGCAGACACTGCAGCCCTCCCCAACTTGAGTTTCAGATCCCTGATATGGGTGAGAAAGGCAGGAAGTCTTCAGAGATCCTGGATGACTCATGTTGTGTAATAGACATTTTCATTGCTTATGAAAGCTATTCAGGGTTTAGAGGCTGAAAGGTACATTGATAAACAGACTCCCCATTCACCTTAAGCCACTCAATTAAAATAAAAATCTATCAGTGACAATACGCTAGCACAGGCTCCATTTCCCTCATCTTGGAATCTGAGATATCGCTCTCTACACTCCTCTCATTGGTGAAGTCATTCACGTTCTAGGTCAGCCGACCCATATTTCTCCTCTACTTCTCCATCCCATCTCCCTCGCTGTTCTTTCCTTGCCTGATCCCTCCCTCCCTCCCTCTCTCACCAGTGGAGTTCTTCCTCTTCTTGCGGTAGCTGCCCAGGATGACGCGGGGGGAGGTGGCCAGGCTCTGCAGGGTGGGGGAGGGGAGCACTTCTTCTGGACGGAACTCGGGCAGCTCCGCAAAGCGCTCCTCAAAGTACATTCCGGAAAGGACCCTGGAACAGGAGGGGCAGTCAGTGAGCCTCAGTCTCTCTGTTTACAGTCAGTGAGCCTCAGGCTCTCTGTTTACAGTCAGTGAGTCTCAGGCTCTCTGTTTACAGTCAGTGAGCCTCAGGCTCTCTGTTTACAGTCAGTGAGCCTCAGGCTCTCTGTTTACAGTCAGTGAGCCTCAGGCTCTCTGTTTACAGTCAGTGAGCCTCAGGCTCTCTGTTTACAGTCAGTGAGTCTCAGGCTCTCTGTTTACAGTCAGTGAGCCTCAGGCTCTCTGTTTACAGTCAGTGAGCCTCAGGCTCTCTGTTTACAGTCAGTGAGCCTCAGGCTCTCTGTTTACAGTCAGTGAGCCTCAGTCTCTCTGTTTAGTGTCAGTGAGCCTCAGGCTCTCTGTTTACAGTCAGTGAGCCTCAGGCTCTCTGTTTAGTGTCAGTGAGCCTCAGTCTCTCTGTTTAGTGTCAGTGAGCCTCAGGCTCTCTGTTTACAGTCAGTGAGCCTCAGTCTCTCTGTTTAGTGTCAGTGAGCCTCAGGCTCTATGTTTAGTGTCAGTGAGCCTCAGGCTCTCTGTTTAGTGTCAGTGAGCCTCAGGCTCTCTGTTTACAGTCAGTGAGCCTCAGGCTCTGTGTTTATAGTCAGTGAGTCTCAGGCTCTCTGTTTACAGTCAGTGAGCCTCAGGCTCTGTTTAGTGTCAGTGAGCCTCAGGCTCTCTGTTTAGTGTCAGTGAGCCTCAGCCTCTCTGTTTACAGTCAGTGAGCCTCAGGCTCTCTGTTTAGAGTCAGTGAGCCTCAGTCTCTCTGTTTACAGTCAGTGAGCCTCAGCCTCTCTGTTTACAGTCAGTGAGCCTCAGGCTCTCTGTTTACAGTCAGTGAGCCTCAGGCTCTCTGTTTACAGTCAGTGAGCCTCAGTCTCTCTGTTTAGTGTCAGTGAGCCTCAGGCTCTCTGTTTAGTGTCAGTGAGCCTCAGGCTCTCTGTTTAGTGTCAGTGAGCTTCAGTCTCTCTGTTTATAGTCTGTGAGCCTCAGTCTCTCTGTTTATAGTTTGTTTCTCATCAGGTTCTGGTTTCCTAATGGCCCTGTATCTGTCACTCACTTGTCCACAGAGTCAAAGGTCCTCTTGAGTGGAGGGGGGCGGGACTTCGCCTTCTTTGGCAGGTGGGCGTCCTTGTCATTCTGTGGGGGTGGCAGTGGGGTGTCCGGCCCAGAGGGTGGGGGCAAGGGTGAGGAGGGCAGGGAATCCTTCCATGCAAACCACAGAGGGGGGAAGATATGTACCTTATCATACAGTACATTGCGTCTCTTAAAGGTGTGAAGCTGAAAGCGGGCATTACCCTTAAATCTGTGTATTATGCCCGACGGGTGAGTGGTCCTGGCCTACCTCTTTGGCACCTCCCTCCCTGCTGCGACCGCCGGGGCCGTCTGCATCGCTGTGGCCCTCGGGACGTCCCGCCGAAGGGCCCTCCTCGGCAGGGCGGGGCAGGGGGGACCCGGTGCCCCCGACCCGCTCCGGCTCGAAGGAGAAGCGCCCGCCGAGGGCGCCGTCCCTCTCCCGCTCTCGTTCCCTCTCTCTCTCCTTCTCCCTTCCTCGCCCGCCGCCTTCGTAGCTGCCCACGGGGATGCTGGCCACCGCGGCCTTCACTTTCTGAGGGGTCCTTGCTGCGACCGGGGGCAGCTTGGGGGCGTCTAGCGCGCTGCCTGCTTAAAAATAGAAAAGAACACAAGCGTTGAGATAGTACTCCTCACTTCTGCCTGGTCTAAGATATAAAGGTATAAAAGCGATAGCATAAAAAGAGGAAGACGCAGAGAAGGCGGGTCAAAGCGAAAGGGAGGGACGCGGGCGACCCGCAGCTTCTCTCACCCGGGGGCGGCGTGGGGCTGCCGGGCCGCAGCGGCGCGGTCACGCCGTTGGGGGCGCCGCCCGGCCTGACGGAGGCCTGCCCCTCGCCCCGCCCGTCCGTCGGGGACCGGGCGGGGGGCTCCGGCCGCGCCTCCGCCAGGGGCTCGGCCTGCGCGCGGGCGGGCCTGTCCGTCTGTCCGTCCGCCTGCGGGTCGGCCGGCAGCGGCGCCGCGGCGTGCTTGGGCAGGATGTGCGGGGAGGCGGGCGAGGGGGCCGCGTACGCCCCGCCGGGGGGCACCGTCGTCACGGAGACCACCCCCGCCGCCAGGGTGACGCTAGGGGGAGGGTAAATGGCAGTGACTATTTGCCCCCCGACTCCTGAGGCAGGGGCGGATAGGGAGGTGAGCGGGGGGCAGGGAGACTGTGCTGGAGCCAGGAGGGGTGGCTGGCCTGGGGAGGAAAGAGAGCAGAATCAGAACAGCGTCTGTAACACTAACGCTTCCACACTTCACTGCTGCGGTGATGACTGACTCTTCTACACTGGATGCCTAAGGGTGATCCCTCCAGTGGTGACTTGCAGTGGACTGACCTGCTATAAGGGGCTGTACCAAGGTCTGCCCGGCTGGGGCGATGGCTGTGAAGCCCAGAGTTGCCAGGGGCGACGGCATGTACGCCGGGGCAGGAGGGGGCTGTGCTGGCTGAGGGGAGGACCCAGTCACCGTGGAGACCAATGGCAGAGGGGTGGGGACTCCAGGGGTGGACTGAACATACGTGATCCTATAAGACAAAATTTAAACAATATAATTCAACAGAGGTACTTGGCTAGAAACACATTAGTGTGTGACAGTGATGGTGGAGGTTGCATTGTGATGTCAGACCCTGTTCCCTGGCAACAGTACCTTGTTGGTGGCGGAGGAAGTAGCACCGTCTGTGAAGGGGCGGGGCCTGACGCCATCATCGTCGCCGTTGCCACAGACACAGGAAAGGGGCTCCCAGCATGCACGGCACCCCCGGAGGGCAGCTGGGATTGAACGACCGGCATGGGTGCAATCTGGAAGATCTGCATAAGAGACGTGACACGCGTCAATCACAGCGACTTCAGATTCTGTCCAAAGCTCCACACCGTGCAGTTCCAGCCTCCCTGTGGTGAATATAAGCAGGGCCCGATGCCCGTTTTGCCCTTGCGATGAGCGTACGTCTCTCGGTGAGTGTCAGAGGCTTGCCGTAAAGCTGACCGTCTGTGTGACGGCAGTCACTTTGTTCGGAGTTCTATCAAGTCTAACGAGCTGTGAAATCAATTTCCTTTTCAAGAACCGCATAAAATGAATGGAATGTGAAAACACCGCTTCAGGATCCAATCGGCAGTGCAGAGTCTATTTCACCCAAGCACATGCGCCAAGTTGCATTTCTATTGGGTTCCAGGTTCCGGGTAGTTAAACGCATTAAGGCACTATCTTTTTGCTGGCTTTTGCCAATATCGTTGCCTCCTTTCATTCTACCGGCGGCCGCGTGAACCGAGCTGGTAAATTGCTGCCGTTTTTCATCGCGTCGGCGCCGGGCTCGTAAAGCCGCCTGCCAGGGCTACCAGACGGGCAGGGAGCGATCGCAAAGCTCAAAAAAGACTTTATACCACCTCAGCCCCCCGTACCGCCCGCTCGCACCGTTAAGAGCGAGAGGAGCAATCACAGCACACCGCTTATATTTGGCTGCTGCTGCTGCCTGGCTGAGAACAGCTTGAGATCTTTTGTATATGATGTGTTTTTATGTCCGAACGACGTAGCGAAGAGCGCGGTTATCTAACTTTAATGTAATCCGTCCCCTCTGTCCCATTAAGAAGGGCCTCTGAAGGGCGCCGCGGCGCAGCGCTCGCATTAGCGTGAACGAGCAGCCCGCGCGGGAGAGAGTCAAAGGCAGCCTCGCCTGGTGCCATGACAACACGGCAGTTCAGCTGCAATCAGCAGCAGCAACAGCAGCAGTCTGGGGGGGGGGTGGAAGGGGGGGGAGCAGAGACACCACCACCCCCCCCGCTTCTGAAGGTCAAAACTCGGACGTGTACCTTGCTTGCTGGCTGGGTGCCATTTTGGACCGGGAGAGCCGGGGCCACCAGGGGCACAGGCTGAGGGGGGGCGGAGCCCGTTCTCACAGTCGCCATGGGAACCACCATCTTGCCTTGTAAGACTGGAGACTGCGCTTGAACTATAGAGGAGATAGGGGGTATAGTTTACACCTCGTGTCCTGAAGTATGCAAATTCTCCAACTCATTCATCTTTACACCAAATGACATGAATAATTTACTACAAATAATGACACTTTCACCAACCTCATCCCTCTTAATGCTCACTAAAGGCAATGTGAAACTAGGATTCAATAATAGTGCGTGTGTATATGCATGTTAACCCTCACCTTTACAAAACCCAACCCTTTTGTAGGGAAGGTACATGTGCATGTATGAGTGAGTGTGTGAGAGTGTTCATTTGAGGGCGACTCTCTGACGGTGTGGGTGCGGGTGTGGACTGGCATGCACGCGGGCGAGCTGGAGAGAAGCGGGTGTGTTTCAGCAGGCAGTGGAGTTGGGTTAATGGTGATCTGTGGGTTTTAGTGCTGAAGCCCTACCCTGCAGGCAGCATGCCTAAGCACCCCTCCCTCACTACCCCCTCACCTCTGGCTCCAGGGCTGACCACTCCCACTGCCGCCGGACTGGTGGCGTACGCTATTCCTGGCCCCACCCCCGAGTGCTTTCCGTTGGCCAGGGAGACGTGAGTGGGCGGAGCTGTGGGCAGGGTGAAGATGCTGGTTGGCTGCAGGGGCTGCTGGGGGGAGGGGCTCTTGGGGTTAGCGCTGGCGTGCAGGGTGGGCAGGATGTACTGGACTTGCGTGATGGCCTTGCCGCCGCACGAAGACGCCAGCTGAGAAGCGGGAAGGAACTGGGACTGGAGTACGGGGAGGGGCAAGGGGCCGTTGCTATGGCTGGAGGGCGTGGCCGGAAGCGGCTGGGGTGTCAGCTGGGGAGGGGTTATAAGCTGAACGGTGGGCGGAGCCGGGAAGGCGTTCCCGAGGACCAGGTTGGTGACCAGCCCCCCTTGGCCGACGGCGCCTACGCTCACGGGGTTGGGAGAGGACGAGGAGTAGTACCCACCCCCTCTGGCTGCCCCGCCTCCTCCTCCTCCTGCTGCTCCAATCAGCAGCTGCGCATGTGGCTGCTGCTGCTGCAGGGCGGGCTTTCTCTCCGCGGTGACGGGGCTGAGGGGCGGCCCGCCCTCGCGGGGCTTGCTGGCGATGGGCACGGGCGTGCTCACCACGGGCCGCACCACGTTGGTCACCATGGTGGAGGCCACCCGGCCCACGCCCAGCATGGGGGACAGGCCCAGGGGGTTGGCGAGGGCGAGGCCGGGGCCGGGGTCTGGGGAGCGGAGGGGCGTGCCAGCGGCAGAGCCGGCCATTAGGGACTGGCTGGAGGCGGGGCCTGAATGAGTGGCGGTTGTTCCTCCACCACCAGCTCCGACTCCATCCTTGGTACTGCTGCTTCCTCCGCCTTCCCCTCCTTCTCCCCCTCCTCCTCTGCCCTCGTTCCCTCTCTTCCTTCTGCTTTCCGAGGCCCCTCCCCCATTGCCCTCGGGGTAGGAGGAGAGAGGGGTGCTCCGCCCCAGAGAGGAGGAGAGGGAGACTGAGGGGGAGGAGGCAGAGGAGGAGAAGATCATAGGAGCAAAGGAGCGCTGTAGAAAAGGAATAGAGAAAAGTACGGTCATAGATTACACCTGTTTTCACCTGAAAGCATGGCACTCCAACATTGAACTGTCCCTCCGTTTGTGCTCGTTTTCTTCCCATGGATGCAAACAGGAGCACGTTTCAACGTCTCACAGTTTCAATCACATAGATATAATAACATATACTGAGAAAAGCAAACATGGCAAACAAAGTCACAACCTTTATATTTACCAAGAATTTACCAAAAAGTTTTGGTAACATTTTCAATAGCCCCCAATTTAAAAAAATCACTGTATTGTAAACCCTATTAAAACGCATTCCTCACTTCTTTCTGTATTTCCCCCTACCTTACACAATGTTCACGATGGAGAAAATCTTATTATTGAGAGCATCGTATTTACATACATACAGAGCACACGGCACATGCACATCATAAATGAGAGGTCAGAAGGTGCGGTTCCAGCAGCAGTACCTTCCCGTCGGCCTCGTCTGCAGAGACGTTCTCGCTGTCGCTGTCCGTCACTCTCTCCTTACACTTCAGGTCAATGGAGCTGCCCGGGTAGGAGTCATCTGCAGAGGACACAAACAGTCAGGCCTGCGTCCCAATACTCTAAAAGTGCATCCTCCTCTCCTCCGTGCCCCGGACACCCATCTGTGCGTCCTCCCTCCCTCCAGCGTCCCAATATCGGAGGAGACGAGCAAAGTGGCTTCAAACCCGGCCCCTCCCGGGGAAGGACACATCGATGTCTGCGACCGCGCACGTCTTTTCACATTTCTGGGTTGTGTCATCATGTCCACGCCCACAGGGACTGAAATACCATCCCACAAAATCTGTCACCCAAATTATAGAAGGTAAAGATGAGAGAGAAATTGGATTTCCTCAATTATGCAAGATATTTAGCCAAATTTGTGTGTAGTTCAGCAGGTTATCACACATAGCGTCCTACCGGAAAGATCGATTGCCAACAACAGATGTCAAAATGTTAGTTCGTTTTTGTCGCTCATATCCTACCGAGAAATTTGGCAATTTAAGACGGGCTTATTTATTTGCCTGCCGTTGAATGTTGCTTGAACTAACATGACTCCAAACATAAATAAGCATGGCAGCCACCATTATTTCAGACTGTGAATAGTATGCGTTAATAAATTTATTCAACCAAACGTTTCCAAAGGACATATTTATTATCAACAAAACAGATGTTACAGTGGAAGATTATCACTTTTGAACACTGGGAAACAACTCAGATGTTATGAATGAAGCGACATATCCGTTTAATCCACAGAAATGTTTCTGAATTAGCCTGTGTGAACTGACAGTAAGAATGTAGGCTGCCACAGTATATGAGGTAAATTAGTGCTCTGTATGTTAAGACATGCACACTGGGATTCTGGAATTGCAGTAAATTACGTTTGTGTACTATGAGACGTTTGCTTTGATCTAATGTTGCCGCTACCATATCAGAGTCTCCACGCAAACTGCAACCTCGCGAGGGCGAGGAGGCGCACGCTTATGACATCACAGAGGCGCCGGGACCGCGGACCCACCGATGACATCGTCGTCGCCCTCCTCCTCGCAGATGACCATGCGCTCCTCGTCGCTGGTCATGTCCTCGCTCACTCCGCGCTGGGATTGGGAGAGGGGCGGGGGACGTCCTGAGCTCTGGCCCCCACCGTCCCGGGACATCTAAACACAGGGGGCGCAGTCAGAGCGCAGGTAGAGGAAAGGTGAGTAAAGGAAAGGTAAGGACATGTAAAGGACGAGTAAAGGACAGGTAAGGACGGGCAGGAATTCGAAGGGTGCTGATTGGTCCAGGCAGCTCACCAGCTCTTCCAGGGCCTGCGCGTTCCCCCGCTCCCGCTCCCTCTTCTCCAGGGTGTGCACGGCACTCTGGGAAAAGGCTCGCGGGCGCGTGAGCTGGGTCATGAGCCCCGCCCCCGCGTTACGCTCGGCCGCACCTGACTGACCGGGCCCCGCCCCCTTCAGCTCCGCCCCCAGCGAGGTGGGCTGAGGCTCTGTTGGGCAAAAGAGGGAGAGGTGAGGTGAGAGACTGCTCACACACATACGCGCGGCGCAAACACATGCTCACACACACGCACGCTCAGTCGCTCTCACACAAACACACACTTACACACCCACACACACGCACGCTCACACACACACACACACAGAGACGCACTGTATAGCAGACGCACAGCCACCTCTCCTCACCAGTGGTTTCGGACATGCTCCTCTCCCGCACATCTTTGCCACAGGGGAGTCCCCGGCCTTCAGGGACGGACTTCTTCCTGTCTTTGTTGCACCACTTCCAGTCAGGGTGGGCCTTGAAGTGAGCCTCCTTAACCTGAGAGAGGAAGGCAGGACAGCAGGAGGACAGGGAGGGAGTCAGGAGAGAGGGCATCAGGGTGTGCATCTGATCACTCACAAACACAGCCAGGACTCCGCTATTCTCTAAATCAATTCCACTACCCTCCTCACGCTTTCATTTTAACTTGCTTTTCAACTGCTCTGCTAAACTCTTTTGTTACGAATACATTTAATACAGACCTGGGACAAATACGTATTTGCTTTGGATTCAAATACTTTTCTACGCTTCACTGATCTTGTCTGGTGTATTGGAACCAATTAAATACTCCCAAAAAGTGCAAACCCCGCCTTGTGGTCATACGGGAGAAAGTCAAAATGAGAAGTCGATCAGCTCAGCCGGGTGTGTTAGGGTGGGGGGTGTGTTCTAACCTGGAAGGCGAGGTCGTGGTACTTCTGCTTCTCTTTCTGCCCCAGCGCGTACCACCACTCCCCCAGGATCTTGCTGACCGTGCGGTTGTCCTGGTTGGGGTGCCGCTGGTGCACCAGGGCCCGGTGGCGCTTGCTGAAGATCATGAACGCGTTCATGGGCCGTCGGATGTGGTCTTTCTCCCTCTGGGGAAGGGCGGAGGGGGAAAGAGGGAGAGACGCAAAGGGAGAGAGGGAGGGAGGGAGGGAGAGGAGGGCAGGAGCAGAGAGGCAGAGTTACACAGCCGACTCCATCAGTCTCAGTGACCTGAGGGTGACGGGCGTAAAAGGGCGGGGGGGACAGCCAGTCAGAGAGCGGATGTGAGTCACGCTCGCACGCGGGGACGTACCTTCCCTGGGCTGCTCTTGTCGTCCTTGGGAAGGGCGCTCAGTGACTGGGTGCGCCTCTTCCCGGGCGACGCCGACAGGACCGCGTCAGGGAGCACGCCCGAAAAAAACCTGTTGTGGGAAAGAGAGCAGGACACTTAAATCTGCGCGAGGGAAACCACGACAGGAAGCGCATGCAAGCTGCACGATGCGACGCGCCGTCCTGCAGCAGACTGAAGCGCACACAGCGTAGTTAGCCTGCAGTTAGCCGCAGCACAGACACACGCAGGCAGCCTCCTATTCCAGCACCTGAGCAGTTAGCAAATTCCTAACAGCACTGTTTTCTGCTTGCAGATTCTTTGCATTGGCAGTAGTAGTAGGAACTGAGAGACCCTTTCTGAAAAGGGATATAACGCAATATACTAAATAAAATATATTATCAAGATATTACCACAATTCACAACATACGGGCAAACACACTAACTACTGTCACTGTCAGATGTCTTCATGCATTTATTTTAAAAAGTCACTGCTGTCAAATACGTTGACCATTATATTTTAGTTATTTACAATACGCTGCACGGTGTTCCAGTATGTTTCACTTTGGATAACACACAAAACGCTTACGGGTCGTCCACATCACTCTCGGTCTCGCTGTCCCCCCTCTGTCTCTCGGCCTCCCTCTCCCTCTCTCTATCCCGCTCCCTCTCCGGAGGGGGGGACTTGTTCGTGGTGGCGGGCGGGCGAGACGGGGATCCTCTCTCCACCTTTGGGGAGTCTGTGCGTCCGTCAGCGGCCGGGGCGGCGCTACACTGTGGCTCTGACACACCGGGACACGTGGGGAAAGAGACGTCAACGACAGAGACTACGGCGATCACAGATTCCAGTTTCATTTCTCATGTACAGCTGTATAAGAACCTCTGAACGTTTTTTTGGACGTGGTGGGATTTTAGCTCTTTTTCCGATGGGAGAATGTGTGGCAGGGTACATTTTCAAAATACTCATTTCTGATTATTAGAGCTACCACTGAATGCAGACCCCGTAACAAACATAATAATATCTCTCAGTGTTGTCTCTTTAGTAGATGCTGTTATCCATAACATCTCATAGTGGTAGGATACATAATGCTTTTTAAATGTTCTCAAAATTCTTAAGATACTTCAAATGTGTTCTTCCTCCAAAACTGCGCTAGTCATCTTACCTTTGCTCGGATTGGTTGTATGAGCCTGATCTACAGGCTGTTGGCCGTCAGTCGGCTGGGCAGATGATTCTGATTGGCTCGGTGCCAGAAAAGGGACCAATGAATGCCAAGGAAAAACAGGAACTGACCGGGGCTCCACATTCGTCCACACTGGAGAAAGGAGGAGGAAGTAACAATAATTTAGACAATAAATCGTCACCTTGCTCATATACACTGTATAATAAAGCAGTTATATTCAATTTCTTCTGTCCCATTGGATAGTGTGAAGTTGTGATACTGGCTACAACTTGCTCCAGCAATACATAAATGAAGTCTGCTATTAACCATGGTATACAGGACTCAGGTTTCACTTCAATAACTGATCACTGCTTTAGTCAGTCTGGCTTTATGAGCTAACAGGGAAGTGAAGAGGTTAAACTGGGGTCTGCCTTTTACATCGCGTATGAGTACAGTTTTATCACCCCAGCACCCTACATCATGGTACCTTTCACAAGTAAAGCTTAGTTGTTGAATTTGGGATTATTATGGCTGAATAGGCCTTGTCCACAGTGTTATACTAGGTGGAACTACACATGGCTGTAGTATTAAGGTTTTAAACATTAAACATTTAAAGAGTTATAGAGGCCAACAGAAGTAGGAGTTCAGCAAATATTCTGTAGTATTCTGTGGGTCACACGGTCTGACCATCATGTTGGATTATGTTGAGTTCTTTTTTTTTTTTTTAAACACAATTCAATCTAAAAAAAAACACAAAGGCTTAAAGCAATAAAACTTAAATTGCCTGAGTGCTTCCTGGCATAGAAGTCAGTACTACTGAAAGGTATTTCGATAATTTAATGCACAAGTATAGTCTTGGGTGTCTTGCTATTGTATGTTGCTGAAGGACCTGCATCACGCCCTATTTGCTGTGGCACAACAAATTCGGCAGTGTTTCGGTCTGGTGTAAACAAAGAACTCGCGTTAATATTAATCAGTTTGTCGAATAACTTGATGAAAGTATCACAAGACCACATATAGTACTAAACAGCTACACTGCATTAATAATAGCCAGTATTAAATACATTGTTTTGTTATTTATGCTTCTGGTTTCTTGCTCATCGCTATGAATGAATCGCCAGTTAGGCCTACTGGAATTAAACCATACTCCATAGCAACACTTTCCTGGTAGTTCAGAAAAAAATTCAGCAAAATTAGCAAATATTAAACTCGATATAAGGCAGACAATACGAAGTGAATACACGAATGTCATGTACGGTAAATGTAATGGAAAATATGAGTGTTTAATGGAAAATAAGTAGATTATCAAGACTTGTATAGGTAGGAAATGTTATTATACTGACCGAACATACTCAAGCCTTGCGAGGGATGCTGATGACGTTGCGTCGAAAACATGTTTCATTTCTTAAAGACTGCGAGGACCCCAATTACTCGGTAACTATAAGTTAGTGTCACCCTTTCAAACCCTTATTCTGGACCGTTTAAACTCCTTACAGATGTATAAAAAAAGATAGATCCAGGGGGACTGTGTTCAATTACAGCCAGTCCATGCAACGTAGGGCACGTGCTCTTCGATTCTCGATTCAGTGGTTCCTGGATTCAGTAAAATGCTAATCAAGCAAGCCAATTCCAAGGAAACGGAACAAGCAAGTCGTTTTCATTACGTAGAAAAGATGTCATTTCAACTCATAGCTTGCTAAACAAAACCGATCATCAATATAGTTAGTTTTGCATGCCTGAGTATGTCAAACATTACCACTGGTTAGCTAGTTCGTCAAACATTAACATTTCGGACCTTTACTACTACACTTATTATGTACAGTCAGTAACGAAGATCATGTGAGGCTTGACCGTTTAGATATTCTTAATTTGACCAGTCCTGAAATGGTAAGTAACTAGTAGAGAATAATCCTTTCGCGAGTTTCATAGTATTGGGGGACAGAAATAAGATTTATTCATTTGAGCAGAGTTAGCGAACACTAACTAGGCCTCTTCCACATCCTCGGCATTGCGTACCTAGTATCGACTCTGCAGTAGTCGCATTGAAAGTGACGTTAGAGTCTCATCCGTTTCTTTCAGGTTGACTTCAAGGCAGTGCAGAGTTCAGTAATTAGTTAACTTGGCTTTTCCATTTTTCGGTATTCCGCATGAGTACTGTTGCTTCGTTGCTAGACTGTTAACCCTTTCCCAAACCCTATACAGCTAACGTTTAATGAAAAAATATTTATTTTTATTTCACCATTTAAATGATAGAATTTATACAGACGTCAACTTCGTTGACTTTTAAGTTTAATGGCTAGCGCCACCGCATGCTGAATAGCCAACTTGTTTTAGTGCTTCAGTATTTTCCCGTATTTTGCACCAGTGTCTTTATAGCCAGGCACAGCACCCGTTTAGTGGGCCAGTGTTCCTTTTTTTAACAAACTAATGTCGTTCCCTGTTGTTTATACAATTTCTATGATAAGTATTGCCCACCAAACGCAATGTGTTATTCCAGAATCCACCCAATGTAGCCAGTTCGCGACGTTCATTTAGCAGGTTGACGAAAAAGGTGTCAGACATTGATAACATTAGTTATGCATCTACGCACTTTTCCTTAATTAAAGCCAGCCGTAGTCATATGACTCCAAAGAGTTTAATTCCCAAAATATACAACAGCCTGCTAAATTTATGTTATACTGGATTATCACTCAACTGGCCACCATCCCTGAATAATAAAAGACAACAGTCCTAACTCCACTAATAACACATTGGGTAACACCAACTTGTTAACAGGTTATGAAGGTATCAAATAAGCTGCACAGTACTTTTATTTAACTGGCTAGAACAGTAACTGCATTGAAGTCAGGACGATTTAAATCCAGGTAACTGGTTTCAACAACAGCATGATGGCCAGTTCCCGCAATGTTGCAATCTAATTAGCAAGTTAGCTTGCTAGCTCGCAATATCCGTCTCTGAATCTCTCATATCAGTTATCTCTGCTGTGACGTTCACTATACATCTCGTTTTTAATTCTACCTAATATAACGTCTAGTCCCTACAACCACGCTTTTATCCAGAAAATAAAACACCAGAATTCCATTACCAACGAGGACGCATAAACAAATACATCAACCAGACTGCAAGGCGAATGACCCAAACGGCTCAGTATCACGCTTTTCTGAAGTTCTTAAGACAACGCGTTTTTACAATCTACAACAACACATACACATGATACATATTCAGAGATAAAGATCTGTGCAATGCCGGCTTAACTGTACATCTAAACAACGGATATTTAGGTCCAGTGCAAGCTGTCTGCAGGTTACTCAATGTTATTATTTCCCCAAAGCGACACGCACAATACTCCCTCCAGTCAGGTCAGGCTTTGGTCTTAGAAAGTCACATAATTGACTCATTCGCTCTTCATAAACATTACGCTCTCATTACATTGCCTCTCGTTATTTCCCTGCCCCGCCCACTACCCCTGTGAAAACAAGGCTGCCCCCACTGAACTGGATAAGAACTGCCCCTTTCCGTAGTGCTCTGATCTCAGAATCACGTGAGACCAGTGAACGTTCCGCCCCCTCCCTGGGTAAGAAAATAAACATCGTCCCGCTGATTGGACACTATGGCTTAGGAGTAGGACTGTCAATCATATGTAAATTTGACAGTTGTTGTCCTACTGGGCGTAACGTATCGACTGGGGAAAACGCAGATGCAGCGGTCAATCCAGGCTGTGAAAGAAACTTCCACAGAATATCTGGATAGTGGCTTTTCGCTGCTTGACATGCGCTTGACATGAGTCCCATTTTTGATCAAGTTTTGATCCAGAACACCCAATTGAACTAGTGTTTCATGCATTTCACATAATTATGCCCAGCTGGTAAGCATTAAATGACAGTTCTAAATGGATTTGAGAGCTGGCAAGTACAAAATAACCAAACAACAGAGCAAAACAAATTGAAAACTCAGCCTATCCCCGAATGCTTGAAGTGCAACAATGGTTCTAACCACACGATGGCACTGCAAACGGCATATATTATCTTATAACGTTGTAACTTGTACCTCAGGCAAATCAGCCTTGAAGAAAAGTAAAATCACCACGCACTAGGTCAGCGTTTTCAGCACAGAGGAGCACCAATTAAGATACCCCAGAGCAACCAAGCATGTCAAAGCCAATATATTTTAAATACATTAAAGTCTGTTTGCTTTTCATTTTTTCCAGTTTTACCTTTAGGTTTTGTTGTCAACTTGAGTTGTTGATTGTCTGAAGTCACTACTTGCACTGCCATGAAACTGATGCATGTAATAGTTTCCCTTGTGTCTCAATGTCCCTTTTCTTGATATCACATAGTGTGATTTCCCCATTATGTCATTAAAGACCTATATTCTTGTCTTTTGTAAAAGCCAATGAAACAAAGATCATTTAAGTTACTTAGGGCCTTTCCCAGAGTTCACCCAAATGGAACAGACAGAGAGCATATATCCAAGATTCCCTTTATCGTAGGCACAATTTGTAAGTTTTGCCAGTGAAATGCTACACCCATCTAAACTGTCAGTCATTTGATCAGTGGCTTATGTTGCCTTCAGAGTCATTTCACCTGCAGCGTTATTAAATATCTATGAGAGGAAAGCGATCGATTATTTCATGCCACTCAAACACTGCAGGGCTGTTAAGTGGCTCATCCTGCTAACTGCTACTCGGTGTAGGGCACCCCTGGATGTGTTATTGAACGGTGATTGTATCATTGTCGCTGGCACCCTGACAGGCGACGTGGAACTGGCCATGATCTCTACCCACATTGGGCCTCAGTCCTCTGTCTCATGACGCAACAGCGACCCCTCTGGTCAGGTCAAACGGGCGCCTGAAGTCTGTCTGCAGCAGCTACACATTTAAGCCGCGTTTCCACCGCAGGAACTATACCCCGGAACTAGTAACCTTTTGAGGAACTCAGTGCGTTTCCACCGCAGGAACTAGGGTCTAAATTTAGTTCTGGGGGCTTTGTTTTACCCCCCAAAACGTTCCTGCTCGGGGGGTAGTACTTTCCGAAAGTACAGGAACCTTTTGGGTGGAGCTTGCAGCGCTGAACTTTTCTGATTGGTCGAGTACTCGTAGCATTTGTGTTGTATTTATTTTCCGCCATTACCCGCCATGTTTGAAAATATGCAGCGGCAAACCAATTTATTTTCATAATAACTTCAAATCAAACTTGTATGTTATGCGGCGCAGTAGCCTACTTTTGATTATAGCCTGTCAACGTCTTGGAATTATAACGTGTGCTCTTCTGTTCTTTTCTTGCTTTAGTATTCGTTTTATAAAATGCTAAGCATTCGTGCTGGGACAGCATATTACGAAGGCTACCAAAACATTCAAACGGATTAATTCGGTTGCTGAATATTTTCTTCCGGATTTTCTTTGTTAGCCCGTTGTAATTGACTCAAAACGTTTGATACAGTTATGTGAGGTATGCGGTAGTTCTGCATAATTAACATTGGTGATACAGTACAAGCAAACTGGAAATCACCTTCCGCACTTTTTATCCGGGTAAAATAACAGGTTAATTCTAGTAATCTTCCCTTTAGCTTTTTCAGACTGCCGTAATTTTACTCAATTTTACTGCCATTTTTCAATTCCACGAAAAGACCAGGAAGACTATGGACTCATTTATGGTGCATGGTTCGCATCTGGAGGGCACACTTCGCTGCTCGGCTAGCAGTAACTTCGAAGGAAAGCAAACGGTGGCTGTACCACTACTAATTTACATTTTCACGCAAGTCCGAGTTTTCGTTCTATTCTTGTCATTTTGCGATTAGCCTATATGGAATTGACGACGAGAAAGTAATAAAACAGCAAATTGTTTACAACGTGTGCATGTTTTCTGCTGTTAATTAATGTGTTTGAGAGGATATATGAAAATCAATAAATACAAAAGTAACCATATATAGTCATTGTTGGTAACCCGTTGTATATATATGTGGAATAAACCCCTCCGGGCTGTCCCGGTTATTAGAAAATAATGTAGGCTACTTCGGTGGTAGTATGGGGTTACAGAAGAAATCATATGACAGATGGACCGACGACAACGTCAGTGGGCTAATTTGCCTAATCTTCGCGGTACTTTAGACCCCGGTGGAAACGCAGACAACCATTGGCTGAAGGAACCTTTTAGTTCCTGGTAAAGTAGTTCCTGGGACTGAAAGTTCCGGGTAATTTTGGTGGAAACGCGGCTTTAGTCCCAGACAAAAGTGCACACTTGCCTCAGACCAGAGTGCATACTTGCCTCAGACCAGAGTGCGCACTTGCCTCAGACGAGAGTGCGCATTTACCTCAGATCAGAGTGCATACTTGCCTCAGATCAGAGTGCATACTTGCCTCAGATCAGAGTGCATACTTGTCTCAGACTAGAGTGCACACTTGTCTAATGGACAGGCCTACTAATACAATTAGGAATCTAAATTTTGTAGACACAAAACAAAAAATTGGATAAAATAATGTACCTTCTCATTTTTTGGTGTCGGGAACAATTCTGAATCCTACTCCGAATAAATGGTCATATTAAAACGTAATGAAGACAATTTTCTGCTGGTGACTTCCCATTTGACATTTCTTGATTATTACACAGAAAATAACCAAATTATGAAATGTCAAAATTCTAAAAATACAGCAGACTTAGAGTCAGGCTTTTCATTTGCAGTTCCTTTGTGCTACAGTTATTCCTACATATAATTTCAAAGGTATTAAACTGCCAGGCACTGTGGCTCGACTAATCCAACTATTTGTGATAAAAGCCATACCATATGGCTTATGAAAGAGCAAATGCCCACTCGTTTCTGCTAACAAGTACGAAGTCCACTAATCACAAAATAAAAAGGACAGAAAGAGTGCAAATAAACATGTTTGTCTCTCTGAATGTTGCAGGAGTGAATAAACATGTTTGTCTCTCTGAATGTTGCTGTCCGGTACAGACTAGTCCATACTGGTACAGATTTGTAGCTGGATTCACAAACATCACACAAATTAATAATTGTTTCTTAAAAACAACAGAATAAAATGATTTTCCAGCAGGGAAATCATTTTACCATTGTCAGTACATGGCCTCGTACACTCAAACAGACGCCCGTCTGTGACAGAGTTAAAGTTTACAGCATCTGTCCGTCACCAAATGTCACCCTGCCCTATTAAAAAAGGAAAGTGGGAAAGAGGCGCTGTGATTTTATCACTGACAATAACAAACCAGCATCATAACAAATAACAAAACCTTTTATCATTTTCATACTGAATCATTCACCTCAGGCCCGACAGACTTACACACAGAGCAGACGCACACGCTCAGAAAAGCGCACCCAGCTTATGTAAGAACGCGCTCGCCTGAGAATCGCGTAAAAGATTACACCCTCCGCCCCCGCTGAACTGAGCAAATGACGCACTCGGAACCAGCGCAGCCCCGTTTCCATCGGACGGTCCAGCGGCGAGGCCTCTGCTTCGCCTGAACCCGCGCGGCTCAGCGCGCGCCAGCCTAAGTGCAGCCGCCCGGAGGACGCAGCCGGGGCCAAACCGTGCCGGTCACAGTGTGTGCGTTTTCTCCTCACCGCCCCTGACCGCTACATAAAGTTCGCTGTTTGCGTGTCTGCTTTTAAAATAGACCGGCGCAAGCGTCAGACATTAGCTGAAACCACAGGGCAGGAGCAGGAGCCGACTTGTGACTACAGGAATTTTTTCCAGACCAGCTCCTGATCTGAAAAGATTTTCTTTTTTGAAAACACAAAGCAGCCTTCTAAAGCACAGGTTAGGCAGGCTAAGCAAGGCCTACACAGTAAGGCATGAGGCACACGGGCATATCCACACATGTGCATGCATACACACACACACACACACACACACACACACACTATCCATATGCATGCACACACACCCAATCCACACATACGCATCCACACACAGCCAATCCAGACATGCGCACGCACGCACACACACACACACACACACACAACCAATCCAGACACATGTATGCACACACACACACAGAATGAGTTTGGGAGGGTTGGAAATTGAGGGGGGAAATGGGTGGGAAGGAAAAATAGCAAGGAGAGCAAAAATAGACCACAAGTCGTTCTGCGCACAGAGAGAAAGGGGGTGGAGAAGGAATGGCTATGAAAAAATGTTTTTTCCCTCTGTTGCCATGATCAAAGAGAATGAACTGACTCACTCAGCTACACACAATTTATTACCTACATTCATCATTTCAAACAGGTGCTTTACATGTTGAACAAAAGAAGGAATGTATACACTCTGGGAATACTGGAAATAATCTTTACACCATATGTGGAAACACACCAAATACCAGGTACAAATGCTTTGAAATAGGCATATGTGATTACTCAGAGCAGGGGTGTAAACTGATATTCAAACCTACAAAATATAAGTGTACATTAATCTAACAAGTGTACACAATGAAAAGGGAGGCTTATCTCCATCTTCCAGTCAGAGTTTGCTTGGAGCCCTGGCTTCCAGCCAATTAGAATCGAGGAAATACCAGTCTCAGAGGAGGCTGGCAGTCTGGGAACCCCCTTAAAATCCTGGAGTGATTGGGTCCCTACACTGGCACTTAGACAGTGAGTCAGGCTCACTTCGAGGGTAATTGTGCATGCACTAATGATGAAAGATGGCTTTGGCATTATGACTAATTACCAGCCAACTGTGAATGAAGAACCAGTCCCGCAGGTCTGCTTGATCGAAATACGCCATTTTCAACAATGCAGATGAGAAGCTTCACACAGCTGTTGTAATGCACATCTCTGCCCACTGGACGGCAGTATTGGTCTGAGGAAAAAACTGGCAATTCAGGGACAGGAATGGAGAAATGCCAGATTACTCACTATTTAAAGAATGAAATACTCATTTCTGCTTGCCCACGAGATACCAGATTAAGCTCTTCAGAATAAAGACTCAATGTTGCACTGGAGAAAAATGAAAACAGATATGTTAGTGAATACAGCCAAGAGATTTCCCCTCATACCACTGATCTGTAAAAGACAGGAGACCTTGAAGTTGAAGCCAGTGGTGGCGTAGACCACATTGTTCAAAAAGGCAGCTGCAATACATAAATAAATAAATCATCTTATGCGATATTTTCCAAAAACATAAAAAGCAAATGGGGGCTAATAAATGGTCAAGCAGTTTATATGTGGAGAGAAAATGAAGAGGAAGCCAAGAGGGAAGGAAATATATTCTTAGACATTCGACATGGAGAACTTCGTCTCTAAGTTACAGACTTTGTTATGGCGATACATATTATTTACACACCTCTTCGTGTGTTTCCACGGTTCTTAAACCCAGGCTGCATGTTAACACAGTAGGCTAACGCACTTTATTGTGCGAGAGCAGTAATTCCCCTTTTCGACTGCCAGGTTGAAACGAAATGTCTTGCCCTGGTACGGCTGTCCCTTTTTTACACCGTAAAACCAAGTGTAAAGTGAGCGTAGTGTCAACGGAAACAAAGCTCTACACCTCACAGCGGTTGATATTATGTGATTTGCTAGCGATGAGAAGACTCAACCTTTAAATCACGTTACCTTTAGTCGACTCATGATTAACCGTGTCCGTGCTCCTTTAAGACACACGTACTATGTGTGACGGCTAGGCCTATATCGACGGATAGCTAACCTAAAGTTTCATTAATCACTTAAAGTATGAATAGCTGCGCACTTGTGGATCGCACCACTCTGACGAGATTTGATGATAAATTTACCTCAATAAAAGCTACTTGAGCGTCTCGCGCTTGGTCTTGGGGTCTCGGCGTGTCTCTTGGTTTTTCTTCCAGCTGCACTCTGTTAATGAGGCTACAATGAGCTGCTAACGGAATACTGATATGGATTTGCGGTTATTTATGCACCGGCTTAGCCCTTTGCTTCAGAACACATTTTCAACCACCTCTAACAGAAGTATAAAGGTACTTTGTTCATTTCTATTCATTGGAGCCCCTTAAATTAGCAATGCAGACAATTATTTGTTTATTGAGAGTAATTTGTTGTTCAATGGTGTCTAGAAATTCGACAACTAATTATGCCTATTTGAGACATGCGCCGAAGTGGCAGATAAAACAACATATTGAAGAAACGCCTTTACACTTCATTAAACCACATACACCCGTTTCTTCCATGGTAACTTTAATGCAGACTCAAATAAATGAAGACAGAAATAAAATAAAGATCAGTATTCAGCTAGCTGCTCAATCAAAGCCCAGTGACCGTGAGCTCCGCTGGAAGCAAAAACAGCACACAGAGAAGGCTCAAGAAGCAGGCCCGCGCAGAGCGGTCCAGGCAGAGCTATCTAGGCCTAACACACTGTCTGATAAATGGACAGCGTACAACTGCGTCTTCCTTTTGTCTGTTACTTACGTGTCTGCAGTGACACGTTCGCTTGTTTTGCGCACACGGAAGTTATATGTTGTACAGTATTCTTAAAAAGTCTGGGTTCTACGGCGGAAAACCCAAGCTAGCCTGTAAGACTGGCCCACTTTTTAGGTTCTCCTAGGACACAGGCACCCGTCTATCTCTAACAAAGGCCAATGCGCGCAGTTTGTAATGTTCCCATGGAAACGCCAGACATGTGGCAGTCACACATTTCTGCGGATTGGTGAGTGACAGATGCACTTACAAAACACAAAAAAGCATCTTTTTTTCCTGCTGGTCCCCACACTATCTGTTGAAAATGTAGTGAACAGGCCAAGAGATGAGCACTAATCGGTTTCGAACAGGGAGCCCAAACATGAAAGTAACTCTCGTTTTGACTAATTGGCCCTTCCCCTCAGAGCAGGATTTCTCCAGTTTGTGAGGTCAACCTGCCTTAAACAGACAAAACTTACGAAAGGTTACAACAAAAAGGTTGGGCATAAAGGTTTAATTATACCGCCCAGTAAAATTGTTTTGCTTGAAGACAATCAGCATACATTTGAAGGAGGAATTCAAGGTTGCGTGAGCATTCTGCGTTCCGGCACCGAAGACGACTCGCATTTGTAACGCCGATTATTTATACGTGCTATGTAAGCCTCCGGGATGCAGAATTATGCTTCACGCTCGGATGTGGAAGAGAACGCGAGGCCACAGCAAATGCAGATAGCTTGGCAACACACAAAAGCAGGTAGCAGAGCTTCTGGTTTCTTCTAGAACGTCAGTGCCTCACTAACGCATCAGATCAGGACAGATTACGAACGTCTTCTCTTCTGAAGCCACCGCACCAAAACGACACTACAGCATGCTAGCACTTAATCTAACTTTACCATTAGTTTTATATTGGTAATACAGTAAAATTGCTGCACAGTGCAATGCTGCTATTAATAGACGGAAAGGCAACCGATTTACTGGAACTGTACTTTGGTTTAAAAAGTGTGACGGCTTTTCACAGAGGGAGGTTTACAAGTATAACAGAATTATGTTACTTGATAATGACATGTATTTCACTTTTTATCCAAGGACCCATTTTAAGATTTCCCAAGATGTAATGTTGCAACTAGAAAATATGAACTTCATTGTTACTGTTCATTACATATAAAAAAAGAATTCTCCTTGTTACTAATACCTTTAGCACATGCAAAACCAATGATTGGTCATGGTATTCGTTTTGCACCAATCATTGGTCATGTTATTAGTTTTGCCTGTTCTACAAGGTTTTGCATGTGCTAAAGGGTCCATAACACTTAAAGGCTTGAATAGAAATTTAAATCTGGTTTCAGAGAACTGCTTTTATTTTTATCATTGTGATTTTTTCACGTGATATCCTAGCAGCTAGGGCTTAGCTCAACTCTGTCATTCAAATGTCTGAAGCAACCCACTGACAAAATTGTATTTATACTGCATTACCTTCTGCTCAGTAAATCAGATGCGGCAGCTGGCCATCAGCCTGTGACTGTGGACTTATACTTTATGTGGATCAGCTGACTTGGCGGCTCAGTGAATATGATGATCTATCCAGATGATGTTAGTAACAGTGAAGAGCGTAGATAAAAACAAGTCATTTCACAAAAAAAGTACAACGCAGATACCCTCCCCTGTGATTCCAGAGTGAATGCAGTTCTCTGTGGTGTGTTCACATACACCAATCGAAGCTGCATTTGGCACTGCCTTCAAGGAAGCTCAGGCAGATGTAATATTTACCTTAATACCGCCAAATGTAAAGCTTTCTGCACATCCCTGCCACCTGAGAGCTAACACCCAAAGATTCCAGAAGAGATGAGAAAAAAGTTTACATACATTAGTCTGGAAAGTGTTACAAAGCCATCTCAAAGGCTCTGGGACTCCACCGAACCACATTGAGAGCCATTATCTCCAAATGGAGAACAGTTGAGAAAGTAGTGAATCTTCAGGAGTGGCTGATCTGCCAACATTTCTCCAAGGGTACAGCGACAACTTATCCAGGCAGTCACAAAAGATCCCAGAAAACAATACAAGGAACTGCAGGCCTCTCTAGCCTCAGCTAAGGTCAGAGTTGATGACTCCACAATAAGAAAGAGAAAAGCAGAATTATCCCCAAGCCTTTTGGGATAATGTTCTATGGACACATGAGTCAAATGAGGAACTTTCGCGGGTGTGCTCACACACGGGTCCCATTATGTCTGGTATTAAGTAAATACAGCATTTCATTAAGAACATCATACCAACAGTCATGCAGGGTGGTAGTAGTGCAATGGTGTGGGGATTCTTTGCTGCCTCAGGACCTGGACAACTTGTCATTATTGAAGGAACAATTAATTCTGCTCTGTACTAGAAAATTCTCAAGGAGAATGTTCAGCTATCTGGCTGTGAGCTGAAGATAAAGCGTAATTAGGTTATACAGCAAGACAATCATCCAAAACACAAAACCAAGTCCACATCTGAATGCCTGTTTTGAAGTGGCCTAGTCAAAATCCTGACTTGAACCCAATAGAGGTGCTGTGGCAGGACCAGAAAGGAGGAGTTCATGCTTTAAAACCTACCAACCTGTCTGAATTAAAGCAGTTCTGCAAAGAAGAGTGGGCTAAAATTCCTCCACAGCGACGTGAAAGACCGATATCAAATTATAGCAAGCGTCTGGTTGCAGTTATTGCTGCTAAAGATGGTGTAACCAGTTATTAAGTTTACTCTTTCACATGGGTGATTGGGGTGTTTCATCACTTTTTTTCATTACATAAATGAAAAAATAATTTTAAAAAAATGTTTTGTGTTTTGAGGTTCCCTTTGTCTAATATTACATTTTTTTCAAAAGATCTGAAATCATTCAGTGTGACAAATATGCGATAACACAGGACATCAGGAAGGGGGGAAAAAATCTTTTTTTTTAACGGCGCTGTGACTCCCGTTTGACGGCTGGCCGGCGCCTGTGACGTGCCTCAGCTTTACGCAACGCTAATCTGGCCGTACCGAAGGCCCGCGCGGGTGTCAGACCCCCCGGGAAGAGAGAGCAGCTCGGGGAGGACAAAGGGACCGGCCGGTCGTTAGCGCCGCTCGGCCCGCGCCGCGGAGAAGGGTCGCAGCCGCTGGCGGACGGGGGCGGGGGCGGGGGAGGGGGAGGGCACGCGCTCCGGCCGCGAGCGCGGGATACGGGGGCGCAGCGCCCACTCGCCAGCCCGGACACGAGGTCTCGGTTCATCCCTGTTCACGGCCAGAAGCAGCGGCTCGCAAGCGCTCCGGGTGTCAAAGGCGAGAGACAAAACCACTTTCCCCTAATAGCGATTCGCATCTGCAAGTCGCCCGACTAAATTCACTTAAGCGCTTGCCTCTGCTTGCTATGTCTGTATGTGAGCATGTGTGTATTGTGTGTGTGTGTGTGTAATGTTTATGGTGTATGCATATATCTGTAAGCTATAATGAGTGTATGTGAGCATCTGTGTATAAGGTGTGTGTGTGTGTGTGTGTGTGAGAGAGAGAGAGAGGGGGAGATTATGTGCAGTCATTCTGTATGTTATACTGAAAGGAAGAAAGAGCAGGAGATGACAGGCAGGGTAGCGCTTTGCCCAGTGCTAATGGCTAGAAAGGTGATGAAGAAATGAAGGGAGAGAAAAGGAGAGAAGACTTCTTCACTCCCCCTCCCTCTCTCTCTCTCTCTCACTGTTTATACTGATAAACCTGCTTTCCTCCTTCCATTTTGAATACTAATTATCTCTTCTTGTCTGTTAAAAAACAATCCAAGAGTTCCAACACTATCTCAAAATCTTTGCTCTTCAAATATGCTTTACAGAACATATTAAACAATATTAATAACATTGTGTAATATCACTGCCTTATTCCACCACTACAAATAATCAAAAGTATACAAAGACTCTGGTCTTTATTATTACACTTACATTTCTCTCTCACACTCACTCACTCACCCAGTCAAGGCCATCATAATGACTCTGGCACAAGGCCATTATAATGAATCTGGCCATTCATACCTGATAACAAGCCTCTCTCTCTCTCTCTCTCCACCCTCTGTCTCTCTCCCTTTCTCTCTCTCTCTCTACATGTCTGGGCAGGTCTGAGTCAGACAGTTTGTCAATGTTCCTTTTCAGTTTTACTGAATTGCAGTTTTAACCCTCCCACTACCTTGCACTCGGATACACACAGATCTATATAATCGCAGGAGGTCGCGACATTCAGAAACTCCCACCAAACAGCTATTATTACACACATACAGACAGGCGCTCGTTCGCCCTCTCGCTCTCTTTCTCTCGCCTATCTTTAAGGGGATTTCAGAAGGTCAATGTTCCATTTTTCAAGCATGTCTGTGCATATCCACTGCAACACGCACACACACACACACACTAGGTTCTTTACAGACCCACTTGCACTCAAAGACACTGAAGCACTCATTCGGCATGTACCTAATTTGAATATGCAAATTTAAAGACTGCCACTTTTTTTAACACTTTGCATCACCCACCATAGAAGTGAACTTCAAAAGCAGTTAAGAGATGTTTTGAGTAAGCAGGGCAGGGATTGGCTCCTGGCTGCTGTGCGTCAGGCCATGAAAAATTCCTGTGCTGGTGCTGTGAAGAGTGGGAACGCCCGTGTGAGTCAGGAGTGAGAGGATGTGTGTAGGTAAACGGGAGGGAAGGGTGGCCTTCCCTCCGTCAGAGCCACCAGATGTGCTGCAAGCATTAAGCCAGGCCAACGGTGAACTATCAATCCAACATACAGTCTCTCAAAAGCCACCTGGTAGAAAGGTGATAGCGGAAAGGCATTCGGTTTTGTAACATAAACAATAGCTTAGATAGATCCTAAATTAATCCAAGGTCTTGTTTTATATTATATTAGGGGTGTCGGCACCAACTGTGGGTCAATACTAAATAATTTGGAGTGAGAAACTAGCGCTCTATTAAGAGAAATACGGCTGAAGAGAAACTAGCCCTCCACATTCAGAGACATGCATGTTCAATGTAAAAATCGGGCATGTCTATGCTGCTACAGGAGTGCCCTGAAAATGGCTTGTCTCACTCTAAGCAGGGTCCTGCATAAAATGTCCAAGGTGGCCAGCCTAAGTGTTTTTTTTTCAAGCCACATAAGCCGCCTATGAAATCATGCAAAAAATAAAATAAAATAAAATAAATATCTTAAACAATTAGAAATGCTCCCTGCAGTTATTGGATGCACAAACACAAAGGAAGAGGTTGAGGGTAATATTATGGTGTCATTTTTTTTCAGTTTCCTATGAATGATGCAGAAGAAATGGGTGGCATTTTTGAAAAGCCAGCCATGGCCACACTGGCAAGATCAAACACCCTCTTCTGCAGTGACCATTTCACAAAGCCAGACAGCTCTCCAATTTATAACCAGAGACTTCTTGGTTTGGCCAGATTCCTGAAACTTGCTGCTGGGGCTTATCACGGTTGAGGCTCCCCATTCTGCCTCATACATAAACAGTCATATTTGACCGATTTTACTCATAAAAGCCATTCTCTACAGGTAGGCTAGATGTAGCCATGCTAGCCACGTGTGTCCGTTTACTTGCGGGTGGTACGTTTAGGGAAGCGTTTAGGGTCAAAATGGGGTGGCAGGCGATCCCAACCACACCCATATAATCCTGAGGTTTTTTTCTATACAGATTTTATGTCCGATGTGAAATGTGTGTTATTATAGTTATTAGCATTACTTTGAATAGATAAGTGGTGGATCTGTAGTGAATCCATTCCTCAGTGATAATTTATGATTATTAAACTATTTTCAGCTCCTTTACAGTCACTTTAAATAACACTAAGGTAGCATTTTTGAGGATTCATTAGGTTAAAAATGTTATATTGTACCCCAAGTTTGAGTGACATACTGCACCAGTAGAATGACCCTTACAATGTGTTAATCATTCAGTATAGGCTTTATTTACCTCTGAATTCTGGCCCTCACACTCACTAAATATTTAAATTCCAAATGTAAATTTTGCCACGCGTTTCATTTTTTCATAGCCTACATCTCAATGCATTGTCGTGGTCATTTGAAGACTTCACTGAATTTTACACTCCAAATGTAGCTAAATATGGGGAGACGACTTGACAGTGGCAGGACTGGACCGACTGGAGTTGCTGTCACACACAGTCACCAATCTAAGCCCTATTTTGAGCCAGGACGCCCCTGTCTAGGGTGTTCGGAGGATACAGAGGAGTAAGAAATACAATGTGAACAGGCTCATCTGTCTCAGCAACTTGGGCCAGTCGTGAAAGATCATCCATTCAAAATGAGGACATTGAAAACGGTCTGGCGTGTTTTTGGGGCAGCCGGGTTCTTAAAAACGGTTTGCTTTTTTCCAGTTTTTTTATGAATTTGGTCTTGTTCAAAGAAAGCTTCTAACTTTTTTAATAGATCATTAAATATGACAGACAGGTTCATTGATACATAGTCTGATTGGGACAAGCTTAGCACAAATCAATTCCTGTTTTTATACTCAACCCATTAGGAAAAGTTTGAACCTTAAAATTCAATTTATACAAAATGGAGAAATTAAAGTCAGTATTCAGCTTTTCTTCCAGATGCTCTGATGTTATTTGCATCTCTAAACATTTTTAATAACCTGATTTTTGTTTCCAAACATTCACAAATTATTAGGGGAAAACATGTGCAATATATTAAAGTGCGTTAGGCCCTATGTGTTTGTATTTCTAGCCAGAGCATTTTTAATGTCACAACTATATTGCTAAACTGTTAAACGCAAATGTGCTCATGAAAATTAACAGCTCAACGGTCAGCTCACCTGTCATGAATTACAGGTTATTAGCTTGACTGCAGCTTGGTTACACTCTCCTGTTCGCATTAATTTCTTTTATAAGAGCAGGACTGTCATGCTAATTGTTTTCCATTCCCAGGTATTTCCATATGGTGGTTGCATTTTTTTTACGAAGTGCCACAGAAAAGTGTCTTTAAAGGGAATATGCAACAAGCACCTTTTCAGCGGTGTTTCAAAAATGACACAAGAAAAGCTTTCTTATAACCAAGCTCCCCAAAGGACTCTTAAAATACCTCTCGGCCTATAACAAGTTCTGCAAGGTGGACTACCGCACTTTCAGGAGCTACTGATTACACTCCGTTGCGAACTGCAAGAGCCAAGTGATTGCAGATGAATTTAAATTGGCTGCGTCAACGGTTTCCGGGATTTACTTTCAAACCGTGTAGAATGCTTGAAACCAGACTCTGGCAGTGCCAGTCGGGGCCAGGGGTCATGTGGGCCGATGATGCAAATGAACTGCAGCGCCACCCGCTTGCATCAGCAGCCTCAGCCGCACAGTCACCCGTCGGCCTACCGCACGCTTCGCAGAGCGAAAACCTACGATCGCCTTCACGCTCCAAAACTGCCAGAGGACATCGCCTCCGAGCTGCAACTGGGTTTCGCAAACTCGGCTAATGGCTAAAAAATATCAAATTTATACATTTATCATTCGTTTGTCCAGATGAGAAAAAAAATCTTTTCAAGGAAGTCCTAGCCAAGAGGTCGCAGCACACAGCATAAAATACAACCCAGCATAGTACAGTAGAAACCACAATCATAAAACACAAAGAGTCTTAATGAGCTTACGGGTGGTCACCTACTGTACGGATCCTTATCTGTCATAGCAACGGCACGCGTCAGCATATAGCCTACGTCAGTAACAAACTCTTTAAAAAAAAACATAGGAATGAAGTGCAGTCGCTGTGTCCCTTTCAGGAGCGCCAAATGCACAGGGCACAAGAACTCAAATCCATCTTCCCAAAATTCAGTGGTAAGGGCAAGGAACAGCAATATATAGCAATAAAGAATAAATAATAACAGGTATAAATCACGAACGCGGCGCGCACACTTGTGTAACACCCTCTGGCCGCCGGTGCGCTGAGGAGGCCTTGCATCAGTTCAGAGGAAATGAACAGCCACCGCTGACGTCTTCTTTAATTCACTGCAATGCCATTACTTCATTACCTCAAAGCACGATACCTCCTCGCACAAGCGCTACGGTGCTATCAAATATCCAGGCCTGATGTCCTGAATACCCTGAGAAGCTGTGGCCTTCATTTCGCATGATTCAGGCTGCAGAGCAAGTGAATTCGCGAAAAGCTCTGGCGTAGGGACTTCCTTTCAGCCGACTGACCTGTTCAGTATTAATCAGTATGACGGTCACATGTTGAGGGAGAAACGGTCTGTAACTGGCCACTTTAAATGTGGAGTCCACCTGGCATGTGGAAGATCAGCTCTAATAAAGAACACACAACTGGTGATACTGCTCAGAAATACCAGTGCTCAGCGATCGAATCGACCCTCATAATCACTTTTTGTTGCCTGTGGTTGGAGGTGAAACTACAAACTCAGTGGTTTATTGCTTCCTGTATACTAATGCGCTTTTAAACACTTCTGCAATGCTCACACACACACACACAGCAAGAGGTTGCATTTATGTTATGAAGTATTGTTTTTTGAGGGAGTTATTCCTTTTTTGGAACCCACTTCCCTCTGCATACTGTATAATTTGAACAACAATATAGGCCTTGTATAATAAACAATATTTGTGAAAAAGATGATCAAAATGAATATCCCAAATATTTCTGTTTAATTTATTTGTTAAGTTTTTTATTTTATTTTTGCAGATTGCAAAGAATTTTCTTTTTGTTGTAACGTTTTTTTAAAAAAGCAGGTCAGACACAATGTTTAACCTTACTTTTAACAGGGACAACATAATTAACAATTAATTACCGAAAATAAAATACAGGCCTATTATACCTTTCTAAACACTGAATATCATATTATACACATCTAGTACATACATATGGGTGACAAATTAAATGAAAAACCAGAGTAAATGAGTGGAGAAACATAATGAATGCAAAGGCTTACATACAGGTGTACTGCATGACACAATTAAGCAAATAACACCCTATCATGTTCTGTGACATGTATAAAAATGCTGAGCAGGTCCAGCTGACCTTGATTTTGGATCAAGATGGCAAGAGAAAAAGACCTAAGTGACTTTGAAAGAGTGTTCATTACTGGGGCACGGGTGGAAGGAGCTTCAGTCACAAAGACTGCTCAACTGGCTAGTGTTTCAATAGGAATAGTGACTAAAGTGACATCGGTATTTATATCTATGGGAAAGACATCAGTAAATATGGTCGGAAATTGTGGTTGAAAGCGCAGATATGATGACTGTGATGCTCATGCATTAGTGTGATATGTAAGGAAAAAACAGAAGAGCAACTCTTCCTCAGATAACTGAGAATGTCAATGCAGGCCGTGATCAGACAGTGTCAGCCAGAACAGTCCATCAACAACTACATAGAAGGGATATTATAGTAGGGTTGCAGTGCATAAACCGCTCATTACAAAGACGAATGCACAATTGCAAGTTCAGTGGTGCAAAAGCCATAGGCACTGGTCTACAGAGATGTGGAAATAGTGATATAGTCAGATGAGTCATCGTTCACCATATTCTCGATAAGTGGGCGAGTGCATGTGTAGCGTGCACCAAGAGAACGGTACAGGCCTGAATGCTCGACCCCTACAGTGAGGTAGTCCGGTGGCTCTGTTATGCTGTGGGGGCATTTTCCTGGCATGGCTTGTGTCCACTTTTCCCCATTGAGGGAAGGGTCACTGCAAGTCAATACAAAGTTCTTCTGAGTGATCACCTTTACCCTATGATGAAACATTTCTATCCTGATGGACGTGGTCTTCTCCAGGATGACAATGCCCCCATCCACAGGGCATGAGGGGTCACTGAATGGTTTGATGAGTATGAAAATAATGAATCATGTGAATCATATGCTATGGCCTTCACAGTCACCAGATCTCAACCCAGTTGAACACCTATGGGAGACTTTGGACCGATGTTAGACAGCGCTCTCCACCACCATCATGAAAACGTCAAATGAGGGAATATCCTTTGGAAGAATAGTGTTCCATCTCTCCAGTAGAGTTCCAGAAATTTGCAGAATCTATGCCAAGGTGCACTGAAGCTGTTCTGGCGGCTCGTGGTGGCCCAACACCTTACCCAGACATTTTAAGTTGGTTTTTCCTTGAATACGTCACCCGTCTGTATGTATTCTGCTCATACACATATCTGGCTGACAGTTGGAAACATGAGGTTTAGCCACTTGTTTCATTTCACGCTGGTTTGATTGCTTGCAGCTCCTGGCAGTCAGGGCAGTCTGCCCTTTGGGTGCTGCCTGATCGCCCACACAAAAGAGGAGGCAATCAATGGGCCATTCAGCCAGGCACAGGCCACCACGCCGCGCCATTTCCATCCACCTCCAGCTGTAAAAACAGCCGGCGTCCTCCGTAATCCACCCTCCATATTTCATTCATCAGTACTGTGTGAGCCTTAGCAGTCTTGCTGGCAGATCTGGGAGGAGAAATAGGCCACCAGTCCAGGTGGGACCGTAACCTTAATGAACTGCAGCGTTTCCTGCCAGAGTTTTTGGGTGAGACGGCACCACCTACACATGCATACCTGCCCCATGACAAAGGCACAGAAGCTGCGCTCTGTGACAAACAGCTGCATCTGTACTCATAGGTAATATGAAAGTAATGAGCCTGAACTCAAATCGTGTGTTGCTCGGACAGAAGGCAGGGTCTAGGCCACATCATTCCTACACTTTATTCCGCATTTTATATCTCCAAGGAGACTATTAAGACAAGGTAATCGACCTCCGGACAGCCACTCCCATGACACTGACAATATCCAAATGTACCCCTGCCTTCGTACATATGTGAATATGCACTACAGAAGGTGTTCAGTACAAAGAAAAGGGGTACAGATGGATAAAGAAAAGAGCTTGCTGGATGTATTAAGCTTAAAATCCTGCTGGTTGTCATGCTAGAAGTTTTTTTTTTTTTTTGTAGATTTGTTTTTGGTCCCTCAATGCATGGATGCAGCCCGTTTGCCTTTGACTACAGTGACAGTAGGGCTTCCTCCCCTGCTTTGCTCCTGTAGTAAGGAATGTCCCCATCAATGACATCATCAGGAATGCACTTCCTGCCTGCCTCTGATGCGGAGTCAATATGTCCACATTCCTGACAGACCACATTGGGAGCTGATGGAAGGTTTAGTGCAGCTGGTGCTGGGGCTGAGGAAATGGCAGCCTCTCCACCTTACAGGGTAATCCACGGCAGCAGGAACATGTGCACAACCTTGTTTTGCCTTTGTATCCAATGTGTGGTAATTGGCTAATTTCAAGATGAGATGTTCTCATTGGCAGATGCAGCTACTGGACTTAAGTGGTACTGGACCATTTGTGATGATGCAATTGGCAGGAAAAAATGCAAAATAACCCAAGTTTGGGGTCCGTTTACATGAGGTTAAAAGGTACAGAAGTTAATGCTTTTAAGGGCTGAGAGTGCATGGCTCTCTCTCTCTCTATTTAATAAGAAGATATGCCCAAGAACAGGATATCCATCCATACACTTTCAATATTAACAGTGCCAAGCTATTTAACTGGCTTGTCCGTAGACTCTCTGCGATAAAACCTAAAGTATTTTTCCCCCACTTCTGCCAACTAACTACTAAGTACCTACTACCTAGTGCATACTGCTTAGCACCTACTAACTAGTACATTCTACCTCATAGACCTCATACACACCGACTAGTACCTACTATTTAGTACACACCACATAGAGCATACTACTTAGTACTTATTATTATTTTGTTTAGAAAATTGTGTTCACAACGGAAGTTTACAGAGTAAGTGTTGGAATGTGTTCTTCGTGCCACAGCAACACACCCAACATCACTGCAATACCAATACTACCTGTGAACCACCTGGTCCATCCTCTCTGCCAGTATGTACTGTATCAGAGGTTTCTGATGTGCAGATCGCCCGGCTACCTGGCAGTACCACCAAGCTCTGGAATGGCCTTAGCTTTAATGCTAAGTCTGAAATGCACTGGAAATGAACTGCCTGTCACATAAAATGGGCCGAGATATATATGCATAATTAACTCATCAATATATATTATAATGCACATAGACATACAGCCATTTTTTTCATTTGATTGGAAATAAATTATTTAATGGTGCTTTGGACCTGGATCTTGATCTGTCATTAACAAATAAATACAACAGTATGTGACTGCACTCATTATGCATTCAATTGTACTTATAAAAGATTCAGAGGGCAGATAGTTGGCCCAGATGAATAGAACCTGAATATGCCTTTCTCTACTTCTGTACCAGCACATTTTAATCCGTGCCTGTACGACGCTGGGGATATATACAGAGCTAAAGCTGTGAATCCAAAGTTAATTCGCCTCTGAAATGCGATCGATCCGAAGCGTTTATCATTATGTAGGAGTGGTTTCACATGGGCCAATAACATCCAAATTCAAATGTGAGGATACTGACATAAATGCGACCAAGTGTTTTTTAGCAACTGTATTCTGATCCAGAAGCTACCTGCTTATCCTCATATTCTCCTCCAATATCGATGCACTGCTGTTACCAATCTGGAAAAACAGTTTTGAGGTTGCAAAAAAGTATGCTCATTATGGATCCAGATATTTGAACTGGGTAAGGGTACAATATCTAGCAGTACTGGTCTGACCCAGGCATGGAGCAGGGAATGAAGTTTGGTTGTGGTACATGGAAATGTAGCACAACACTGCAACTACATCAGATTGGAAGCATTTACCCAAAGTGAAACCAAATTTTCTCACTCCTTGTTCTGGCTGAAATGGTATTAAAATGGCATGATATGTGTCCCAGAGGTAGAAATGTGAGGTTTGAGCATAAATGGTGTGCTTTTACTGAATAACAAAAGAGGTAGCCTAACTACTGCACTGCCGAAATGTCAATAGTTTCTCATTGTTTTTTCAACATGACCTTTGACCTCACACGCACAACCACGTTTCGGCTTCCGTAATACGAATCACACTTGAGGAAAACCTCCTTTTGGCCGACTCTGCAGCGTCAGAGCGGCCTTCGCTTCAGGGTAAACCTGGCAGCCAAGCTGGCACGTGGCCACCGTTTTGGAGCCACCTTCCATGCTAACTGATGAGGGCTACTGACACGACCGAGCCCACAGTGGGGCAGCGTGGCAGACAGAGGGCATGTTGGGGTTTGTAGTCAAACACAATAAAATAAGCTTCAGGTAAATGGTCAAAGAGAAATGTTATGTCTCATGAGGTTGAACATGCATATTACCAGATTATTCTCAAAACATTACATTTAATATAATTTGCATTGGAACTATTTTTATGGCAACCTAACAGCTATGCTCAAGGAGAGAAGTAAGGGCATGATATAAAAACAGATCCTCCAGGTCTGCCTTGCAAAAGAGATTTCGATCTCAATAGGAATTTCCTGGTTAAATAATATTAAATAAATAAAAGAAAAATATACTTATGTTTAAAACTGTGAATAAACACTATGAAATGAATCTGTTAATATGTACATTTCAAACTTACATTTTTTGTAAATTATCAGGTAAAATATAACTGTACAACCTGTGAACACACAATGTTGCTGTAAAAGCTGCTTTGGAGTTAGGCTATATGAAGTCCAGCTATTGTTTCTGCTCTGCACCAAGCAAAAACATACAAACTTTATTTAAATATTTTTTAAACTCCAGCAAGTGAATTATCAATTTAAGGACTAGGGAGCATTCATTTGGCAAACATGTAACAGCCTTTTACCATTTTATATGTCGCTCCCATGGAAAGCTACTAAAAAGAGCTAATATAGCAAGTCTGAAGTTGCAACATCAAAACCAAAACCGTTACTGGATGTAGGTGTATGTTGGGAGAATATTACTCAAAATGAGAAAAAAACAACTCACTGCAATGCAAGTGTTTCTCTGTAAAACCACTTTACAATTTCAGCAGAGAAATCTAACGGTCTCGTTATGCTGGCCTACAGAGAGCTATTCATAGTGCTCACGTGACGTCACTGAGACATGGGAACACCCACCTGGCAAAACAGAGCATAACTACTATTGCTGGCACACCGTATCGCCGTTATCACACCATATCTCCTCACAAAACGCCAGACATTTGTTGTGCGCTAACAGAATGCACTAACAGGATGCACAGAAGAGGAGACCAGCCTGGGGTATGTTTCTGCAGAATCCCATCTGAGAAGGAAAACCCAGAGAGGAGGAGAGCACGGTTAGGCTAAGTGCTGTTAACCGTGCTATTAAACATAAACACACCGATGACTGCATAGCTTCAAGCACGTACTTTAGTGACGTTCATACCCCAACTGGTCTATATAGCCTACCGCAAATAAGTAACGTTAGTTCAAAGTCATGATACACCTGTTTCACCTCTACCATCACAAGTTAGGTAGATTAAAATTTTACAGGCTAGTGGAGTAGCTCGTTAGGGCGCCCAGTGTTGTCATCCATGCTAGAACACTGTTTTGCCCCCTTAGCAGTCACGTGACTGAAAACTATAAATAGCCTATGTATAATCTTTCGAAACGGTATCACTGGAAAAATTTCTAATTACATTTCATAGCATAAACCTGTTTATGTTGGCTTAGTTATTATTTTATCATGGCTGCACTGTGCTAAAAATGGGACAGTTCCTGTTTTCTTTAGCCAAAATGAAGTACGCAGACATAGGCTATCGTGTGCATGTTACTTTAACAGCAGACCTGAAAATGGTCGACTTGGACTGGAATGTTTATGTTCTATGGGCAGGGGGCTGAATATCCAGGAAAGAAAATGTATTGACAGGCATGAGCTAGGGTGTTTCATAATCCTGACATGCACAACTCTACCCAGAACCTATAACAGGATACTATAACAGGATAAACTTCTTTTTAGGCCTTAAAAACGAATGGCTCGAACAATAAGAATAGACTGTATTTATTTACTTACGTATTTTTCTTATTTTAAAATTAGGCTACTTTCCATACTCTGCTTAAGTAAATAAAGACATGTCTTCAGCACTGCCAAGCAAAGGCTTGAAGCTTCTCATGAATAAAAGACATTTAATTTTTTAAAAAGTTTTCTCCCCTTTCTTCCCCCTTTGGAACTCGCAATCACTCAGCGGCACTCACTGCAACCTCTGTGTGGATTCAGGACAGTGGGTGTGTTCTCCTCCAAAGCAATTCAGCCCCCGCTTCTCACTGCACTTACTACCACTTCTTACTACACAAACACCAGGTCGAAGAGTGAAGTGGGGGGCCGGTCCATCAGCCGGGGTTCGACACCAGACCGCAGGGCCCACCCGTGCACTATAACAACGCCTTAACGGGAAGAACCACCCAGCAGCCCCATCATAAAAGATAGTCTTTCAGTAACTAGCTATCCCACCTGAGAGCCAGGAGGGAGTCCACCCTCCTAATGTAGTTTTTCACTTCATTCAGACGGGTGATAGCAGAGAGGATTACAGAGAGACGGGATCACAGAACAGAAAGTGTCCAGGGAATCTGACCCATCCGTGTGGGTGGATTCACAAACGGGCTCGAGAGCCCACTGCTCTGCAGACTGCACCACACGGCATCGCCCTGGAAACTCCATTCTTACACAGTAAAAAACAGACTCCTAAAACATCCGGTCCTGACAAAACTCACGCGCTTCAAATTCCAGAAAACTCCCCACACCTTCAGACTAGAACAAGAGTGGACCAAAAAAACCCGTAAACAGGCCTCAAAGAGGTCTGAATGAAAACGGAGCAGAGAGACATGTTTATACGCGGGGAACAATTGAGGATCTTAGGGATTTAAAAAGGGTGTTTGTCGTCATCAGAAAACAATTTCAGGAAAGGCCTCTTCGTAAGCCGCGAGATAAAACGGGGGGGGGAGCCATTCGCCAAACCGCACGCGTGTAACGACGCCTGGGACCGTGTTTTATAGTCAGATAAAATGTGCAGGACGCGAGCCGTGCGAAGGTGTGGCTCACGCTGAAAAGAGCATCATCCCCTCTGTGAAATATGGAATTACAGCTGTCTTTCCCTGGATTAGCTCAAATCCTCCGGTCCCCCCTGCTCTCTTTCCAACTGATGCAAAGCTGGACTGTGGAAGTACGCTGGGCCAATTTCGACTAAAAATCCCAGCTTCCTCCTCTCCAAAGCTCAGGGCGTCCAGAGTGACATTGATCCATGGCACGCGACTTAGTCTACAACCAAACAGTCCAGCGGAGACCGAACTGATAAAGCGGACTGACTTGTTTCTTAGACTAAAACTGGTAACTTTGTTCTTTTGGATGCTTTTTTAATTTAGCATGGTAAACTGATCTTTTCAGATTAAACTCAAGAAATTGGTACATAATCCAAAGAATAAACGAATGAAACTCGACTACCATTACCCAGAGAACTCCTAGAAACCTTCTGAAAAGTTCTGGAACCCCAGGGCACATCCATAAACTATATTACATCTGACATCTAGCCTATCTATATTGACATCTGTTCAAAACATATGCTCACTTTCAGCAACCACAATTAGAAACTGCAGTTGTTCAATATCTTATCAGTCGCCCCAGATCATCTTTGCCTATGACCATCCATTCCTAAACTCAAAGTCAGCGCGTTTTTGCATAGGCCTACTTTAATTTTTGTGAATCAATATGGCAGCTACAGCAGAGCAGAGATTATGCACCAAGTGCAGACCAAAGAACTCACAGTTAATTTATGCTTTCTGAGTGTAGCCAAATGTCAATCAATAAGTACACCACCTCCCACTAATTCTGAGCAAATGAACGATGTTAATTATTCAACTCATTTTACGTTAATGACATGCAAAACGCCTCGTTCAGTTTCGAAATTCCTAAATCCATTTACCATACGTCTGTTCCATAATTGCAAAAAGCAAACGCTGTTGATATGCGCAATGTAATTTCACCCATTTTAATTTTCCCCCCTCTCAAAACATAGTGATTGAGCTTCGCTGAAATCATAATTTCTCTAGTCTATGCAAGGCGACGACAAGGCGGCTGCGTCTGCTGAACCCAGGAAGGGTAAGCACACTCACTGACGGACACTTGAGCGACTGAAGTGCGCAGACACGCTCTTTGATTAGCTCAACCTTCAGCACCGGAGCCCGGACTCTTCCACAGGCCAGCCAATCAAACCGGAACAAAGTCTGCTCTCGTCCCCGTTGCTTTATCTGGCTTCCATCCTGGCCGGACCAAAGCATCCACATGCTGCCTACCCTCTTCCGTTCCGAAGCCTCGCTTATCACTCCACACTACTGACGCTGCTGATGTCTATCTGGGTGCATTATCTCCCAGCTCATGGATACCCCTGTGACTGTGACACCCTTCCCTCTGCAAAACATCCCCACTTCAAAGCAGCTGAACGGTGCTCCTACCTGTCCCGGGGCGGCCCATGATGATGTCCTTGCGCGGGGCGGGGTGCGGGGATTCGGCAGGGAGAATGAGGGGCAGCAGGGCGGTGGGGGAGGGGTGGCAGGCCACCGGCTGCTGCAGGGGCCCCGCGAAGGCTCCGGCGTGGCCCCCCCGGTCCCGCCCCCCCGAGCCGGCGCTGGCCAGGGCGGGGCCGACGGCGGGGCTGGACACGGAGATGCAGGAGAGGGCGGGGCTGGCCTGGGCGGGGCGGCTGAGGGGCGCGGCGGCGGGCAGGGAGGGCGCCGAGGACACCAGCACCAGCGCCGGCCCGGAGCTGCGCAGGAGCACGGCGCCGTTGGTCGCCGCGGCGTTGATGGGCACCGGCACCTGCAGCCCGCCCGTCGGCTGGGCCGCCTGGCTGTGCTCGCTGGAGCAGGCCCCGCCCCCGCCCGCGGCCCCGCCCCCGCGGCCCAGGGGCCGCTCGGTGAACTTGGCCAGGGGCACCTCGGGGTTGCGCACGATGACGGGCGAGTCGCGCGGGGCCTGCTGGGACGCGGGCACCAGGCGGCGCAGGGCGGGGTCCTGGGGGAGGGGCGAGGGGGGCGTGGGGGACACCAGCATGGGCGGGGGCGAGGCCGCCGCCGAGGAGGAGGGGGGCCGGCTGCCCAGGCCGCGCGGCCGGGAGAAGGGCGCCCCCTGCTGGCCGTGCGGGGACATGGCGTGGAAGGCGGCGGGGTTGAGCGCCAGGCCCAGGCCGTGCTCGGCGTGCTCCAGCTCCGCCTTGGCGTAGTCCTGCGCGGACGGCGGCGGCGGCGGCAGCGGGGCGTCCGGCTTGCGCTTGCTGGGGCTCATGGGAACGGTGAAGGTCAGGCTGGTCTGGAAGGAGGGCGGGATGCCCGAGGGGTGGCGCTCCCGCTCCGCCCCCGGCGTGCCCAGCTTGGGCGTGGCCCCGCCCCCCGTGCCGCTCAGGTGGCGGTGGCGGCGGTGCGGCAGGACGGGCGAGGCGGTGATGGGGCTGAAGTTGGCGGGCCGGAAGCCGAAGAGCGGTGAGGGCGAGGGCGAGGGGGCGGGCGAGAAGGGCGACTGGTTGGACACGGGCGAGAAGGAGGGCGTGCCCGAGCGCGAGCTGCCCAGCGACACCAGCATGTTGGCCGCCTCGCACTCCTCGAAGTCGAAGCGGGACAGGTCCTGCATGGACGGGAGCACCAGGCGGGGGCGCGAGTCCCCCCCGCGGCTGCTGGCCTCGCTGCTGTCCCGCGACGTGTCGTCCCAGTCGAACTCGCTGCTGGCCCGCCCCCCGCCCAGCCGCAGGTCCGAGGGCGTGACGGTGCCCGAGCTGCTGCCCCCGCCCCCGCCCCGGTCCCGCTCGGCCCCGCCCTCCATCTCCTTGGTGCGCATGGACAGGTGGCGGGAGCAGTAGCCGCGGCGCTGCGACTCCTTCATGCAGCCCTCGCGCGAGCACAGCCGCCGCCACTGCTTGCCGTTGAACTTCTTGCGGATGCCGTTGGGCGTGCACACCACGTCGCCCTTCTTGTACTTCTGCTGCGCGGCGGTGAGCGGGGTGCGCGAGCGCGAGGAGGAGGAGGACGAGGTGGAGCCCGAGCCCCCGCCCGCGGTGCCCCCGCCGGGCGCGCCCGCCTTGTCCAGGGCGCCCAGCGAGCTGCGGGCCGAGGACGAGCAGGAGGAGGAGGAAGAGGAGGGGGGGAGCGGGGGCGGGTGGTGCGGGTCCACGCCCGCGGGCCCGGGCCTCTCGGGGCCCTGCAGCACGGGCGAGGGCGGAGGGTGGAGCCCCGCCAGGGGGTTGAGGGCCAGGTGGGCCACCGGGGGGCCGCCCAGGGGGTTTCCGACGCCCCGGACTACGGACAGCTGGGGGCCCGGGTAGCCGGGGGGCTTGGAGAGGATGTGCCTGTGCGGGGCCCCGCCCACCCCGCTGGCAACGCCCCCCTCCTGCAGCTGGGCCATGCTGAGGCGGGACACCTCCATGTCCTCCTCCGGGGTCTGGGGATGGACAGCCTGCTGCTTCTGCATCTGCTGTTCCCTCTCTCGCTCTCTTTCCCACTCCCTCTCCCTCTCTCTCTCCCTCCCCCTCTCCCTCTCTCTCTCCCTCTCCCGCTCTCTCTCCATCTCCATCTCCCTCCCCCTCTCCCTCTCTCTCTCCATCTCCATCTCCCTCCCCCTCTCCCGCTGTCTCTCCATCTCCCTCCCCCTCTCCTGCTCTCTCTCCATCTCCCTCCCCCTCTCCCGCTCTCTCTCCATTTCCCTACCCCTCTCCCTCTCTCTCTCCATTTCCCTACCCCTCTCCCTCTCCCTCTCCCGCTCCCTCTCTCTGTCTCTGTCTGTGGCCAGGCTCAGCACGCTGGTGGAGGTGAAGGAGGAGGAGGAAGGTGTAGAAGGGAAGCTCTGTCCTCCCAAGGCCCTGGACGGGAACCCGTGTCTTTGCCTGGACCCCCCGTCACTCAGCTGAAACACGCTGGGCTCCGCCTCCATCTCCTCCCTCCTCCTCCCCCTCTCCCCGCCCTCCCACCTCTCCTCGGGCTGGGGCAGCTCCCAGGGGTGGGCGAGGAGGCGCAGGCTCTGGCGGGACACCCAGACGGCCTGGGCGCTGGCCCTCCTCTTCTCCTCGTCCCCGGCGGCGGCGTCCCAGAGCACCTCCCTGTCCTCGCAGAGCATCACGCGGTACGGGTAGGCCACGGCGGGGTGGGGGTCCACCTGAGAGACCACGCCCTGCCTGTAGAGCTGCTCCGCCCCCTCCCCGCCCTCCCGCCCGCCCCCGAACGGCACGCACACCCTGGTGCCGATGTCCACGGGGGCGAGGCCCGGGGGCGGGGCGTCCAGGATGAGGTCCGCCTCTCGCTGGTGGGACGTCCTGTCCGGGAGGGGGTAGTGCCACAGCACCCTCTCCCCGTTCAGCTGCACCCACACGGTGCACAGCTCGCCCCCCACCTGCCGCACCGCGCCCACGCGGAACACGGGCGACGGGGGCCCGCTGGCCAGCCCCGCCCCCCACCCGGGCTCCTCCCGGTCCCGCCCCCTCGCCTGCTGCCGGACCAGCACCCGCTGGTTCTTCAGCCACTTGGCCAGGGCCTCGCCCGGGCCCCCCTGCGGGCCCCCGTCCCGGTGCGTGGAGTTTGGGCGGGGCGGGAGGACGGGCGAGGGGGGTCGCGTGCTGTGGCGGGAGACGGGTTCGGGGTCGGGGTCGCGGGCGGGGTCGGGGGCCGCCTCCAGGTCGGCCGAGTGCTCGCTGGCCGTGTCCGTGGAGTCCGACGAGCGCACCGAGCTGGGGGGGCCCTCCCCGTCCCCCTCCCCCTCCCCCAGGGGGCCGCGGTCGGGGCGCCGGTCCTCGGGCGGGCCGCTGCCGTGGCTGTGCGCGTCCGTGTCCGTGCTGTCCTCGCTGGCCGCCGCGCTGGCTGCGCTCGCCGCCACCGACTGGCCGCCTGCGCTGGGAACACCACCGCCGCTGTTGCCGCTGCCGCTGCCGCTGTTGCCGCTGCCGCTGCCGCTGTTGCCGCTGCCACTGTTGCCGCTGCCACTGTTGCCGCTGCCACTGTTGCTGCTGCTGTTATTGTTGTTGTTGTTGTTGTTGTTGTTGTTGCTGTTACTGTTGTTGCTGTTGCTGTTGCTGTTGTGCGGGGGGGTGGAGGCGCTGGCGGTGCAGTGCTCGTAAGTGTACTTCTTCTTGGGCACCCTGGCCTTGAACGTGGCCGTCTTGCGGCTGGACGGCGGGTTGGGGCTGCTGTTGGTGCTGGCCGCGCTGCTGCTGCTGCCGCTGCCGTTCGTGCCCCCGGCTTTGGGGCTCACCCCTTGGTCCTCCGGCTTCCCACAGTCCTCAGCGGCTTCTCGCGGCCTAGCTCCGCCCCTCTGGCCCTCCCTGTCTGGGGTTGGGGCGCACCTGACGGCGGGCTCCTCTCGGCGGGTCTCCGAGCCGGGCGGGGTCTGTCTGCTCGCCGCGCTCTCCGTGCGCTCCTCGGGGTCCGGAGCCTGCTGCTTCTCCCTCCGCTCGCCCTCGCCCGCCGCCTCCGCCGCCCCCCTCCTCTTCCCCCCCTTGGCCCGGGTTGACGGGGGAGACCGCCTACCTTGCTTTTTCAAAGGCTTCATCTTTTCTTATTTGCTTCCTTTCAGCCCTCTTGTTCTTCACAGCGGGGTCCCTCTGCTCCCTGTCACTCTTATTTGTTAGAGTCTTTTCTTCGCAGTTTCTCGCGTCCTTTTTTCCCCCGCCCCCTCGCTCTCTCTCTTTCTCTCTCTCCCTCCGTCTCTCTGCCTCCTGTTCTGTCCTTGGGCTTTTCAGGACTAAAATGGAGAATAAAGACAGAGACAGCAGCCGATTAGCATTATTGTTAATACATTACACTGCATTGCACTGGTGACTTCACTAACACTTGTCTGTGGTCACAGAGTAGCTGTGGTTTGGGACTTAACTCCATCCTATTCAAAGCAGGGCTGTGTCCCTTTCCAAACTGCACTATAAGTAGCTGTGTGGACTGTCTGAGTAATCAAGAAAGGATTCTGAAATTATCCGCAATTGAAGATAGCGGAAAAGAGACGGTAGCACGCGCTCTGCCGAGCTGCATTGAACGTAGAAACCGAAAGAAACCATTTCCAAAAAAGACAGAAATAAAATGCAAACAATACCTGGATTAAAGCGGTAACTTTACTCCAAATTATTCAATTCATAAAATGTGCGAGGATCCACTTAACTTTTGAGGTGCTTCTAAGATAACTGAAATTGCAATTCAATTTTCTGTGGAAGATAATGGAACGTTCAGGTTGCCAACAGCAATTAATGAATATCAGTTATGAATATCTAGGCTTTTGATTCTGTTTAATAGCAGCATGTGTATTGTGTACAAGAGACAGGGAGAAAACTAAATTTTTCTTTATCAAATATCTGCAGTTCTATACACCAGCTATTTCACTTGCATCTGTCAGTACTGCTGCTGCTCACGCATGGCAATTTAGGTGCCACTGGGCACAGGCTAATTTAAGTTACTCTGAAGTGCAAAGAAGCAGAAGTGATTAGGGCAGAATTGGTATTTGGCTTGCCAAATTGATCTGCAGGAGGTGCTGGACTGGAACTAATCCTGTGGCAAAGAGGTTGTCCAAATGCACAGAAATTCTCCCACGCAGGTGAAAATTATGTCTGTGCGGTGAGGTGACACCTGACAGCAGCTGAAAAATGGTAGAAACGTTTATACACTTCCAAATTTTGCTTCCCTTTTATCGTGTGAAAAGAAACAGTTTTTGGCACAATTTTTTTTTTTGTTTAATTTACTCTAGGCCACCAGGGGCTCATTTCACACAGGTCGTTTAAGTCAGGATCAGTTTAAGTTCTCTGGCCTGATTCAGAACTAGTCTGATTCAGATTAGAGAACCAACTCCACTTCCTGACTCTAAGATTAATATGACCAAGCCAAGTCAAGGCCAGCGTGTCAACTTTAAGTGCGCGTGCATTTCTAAACTGTAAACAGCTTACGCAAATCAGTTGGTAGAAAATGGAGTAAGAGGGTATGCAAGAAAGGGTAACAGATAAAATCATTTTATTCCAGGACAGTAATACTTTAATTACAGATACTAAAAATGCCATAGAAACATATTTTAAATCCAAACAATCACAGTACCAGCTGCTTGGCAGAATATGGTGCAGTTTTGGAACAACACACAGCATTTTTTCTTGGTGACTGTGGGAATATTAACATTATCCAGCACAACACAGGCCCCACTACATCTAATATCGAAAAGGAAAGTGTCAACTGCAGCGTGATAAACATCCCGGGCATCTGCTACACAATCAATAATTTCAAATACAGTAAATATGCTGAGCGAAGTTATTTTGTTCTTTTTTTTATATATCCAACATGTCACATACAGTTCTGAACAGAATATTGACTTTCATGCTTATCCCATCAAGGGTGTACAAAAGCATGCACATAATATCAATTACAAGACTATTTTTTATTTAACCCCTTAAAACCCACTTAAAATCTAGGCTTTTTGTAAGAACGGCTATTTATCACACACACTAAATCCAATTAGAAACAATCACACCACTTGGTTTTACCTTGCTGTGCACTCTGACCTGCACACAGCAGTCAGGTTGCTGTAAGTCAGGCTTGTAAGTACTAAGTAGGCTGCTGTAATTTGCATATGCAAATAGTGTCTGTATGAAATGAGGCATAGCCTCCCAGCCCCACTATAATTACTTATCCAGGCTTGCAAAGGCACCTCGAAGGGAAGTGTGAACTGAGGGAACTCATGTCTTTCACCAGCATCCTCGCATAGGTTTCACAGGTTTGAGACCAGGCAGTGCTCTCGACAATAACAGCTGATTTGACTGTGAACTCTGAAATGACCTCTCACCTTCAACCTGTCCTGTGTGCTAAAAAACCTGCCAGGAATTTCCTCCCACCAGTGTAGCCCACAGTTGTCAAAGGAGTACGCAAGCCTCCTGATCACAACAGGGTGACAGCCAAAATATTTTTTGAAAAAAATGACATTTTTCACATGTTAAATTCTATTAACTAAAAAACATAGAAATTCTCGTTTTTAGGTGCTCCTGAAAACACTTCCAGCCCAATGGAATTACTGCATTTTTCGCAGCTTATGTAAAAAAAAAAAGGGGATTGACTGATTATGCCTCAGAGGAGGATTTTGGCAAAGTCAATGCCATCGCTGTAGTATTACCAGCTGTTTGACTTGTTGCGGCCAGTTATTGGATTATAAAATACCATAATCATCAACCTGGGATATCAATTCCAGCTCTCCTTTGGGGAAGAGGACTGCCTTGTTATTTCTATTTTATCTCTAGTGATTTTACCGATCGAGACAAAGTTTTCTGCATCAAAGTGTAAGCTTTACAATGGTATACGGGTTATAGCGCTGCATCTTGAATCAATGACCGATAAAAAAATAATAATTTAAGAGAATGTTATTTTCAGACGCAAGCATCTAATTTCATAGCCCTTAGGCTTTAAGGATTTAACATCATCATTTTTCTAATGGGCTGATTTTCTTTCCCCAATATCCCTGGCCATAACGTCAAGGTCACAGGTTTTCTTGAATAGAGAACATCCAATTTTATTAACCAGATTTGATGTTCATTGTCTCAAGGTTTAGGCCTATATCAGATACCAGGGTGACTTCATTTTTGTCCATCACAAATATTTTTAATTTACAGAGTGAAGTTTCATGCACTTTTGTGCCGAGTTGGGTTCAAATCCACAAACTCGCTTTCAGTCCCAACTCCAGGCCCGATCCCAGGACCTGGCAGCTCATAAAGTGCCCAGTTTGTGGGCACAAAACAGGCATACAGTCCGGGACATCAATTGCAGACATACAGACCCATGCAATCTTTTATACGCTGAAAAACGCTTCAAATAAACAAGATTTCAGCCAATTTCCGTAATGGAAAATTCCACGAGGTAGGATGCGCATGCAAAGTCCTCAGACAGACTCGACGCGACGACGCATCAGCGAGACGCCGCTGTTGGGGAGCTGCCGCCGGTATGATTCAGTGGCTGGGATCTGAGGGCAGGTGTAGGATGCACTGCAGTGGAATCAGAGCCCGGCCTGTCCGTGCGGAGATCCCTCCTCCACGCATCACACGCCACTGCATCAGGGAGGATGTTCATTCATCACTCACTGCCGTTTGCTCTAAAATGTACATTATTTGGCAGCTTTAAGTTCGGCTGGAAAAGGCATTCATCAGTCCAGATTTCTGTATAGGCTGGGCTTTCACTGCCAGACCTTACAAGCGTATCGATACGTTTGAAAGATAAGTCCCGGCAGAACCGTTTCAGCAATAATGGAACTGATGGACAGCTGATAATGGGACCGATAACAACACAAGAACTTTCACACAAGCAATCTGCTGTGGATCACATTGAGCAAAAGAAGAGGAAAAGGCTAAAACAAGCGCCCCCCCACCCCCACCCCCTTCTGCTTCCTGTCCTCATTTGCATACCCAAGCCAACAGCATGCGGGACAGATTGCATTCTAATCTGCTGTATCATGGTGATATAATGAACACAAATTGCAGAAAATAAAAGCTCTGGCGAGCGGCAGGCGAGCGCGTCCGCGGGGTCACACACACGGTCACGCACGGGGCTCCCGGCCCAAACGGCCCGCGCGGCTCCGGGGAATTCTCCTCTCTCTATTTTCAGCCTCTCCCTCTCTCCCTCTCTCTCTCTCTCTCTCTCTCTCTCTCATTCTAGCGAACATTTCGAACCCTTTCTCCGCCGAAGACATCGGCGCGCCTTGGCGCAAATCCACGCTTCCTGTCGAAGGCCATGATGTCACTTCCTCACGCGTAAATGCCCCTGTTCCCTTTGCGTCCGTCGCTGCCTCTTTCACATCCTCTTTCTTTCCCTTTGCTCGTGTGGTTTGTTTAGAGAGGGAAAAAAAAAACATTAATTCTGCAAGAGATGATCCATGTTCTTTAATTAAATAAGCCAAAAACTGAAACTGAGATCATCCACAACTCTTAATTATGTGCAAATTTGAAAGGTTATTCACTCCGTTTAGATTTAACAGTGTTAAGGCTATTCAATGATAATAAGTAGGCCTAATTAAAAATACTGAAGAAAAGCCTAATATATTATTCAAGCCTTGATAGTTAAAAAATAATGTCAGCAACTACATAGAATCGCGACCTTAAATGACCAGAATTTCTTTTAAAAAATAAGACAATTACTGAATAATGTGCACATTTAATGTGCATGTGTTCTTGAATCCTTAACTGAACCATCTGACTAATAATTACAGATAACAAAAAGAACTGCTACACAAATAAGACCACTGCCTCAAACACAATATGACCCATACATTTTGCCAGGAATTCCCCTGTAAAAAAAAAAAAAAAAGACCAAGATGACACCACTTAAGTTCCAACTGCACACATCTGTTCAGTAATGTACAGGGACAAACACAAAGCACATAAACGTATCAACACACAACACTAATCCTTTGGGCATCGGGTGACATTATAGAAGTGCTAAACCTGATGCAGATGATCACGCAGTAAGATTATACTGATAAGAAATGAACACCAGCTTATGGCATTGTAAATACACTCCAGAGAAAAAGCCATCGCCGTGTCCAATATAATATGGTGTCTTAGCAGATGTCTGTCAGCACAGCACAAACGTGAACTATACCATGCCTATGTCACGGTGCATTTGGTGCAGGGCTGCACTCTGACAGGAGTCTTCAGATGGGCCACACTGCACCAAATTGTTCCTGTACGTCATTATCTTATCGTCTGTCTGCGTGGAGTACTGTGCTCCAAACGTGCAGCGTGTGCATATGTGTGCCTTGACATACTACTACGTCTCAGTGCACTCTGCAGGCCAGTGGAGTGTGGATTAACATTACTGCACTGCACTGCACTCCACTGTGAAGGTAGTGCAGTAGGTTGCTCTAAAAAGTGGGTGTACAGGAGCTTTAGTTTCGCATGGGACACTATCAGGTTAGCGTTGTCCTAACTAGGTCACCAGGGAACGCACATTCCGAACAACAGGAAAAACCCACAAGAGCACTGATAGAATTCCATATGCTAAAGCAAATTTTCTCAAGTGGTTTTATTTGGTATTTTGGAAGTCTGGAGCTAGTTGCTTCAAAGTGAATGCATTACGTTGACAGAGACTTAAATACCTTCGCAGTAGTGGCCGCAGTTCGAGACAATACTATAAGTAGCAACGTTAGCAACCTATATAGTCCAATTTAATCTATACAGTTCCAGTAACCGCAGTTACTTTGCCATTAAAAATATACTACTGTTATCTGATTTACCAAAATCTAAATACGTAATGACAGAAAACAAGCGACAGGGCTCACAATGATCTATTTCTTATCGATTATTGGACGAGTGCTAAACGCAGGCATAAAACAATAACGTCATTAGGTCTAGCTACAGATATGCAATGGCAGATTATCAATAACGTTGCAGTTAGATATCGATACATATATTCGCAATAGTTAACCACCTATTGTACATTAAAACAATTTAAAAGTTCTGTGTAAAACACTATGGTAGCCAGTGGCACTACTTAATTTTACCGATAAATTTAATCTTGCTTGTTAGTTATTGTTATGAAGTGATAACTGCCGATAATTTACTTTAACGAGCGATTTTCGTTTATATATCTAGCTGGCTATAGCTATGACGGTAGTAAGCCATTGGCCGTCGAACAGTTCGCGATCTACAACTACTAGCACTACCTCCGTAGATACTACTACACACGTAGTGTTGCACGTCTATGGTTGTAACTAAAGCAGATTACGGTCTCAGCAAAACAGGATCGAGTGACGCTGGACAGGCCTCCTCTTAGAAACAAATGCTGCTAGTTACTTGGCTAACTAGCGTGTTATATATACAGATAAATATCCCTTTGCAACGAACTTAATTTGTTAGCTGGCTGACAATATTCAACCAACATGATAATGCAAATGAATAACTTAATGCACAGAAATTATTAACGCTCAGTGAATAAATATTAACAAATAGAAGCCGACACCGAAAGTTGGGCTGAAACAGGTGCAGAAGGGGCAGTAGTAGTTAGTTAGCTAGACTAGTAGTAGTAGAGTTAGCTGTCGTAGTGAAGTAGTAACGTTAAATTAATTAAATTGTAAATAGCTTGTCGCTCGCTAGCCGGCTAGATAAGTAGCAGGAAATCAAGCCAAAACAACTTATTTGTGCCATGGAAATAATAATTATTTTATAATGCTTGATGTGTACAAGCAAGTTTACTGTTGCAGGTGCAATAGGTTGTCTTTGTTGTCGCAAATTAACTGTATAAAGTCAAGTTTATAACTTAGGGCTGTGCTAACTACCTAGCTATAGCTAGCTCTGTGTCAGTCGCAGCTGCGACGCAGTAGCGAAAATAGCTAGCGTTGGGTTAGCTAATTAACGTTAGCAAGCTCCAGGGTCTTGGTGTTAAGACTATTTTTCGGTAAAGTTTTTACTGTACACCCCCGCACCCCCTTTCGCGCCCCTCTTTCTATTCGCCTTGTTTCAATACTTAGATAGGTAGCACGCTACCCAGCAATAAATCTTTCCTACTCTTCTTCCAGACGGGGACGGTCGCAAAACAGCATCACAGATAATACAGCGCTAGCCAGATAGCTAGCAACATATCCTAGTTTGCTTGAAAGACCAAAAGAGAGTATAAACTCGTTTGTTTAACTCACCCCAAAAGATTTACGGTGCTGTTTGCTGTCGATACAGTAGGGAATGTATTAAAATTACACTGCCGTCCATGGCTGTTGCTTGTCAAGGTTTACTTTATTCTTCCTTGGTAAAACATATCTTTCTTCTCACAGCAACCCAAAGGAGGAAAAACTGAATCCCTTTTACACTACAATCACAAAATGGTGAATGAATCTCTAACAGCTGGCCCGTTTAGCCAATCAGAAATCACTGACAGGTACAGTAGCCTGTAGTTTTAAGGTATTAAACAGAGGGCGTGGTCAACTGTCAAACTACAGGTAATTGACACTGACCATTAGCGAATCGAACTGTGGGAAAATACCTAGCCGGCGCTTGGGCACAAAGTTTACAATACCCAATTAGAGATCAGGGAGGCTTAGAAACAGCGAGTAGGTGGGCTAAGCAAAGGAAATATTACGCTAATAGCCAATCTGAAAACAAAAAATACACCCTATATGTGAATAATTAGTTATGAACTGCACAGACATTACTCCCAGTCCAACGGTGCACTCTGGGATGTGTTGTTCATTATTTTATCAGGCAATTTTGTACTCTAGTTACTCCTGCTGCAAAAACTACAATTACCCCATCCTAGTTTCTCGATTCATGTATTGTCTCAAGTTTACTTGTTGGCGATCAAACGAGGAAGTTAGAGGAGGAAAACTATCCTATGAAGTTGTTTCCTCTGAAATTATATAATTCCTTTTTATATTATCATTTCGCCAGGTGTACTGGAATTATTAGTGAAATTGCTAATTTCAGTGCATACTGATGCCTTGCATCATTCTCTTAACATTCCCTATATACTGTTCTTCACTTTTCCCACACTCCTCTCACCATCGCTCTATTTCTGTTAGCAACAGCCCCTCACCTTGCCCAGTCCAACCAATCGCATTGCTCAGCCAGTCTCTACCTGACGTCAGCAAAGGTCCAGCCCCTCCTCCTCAACCAACCTGAGTTGAGTTTTAAGATGACGTCATTCAACGACAATGCAATTGGTTAAGAGACAGAACTCATCCCAGCCAATGACCAAGTCCAATGGTGATGTCATTACGCTTGTTGCCACCAGATGGAACGAAAAGGCGGGGTTTTCAGTAAACTCAGCTAACCCCATGTTTACTACAAAAAGAGCTGTATTATAATTAGCAGTGCCATTATACAAGATGTCTGTTAACACCGTGTCTGGATAATGACATTTGTCATTCCTCAATGCGTGAAATATTTATCTTGTCTCGTATTTTGTTGTTTGGATTAACTATTTTTATGTTTGCCATTCCACTTTGCTTGCATGATAGTAAGGCCGGCAATGCACTTATTTGAGACCAAAATTCAAGAGGAAGATTAGAAGACAGAGCAGTAATGCGTATTTCTGTCTGGTTCACAGGCAGCAAAACCGTGTAACAGTTACGTAATTGCACTTTGCAGTCGCGCATAATCATGTATGTACAGAGAAAAGAGAAGAGCATCTCCACGCCCCAACGTGATATTACTAAGGTTTATATAAATCAGTGTACAGCACTGCGCACTCAGGTTCCCTGCAGCCTTTTACTTTTCTAAATGAATGAAGAGTTACCAGAATTTGGGGGTTGAAATTTAGGACACTATGGAAGAAGAGAAAATAGTTTAAGAGGGGTGAATGTAGACATTTACAAGAGATGAGAGCTGCAGAAGCAATTATAGCTATAACAGCAACACGTTTGGCATTTATAAATGCTTCTTGGATTAGAGACATCATATTGACACAAATGCTGCAGTTGTTTATGTGTTCATTGTTTATAGAAAACATGTTAAATAGGTATTATTAATAGGTTGATTAAATTATGAAAGCACACATAATTCATAAGCAATCTAATCATGAAATATGATGGCAATATAAGTGTGAAATGTTTTATTTGTATTCTCTATCGAGACAAACATTTTGCTTTTATGACATTATTAGCTGGACATAAATGATGCAATGTTCCATGAGTTCAAATGGTGCAGTAAAGTTTGAGTTTCAAACAATCAAGAAAATGTATTTGAGTGGCATATCTATACTGGCTTATTCCTGGTCAGGGTCGCAGAAGTTGCTGGAACCTATCCCAGCATGCATTGAGAGAGAGGCAGCAATACACCCTGGACAGGTCGCCAGTCCATCGCTGAGTGACATGTCAAAAAAAACTTTAAATATCAAGATTTTTTGGATGTTGAACCTATTCCATTTTTTTTGCCATGCAGCATTTTAGAAGCTTTTGATTAAAAAGGGAAAAAAATTGCATGGATCGTACTATCACCATAAACAAGAGAATGGAAATATCATGTTCAGAAAATTCAAAGAAAAACTTGAAATGGCGTAATGGAATTGGAAATTATGGTGTTAATTATATATACTGTGCAAATATAAGAAGAAATGAAAGGCAACTGCTTTGTATAAAATAAAGAAGTGAATTTTTTATTTCCGTGTCTCAAATGTGCAATGGAGCCACTGAATCTTTGCCTTTAATACTAGCTCTCTATTTTTAAAGCCTGCATATCTCTATCTCTATAGAAAACTGTTGCATCTTGGCTTTCTTTCATTTCTCTTAGATCTGGAGTTACAAGGAATAGCTTGCAATAAAAAAAATCTGTGAAAACAGTGAATACCAGTAGCACGGTATGTGTCAGTGAGGTGCACCAGGTACAAATAAGAAAAATAAACAAAAATGCAGTCTGCAGCATTACTGTGGGAAGATGCACACTGCCTCACATGACACACCAGTAATGCAACCCAATTAGCTAAATTTGGCTCATGCACAGTCTAATCTGTACAGACATGCATGTTTGGAATCCTTACAAACCTGCAGCTTGCACAGTGTCACCAACATGACTGGGGGATAGGGGTGCCAAATAAAGCATCACTTTCACAGATGAAGGTGGCTGGATGCCAGCCTCACATGACTCCTCACACAGACTTTGGTGGGGGACACCCTGTGTGTGAGGACCCATAAGGATTGTGACAGCTTGTTTTAAGATTGGCTGAGCTCATTCAAGACAGAACAGATATATTTTTGGTCACAACATAATGGAGGCACCAGGCACAGTGTAAAAAAAAAGAAATGATCAAAAAGAAGTAATCAGCAGAAGCTTAGTGCATACTCAGGGCATGGTGCATTGATTTGCACAGGTAAGAGGAAATGAAATGAGTTTGTACAGTACAAAAATTGTACTATACAAATACACAGGAGCACCTAGTTTAATGTAAAATCATTGAATCCAATTAAATTTCATTTGTATTGCATTTTTTCACTGTCATAAAGATGCTTTAATGGAAAATGGAGATGGATAGAAATGGTAAATTAAGAAAGTTCCCCAAAAACCATTAAGTGAGTTTAAAAAAACTCCCCAGTAGGACGGAAAAAAAAAACACTCGAACAGTGAAGAGAAAAACTCCTAATTTGGATGGGGTATGCCAGCTATAGAGTGGGTGCCTATCCTCCTTTGGCCTGCTCAGGGCCAATAGTTAAAATAGGCTAGAAGGGTTGTGGGGAGTTTATAGGAACAAATATCCATAGCGGTTGGACAGATTATAGCCCAAGATATTAAACACATTGTTAAAGGGACTTGCTCCAGAGTATCTAAGCAAACTTTTACTTTACTATCCACCACCTGTGCTCCGTTCACAAGGCGTGAGCTATTTGAAAGATCTGATGATAACTAAAATTACAATGAGATCCTACTGAGCTCCTGTCAGATGAAATGATCTCCTTTTGCATGTTTGTGTTATTGACACACTCTCATTGTTGTGTACATTGCATTCTTCTAAACTTTTAGATATGTTGCCATGGCATAGCAGCCCCAGACTCCTCCATGTTACAAGCTGCCGCATTTTGAATATTTAACGTTGTAATTATCCAGTTAATTTCAGTTTGTTTGTGTTCTCTGCCCTGGGACGTCTGCCCCTTTCCCCCACCCTGAGTTCGCTGACTGCTCCTGCCCTGACCTTCTCCTGGTTCAGGCCATGCCACGATGTAACCCAGAGGCCTGGACTCACAGTCTTGTTCCTCTGACCTGCATATTAATATACACTTCTTTGTTTTGACTATAATTTAAAGCCTTGGTTCAGTAGCTTGGAGAATAACCTTGTCATCAACTTTAAATTCAGCAGGGACACAAGCACCAGACCGATGTATTCTCATTTCTTAGGTCTTGTAAGAACCTTAGCTGCCAAACTTTTTTACCAGTTGGAGACTTTTCAAGGTCAAATTAATGCATTACAGTAGACCAGATGAGAGGTTATAAGAACATGATTTTTTTTTGACATCACACAGGAACAACAAACTCCATTTAGATATATTTCAAAATAGAAAAGGGCCACTTATGATATGAGCAATGTAAGCCTGAAGGAAAGATATTAGTGGAGTCACACCACAGTTATTAACAACAAAATTTACAGCATACTGTTCAAATAATAAGAGATGTTGAGAAATAAGACACATTAGGTGGAAATTGAAAAAGTACATGAGAAGTTAATTAATATACGAAGTCAATTAGAATAGAACACTGGGTGGCTTATCCAGTTGCTCACCGGGCACCATTATAGTTCTAGTTCAAGGATGGGTCAGGGCCCGGGATTCAATTCCAGACAGTAGCAGATAGCCCTGTTTGGCAACACATAATTGGCTGCGCCGTCGTCCAAGGCTAGGGAAGGTTCAGTCAGCAGAGATCCACATCTCATCCCCTCTCTTAGCAACCCCCCCGCTGGTCAATCGGGTGCCAGCGAGTCCGCCTGCAAGCTGCTGATGAAGTGTCTTCCTCCAGCTCATCTCTGCTTGAGCCTGGCTTGCGAGCTGTGGTGTGATAAGAAGTGGCTCTTGGCCTCGCCTGCTTCAGAGGAGGGCGCACGCTCGCCCGTGTTCTCTCGAAACGACAGCGGAGGTTCCAGCAGCGGGGGCTCATATAATATGATTGATTCTGGAGAGGAAAAGAATGAAAAATTAAAAGTGAATTACAAAATTAAATAGATAAATAAATAAACAGCTTGACCCTGTATAAGCTGGAAAATAAACTCATAAGTGTCCAGACCTTCCGTACCAGGAGCTCCTGTCAAGAACCTGTCAACCTGCAGAGGGTATTCAGAAGCAGAGCTGAGCAGTGCTGTTCTCCTCAAACTCAGGTCTAAAGGACATTGAAGCTGAGATTGAGCCGATACACAGTACACAACTGGCCAGTGGAGTTTGCCACCCATCTGTTATGAGCGCAGAATCATAGAAGAGGCATCAGTGAGAATCTTACACAGAAATAATAAGCTGAAAAAATGCATTCACAATGCAGATTTATATTTCTCGCTATATCTTCATCTGCAAACTGTTATGTCCCTGCAGCTGTGACCGGGTTGTATGCATGTGAAAGTACAATGGAATGTTGCGCAGATCAATCTTTATATCTTGGCTCTGTGCCTTGGCAAGATAGCACTCTGTGGTCTCTGGTGGTCTATAGTGGACAGGACAGGAGAATTCTCCAAGTACTACCAGCAATCACTGTTCACATTCACAGCATACTCTGAGGTCATTTGCATTCCAGGAGACTATAAACAGTCTTATTTAAACCATGAAAGCCATTTCTATGACAGCTCACATACTTGGTGGACCATTGGCTCAGATAAGCAGGAATCAACAAAATACATGAATGGACCTGAGAACTGAAAGCAAATGCAGCAATATTTTACCAATAGTCAGAGGATCGTGATATAATTTTCTCTTGCCTGATGGCTGATGATATTTTGGGTTGGACTTTATTACCTTTGCCAAGGAGGTTATGTAACGGTGTCTGTCTAGCCATTCATTAATTTGTTCGTCTGTCTGGAAAAGTGATGTCTGGATTGCCATGAAATTTTCTGTGCACATTCATTTTCCGAAGAGGAAGAAACCTATTGATTTTGATGACCCTGTAACCTTTCCTTTAGCGCCACCGTTAGGCCAAACTTTCAATTTGTGATTGACATATTTTGAAAAGTAATGGCCAGAGTGCCATGAAATTTGTTGTGCACATTTATGTTCCCAAGAGGAAGAAAGAAACCTATTGATTTTGATGACCCCATGACCTTTCCTGTAGTGCCTCCATTAGGCCAAACATATCTCGAAAAGTAATGGCTGGATTGCCCAGACGTTTTCTCTGCACATTCATGCGAGGGGAGATAATTGGGCTTTGGAAGGTCTGCACTCCACTGCTCCTGCCCACTGAGTGCATCCTTTCTAGTTAACGCTGAAATAATATCAGAATTAACAATATGCAATAAAATAATAAAAAATAAATGCCCCCCCCCCCCTTCCGGCAGAAAACCAGTGTCACAGTGATGGGGATCCTATGCTGAAAGAGATACCCTCCTATTGATGAGATGTGGTCAAATTTCAAATCTCTTTCTCAATCTGTCAATGTATTAATCTTCTAGTTTTGGCAAAGCCTTTGATGATGAGGTTGTACCTCTCACCATCATCTGATATATGATGAGTTTTCTGGTGCTAAAATGTTTTCTTTGCATTACTCAGGTGGGTGTTATATGATGTATGACTACCACATGACTGTGAATGACAAATCAGTAAGTTTAAGAAATTAAAGTTTTATAATGAAATGCACTAAATAAAACAAAAAAATTGTGTGAAAACATTTTCAAGCAATTGTGTCCCTTGTTTCCCTCTGAATTATAATAGCCATTTCTGCTTCTTGAGTCACTGCTGTCCCTTTACCCTTGTATGTGCAATGCAGCTGCAGTACACTCACACTTAAGCCAGTGACTGTTTTCAACAGTTCACAGAGTACTAAAGAGAGCCAGCACTTATCAAATAGATATCATTAAGTCATATGCTTCACTACTGACAGCTACAAAGTCTTGTTGGGAAAAACTAAGACAACGGGGTCTTGTCAAATCTCTCCTCATTACCTAGGAATTAAGAACTGCCTGGTAATACTTTTCAAAACAAATTATCAGGATCTTTGGTTTAACCATGTTAACCCAGGTTTTCTTTTTCTCCCAAAATGGAATACCCAAATTATGTTTGTAGACCTGTCTTAAAACTATGATTTCAGTCAGGACCACTGTCGTTAAAGTAAGATCTTTATTGACAATAAAGGCAATATAGTTATGTTTGGTGGTATGGCTCTGGTCTGGAAGCCCTCCTGCTAACCTTGCAGCAAGCGTGGATAAGGCCGGGAGGCCAGCAGCCAAACCCCTCTAGAGGGGTAAACACAGAACAGATCCAGCAGCAATGCAAATTCTTAACACATAGGGATGGAGTTGGGGTGGTGGAGGGGATTTACAAAGCAACGTGCAGTAAGCTTGCATGCAGGAGGAGCAGCCGAATGAGTAGAGGGAGGCTGTTTAAGTAGACCACCCTGTTATGTGAATGTACTGTGATAGGTGAACATCACTCAGCTGAGCCATCAGCTGATTCAGCCAGAAGCAGCTTGACTCTCGTGGCCTGCCAGAACTACACGATGCTCCCATATGTTGGGGGATGGAGAAAAAAAAAAACGTTTTGCAAGCTTCCTACCTACAGAAACTTTGTAACTTGAAGCTAGTTTTTTCTGCTATCAGCTATAATGTTGCCAACAGTGTCGAAGCTACATGTCGGAGGAAGTAGTACATTTCTAGCCATTTCTAAATGTTGGATTGCAGTGTCAATCATACATTTGCTATAAGTTGATAGGCCTTAGGTAGAATATCAACCAAGGGATAAGCGATGGAGAAACAAACTGTTCGCATGGGTGGGGGTGATGTTATTTTTATCCCATTCCCCAAGCCGAAGACAAGCTTGGTAAAGTTTGTTACAGATAAAACTTTTTGATACTTACAGTCAGTGCTGTAGACAGATACAGCTACTTTTTAATCCAACGTAAGCTGCATTCTGCCTATTAATAACATTAGATAGCATATCTAGTCTATTAACTGGAGTTAGCTGAGTGATTGAGTGAGTAACTGGATTTGGACATTAGCCAGAGCAAATACACACTTGTCGATAGGAATTACTTGCAGCACTCTGCAGTGAAGAAAAACATTATTTTAAATGCATATAGTATGACACCTTTTTCCAAACTTGACTGCATATAAAGGGAAGACGTATTCCCAAAGCACTGTCAGAAGACCCCCAAACTCTTGACCTTCCACTCATATAAGGAGCCTCATTGGCTAATTGGCTGGCATTTGAAATCCAATTATTGTTTAGCATTGAGTGACTGGTCAAATCACATTATGCTCCTGGATAGACAGCATCCACGTTTACCTCCACTTTACAACCATCATGGCTCATTATGCCATTGAGAGCTAACACGTTTGTGTGAGAGGCTCAGAGGAGACTGAGGCCTGAGAGGAAACAGAGAAACAACAAAGGACTAAAGTACAGCATAATGGGTTCATTAAATAATTCATTTATGGAGAGAATATAAATATAATTGTGAGCCATAGCAGGATCACATGAAACAGAATTATATACAGCAAACAAAGTCATGTGCATAAGAGTGAGATGAACTGTATAGTCATCCCTGTCAAATGCTAAATCAGTCATGTTAGAGTCCTAGGAAACAACTGCAGACAGTGTGTAAGTAACTGCATGCTGATACGTATATTGGTTGACTGTGCTGTGAAAAAGATAATATTTGAAAATTTCTCCAGATTGGGTCCAAATTTGCTCTCACATCTAAACCACCACCCCAGGTAATGACTCACTTGTTATCCTATCTGTCCCTTACATATTCTCCCCTATTCCTCACCTTGGGACTTTTGACCTTTCACCCTACCCTCGACCAGGCAAAAACCCCCGCAGCATATTCCATACTCACCAATCAATCACTTGTCAAAGATGGCTCCATGTGATTGGCTAAGAAAGCAGACAACAGCAAGCAGAGATAAGAAAACAAATTACGCTGGGCCAATGGGAGAGGACAGGGATTTGTGTCGCAAACATAATCAGCAGGGGCAGAAGCACTTGGAATGAGGAATAGCAGCAGTGCTGACGGAGGCAGTGTTCATTCTCTCCGTCGTGAGCATGCAGTCGATCAAGATGTGAAGCACAGCTCTCATAAAAGCAGTCCAAATAAGTCTAAATAAGTCACGGCTTTCTCTGCCCCCGTTAAAAGGCGGCCATGTAAATGAGTCGCCTGACTTTGGCGCCCTCGCCTTGGCACGTGCCTCTGAGCTCGCCAGATATGCTCCCGCCACTTCCTGTCCTTTCAGCCGGCTCTCTGTGCTCCTGGCAGTCGGCGACGTGGCATCCCAGTTCAGGCACTGGACTACATCCAAGAGACTTATGGGTATAACTCCTGTCTGTGTAGTGCTGCGCCAGGCCTGCCGTGGTCGGTTGCCAGCTGTGTGCGGTCTCCGGAGCGCTGCCATGGGAGTGGAGTGGTTTGCCTCGAATCCCCCATATCGGGGAGCGCTGAGACCATGCTGTAGATGAGCTAACGGCTGCGGCTCCTGCTCAAGGTGCAGGTGAACTGGGGCGTCTCTGGGTTTTGAGGGTCAAGTTAACGGGTTTATCCATGTCTGAAACTCCCCTGGACGCAGCCAGCCTGGCCAACGCAGCATCCCACTTACGCCTCCTCTGACTGCACCTCTGAGGGCCCCGAATTCCCGCACCGCACTACCAAGTGACCACATGACCGGGCGTCTGGGTGTCGGTGCGAAAGTAGGCCGTCGCCTGTCTAGGGTAGAGGAGGCAGGACCTTGTGGTGTTTTTTTGCAGTCAGCGCCAGCACCTGACTGGAGCCGGGATGGCCCCCAAGGCTGCCGGCTGGGGGAAGCTCGGGTCGCCTCCAGCAGTAATGATGTTCCCACACAGGCACAGCGCATCAGAGGAGGCCAGTGAACGGGCCTTTGTTACACAGGTTGTTACAAGATAGCTGAAGGTACAAAATGTCATTCTGGCGCAGCTGAAATTTCTTTCACAAGTTTACCATTATTTGTCTTGGCAAGTCCACTAAGAACCAAATTCTCTTTTGAATCATGACCAGGCAAAACAAGTTGGGCAAGAGAGTATTACACCAATCGAATAGAGGGAATGATCAGGTGGCGAGGTGTAGAGAGATACTTTTTGTGGGAATCTGACCAGGATGCCACAGTTAACACCCCTACTCGTTAAAAAATATAATATGGTTAATTATTAAATTGTACATAAAACTATGCAAATTATGTAACAAAAGAAAAAAATGTTTGACATATGCTCCAACTGTCCACTTATGACATCTCTGCTAGTAGGCACACATTGTTTTTTATAGAACCGCTTTAACATAGGGTTAGCCAGAGACATTAATTAGGCATTTTCAGTGTATTTAATGGTAGCTAATATTGGTTATTTCGATTTGTCTTCATGGCATGGCCATACTACTTTTGAAAGTTTATGTTGCATTGAAAGACTTAAATCTGATTGTGTGACTGCAATAACTCCTATGAGCAGCAGAGGGAGGTAGTTCTCAAATAATGACAGTGAAGCATCACACCAATTTTCATGTTTCCTATTTTGAAGGCAACGTGAACTACAGTTCACGCACACACACGCATACGCACACTGTGATAATATTCTGAACCACGCACAATCCAAGAATAGTGCTGAAAGTAGATTTCTTTACAGGTATTGTTCTTTAATCCACCGGCTAGCAAATAACAAATGCAAAAATGCATTTTGAAATAATAACATGCTGGTAAAAATACATATCAAATCCAAATAAACATTAAAATACAAATATCAAATGATTCATTATATTAATTTGGACATCAGCTAAAATGCACCCAACCACAAAGTATGCTCAAAACTTTTCTTCCAGTCCAACATTTTCCCTGCATGAAGTAAAAGCTTAAGGGTTACCATGACAATTCCCAAGGGTATGTTCAAGATTCTAAAATGAATGGAGGTGGAAATGTATGAGAAATACTTTTTCTCATACAGATGTAGTTGACTGTACAAGTGCCCTGTGCCCAGACCCAGTGCCTTTCCCCCATTTCATCGCAGGCCGGTTATTTCACCCTAAACGGACAAACACAGAGCTGCTCATGAAATGGAGAAATCGGTTTTTTAATAGCCTGATTTTAAATTATTTTAAACCGCACAGAGGTTTATAAACAGATGTCTATATGCTTCTTTGGTATCAACAACTCAGAATGTGCATTCCCTGATAGTTCAACCACTTGATGACCACTGTCTCAGATAAGTTCCTTTCCAGCAACTGAACTTGTGTCTCTTTATTTCTGTGTTTCTCTTACCCCATTCTGATCTAAAATTGGCAAAGGACATTACCAGGGGTGATGGCAGTTGGCAAGCATTGAGCAACATTTGGCAAATGTCCCAACGGGTGCTGAACTCCATAATTAGAGGCTGTGTAGGGCTTTGGCTACGGCTGTGGACTTCCTAGCACTCCCAGACAGCACCTTCATGAAACCTGGCATAATATGAAAGGGGGGCAAGCGGGTGAGAAGTACACATCTAAAAGACTTTCAAAGCTGTGATTGATTACTCATAATTATACCCTTCTGTTTCTCCAGTAAACTGTTTCTCTTTAAACTTCACTTTAAAATTGTTCCTTTTTTAACTGCGTGTACTTTGGCAAGACCGGCATGCGCGCACCGTGCCAGAGAACGAATGTTAATACGAATCCGAATTTGAAGAAAAGGGACACGTAAGTGAGAGACCGTCCGATACATAACGATCGGGGAGACAAAGGACGCTTCGGTACGAAAAACAAAAACAAACCAAAATAGGCCATTAATCAACTGGAACAATCCTCCAGAGGTCAGAACGGTCCTGGCGCGACGCGAGGCTCGGTGCAAAGACGCGTTAGCGGTAGCGGTAGAGCTAGCTCTGGTCGCAGGAGTTGTGCTTGTGATTGTAATAGCGATGACTACAGTGAGATGAGACACAGAGCAGATGACAGCTCCAGGACGAAGAGTCCTCTATGGCCGTTGAGTCAGAGGACGTCTGCTTGTTGACAAATATCCCTCCTGTTCTTTTTCTAGTTCTCCCACCCGAGTCCTGTTCCCTCAGAGTGGAGTTGTCGGAAAGTTTTTTTGTGATTGTTTACCCTTTATTTAATGAGGGAACCTCGCTGAGTTTGAAATCGAGTTGCTGGTGGTTGGTGGCGAGGGGCCGAGGTTACTGGTGTGGAGGTTGTAAATAGAGCAACCTCGAGCAAGTCGTTCCAGGAAGGCCAATGTATGCACTGGATTCAGTTAACTAATCAGCTCTATAAACCACTGGCAGTTCACTTGAGGATTAAACTGCAGTAAATGTTTCACATCAGCCCACAAAAATAAATGTCGTTAAAACATCAGATCATGCACTTGATTGGACTGGTTAAACCATTAAGATCAGAAGTTGTGGAATCCAGGAACGGATTTGGCCCTCCTTGCTGATCCCCTCATAGAGTCCAGCTGCATGAAACCCTATGATAGTGTGTTCCATGCATTCAGGCATTGTGACCAAACTATAACCTGTGACTGAGCTGATTTCCAGTGCCCTGTCTCTCCCTCTCTCATACTATCTCTTCTTGTTCTCTTCCTTTCCTATCAAAAGGTAAAGCTGATTGATTTAGACCCCAGTGAGCACAAGCCCGAATATGAATGGAATCAAGACATCTAGAGGGGCGGAAATCTATGTTGAGATATGTTGTGGCCTAAACGGACTAGGTTAGTTCAATTTAGCCCTAATTTAGCTCAGGCTTTACCCGGATGTAGCCTGGCTATGTCCTAGCTGGCTCGAAAACATTAACATATCAACAAAGTCTAGCCAGACTTTCACTGAACATCACTGAACAATCTACACATTTGGTGAATATAGCCAGGCAATATCTGGGTAAAACCTGAGCTAAATTAGGGCTTAAATTGATCTAACCTAGTCCATTTATGTCAAAACATCTCTCAACCTAGATTTCCACCCCTCTAGATGTCTAGATTCCGTCTATATTCAGGTTTGCGCTCGCTGGGGCTGAACCGTTGTCTTCCTCATACCTTGCATCTCTACCCATCAGTTGTCTCTGGACGCATTGACACATGCATGTCTACTCCAATGAGATGGCTGTTGCTCTTGGGTCATTGAACTTTGTGGCAGACATGGATGCCAACTCCAATGCATCTGTGTATTCAAGCGATTCACAGCCTTAGAAGTGGACTTCTCCACCATGTTTGTGACATGTAGACGAGTACTGGATCAGAAGTGGACTTCCCCACCATGTTTGTGACATGTAGACGAGTACTGGATCAGAAGTGGACTTCTCCACCATGTTTGTGACATGTAGACGAGTACTGGATCAGAAGTGGACTTCCCCACCATGTTTGTGACATGTAGACGAGTACTGGATCAGAAGTGGACTTCTCCACCATGTTTGTGACATGTAGACGAGTACTGGATCAGAAGTGGACTTCCCCACCATGTTTGTGACATGTAGACGAGTACTGGATCAGAAGTGGACTTCCCCACCATGTTTGTGACATGTAGACGAGTACTGGATCAGAAGTGGACTTCTCCACCATGTTTGTGACATGTAGACGAGTACTGGATCAGAAGTGGACTTCTCCACCATGTTTGTGACATGTAGACGAGTACTGGATCAGAAGTGGACTTCTCCACCATGTTTGTGACATGCAGACGAGTCCTGGCTCAGATCCTCCAGGCGTTTGCTGTGTGTGGGGAAATGAGCTTATCCTGGTTTCTTTTTTTTAACCTGTAGTTCCTCCAACCCTGAGATGCTAATGCAGGACTTTCGCATTGCAGTACTTTCAATTAAACATGCACTTATTGCAGCTGTGTCCAATCTTATCTGAAAAGGGTTGACATGGGAGCGGCCTTTTATTCTAGCAAATACTACAACCCCAAGTTCCAATAATAAATTAATCATAGTATTCAGTCAAGATCAAGTGGAGCTAGATCAAACTGTGCTGAAAAAAACACGCGGGCCCTTCACTTACTGCAATTAGAGTGCCTGCAGTAATACCTTGAGGGTGAGGACTGAAACTGAAATTCAGTGTTTCCCAGGTAACATGTTCAGGAAAAAAAAAATCATGGCCATTGTTTTATGGTTATGTTAAAAAATGTTAACTGGGCAGAATACTCTATTTAATATATATGTATATATGTATATTTGTTAAGTGCTGAAAAATCCACACCTTCATTTTAGTTTTAGAATCCAAAGGCAGTAGCTTATTTTTGTGTGGAGCCATAATGCCCCCCAATACATTGTGCTTCAAACAGTAGGCCTAGATCTGTTGTGTAGTTTTTTAATAATATTGTAAATCTGTGGATAAAAATTTTTAAATGTATGTTTTTACAATCAACTGAAATGCAAAAGACATTGTTTGGAGAAAGAGGTTGTGTAATAAGCAGATATGATTTTTAAAGGTTTTCCTCTATGGGAAATCCCATTGTTGCAAACCACTCCCTAGGTCCAGTCATTTTTTATTTTTTATTTTTTGCGGTGGGCGGGGCTTTAACAATGTATAGGTGAGGGGTGAAATGCCTGGGGGCGGAGCCTGAGAGGCGAGTGAGATCAAGTAAGAAGTGAGCGCTGAAAGCTGAAGAAGCGACAGGCCGCCCATGAGCCGGGTGACGTGTTGCATGTGCCCTCGCTCTACCTCAGTCTCCATGCCAACCCCAGCGTTGCCGGTACCTGTGAAGCACGCTCAGTGTGCCACCGTGGGTGTTGGTGTGACAGAGGCTTGCAGCTAAATCAAGCGCCGCTTGCAATGGCGTCACCCCTGGGGTCAAACGCAGAGCCTGCCTATGCCGTGTAGCCGCATTCAGAACGAGGCAACCCACAGACCACTGGCGGATAATTCTAATGCTGGACCGCTGGTTTTCTGGGCCGTGTGGTTGAGTCATTCCAAAATAAAAAAAAGTATGTAAATTGGAGTTCTGGTCACAGCCTTGTACTTGTTGTTGTAGCGATGCAAAACAAAACTAGACCGTATGGCGGGAAACAAGAGAGTGACCGTGAAATATTGTTTTAAAAAAAGGAAAGAGCAAGAGAGAGAAAGAGAGAAGAATAGGTTGGTGTGAAAACAGTCAGAGCGCCCGCCCACTAGCATCCCCCAGAGTTTTTGGTGGGGGTGGACGAAGGCCTGGTCGCGCCGGAGCCCCCGCACTGAGCAGGCCTACAGAGGCAGCCTGGGAGTCTCACGTCGCCAGGGGAGTCCAGCTCCAAGACCACAATGCATCTCTCCCCTCCCTAAACAGCCCAAGCCGTGACTGAACCCACCGCGGGTGTAGGAGTGCTGAACAAGTGTGCAATCGCAACAACACAGCTACTACAAACTAAATCTGTCACAACACGCTGTCCAGGCTCTGAAACACATCACCGCTGACATTAATGCCATTCCAGTTGAATTTCCAGTGCGCCGCGGACAGATTTTCCAAAACAAGGCTTGATCCAGGTCATTAGGTGGGGGGTGGGGGGGTGAGACTTCTGTCAAAGGCTTGGTTTAATCTGACTCTATGCCTGAGCTTTCTGAGAAGCATGGGCGTTAAATTTTTAATCTGATATCAGTCCTGGAATGACTTATGGAAGGAAAGAAGGCGTGAGTGGGTCAGGCAGTGAGAGAGAGAGAGAGAAAGAGAGAGAGAGAGAGAGGGGGCAGAGAGGGAGAGAGAGGGGGAAGCAGTGAACAGTGCCAATAGGAAGAATGTGTTCCTCACAGAGATACAGGAGACACTGTCAACACACATGCTGAGCTCAATATAGAAACTGACACAGTGCCAGGCATACCTCTCCCTCGTTCTCTCTCCCTCACTCTTTCCACCTCTCTCTCCCTCCCTCTCCACCCCTCTCCCTCACTTACAAACTCTTCACTGTCCTCTCACTTTTTCTCCCCACTGAAATTAATGGGTGTTCTCCCTCCCACTCTCCCCTCTCTTTGCATGTGTTTGACACGCTGCCAGAATCAGGTCTAATATAGCGTACATATCCTCTCTGTCTCTCCTCCTTACTGACTCCCTTTACCCTCTCACTCTCTGTAAAGTTAAGGCACTTTACTGACACTTTAATGGGGGGGGGGGGGGTCCACCCGACGGTTCAGTAATGACGGTACAACTTCACCGACTTCAGGACTTTCTGGTGTGTGTACATTGCTGTCTGTGTGTGTGTGTGTCTGTGTATGTGTGTCTGTTTGTGTGTGTGTGCATGCATGCGTGTGTGCGTGTGTGTGAGATTACTTGCTGAACTAGTTATGCAGTGCATAAGTAACATTCCCAGTGCTCAGTACATGCATGTTTCAGTATGTTGTTTTTTATGTGGGGGGGGGGGGGGGGGGTATCGTTAAGGTCACCTTTGTATTATGGTCCAGCAACACTAATTCACTTGTCATACAAATAAGGGTATTTGACTTTGAATTTGAGAGAGATTTATAGTTTCTAAACAGGTCTTCTGCATCACTGTTTTTTACACTTTAAAAAGCTGTCATAGATTAGCATATGTAAATCAATTTTTTCTTTTAAAACAATATTCAGGCATCTTCCCCCCTCCCACTCCCTTCACCAGTTCCAGCTCTCTCTCCCTCTCTTTCACCTCTGCAGTCCACCCCTTTTCCTCTTTCTCAGCCCTCTCGCTGTTTCTCCCCTCTTCTCAAACTGAAGCCCTTTCTCCTTGCCTGTGCTTCCCTCCACTGTCTCTTGCCACTCTTCTCCCCTTTCATGCCCTCTCTCTTTCCTTCCTCTGTGCAGCAGTGTGGTAATCCCATTACCCATGTGTGAATACCAGCTGGGAGAGGGAGAGAAATTAAAGGAGGGAGCGAGCGATGGGGGATAGAGCGATAGAGATGAAGAGAGCGCATACAGAGAGCAAGTCACTAAGCTGCAGTTAAACGTTTCATGGGTAGAATTGTACCAGCATACCCTCAAACAGGAGGAAGAGAGGTAGAGAAAGAGAGAGAGAGGAGAGAGAGAGAGGAAGAGGCAGAGAGATGAGTTGAGTTTGGAGAAATCCAGAGCAGGACCAGTTAGCCAGAAGACGGAGGGAACGTGCAGCCTGGCAGTTTAAGAGCCGAGAAAATAAACAGATTCTTTGGTCACAAAGAACCCATTCAGTCTCTCTTTGCCCCTCACCCCGCCACCCCCCCACCCCTCCCCCCAGGTCGCCCGAGCCCACCCAATCGCTCTCATTCTCTCCACCCAGTTTCTTCTCTCCCTCTGTCTCCCTACCCTATCTTTTCTTTCCTGTTGTCCAGAATCCTCCCTTCCCTCTCTCTCTTGGCAGTGTTTTTTCTGTGGAGTCCATGTCGGAGTTGGTATGAGGACTGAAGGGGCAAGCCTGCCTCCGGACGAGGGCGGTGCTCTCCGGCTCCCCCTCAGCAGGCCCTTATTCAGGAGTAATAGGGATGTGCGGGCTGACCCGCAGATGAAAGCCTGCGCCTGTAATATGCCTGTTCAGAGCGTCTCGGGACAGGGCGCTGTACGCCGCGGCTAGCCGACCGGCGTTCTGTTTCAGCGCAGTCTCGGTCTGTCACATATCAGTTTGCCTGGTGTCAGCATGGATCGGTGGAGGTCAGTGGTTTCGAGCTTGACCTTAACCACATGAGTTTGAAGTGTTCCTCCTGCGGTCACGGTCAGGGTGTGGGTTGGACTGGAATTTTAAGCGCAGTTACTTGACATGATTTTGATTAGAACTGGTGGTTTTTTATTTTTTATTTTTTATCCTGGCTTTAAAAAAAAGAGATTTGCACCATCACCACGCTCCTCTCTCAGTTTCATACATTAATCCCATTTGGTTTGATTTCTGTTGCTTGTCTGGCTGATTTCTATGCCACCAGGGTACAAATTCATCAGCAGCCTAACTCAAATTACAGCACCGCTCCAAAAATCATGAATGCTTTGCAATTTCGTTAGGGACAAGCAATGAAACAATAGTGACCATGTTAATTAATATTGTGAATCAATTGTAGCAGGCTAAATATTCCTCAGGACATAAGTGAGGGCAGGTTTCTCTGGGCCCTGACTCTATTAGGCCTAACAGACCTTTCTACTATTCCTCTCTCTCTTTATCCATGCAAAATGGTTTGTTTGTTCATTTGATCTCTCACTCTCTCTTGACTAATCCTCAGTGAGTCTCTAGCTATGTTTTTCAGTCGTACAATCTCATCTTTTCTCTGTTCCTTTGTGTTGGGAAAGAATGCGTGTGAGTGCGTGCGTGCGTGCGTGTGTGTGTGCGCGCGTGTGTGTGTGCATCTACAGATGGGGGCCCCTTGCCCACTCTTCTGAATAGTGTGTTATTTCTGTGTCGCACGATCGGTGCCAGCACCTTGCTGCCTGCTGCATGATGATGCCTGTCTGAATCAGCCTTGGTGGCCCGTTTGCAGGGACGCTGAGTGTAGGTTGGCCACACAGGGGGTGTTTCAGTGGCCCTTTTCAGAGAGGCAGAGGCTCGTCTCACTCCACATTTCTCTCACACCTTCCCGGCCAGTGGTGGGGACGTTATCTCATAAAAGACAGGACTCAGGGTGTGCATATTTGTGGGGTGTCTATGGAAGGGGTGCCGTTGGTGGGCGCATTGTATTTGGGGGAGGGAATTCTCAGACTTCACTTGGAGACCTATGGCTGTGATGATTGCGTTTCACTCTAGCAGAGCTCTTATTAAATCCAGCAAACCCTTCAAGCTGACAATTGGCAAATGGGGGTTCAAAACCCTATAATGGGTTGACCTGGCATGTGGTGTTAATCATTGATTATATGAACCAATCAAAAGGCTTTCTTCTCCAGAGCAAAACAATGTGGAATGTGTTGAATCACAGAGGCAAATGTATGACATCGGAGCCCCACCCATGCAGGGATTCATGAAGCCTCAGTCTTGATCACTGCCTGAGGCCATTTCTCAGCCCACACTGGAGACCCTTAAAAGAGCAACATTCCCACGCATTCGCTGACCAGTGTAGAGAAGAGAAAAAGATCAATTGCCTCAGGATAATCCATTTCCTTTTTAAATTTTCATGTCAGGACCAGTTTTTGACATTTTTTTTGTAACTGTTCTGATTAAACTTGTTTTGATGGTTTTCTTCCACTTGAGGCCTTTGGTGCCTGCATGCTGAAAAAGACCTTTGAAGTGACTGTATAGAGAATGATTTTTTTTTTTTTTTAATTGAGTTATCATGTCATTCTAATGACTGGCTATCAATCAATGAGATAATTGAAATGGATAAAATTTCAAGCAATTTAAAAATTTACTGAGAACATGTCACATGTTAAAATAATAACTGCTAATGCATAAGGAATTCAGACAAGTTAAGACTTTGGCTGAACACCCAAATAGATAAAAAGTGAATCACTCAACATCACACGTGGCAGTAGACTAAATGACATGGGCATGAAAAAGGCTAAATTAATCAACATGCCACTACAGACATGAATGAGGAAACAACCTGATTCGTGTACATAAAGATTTCTTTTTACTTGAAGACTTCTTTGATAAAAATAGACATTGGGAATGCTGTTTAATGTGTCCACATTCAAAAACTGTATGAATGAAATGCTACCTAAAGCTATGTTCTCTTTTCCTGCCTTTGTATTTTAGGCTACACACCAATGTATAAATGCAGTCATGGTGCTAGTGTCAGGGTTTACAACTGCTGGGTAGCCAGGCATTTACATGGGTACTTCTGCAAGGGGTGGGCGGTGTCAGAATTCTGAAGGTAACAAATACAGAAAACAGACAGATTCAGCCACACGGCACGACTGACTCACACAAGTGTTTTTGCATAATATTTATTTGATAATCCCGTTGCCAATATATTTCAAGCCAGGGGTACACACAGGGCTCACTGTAGCATGTATGGCCGTGGGTACACATGCTGCATATTGCTCCTGAGGCAATTTGATAAACAATAAAGAAAGAAATCGTAGATGAAATTGATGAATGTACAGAAACTTCAGATTCAAGTCTTCAGGAGCCATTGGCACTGGACTCGAGAGATGGGAGGAACACAGAGTGACAAACAAAGATGGAGTGAAGGATGAGAGGAGGAATGGTGGAAAGGTGAGCAAGTGAGCTGAGGGACTGAGGGGAAGGATAGCAGTGCACGGAGGAAGACATAAGGAGGGAGGAGAAGATATGTAGGCTGAGGGGGAGGAGCCTGTTGATCTGTGCTGGGGAACTCCAGGGAAATGTCATTAAATTCACCCGTAGACACACAGAGTACTTTCAAAAGAGAGAGTGGGAGACACTGCGGCAGAGGTAGATGAGGGAGTGACTGAGAGAAAGAGGGAGGAAGAGTGAGGGGAAGGGAACGTGCGTTCTCTGCCTCCCTGTTCCTGTCTTTTTTATCCTTCACTCACTCTAAGATAGCCTCTTGCTCTCTACCATTGCATCTTATATCTTCAGCCACAGTTCCCTCGAATGCTGCTCAGTGGAGAGACAGAGGCAGGGGGAGGAAAAAGGCATGACTGAGAACCCGTGTGGTTCAGCTCAAGCCTGCGACCACGCCTCAGAGACCCACCGACCTCCTCCGCTGGACCACCCTCACATCCACTCAGATGTGTAGATGAGCCACACTGTGTGCTGAAGAAGCCTGACCGTCGGTGTACAGAGGCACACTGTACCCTGGACCCGAGACAGGTGCAACGGCCTTCTGAAAATACACGTCTGATTCACGAGAGCCAAGATGACTTTTCTAGAGCTTGGGAGAGGGCGAGAAAAGGAACAGGTCTCGGGTTGTGAGAGCTGATGATTTCCACTTCTGCAAAATCCCATCTTTGTTAGAGTCACTCACTTACAATGGATGACTACTGTCCCTTTGAAGGGCAACTGGATAATTCTATAGAAAACATGGGGAAAGAGTTCTGTAGGATTTCACCTATGAGTGTGCCTGATGTAGCTGACTAACTAAGTAGGTGGTTAATTTCTAGGCACCCCAAAGTTGCAGAGAGATCTGGCCGGCGTTTTATGATCAAACAATATTCTGAAGCTAAAACAGAGTGGTCCCTTTAGCTGCCTGATAGAATAGCTCCAGTGATTTGAATTTTATATGAGCTAATATTGGTAGCTAGGGAAGTTACCCATGGGCTACACTGATTCTGGCTACAGAGGGCTGGGGTCTGAGGATGTCCAGTCTGCCAATGTTATTTAATTGTGTACACTGACGGCAACAATGACCAATCACCTGAGGCAAGAGAAAACGCCCTGTTTACAAATCAAGTAACTCTAAAAAACAGAATACTAAACCATATTCAGTCATAGTTCATTTTTCAACAAGGCCAGTGTCACATGTTACACTGTGAGTCTCAGGACATATAAGTGAATGCACAAAGCGCTTGGAGACAGAAGAACATAAGGATATTTGATGATGTGCACAGCCCTTCTAGGCACAAAATTTAGTAGAATACAGGCAAAATATGGAAAACTTTCAATTGATGAAGAATAAAGCCAATTAATTGAACAACAAACTTCATCTGGCATCTGTACCACAACATTCCTCTCCTTACATCATAACACTGCACAAGCACACACAGATGAAAACCCCACAGGTGAAACCTAGTGTGCAAGAAGTGTTCCGAGCAGAGTGTATCAGCAGATAAACTAGGATTTATCTCTGAGTTGGGAACATTCATGTCAATTGCAGATCCATATTGCATATTTCTATGAGGACGCCACAATTCATTTTTACCAATGTGCTCTTCTAAGGTGGAAGTAGCAAGGAGCATTGATTGTTTACCGTCTTGTGCTTCCTGTAATCCTTGATTTGACTGCATGGTTACCATAAACTCCTACAGCATTTCTGCATTTATCTATCCTTTTACATCACATTCGTACTTTCTAATGATACTGTCTGCTATCGCCTATAGAATACGAGCAATACGCAAAAATTCATAACAATACCAATAAATATTTTGGCTATGTTATGTGTGTTTTACTAATGACGTAAATTGGGCGTGATTGTGTCATTTTGCTTATCACGTCGGCGGCGTGTAGGACGTGCATGTGACGTAATGACAACACGGCGTTGGCGGTCTCCATGGCTCCCGGCCGCCGGGCTCGTGGCGAGTGGGCGTGATCTCCTCCCCCCTATCCGCGTGGGCGGCCCCGTGCTGTAGAGAGAGAAGGAAACACGACACCCCGAGAGAGGCGAGAGAGAGCCGGGGGGAGGAGAAAGTACAGAGTGAGTGGAAGAAGAAGAAAAAGTCGGCAAAAACAGAGAACGAGAAAAAGGGGGATTCACTCTCTCTCTGTCACAGTGAGTTATCGGCGACGAATTGTTGTGATTTCTGGAAAGACGTGGAATAGAGATTACACGCAACTGCTCAGTACAAACTGGCAAAACAACAACACAATTCAGTTTCCCGGTCGTCCATTGGGACCACTGGCCCGTGTATTTCTCTGCAACTTCGGCTTAGCGGAGTGACTGCGCGCTAGTCCAGGGACACGTTCAGCGTACTGCAGTTTTCAGAAAACTACAAAGCAACACAAACTCTGGGGAACCGTAGGGGGCCTGGGAAGTGCGAGTGCGGTGGGGGTGTCTGAACCAGCGAGTAAAACGGAAGCAAACCAGCGCAAGAGGGGGACAGAAAGAAAAGTTTCAGTTTTGCGGCTGATACGCTAGGAGGAAACGAGAGGAGGAGGGAGGCCGACTTTCACCTCCCGAAACAACTGACCCACCTACATTCATCATGAAAACCCCGGGAGATACGGGTGAGTTCTTCTGATATTTATTTTATAAGCTCAATTATCAAAAAATACGTCGTTGATTTAAGATGGATCCTAGCTAACTTGGGCAACCTGGAAATTCTTTATTCAAATTTGGAAGTTCCTTGAGAGTTTGAGTAGCATTACGAGCTTGCTAGCTACTTAGTTCTTGATACTGGAAAAATCAAAAAAGTTTCTTTTGTTGAATTTCTTGTGGGCTAGTAGCTAGCTTGTGGCAGACCCAATGTAACGTTCGCCAGCTACGGTTCAATAGGCTAGTTTATGGAGAATTTGGATATCGTGACACAGATTCATTTTCGTTTCCAGTCGGCGTTCGAATAAAATATGTGAATTAGCTACTAGCTGGAGTAACTACTAGAGTTGTTAACTTGCTTGCTAACATAAACGTTGTCTAGCTACATTAATGTTGACCCAACGGTGCATTCACCTGGCTAGCCAGCGACTTAATAATAATCATTACATTTATGTAAATATGTATGTAAATGAATACGATAACGTTCGTTAATCAAGATACCGCACACCATGTATGCCGTTTAAATCAATGTCTTTAGTGTTGCAATTGTGAAGGTTTACAAAAATGACATTCTCTAACGTTAAAGATTCGGTGGAGTTTCTTCCATCCTTGCAGCTTTCTTGGGCATTCATACTTTAAGTTCGCTAACTTGTCATTTAATAAGTTAAATGCGTGCATCATGCTAGCTAATGTACTGAGCAGAAAGCAGTCTTTCGTTGACCTGCTGAGTGCATGGAACATTTAACTTAGCTAGTAACTAGAACTCAGTAAGTTTTAGTGTGGACTATTTTGTGAGAATAGGAAAGCAACTGAAATGCAAATTTTGACAGTCATTAAGTTCGCTAGGGGTGAACAGAAGCTAAGTTGACTACACCGTCAATACTTCACACCTATTCAGTTAGGTACTTAACGAGCGATATATAATTACCCTTCTCACGATAATTGGAAACGTAATGTGTCTAGAAAGGTAGATATGTTGCCAACGTTAGCTACACTAGTTAGCGTGCTACTTTTTAGCTGGTTTGCTAACTAGCAACATAGGCAAACCTACAAAATGGAAGCGAGCGCTCTTACATGTGACAAATACATAGCTCAGCTAGTTTGGAACTAGTTATTTTTCTCAAATTATACTCAGGGGTAATCGTTTTCATTTGTAATGATTCATCGAAAGCTTGATGTTGCTGAGTGTTTTTATTATTTTTGTTTAATCTACAAAATGAAGTTCAATAATGCTTCGAGTTGATGTGTAGTTCGACCTCTTTGCCAGCTGACGCTGGCTAGTTTTGTGTCGGTATGTGTAGCTAGTTTCCCGGCTAACGTACGCTGTTTGATCCCTGTAGCTTTCCTGTCTTTGCGAGCAAGCTTGCGAGTTTCTCCCTCTTCCGGAAGTTATACTTTCGGCCTAGCAAGTTGCGGAATGTTTAGGAATCCATGTTAGCTAACGTAAGATCTCCCCCGTTTCTGTTCATTTAATTTAAATGCATGTTTTCTTCAAATCCCACTCTCCCGTCGCGCACGTCTGAAAATGTAAGATTAGCTTTTGGGAATTTTTTGTAGCAAAGACATCTGTTATTCGATTTGCTACTTTGCATGTACACGCGGTTTTTCGCATGTTTTGAACTGCGAAAGTTTAAAAACGGAAAGCTGTCAAGTACAGTTCGTGAAACGCCACGTTCCCGGGAGAAGCTAGTAATATATGCGTACATTTCCACTCTTCAAATATAAACTTTATATTAATGCGAGACAAGGTTGGTCTAGATCGAATCATTCGCCCTATGGTTTAATGAAATTAAATGCGCCGCCAGTGAAGTCATACTCACTTTTATGAAAACATTAGCCGATTATTCCATTTCACCCCCCTCATTCTCTCTTGAGAACACTCGCTTAGTGAAACGAACTCATTTTAAAAGTATAAAAATCCGTTTTGTACGTTTTGACTGGGACCTAAATTACCTACATTGTGGTACGGGATTTTTGAGTTGAGCTCTTCCGAACCCTGTGCAAACAATAACTTTGCTCCCCCAGTTATAAATCACGGCCACCCGTTTGCTGACAATAACACACAAGGAATTCACACATTGATGCTGCAGTGATAATGTGTTCACCCACACTGCCCGAGCCATCAATGAGACACTGACAAAACAAACAAAACCGTATCAGCCAGGCTAGGGTCACGATCATCCGGAAGGTTTGTGTGTAACTGAAAACGGAGTTTTTATTCAAATTTTACGAGTATCTGGGTTTTATAGTGGTGGATACAAATCACAGGGAACTATTAAAGCTGTTATGATTGGTTTGTCAGTGGTGGGTTCACATTTATTGTTCGTGATGGGTGCTTCCTTTGCCGAAAATAAATGTTGAAAATCTTAATTTTATTGCCGAGTTAATCGTGGAAGTGTTGATACTATTTGTCTGAAATTGCGCGAAAGCATATTCGTGATATTGTGCGAGGGAGAGCTGTGTTCATTGTGCCGTCCCGGCTCCTGCCCCTCCCCACCCCCACACGCAAAAAAAAGGTGTTGAAATATGGCTTTTTAAATACAGTATTGTAAGGGGCAGAGTCCCTCGCTGGGGTACTGACATTAGCTGTGGGACTATCTAGCCTTTATCAGGGGGACAGGCTAAGGGAAACTTAGCAGGCATACCTAGTCCCAGGCACAATGAGAATATTGAACTGAGTGGTGCGTGTGCTTTTTTCTAATACTGCTGAACCAATGGTCCAGTCTGATAGTGGTTTGAAGAGTCAAATGACCTCATGTGTCCCCCAGATAAGTTTCTGCTTGATTGGCCCTTACTCTGCAGCCTTTGCATAATTGTTTGGTTTTTGTGATTTCGGTACCCCACAAAACACATTTGCAAATGCTCATTATTGTAAGTTGGGTATGGCACGGCTGTTTTTAACACCTTTTGGTGCATGTTATCCTGGACTACTAATTGGATCTTGCCATTGCTGGTTCCAATTTAGTTAAAAAAATTTTTTTGAGGACACAGTTGTACACACTTTCTCCAGTCTGAGTTAAGGAGTCACGGGGAAGCATTCCAGATGATCACTTCAGCTGCATCCACATTTCTGAGTGCTCTGAGTCATGTCGTTCGCACCGTGGTAGTGCCGCAGTCTTTATCTGAACTTGCCTTTTGTTTGAATTTGCCTTAATGCCGGGGAAATCAGCACTGAGTGGGTGTGGTTTACGGCAACCCGAAATGTAAATAGGAGCTTTTTTTTCCGAGGCATTGTTGCGTCGTTGACGCTATGACTGTTTTGAATACAAGGGCGGTCACAATGTGACTCTCACCCGTCGGGTGGAATTCATATTCTCTCAGACTGGTGACCCCCTTTGTTTCTTCATCGATGCCTGGAGTTTGTAGGAGAGGTCTCTGTTTGAATCATCCGTTCGCCAGCCTCCGTGCCTGTCTGTGTGGTGTGGAGTGCAGTTTGGCGACTTGCCTGCCAGACCGTCGCGTTCATGTCCCGGTTTGGGTTCGGCTGTCGCGTGTACTCCAGCCCAGCGTGCAGTCCACCAGCTGAACCCCTGACCTCTGTGTCACACCTCCAGTGCGCTGACCCACACCGCATTCCACACGCAGCCTTATCTTTACTAGCGCCGTCGCCTGGAGCTGCGGAAAGGCCGCCGGCTTCCCGGGGCCCCTGGACCCAAGCCCTCCCGCGGCGGCCATCCGCGCTTGCGTGCCGGGGTTGGTGCTTATTGGGTGGGGCCGCTGATGGAAGTGGGGCTAACGGTAACGGAATGGCGCAAAGCCGCGGCTGTTGGCCAGCAGTGGAAAGGCTGTGTGGAGACGCCAACCCTGGCGGCCGTGTAGAAGACACCGTTGACTTTGGTGGAATGTCAGATTAAAAAAAAAAAAAGAAACCCAAACTGACTGGACAGCGTGGTGACAGAGGTCGGGAGCTGTACTGTAGTCTGCATGCTCAGTCCTGATAGGTGGAGTCCACTCCTCTCAGGCCCATCTGATTGGAGGACTCTACTGTTGCCACCGGCACTGAAAGCAACTCCGTTAGTTGGCTGACAATTAGCTGGTGGATGGAGGTGGACTTGGACAAGAAACCAAGTATGAGGAGCATGTGAGCTAAAGGTGCTTTCAGTGCGGAAAGACAGACAACTCCAAGTCATTCACAATAAACCAGTCTTTTAAAAGTTTGTTTGATGGTTGTTTAAAGGGAGCCGTAGGACGCAAGTGGGAAAGAAACTGACTGCGGGGGCGTATCGATAGCCCTGCGCTGGCAGCACGTTCTCCACCAAGACTGCGCGATTTATAACGATCGCGGGAGAAGAGGCAGCGTCTACACTTAACACCTTTTACACCTGCACGCCGCAAAGGCTGAATTCACCGCTGATTGTAACACCAGAGCTCTCCTCACCAGGGTCTCTGGGTGCTCGTCCCCGTCCACCTCTCCGTTGCCGAGGGGAACGCACACAGTTCCCCCTGCAGAAGTCCCGAACGGCTACATTTTGGTTATGGTGGACGGTCTGAATTCCTGGCCTCAGACCGGTCTGGTTTTGGCCTGGCTTCCCGTAGCGGGGATTCAGTGCGAGGGACATCCAGTCCGTTCCAGATCTGTCAAAGCTGTCAGGCGGCCGCTTCCCCGGGTTGTTATGGTCAGTGGTCTGTGCTGCAGGCTGCTACTTTAGCTATCAAAACATTGGCCATCATAATTGCCCTCTGATGTGATTTATTCCTTTGAGTCTTTCATCACTGTCGTATTTCAGTCATGTTCAGGAGGCGTGTGATTTCTTGAGCCCCCACTCCCCCTACCTGCCTTAAGGTACAGAAAGGAGCCCTAGCTATATGTTGAGGAACTGCACCTCAAAAGTGTTCTTTCTGTCATAGTCATATAGCGTATAAGACCGTTTTCTTCCTCTTGGTAATCTCGGTCCACTGCTGACTTTGTGAAAAGAGAGTGTGATAACCGAGCGTAGGGCTTTGGTCTTGCTCAGGCGTTTTTTTCCACGCAGCGTAGCGCCCCCTGTCTGCAGACTGGCGCGGCGCTCCTGGCTCTGGGCCCCCCGGGGAGAGCGGGCCAGGCCTCGGCTGGCGGCGGGGCGGCGGGTCGGCTCGCCGCCGTGTCATCAGTGGAAAAGGGCTGTAATCGAGCGCCGCTGACTGGGCTCGCCCGCCGAGCCTGCGGCGGCGGCGGCGGCGGCTTTCTGCTGGGCCGGCGCTCTGCGGGCCGCCCGCGGTGCTATTCGAGGCTGGCCGGGGACGCCCGCGCGGTTTGCTTTAGTTTCTTTTTGGTTTTTTTTTTGCGCGTGTTGACAGTGGCACGGCGGCTCCAGATTCCGGCGGCTGTCCCGGCGAGGCCGCTGCCCGCCGCCGTGTAACTTTGGCGACCGTGGCTCGGGTTTTCCAGGTGCGGCAGACGGCGGTCTTGTGACGCGCTCCCGCGCGGTTGCTCCCGGGGCCGTTCCGGGGGCTGGTTCTCACAGTGTCCCCCCCTCCCCTCCCCGCTTGCCTGGCCGCGGGTGTGGTCTCAGCCTGTGGAGGTCCATTGATGGACTAAGTTGGAGAGAATGTAGCTGCCTTTGATTTCGGGGGGATTACTGGGCCCCACTTGTGTTTTATTCTCCAGGCCCCCTTAACCCCCTCCCTGTCCAAGTGTTCTGGACCCATTATCAGTTCAAAGAAAGAGGCAGAGGTGCAGTGGAAGGGTAGAACAGGGGGATGGGACGCGAAAACAAAGGGAAAGATTTGTCCGCTCCTTGTAGTGATCCAACAACCGTGCCAGCTTCAGTTAGCCAAACTTTTTCCTAGTTTTTTAAAGTTTTTTATTTATTTTTTATGCTCCAGCTGAAATATTATAGTGAGTCTGCAGTCTTGGTGCTAATTACTCTCCACTTCATTTCACAGCCTTTACTGATAAAACCCCAGGGCCAAAATGCCACCAAAAACATGCCTTTAAAGATCAATTAAAGGAGTTCTGTCAGAGGATATCATTGGGCCAGATGCACTTTGGCACCCGAGATATGAGGCTATGAATATTTGTAGGAATTTATTAGGGCCGCCTCACAGAGAACCACACTCTGGCTCATTTTATTTGAAAGCCCAGACCTACCACATCACAGCTCAGAACTTTAATTGCTGCTGTCTGCACTGCAGCGCACGCACACACACACACACACGTGCGCACACACACACACACACACACACACGCGCACACACACACACACGCGCACACACACACGTGCGCGCTAACGCTTGTACTCGTGTGCATTGGGATTGCCATCTCTGTGGCGACGCCACATTGACTCGCCTTGTATTTTTATACTTTGGTTTCTGTTCCTGATGTCAGTTCATTCTGGAAGCAGAAGGCAGTGTGAAGGGAGTGGGTGTGGGAAGGGAACGAGGCTGTCCCTCCGGGGTCACGCAGGCGCTAAGGTCACCGAGTGCGGGCCTAGCTCTTGGTCGAAGGTCTTGAAGCCAGACTTGCAATAGCTGAAATGTGAAAGAATCACTTCCAAAAGGCACCGAATCTGCTTTTGAATCACATGGGCTTACCTGCTGGACAGCTGGATGCGATGGAATTGTGAATATTGTCTTTACCAGAAGAGTGCACGAGTGACGTTCAGTTTAAGGTCAATTTGGCCCGAATTGACTGGAAAATCAGAGAATACTGGGTCATATGGGGGAAATTTAGTGGCATGACATTGCTGAAGTATTTGCACTGTTTGCACTTGTGGCTTTGAGATTGACGGTGGCAGCAGGTGTGTATCAGACTGTGTTCACTGTCTGACCACAAGTGGAGGTCAGAAAGACCACAGAGATGTAACCAAGGGCAACATTTCTCTTCTTTTTATTTTTTTACAGCAGAGAGGCAGGATGATGAATTGGAACCTCGCTCTAATTTAATGTTTCTGTATTTGTATATATTTGTTTACAGTTTTATATAGATGATTGATTCGATTTTTGAAGTCACAGGGTAACTGGTTTAAAGCTGCAGGCAGTGTGGTGTAGCAGGGTTACAGGTTTAAAGCTGCAGGCAGTGGTGTAGCAGGGTTACAGGTTTATAGTTGCAGGCAGTGGTGTAGCAGGGTAACTGGTTTATAGTTGCAGACAGTGGTGTAGCAGAGTAACTGGTTTATAGTTGCAGGCAGTGGTGTAGCAGGGTAACTGGTTTATAGTTGCAGACAGTGGTGTAGCAGGGTAACTGGTTTATAGTTGCAGGCAGTGGTGTAGCAGGGTAACTGGTTTATAGTTGCCAGCAGTGGTGTAGCAGGGTAACTGGTTTAAAGTTGCAGGCAGTGTGGTGTAGCAGGGTTACTGGTGTAAAGATGCAGGCAGTGGTGTAGTAGGGTAACTGGTTTAAAGTTGCAGGCAGTGTGGTGTAGCAGGGTAACTGGTTTAAAGTTGCAGGCAGTGTGGTGTAGCAGGGTTACTGGTGTAAAGTTGCAGGCAGTGGTGTAGCAGGGTAACTGGTTTAAAGTTGCAGGCAGTGTGGTGTAGCAGGGTAACTGGTTTATAGTTGCAGGCAGTGTGGTGTAGCAGGGTTACTGGTGTAAAGTTGCAGGCAGTGTGGTATAGCAGGGTTACTGGTGTAAAGTTGCTGGCAGTGGTGTAGCAGGGTAACTTGTTTAAAGTTGCAGGCAGTGTGGTGTAGCAGGGTTACTGGTGTAAAGATGCAGGCAGTGGTGTAGTAGGGTAACTGGTTTAAAGTTGCAGGCAGTGTGGTGTAGCAGGGTAACTGGTTTAAAGTTGCAGGCAGTGTGGTGTAGCAGGGTTACTGGTGTAAAGTTGCAGGCAGTGGTGTAGCAGGGTAACTGGTTTAAAGTTGCAGGCAGTGTGGTGTAGCAGGGTAACTGGTTTATAGTTGCAGGCAGTGTGGTGTAGCAGGGTTACTGGTGTAAAGTTGCAGGCAGTGTGGTATAGCAGGGTTACTGGTGTAAAGTTGCTGGCAGTGGTGTAGCAGGGTAACTTGTTTAAAGTTGCAGGCAGTGTGGTGTAGCAGGGTTACTGGTGTAAAGATGCAGGCAGTGGTGTAGTAGGGTAACTGGTTTAAAGTTGCAGGCAGTGTGGTGTAGCAGGGTAACTGGTTTAAAGTTGCAGGCAGTGTGGTGTAGCAGGGTTACAGGTGTAAAGTTGCAGGCAGTGGTGTAGCAGGGTAACTGGTTTAAAGTTGCAGGCAGTGTGGTGTAGCAGGGTTACTGGTGTAAAGTTGCAGGCAGTGGTGTAGCAGGGTTACTGGTGTAAAGTTGCAGGCAGTGTGGTATAGCAGGGTTACTGGTGTAAAGTTGCAGGCAGTGTGGTGTAGCAGGGTTACTGGTTTAATGTGTCGTCAGTGTTCTCCCAGCTGGAGCTGCTGTATTTTTGTCAGCAGCTGTGGGTCTGGCGTGTGCGTCTGGAGGAAAATGAAAGTAAAGACAGAGAGTCTGGAGACCAAACCACAACACAGACTATATGGGAGATGTAACCGCTCTCTCTCTTTCTCCCTCTCTCTCTCTCTCTCCCTCTCTCTCACTCTCTCTCTCTTTTGCTGTTTCTCTCTCTCTCTCTTGCTCTCTTTCTGTTTCCCTGTCTCTCTCTCTCGCTCTCTTTCTGTTTCTCTCTCTGTCTCTCTCTCTCTTTCTTGCTCTCTCTTTCTGTTTCTGTCTCTGTCTCTCTCTCTCTTCCCGTTTCTCTTGAAGTGAGGAGCTCTGTGGAAACTGTAAAGCCAGATTGCTCCTAGCCTGTATTTCTGTGAGACATCCCAGCTCTTTCTCTCTCCTGCTCACTCACTCTCTCCCTCCTCCCCTTTGTGATGGGACTTTGTTTCCCTCCAGACCCTGGTCTTCAGCGATCATCTCCCCCGTGTCTTTCCATGCAAACTCCTGTACCTCCTCACTGTATTTGTTTCCATATGAACCACTGTATCTGTATAGAGGTTTGAGGTGACGGGGCAGATGTGTTGCTGTGTGACTGATCCGCGTTTCTGTGAAGGCCAGTCCTTTGCCCCCAGACTGCCGTTTCCCCCTCGCTAAAGTGTAAGAAGGCTGCCTTCACAGTGCTAATCCAGATGAGCGCTCGTTGCTCTGTGAAGGCTGCCTTCACAGTGCTAATCCAGATGAGCGCTCGTTGCTCTGTGAAGGCTGCCTTCACAGTGCTAATCCAGATGAGCGCTCGTTGCTCTGTGAAGGCTGCCTTCACAGTGCTAATCCAGATGAGCGCTCGTGGTTTTGTGAAGGCTGCCTTCACAGTGCTAATCCAGATGAGCGCTCGTGGTTTTGTGAAGGCTGCCTTCACAGTGCTAATCCAGATGAGCGCTCGTGGCTTTGTGAAGGCTGCCTTCACAGTGCTAATCCAGATGAGCGCTCGTGTCTTTGTGAAGGCTGCCTTCACAGTGCTAATCCAGATGAGCGCTCGTGGCTCTGTGAAGGCTGCCTTCACAGTGCTAATCCAGATGAGCGCCCGTGGCTCTGTGAAGGCTGCGCTAACCGTCCTTGTTGCTGCCGTCCGCCAACTGAAATACAGCAAAAGCTTTTAATTCTGATAAGCCGTGCGCACAATGCACGTCAAATAAAGGTGTCCGCTACATGACAGAAAACCGTTGCGCGATGTCATTTAAAAGTGAGAACCGAAGCGAGTTTGAGAGTCTCCGCCATGACTGTGGACAACTCGGGTAGGTCTGTGTGGCGTATTAGCGTGGAGCGTTAGCGTGGAACTGAATGTGAGGGAATAACCCGAGTCGTACTGCAGCGTGGTTGACCTGTTCATGCCCGCGCCCGCGCAGTGGTCAGGTACACTGCCGCTCTCGTTGCTCAGGTGTTGGAGAGCAGCTAGGCCTACCTGTTGACATGGCCATCCCAGCTCAGGAGCCAGCTGGGCACCAGCTTCCCTCTGCCGTCTGACCTGATGCACTGATTGGCTGATTTCTTTAATTAAACAGCCCAAAGAGCCCCTCGCCGTGCTTCATCTTTTTGTGATGCAGTAACTTAAATGTTGTTTAAGTGGACGAAGCCAGTTTTTGGATTTGTTTTGTTTTTTTTATTTATTAATTTCTTTTTGCTGGCACCAAAATCGTTACTGGTTGTTCCTTGTGTTTTTTGTGTGTTTGCTTTCAAGACCAGGCTATTTCAGGAGCAAAGGAAGAATAACAAAAACAGAAACGTGATTTGTGCCAGCGGCAGTGGCCCAGGGCCAGGCGATAAACCGTGTGACCGTTGGGCTGTTTGTCGCCGATGAGGGCGTGACGTATCGCTGGCCGGCTCTGTCTGCGGCTGGGCTTCAGGCCCCCGCCATCCGCCGGTTCGGAACGCCGGTCGCGCTCGCGGTACCAACCCGCGGCGAACGAGGCCGCAGCCGTATCTCAGACCCCGTGAAGCTCAGACGCCCGCGAAATGGTACATTCTGAGCGCGAGGACGATCCCCGAGCAGCAAGCGGAGAAGGCCGAAACGCTGGCCTAACGCGAAACGCTGGCTTTGAAAGTGTTAGAGCTTTGCTTCTTGTGCCGAGCCCCTGAGGACTCCAGGGCGCTCTGTTTTTCTTAAGTGGCTTTTGCGCTGCTGTGAAAGGAGTTCTTGTGGGTGTGCAGACTTTATTTCTCCCCCCCCCCTCTAAATCTTTAACCCCAAATCAGACTGGCGGATTTGAGAGCCGTAGGCCCGTCCCGACTCTGAAAGGCGCTTGGTTGTTTGGGTGGGAGGGGGGCGGGGCCAGCCCAGCCCACACACACGTCCTCACGCTCCTGTTTGTTTTCCACTGGAAGCTGCCAGCCAGGCTGCCTCTGCTGCTGCTGCTCTGGAGGACCGCCCGGCCCACACACACACAGGCGGGTCACAGGCGCCCCGTTGGTCGGAGGGGTCGCCCGGTCGCCAGTCGGGCGCGAGGCAGGGCAGACCCCTGCTGGCTGAAGCCCCGCCCACCCCGGGCGGCTCTCCTGGCGGGACCCCCGGCCGCGGAGCGCTGGTCGGGACGCCGCGCGCGAGCGTGCTGAGTCGGCGGGCCGCCGGGGATTCCCTGCGCGCTGCGGGCCCGCTTTCGCTGCAGCGTTCCGTTTGCTGCGAGTCCAAACACAGCGAGAACGCCACCATTTCACCCACAGGAATTTTCCATTTTTGAAGCCGACACATGAAAGCAATAAAATTTGCTTCTCGATGTGGTTTTGACTGGAGTAGAAAAACAGAATGCCACACAGTCTCACACTCTCTCACACATGCATACACACGCACACACACACACACACACATGCACACACACGCGTACATACACACACACACACGTGCGTACACTCACACATGCGTGAACGCGCGCACACACACACTCACACACACACATGTACACTCACACACACACAAACACACACACGCGCAGTGCCCTGACCCACAGCGACAGTTCTTTTTGTGGACTGCTCTCATTCTGGTCGTAAAGCACTAATGACATTTTTCCAGTCCTTCCCCCGCTGTGTTTGTTCTGTAGTACTGGTAAATGTTTGACCGTTTTGATTCTGAGTCAGAAAAAACCTGAAGGCGATGTGTTCTCTGACTCAAGCTCATTATAATGCCAGTCCTCCATTTTCGCAGCAAAACAACCGTAATTCTAAAAGAAATCGCGTCCACTGCACAAAAAAAGGAACGTCAGTTTTTGTTCGGTTGTTGTTCGGTGCTCATCTGCTGGGTGTGAACGGCGTTAATTAGTGGTTTTCTGCCCCAGTTTTTGGACAGCGAACACGGGTCCCGCGATTTCCTTTTTAATTTTTTCCGCTCCCGTGGTTGGCCGGAAGAGCGCTTTTGTTGTAACCGGTGAGTTGTGGGCGCCTTGCATAAACAGTCTGGCCTGTCAGGCAGGGTGAGGTCTGTCTGTCACGGGCTGCTCGCATGACCTTTGTGAAAACCACAGCGTGTGTGAGCCTAGCCTGAGCCGCACGGTTAGACCCTGCTTCCGTCCCCATGCTTCATACCGGCTTCCAAAACTACGATGATGGTCAATTTATGAGGTGTTTTCTCCAAATATGGGCCTTGACGCCTATCCCTGATACAAAGCAAAGTTATGTAACGTTGAGGGCCGTAAAAAAATCTGCGGGTCTTCCCGCTTAGTGCATTGTTGCCGGGTTGCAGGCTTGGATTGATAAGATTGTATTTGTTTGTTTTGTAGGATGAGATAATGCCGAATCTCTGCATGGCAACAGTTTCACACATTTATGTACAAATGTCAATGGTAGAATTTAGATAATGATAATCTTTAAGTTTTAAACTCCATGTAAGATAATTGCGTTGTTTCCACATTAACACTAATGCTGGCGGTTGAATTGAATCGTAAGAAGATCATTACCAGTTTAAGGATCTGTGGACACAAATTCAATTGCGTGTTCCTGCATATTATTACTAATTGGGCACATTGTGACCATAGCATTTACTTAGCTTCCCATTGTAATATGAGCACGGGCACTCAGTCCAGCTCTTCTGGTTGACTGAAGCAGTGCACAGGATGAAGCACTGCCATTCTGTCCAGAACCAAAAAAACAAGTAATTGCTGGTGTGGTGAAGCAGCCTCTGGTTTAGATGGCCGCTGGCCCCTGATGGAGACGCGGCCGTGAGGGCCCTGCTGTCGCACTCTAACCCCGGAGAGGCCCCCGTGATTGATTCGGCCCGGGGGTTCAAAACCATGGTGTGGGCAAGCTGTGGGCCCACATCTGCGCCAGAGAACTGCCACTCTGTGACTGGGCCCTCCTCAGATGGACTGACTGACTGCTCCGCTCACTGACTCACGCACTGACTGACTGACACACGCACTGACTGACTCACTGACGCACTGACTGACTCACTCACGCACTGACTGACTCACTCACTGACTCGCGCTCCGACTGACTCACCGACACTCACTGACTGACTGGCGGACTGATTAATGTACACTGACTGATGGACTTGCGCACTCCCTCACTCACCGACTAACTAGCTCACTCACTCTCACGCACTCACTGACTGACTTACTCACTGAGTGACTCACTCACTGACTGACTCACTCACTCACGCACTGACTGACTGACTGACTGACTGACTGACTGACTCACTGACTCATTGACTTACTGGCAGACTGACTGACTGACTGACTCACTCACTCACTCACTCACTCACTCACTCACTGACTTACTGGCAGACTGGCTGACTCACTGACTGACTGACTGGCTCACGCTCTCCCTCACTCGCAGCCCTTCCACCCGTGCATGCTCCTGCAGTCCTGCGCGCTGGGGCTCAGCTCATTGCAGTCCTGCGCGCTGGGGCTCAGCTCATTGCAGTCCTGCGTGCTGGGGCTCCGCTCACTGCAGAGAGGCCTGCAGGCCTCTCCCTCACCGCCGCTCTTCAGCAGCAGGATATCCCATTACAGGCAGCGCAAGGCCTGCACCTGTTCAACACACTCGTTTCCTGCGCAGAGAGGAAGCGTTTCATACTTGGGTGGCTCTGCCACGTTATTTGCTGTGACACAGTTACTAAAGATAAAGTCATAAACAGAATCAGTGCGAGAGAGAGAGAGGGCGTTTTGAAGTATAAAATCTATTTATCTGTATGAAACGGTGTTATTCAAACTGGATTGGCATGGCTTAATGGGTAACTTGCACCTGTGCTAAATGAACAGCAAGCCTACTTTGCGGACACTGAAGGGGCATAAATCCATCATTGTGACAGACACGCAGAGGAGTGGGCCGGTCTGGGCCCTTCACTGGCACAGCCACACGTGCTGGAGTATAATGGCCTGGTTTATAATGTCCCCAGCTCCTCATCGGGTCTGGCCCTCAGCTGTGTGTGTGTGTGTGCGCGCGTGTGAGTATATGTGTGTGTGTCTGTCTGTCTGTCTGTGCGTGTGTGTGTGTGTGTGTGTGTGTGTGTCTGTGTGTGCGTATGTGTGCGTGCGTATGTGTGCGTGTGTGTGTTTGTCTGTGCATGTGTGTGTCTGTGCGTGTGTGTGCAGTCCAGGGCTGTAGCCAGCGCCGTTCCAGAGCCGAGGTGGTGTGAGGGGAAACTGATCTGCCGCCACACGCCTCAACACATCTCCACCAGACCGGGGGGAGGAGGAGGGGGGTTCAGGCTAAAATTAACATCTTAGGATTGGCGCGGCGAGTAGCGGAGCAGCCAGGGTGGGCCCGCGCCCGTCTCCCCCAGCCTGACTCGCCGCCTCTGACGCCAGCGCTGCCGCTCTCCCCGCGCACACGCCGCGGCACGGCGCCGTCCTCCCGGCCTTCACAGCGCAGTCCTCCCGGCCTTCACAGCGCCGTCCTCCCGGCCTTCACAGCAGCCTGCTCGCTGTGACACGGCCACAGGCCAGCAGTTAATTAGCAGGGGTTGCGGGTTCAGATCCCTGACGGCACGCTGCCGTTGCACCCTCTAGCAAAGCGCCTCAGCCAAGCCGCTCCGGTAAATTTGCAGCTGCGTAAATGCGCATTATGTAAAAAAAGCGAGCGGTTGGCTGTGGATGGGGTGATGCAAATGAGCGTGAATGTAAATGCGCGGCTACGCGTTATTGTAGCGGTTGGTAGCGGTGTGAGACGTGTCGTCATTATCGCAGGTGTGGCAGGAGCGCGTTCCCTCCAGCCTGACAGAGCGAGGCCTGACCCCCCCCCCCCCCCCCCCCCCCCCACCCCCGCCGTGGGAAAGGAGCCCTCATTTGAGTACGGAGCCACTAAAGTCAGAGGAGTCACCTCTGTGCTGCTCCGTGCCGCTCTTTCACACACTGACACTGCGTGTGGGCTCTGCTGTTGCCTTCTCTCTCTCTCTCTCTCTCTCTCTCTCTCTCTCTCTCCCCCTCCACCTTTCCCCCCGCCCGCCCCGCCGCTCGTCCCCGAGTCAGGAACGAGGCGTGTTTGAAGCCTTCTCCAGCTCCCTCTCGGGGCCTGTCGGTTTTCGGGGCCCCTGTTCTGACCGCTGCGGTTCGAGCGGAGAGGGAGCTCTGCGGCCGCCGGGCCAAATGAGATTAGGCCTGAATGCCCTCCTGTGAGCGGAGTGTGTGCTGGCAGGGCGTGCAGTGAAGGCACTGCTACTGTGGGCCGGGGAAAGCAGGGGCTACGTGGTGTGTGTGCGTGTGCGTGTGCGTGTGCTCCATTGCTGTAATACACGTGAAGCATTATGACTGTGTGTATACACTGGAGAAGAGCACAGCTTGGCCAGAGAAATTAGAAACGGGTTCCAAGTAAGGGCAAGGGGAAATTGGTCATCTGCATCAACAGCTTGAGCACAGGTTTACATAAGGTGTAAGGATTCAGAGAATACGCTGAGTGTGCTGGCGTGTGTGTGGCAGGCAGTGTAGGGGACATCAATGAATGCAGGTAGGTAAGTATGCAGTACTGTTAGGTAAGTATGCAGTGTTGAGTTAGCAGGTAGGTAAGTATGCAGTACTGTTAGATAAGTATGCAGTGTTGAGTTATCAGGTAGGTGAGTATGCAGTACTGTTAGGAAAGTATGCAATGTTGAGTTATCAGGTAGGTGAGTGTGCAGTATTGTTAGGTCAGAAAGTATGCAGTGTTGAGTTAGCAGGTAGGTAAGTATGCAGTACTGTTAGATAGGTATGCAGTGTTGAGTTAGCAGGTAGGTAGGTGTGCAGTGTTGAATTAGCAGGTAGGTAAATGTGCAGTATTATTAGGTAGGTAAGTATGCAGTATTGTTTGGTTGGTAGGTACACAGTTAGCAGGTAAATATGCAGTGCTGGAAGCCAGTCCATTACTGTATATCCCCCTTCCTGCAGAAAAGGGAGCCAGAGTGCAGTGTATTGGGCCAGTGCTGAGTTTTGTGTTTTGTGTGGCTAAACTGGGTCATGGTGTTACCAGATGCAGCGTTCTTGCTGTTGTGTGTAGTCTGAAGCTGTGCAACCTTCTCGACGGGGAAAAAGTTAGATTATTCATCTCTGTCTCTCTCTTTTTACACTTTGGCTTATTAAGCAACCCGCTAGCTAATATTAAGTAACTTGCCGATGCAGAACAAAGTCTTAACAGCTAAAATCATCTCGTGCCAGCTACATATTAATATGCATGCACTTTTGTGCACTTCAGAAGCTTGTGAATGTGTGCTCATGATAATCGTGTGTAATTAGGAGGGCATTATTTACTCGCTGTACGAGCTCTGTTTACATTAGAATGTCTTTACGGCAGCAAGAAACAAACATGGCTGGAGGGGTGTCATGGCGAAGCGGAGTGGAGCCTGCACGCCCCGTCCCTTCATGTTAAGGCTTTCTTTTCACTGCCTTTGAAACGCGGCGTTTGCCTTAACGCCTCTCGGTCTCGATCAGCCGAAACTGGCAGGGCAACTTTTCCCACTCTCGTTCGCACGCGACTCCTTAACGGTAACGTTCCGCAGCGTTCCGGAAAGACCGCGTGCGTGAAAAGGGTCGTCAGTGAAACTTAACGGCCTGCTGTCGTGGGCCCGCGATGTCAGCCTCGGCCTCGGGAACGCCAGCCGCCGCCTTTCCCCGAAACCGCGGAGCAGCCTGCGTTTGTGCGGCACGTGCACACGCTGCTCCGTGTTTGAAGTGGAGCGGGCGTGCCTCTGCGCGCGCGTTCGCACCTTTCCGTCGCGTGCGCCGGCCACGGTGCGGCTGTTTACAGAACAAACTCCCCGAAATGTCAGCGTGCCAGCGAGGCAGCCGCTGTGGTCTGAACGCGCGAGACTGGCGGCGGCGACCCGGGAGCCCGCGCTGGACGCGCGTTCGCCGCGCCGCGGCTGGAACTGCGCCGCCTCCATCTCCCGTCCTCTCCGCCGCTCCTCTCTGCCTCCCGTCCTTCCTCCCCCGTCACCCTGATCGTCCCGTCTCCTCTCTCCTGTACCCCTGATCCCCCCTCTCTCCTTCTGTCCTGCTGTGGACTTCCTTTGAGCTCCTGGAGCTTCCTCAGGACCGTGTCCGGGGTCCGCGGTCTCTCGCTCTGTCTGTCGCTGCGTCTGTGCTGCTGACCTCAGCGAGTGGCCGCTCTCCTACTCCGGCTGCAGCGTTCTCCTCATCTTTGTCATAAACTGACCTTTTTAGCCACAGATCCAGATAAGGTGATTATGCAATACACAGACACATACACACACACACACACACACACACACGTGTGCTCACTCAGAAACTCAGACATTCAGACACACACACACACACGCATGCTCACTCAGAAACTCAGACATTCAGACACACGCACACACACACACACACACACACACACACACACACACGTGTGCTCACTCAGAAACTCAGACATTCAGACACACACACACACACTTAGACACACTGAGTCTTGGACACTCAGACTCTAAGCCCCTGGGCCCTGCTGTAACTCTGTGGAGTACAGTAACACAGCCTGTTTGTTGTGTTGTTCGGGGGGAGGGGGGGTTGAGGAATGAGCCGTGAGCTCAGAGCCTCCAGCCCGCCAGCCCCCCCCCCCCCCCCCTTCCCGTCTGCCAGGTCCAGACCCAGCACACCTGGCTGCCCGGAGCACACACTGAGGCCATTGTGTTCCTGTCAGACGCGCTCATGCGCATAAACATACACACGCACGCACACTCATACACAGACACACACACTCTCTCATACATGCACGCACACACACACACACACACAGAGGCTCGGCTCATGAGCAGCTGGCTGTAGTTCTCAGCCCACCTCTGTGCTGCTGCTGAGTTTGGGTACTGAGCCCTAGGCCTGTCCCTCAGGGAACACTGCTATATGGAGGGGAGGGTCCCAAATCTCAAACCCCTTGTGACGGACAGGCAGACGCACAAATGGTTATTTTTTTAAATCATGCTGCCAGTGTGACCTTGTATTTGCTCACCCGTCCGTCCCTGACACCCTTCTCAGCGTTGTGTTGACTTTACGCTCAGGTGTGTTCTGTGTTCAGTTCCTACCCTTAGGTCAGCCCACTTTTTGACCTTGCTTCTCAAATATTTCTACTTCCTCCTCCTTTTTATGTCTTACTGTAAAAGTACAGCACGTGTGACTCAGCAGTTCTACTTGGGAATGTTTAAGTGATACAAGGAAAGAGACGTGTTTGTCGGACACGTGACCCTGGCACTATCAGTATTGGACTTCATTTCCCAGCAGCCCTCTCTCGGACCCTCAGTGGGCTTTTTTTTGTCCATGCCTGGATGGTGGTGCTGGAGACATGACGAGCCGCCGGGTGGGAGGGGACGGCCCGGGCGGCCGCGCGCTCTGTGACTCAGCCGCCGGAGGGGAGGAGAATGGCTGGGCGAAGCGTGGCTTCGATCACGGGAGAGCAGAGCGCAGTCTCCGCCTGCGACCGTTTCTGCCGCTAGCGCGCCGCGCCCGTCCTGCAGCGGGAGAAACTGGAGACGGAGAAGGGGCTTCGGCTCCAGAGCCGCCCCTCGGCTCTCCGGCACGGAGACGCTGCTCCTGGCCCCTTTGGAGAGCTCTTAAGATTACGTGTTCGCGTATACAAATCAGCCATTTTCCACGCACTCCGTTCGTAATCGCCCCGTTCTCCTCGAGCGCGTTCGTTCCTGAGCAGTCCCATGTGACCTTTACACACAAGCCTAAACCCAAATCCGCGTGCCTAAGCGCTAGCGCGGTCGACCGCTAATCCGGACGGTGTGATTTCTGTGTGTATTTCTGTGTGCCGTGACGCCGGCTCCCTGCTTTCTGATCTCTGATAATGGACACAGATGATGAGATTGACGCCCCCGTCCGCGTGGCACAAAGGCAGGATCTGTGCAGCCCCGGCTCCAAACCCGCGTCCACACGTAAGACGCTGGGCTCTCGCCCAAGGGGAGAGAGGCCCTGCTCAAGTTTTGTGTGTACGGTGTTGGGGGGGGCGAGGGGGCACCCTACCCTACTTACGGAGCCCACAATCCAATTTATATCCAATCTTTTCAATCAGAGCTGGCTCCTGTGCTTCTGCCTGTGTGTTCCTATGTGTTCCAGCAGCTGAGGTGTGTGTTGTGAATGTCACGGGAGCGTTCTGTAGTGTGTGTGACGGCTGTGCCTGTGTTGGAATGGACCCCACGGCCCTGGGGGGCGGGGCCAGGGGCGAGGCCGGAGAGCGCTCTGCTGCCTGGATGTCGTCGGCGCGGAAGCTTCATCGCGCGCCGCGCTACGCTGGGGTCCGAGTCGGGTCGGGCGGGGCTCTGTCATCTCCGCTCCTGACAGGAACCCGCCCCACAGCGTTTCCCGCGCGCCCGCTCCAGATACGCTGCGTCTGTGGATAGCGGCGCGCCCTTGGCCTTGCCGTCGTCGCGCCGCCGGCCGCGGCTGCAGGTCCCGGAGCCGGGAGCGCTGCGGTTAGCCTGCTAGCCTGCTCATTACCGCCAGAAAATCACAGGTCTGCCGTAGCCCTGCGAGCGGTGATTAAAACCCCGTTCTGCTCGTGTCAAACTTCAGAACTTTGACTGGCCTGAGTGTACGTTCCTGTCACATTCGTAGCTGTTCGCAGGAAGATGGCTGAGCTCAGTAAATAAGCCTGACAAATGTTTGGGTGCTGTTAGCATGCTGTGACCGCCTTTTCTGTATAAATATGAAGAAAGATACTTGTTGCTAGCCAGTTGTAAGCTGTTGTGCTGTCCTTTAGCTTTTTTTTTTTTTTTGTCTTAGTACCAAACTGTTGGTTATTTCTGGATGACACATGCGTACCCATGCACCATATTTAATGTATACATATAAACGCCAGAGCAAGGTACAGAAGGTGCTAATGTTTGTATATACAGTCCTCTCGTGCAGCTGGGTCTCTCGCTGGGCTGGTTCAGGTTCAGTGTCTTGCTTGTGACTGCTGTGCCCGGCTCGGGAACTGAACCTGCAGCCGCTCAAGCCCGGTTACCCAGTCGCTGGGTGTAAAATTTGACCTGGAAATAATGAAATATTAACTCAATGGAGAATATTTTTATAGTCGTACCCTTGAGTCCGCTTTTCGCGGAGCTTTTTCGGTCTGTTGCTAAGGCCCGCGTTCTGCGGCTCATTCAGGAGAGGCGCGTTGGGTGAGCGAGGCTCTCGCTGCGGGCTTCCTGTCAGCCCGGGGCCTGTCTTCAGCACGGCTCTATTCATCCCTTACGCTGACGAACGGTTTGTCCCTGACCTGCAGGGTCAGCCAATTGTGGAGTCTCTCTCTCTCTCTCTCTCTCTCTCCCTCTCCCCCCTCTCTCTCTGTGTCTCTCTCTGTCGCCCGCCCCTCGGTCAGAGTGGCCACGCGCGTTCGTTATGTAAGGGCACTCTTCGTTATTGTGCGAGCGTGCGTGGGGCACCAGCTCCACACTCTTTCTCCTTCCTTTGTCCTCTCCCCCCCCCCCCTTTGTGTGTTTGTCATTCTCTTTCCCTCTTTCTCGCCCCCCCCCCCCCCCCCCCCCCCCCCCACTGCATCCAGCCTGGTAGCCTGGCTATCTGGCCCCGCCCCCCCACCGGCCCACACCGGCCGGCCGGCAGCACTGTTACATCACCGCGCTTACGCAACCGCCAGCGCCATGCGCCCCGGCCGAGGGTTACGGTCTCCCGGGAAACACCAGGGAAGCGGAGCGGTGTCGGGGGGGGGGGGGCGGGCCGGGCAGGGGGTGTCAATGCATGGACGCACCAAGAAGCGGCCCAATTAATCCGGCCAATTAGTCAATTAACGGGGCGCCTCCTTTGAAGAGCGGCGTGTGGCGACCCTGCTGGTAGGGGGCCTGCAGAGGGGGCTCTCGCGGGAGGCCGGGACAGGCCCCGTTTGGCGGGAAGGCCGGAGCGCGCCTCTGCCCCACACAGGAGCTAAGCCCCTGCAGCGCCGCCAGGCTTAATCAGCTTCAGCTGCCACGCTGAGCCCTGTAGCCCTACGAGCTGTGAGATCACAAACACGCCATTAGAACGTTCTTAACTCAACATTCTAATGCTGATGTCACAGTCACTGCCGCTGACTGGAATCAGTGCAGTTCTAGAACACTGCCTTAGGGCTCTGAAAAATCATTCCAAAAAACCCACTCTGTGGTTAATGAGCAGAGAGAGCGAGAGGCACAGCCATGTCCTCACTTCCCTTCCCTTCTCTGTACAGCCCAAAGAGCCCAGCCCAGCACAGCACAGCGTAGCGACTGCTGTTAGCATCGGCCCTGCTGAATACACCCATACTCCACTTTTCCATGCGCCATTGAGCCAGTGGTTATGGACTGGAAGGCGGTGACATCACTTGGAATGACGCAGCGAGGCCACGCCCAGCCGGCTCACCCAGCGCGAGGGTCAGTCCGCCCTGCACACGCGTAGCAGGGAGAGGCCCGGCACTACCCCACCCCCACCCGCACCCCCAGCGCGGCGCTGGGATTGTTCGCGGTGCAGACGGAGGCTTTTCCTGCGGTTAAATTTAGCCCGGTGGAAGAATGGGAGGAAGGCGGAGCGGGAGGCCTGCAGGGCTGCTCCAGCCCGAGCCCAGCAGCAGCAGCAGCAGCAGCAGCTCCCACCCAGCACCCTCTGAGCCTCCAGCGCTCCGCTAGCCTCCGCGCTACCCGCGGCTAACTCGCGCTCGTCTCAGACGCGGGTCTCGCGCCGCGCTTAGCGTCGCCGCTCCGTTCTCACGGAAACGCGCGGCCCCTCTCTGAAGGGCCGGGGGGCTCGGCGGAAACACCCCCGTCCCGGCGGTCTGAGCTGAGGGGGGGGCGGGGACGTCCGTACGGGAGGCGCGTGTTTGTTTAGCGCTCCTGCGCGTTCCGCGCGTCTCGGCGTCGTGTCTCCCCCCCAGCCCTCAGCACTGCCCGGGCAGAGAGGGCGACGGCGGTGGGGAAGCAGAGCTGCAGCTGCGGGGGTGATTAGCGGCTGCGCTAACGCTGAGCTGAGTGACTGACACACACACACACAGCTCTGGCACAGGAAGCTACGCGCCCCCAGTGGTCTGTAGGCCTGGAGGAGCTGGTACCGTGACCTGAAACTCCGCTGGCGACTCTCACACGTGAGACGCTGAAGCACAGAGACGCGCTGACGGACGCGGGGATGCACGCGGGGGAGCCCCGCCCCTCCGCGGCCCCTCTGCTGGCAGCGGGCTGCCGTTTCCTGGTCGGACCAGCGCGGTCTGCTTTCCCGCCAGCCGCCAGCGCGGAGAGGAAGGCGCGCCTGCGCGGGCGCTTCCTATTATTGTTTTCGCCGGCGAGAGCGCGTGTTTGTGGGCGAGGGGTGTGTGCGTGCGCCAGTGTTTTGCGCCCGTGCGTGCGTGTGTGTGTGTGTGTCAGATCGGTCCCTGGAGGCACACCTCCCGCGCTGAACTATTAAATAACTGTGTGAGAAGCGTGGCTCGTCCGCGGGGACGAGGCGAGAGAGCCAGCCAGCGAGCGAGCGCCTGTAAACAGGGGATCAGCAGCAGCCCAGAGCCGCTGCTCGCCCGGGGAACCTGCTGCACTCGTCCCCCCTCTCCTCCTCTCTCCTCCTCTATTTCAGTCCCTGCTCTTTAAGTCTGAAAGCCTTAATTGTCAATTTTTTAACCCTCACCCCCCCCCCCCCATCCCCCCGCCTTTTCTCTGTTATGTTTGTGGAGTTTTATTTTTAGTGCCCAAGTATCTGGTTGCTAGGAGACGGTTGTCCGAGAGAGGGAACGAGGGAGAGGAGAGCGAGGGGAGCGAGCGGCGGAGGAGAGGAATTTGCGTCGTGAAGGCTGAATGAGACGCGCGGCGGGCGGGCGGGCGGAGTGAGTCAGCGGCCAGTGACGCAGGCGCCCGGCGTGTGCCCGCGCCCGCCCCCCGCGCCTGTCCCCCCGCGCCTGTCCCCCGCGCCTCCTCGCTGTCCGGGTCGCCTGCGTGCACACGGCTCCACAGAGCTCCCGTTTCAGGAGCACGCTTTCCTGAAAACTGGCGTCTGCTACCCTGAAAAAATCATTTAGGAGCCCGGCGACTGATCGGGATGCATTGGTGTGCTCCCTGGGAAATACGGTTAGGGTATTTTAGCAGTAATTAACCTGGTACAGAGCTTCAGTAAAGCTTGCATAAAGCCTTAAGCACATAATAATAATAATGATGAGTGTTAGACGATAAAGCCAGTTGAAGGACGAGCAGCTGTGCAGTCAGTGGTTGAGCTCCAGTGTCATGTGAACCAAAAGAGAAGGTCTCTAAGGGTGCGTTCACTTGTGAAAAGGGCGTTCAGTGTGAGGTGAAACGTGCGCTCTCACGGTCTCACTGCTGTAGTGTTTTTTTGTGGCCATAAAATGGCGGCACCAACAGTTAAGCTTCAGCGGGTGAAGAAAGCAAGCAGCAGTCTAACGTAGACTATGACTTGCACCCTTCATTAGCACAACCCTGCTGTGCTCCAGCAGGCTGGTATCGGGGCTCGTGGAGCCGGTGTGGAGGCCGGAGCCCCCGGCTGATTCCCCCGGCCGCACACGCTCCTCATATGGGCTGAGGGTGCAGGAACTGCTGCAGCGAGCGCACGGGCGCAGGTGAGCTGCGGTTTCTGAGCCGTGAGAAGCTCTGCAGCGGATGTTTGTGGCCTTACGCTTCACAGCACGCTGGTGTCTCATTGACCTGCGTTTCTGTGTCTCTTCCACACGCGCTCACACACACATACACTCACACACACATACACACACACACAAGCGCACACAAAGGCGCACAGAGGAAGCAGTTTTGTTGTGGCGTAGAGCAGTCGCACACTTCCTGTCACAATTTCACACATTCCTGGAAGCTCCACCCCACGTGCAGCCCCAGGCCTGGTGGAGTTAACTGTCTCCCCCCCAGAGTGGCACTGCCACATCATCCCCAGAGTGGCACCGCAGTCTCACCCCCAGAGTGGCACTATCACCTCACCCTCAGAGTGGCACTGCCACCTCACCCTCAGAGTGGCACTGCCACATCATCCCCAGAGTGGCACCGCAGTCTCACCCTCAGAGTGGCACTGCCACCTCACCCTCAGAGTGGCACTGCCACCTCACCCTCAGAGTGGCATTGCCACCTCACCCTCAGAGTGGCACTGCCGTCTCACCCCCAGAGTGGCACTATTTGAGATTACATTTTTTGCATCTTCCTCCTGTCCACATTTGTATTGGCGGTGTGTTAGGTCTACGCCTACATTTCCCATCAGCCCCAGTGCCATCCTTCATCCCTCCAATGCTTCTCTTACAGTCCTTACAGTCTGACTCCGCCCCCGCCCCAGGCACCTTGAATCCTCTTCCCACAGTCTGTTAGTAGCGCAGCGACCCTGCCGTTGGCTCTATTTTGAGCTCTCCAAGGCCAGTGGCGCTCTCTCTCTCTCTCTGTCTGGCGCTGTTCGGCTGCGGGGCTCGCTGTTCTGTGTCAGAGCTCCTGGGCAGGTGCACGGATCTGCACGCTGAGTGGATGGGCGGGGATGGCGGGATCGAGAGGGGGAAGATCCCGGGGATGAGCGCTGTCTCGCGGCCCCGCCCCGCTCCAAGGCCAGCCGTCTGGCCGCGGGGGTGAAGGACGAGCAGCTGCGCTCGGGAGTCTGAGCCTGTCTGACGGGGGAGCGGCGTGTCTGGCGCACGTGCTCAGTGCATCTCGGTCATCTCTACCAAACAAACGCCTTATCTGCGCCCGCTAGCAGCGAGCCAGCGGCCCACAGGAGCGCCGCGCTCCGTCTCTGCATGAGATCCTGTGATATCTCTCTCTCTCTCTGTTGATTTAATCTGTGTTTTGTGTCTGAAGTGGTGCTTATCTAATGCATTAGAGAGGGGCCGGTGAGCGCGGGGGCTTGGGGTTTTTCCCGTAGTCCGCTCTGTTCCCGCCCGGCTCTCCCAGGTGCCCCCCCCGTCCTGCTGATGGGCTGCAGAGTGGCCCGCGGCACTGGGGGAGGAGCCAGGCCACCGTTTTAAAGTGTGTGTGTGTGTGTGTGTGAGTGTGTGGAGGGGCGGGGGGATTGGGGTGAGGAGTGTTGTGTGTGTGCGGGAGTGTGTGTGTGTGTGTATGGGCTTGTGGGTGTGTGTGCAGGAGTGTGTATGTGTGTGTGTGTATGAGCATGTGTGTGTGTTTGTGTTTGTGTGTGTGTGTATGGGCGTGTGGGTGTGTGTGCATGAGTGTGTGTGTGTATGGGCGTGTGTGTGTGTGTGCGAGAGTGTGTGTGTGTGTATGGGCGTGTGGGAGTGTGTGTGTGTGTGTGTGTGTGTGCGCGCGTGTGTGTGCGCATGCATTGTTGTGTGTTTTTCCCCCAGGCGCCTGAGTGAATCTGCACGTGTCTGGGTCTCTGGGTGTCTGCTCTTGTTGTGACTGCAGACCCAGTTGTCTGATTGGCCTCAACTCATTGATCATTGAGACGTGCCTCTCTCTCCCCATTTTGCTCTGACTGGCTGGAGAACACACACACACACACACACACACACACACACACACACGCTCACCCCGCCACTTGTCTATGGCAAAAATGTGCCTCAGGTGGACAGCAGAATCGATGTCGTTCTGTTCGCAGAAAGGCGCTCTGTTCGTGGAATCGCTCTGTGTTTGCAGAACTGCGGGTTCTGTTGGTTATGTCTGTCTGTGCTACGGCGAGCCGTTTGGAGCGTAAGCGCTCTGTCAGAAACGCTGGGAACGCCCGCGGGGTGCAGAGCGCTCATAGTCCAGCCTTCAGGACGAGAGGGGCAACCTAACCTGGATGACAACAGACTCCCAGACAAGCTATGATCTCATTCCTTCTCCTTTTCTCCCCCCCCCCCCACCCCCCTTCCTGCCATTGTCTGCTTGCCCCCTCTCCTCAGGACTCACCCCAGGCCCTGCCCCCCTCCCCCCCCCACGGGCCACTCCCACTGTGTGTCTCAGAGCAGAGATCCCCCCCAGCCCTCCCCAGCGCTGTGCATTATTGATACGGTCTCATCGCCTCTCTGTCCTAATGGGTGTCTGGTGTCCTCTCTGGTTTTGGGAGGGTCTGAGGTCGTGGGGGTTAAGCCAGGGTAGGAGGGTGAGGTCATCCGCAGACAAACACTGGAGCGCATGTGTTCAGACGGCCGTGCCCAGGGACCCACGTGCTGAACACACGCGTGTGTTTTCAGGGCGTGTTCATTCAGTGCAGACGCACGCACGCACACACACACACCCATACACACACACACACGCAAACAAACACACACACACACACACACACAAACTAACTAACACACACACACACACACACACGCAAACAAACACATGCACGCACACAAATGTGTTTTCTGTTCCTTTTTCACTTCTAAAAGGAATATGTTGTAAATATAAAATGTTAAAACCGTTAGAGATACACACACACACGCACACACACACACACACACGCACATTGGATGAGCATCATGTCACTGTCGCGCAGAGAGAAGCTCTCGCTCACACCGCTCGTGTTCCGCAGGCGCTTCCCCTCTGTCAGCCGCACTCGCGCTCGCTTCCTCTGCACAAGCTCTCTTCCGCTCCCGCTGCGGAGCGCGTCTCGCGCCGTTTCCACGGCGAGCTGGGCGCTTCCGTCAGACTGAGCGCGCTCCGTGCCAAACGAGCCGGCCGGCGTGAGCGGCGTTTGTGGCGGTTTCACAGCCCAGCGCCCGTGCGGTACTGCAGAAAGCCGAGTGTGTTGGGGAGCCAGCAGCAGCAATGTGAGGAGCCCTGAGTGCCCCGTTGGAACCCGTTAGGGGTGAAGCTGTTGAGCTGCTCTGCTCTGCCCAAAGTGTCCAGACTGGCCGTCTGCACGGCTGGCTCAGAACAGAAGGCCTGTACCGCAGCGCAGTGAAGCTCCAGTCAGTGTGCTGTTATACAGCTGTCTGTCCTCAGGGTGGCGCTGCTCCTGCCTGCTCTACAGCATGAGTCCGGGGCCCATGAGCGGCCCGGGCGCGGTGCTCCCTCTGCAGTGTGAGAGGCTGTTGCCACGCACACCGCCTTTAAGATGGCTCTCATGCCCCTGAGCCCTGCAGACGAGCGTTAGCGCTGGGGCCTTAATGATCAGAGCAGGCTAGTGCCAGTGAATGGGGCGAGCGTTAGCGCTGGGGCCTTAATGATCAGAGCAGGCTAGTGCCAGTGAATGGGGCGAGCGTTAGCGCTGGGGCCTTCATGATCAGAGCAGGCTAGTGCCAGTGAATGGGGCGAGCGTTAGCGCTGGGGCCTTAATGATCAGAGCAGGCTAGTGCCAGTGAATGGGGCGAGCGTTAGCGCTGGGGCCTTAATGATCAGAGCAGGCTAGTGCCAGTGAATGGGGCGAGCGTTAGCGCTGGGGCCTTCATGATCAGAGCAGGCTAGTGCCAGTGAATGGGGCGAGCGTTAGCGCTGGGGCCTTCATGATCAGAGCAGGCTAGTGCCAGTGAATGGGGCGAGCGTTAGCGCTGGGGCCTTAATGATCAGAGCAGGCTAGTGCCAGTGAATGGGGCGAGCGTTAGCGCTGGGGCCTTCATGATCAGAGCAGGCTAGTGCCAGTGAATGGGGCGAGCGTTAGCGCTGGGGCCTTAATGATCAGAGCAGGCTAGTGCCAGTGAATGGGGCGAGCGTTAGCGCTGGGGCCTTCATGATCAGAGCAGGCTAGTGCCAGTGAATGGGGCGAGCGTTAGCGCTGGGGCCTTCATGATCAGAGCAGGCTAGTGCCAGTGAATGGGGCGAGCGTTAGCGCTGGGGCCTTCATGATCAGAGCAGGCTAGTGCCAGTGAATGGGGCGAGCGTTAGCGCTGGGGCCTTCATGATCAGAGCAGGCTAGTGCCAGTGAATGGGGCTCTGCTGGTGTTTCTCTGAAAGGTGTGAGATGCACACAGTGACGCTGGTGTGACTTACCGCAGCAGTAGAAGTCCGCGTGTGTGTGTACATGTGTGCCAGGCAGGTGGTTGTGTGTGAGAGCCACATTAACACCTGTCTCTCTCTCTCTCCCTCCCCCTCTCTCTCCCTCTCTCCCTCCCTCCCTCCCTCTCCCCCCCCAGGGTTCGCCTTCCCGGAGTGGGCCTACAAGCCCGAGTCGAGCCCCGGCTCGCGGCAGATCCAGCTGTGGCACTTCATCCTGGAGCTGCTGCGGAAGGAGGAGTACCACGACGTCATCGCCTGGCAGGGCGACTACGGCGAGTTCGTCATCAAGGACCCCGACGAGGTGGCGCGGCTGTGGGGCGCGCGCAAGTGCAAGCCCCAGATGAACTACGACAAGCTGAGCCGCGCGCTCAGGTACGCCCCCCGCTGGCCAGAGCGCTCACCTGCACCACACAGCGCTGTCAGTGCCTAAACGAGGGAACACCGGCCCTGCAGGCGTCTTATACACTGTGAGGGTCAGAGTAGCTTGGGCATGGGTGGTGAAAGGAACTCTGGGTAAATGCAGGTTGTGCTGGACCTCCCTCTCTGTGTGGTCATTTGGCCCAGCCAGCCGCTGTGGTGTTATTTGCTAATGCAGCATCCACACATGCAGGCGCACACAGACAGTTCAGCCCTGCGTTACAGCCCCATTGGTATCCCATTGCGCTATCCTCACCCTGAGCCGTAGCGTGTGATGTCACGCTGAATGACCCGCTAGGCTCAGGCACACGACTGGCTCGGCTGCCCAGAGCCAAGGCTTTCCTGAAGCCCTTCCTCTTAGTTCACTTTCCCCCCGTGTTCAGTAATTGAGGTAGGGAAGGGTGCGTTAGCAGCCCTTGCGACACTGAGCCCAGTAAGGGGCGTTCCCTGGGTCTGTCGCTCACAGCGTGTCACCATGTGACGAGCGCCGCATCGCGTCGGTGCAGAACTGAACTCTGGGAACCCGTTCAGTGTGTTACCAGTTCTGCAACCCAGATCCAAAAAAGATCTCATTTTCCTCGACTGCAAGTCCCTCGCGGCTTTTCTCTGATTCGCTCAGGCACATGCTTACATACACAGTGCCCAGAAGAACAGACGAGCGGCTGTGTGGACAGTTTAGTTGGGGGGGCGGTCGATCTGGCGCGTGCAGGGTGAGGACCGTGTGGGGTAGGTGTGAAGCGCGAGGCCTGCACAGGCTGCAGAGGGGGCTCCGTTCGGGCTCCGCACACTCGCAGCAGGCAGAGCCGCGGCCTCCTCGACGGCATTGGAACCAGATGGACCACCCTCCACAGGGCGGGGCCGCGCGTAAATAACCCCAGAGCTGCCGATTATAACCGCTCCGAGAGACTAGCGCTGAACTCGGGGAGACCGGGGGGGGGGCGAGGGGGGTGGGGTGAGGGGGGGTTAGGGCGGGGGGGGGGGGGGGGGTTAGGGAGGCGGGGTGAGGGTGGGGTGGGGGGGGGGTACGGTGCAGTTAGCTGCAGTCTTTCACACGCTGCTGAAGGCCTGCCCCCCCCCCGCGCTGGTAGTGAAGCTCAGGTGTGTGGAAGCGGGGCGTCTCTGGTGTAACGGGGCCGTTTGCGCTGAGCTCCGAGCGCCGGCCCCTCTGGGAGCGCGTGCAGAAAGTGTTTTCAGTTCGTCTCTCTCTCTCTCGGGTGCTCCTCCTGCGGTACGCTCTTGCTCTCCAGTAACACGTTCGCTCATCTGCAACACTCAGTTTCCTGTTGCACGCTAGCTAACGCACAAGCCCTGCTGTAATGCCCTAGCCCAGTTGTAACGCAAAGGCTCTGCTGTAACGCACTAGCCCTGCTGTAACATGCAAACTCTGCTGTAACGCACTAGGTCTGCTGTAACACTGAAGCCCTGTGTCGTAATCAGTTGGTCAGCAGCCATGGCTACAATGCTCCCCATTGTGCGGAAGTGAGTTGGTGACGTGTGTGTGTGTGTGTGTGTGCTCACACACATGCACATGCACACATTTGTGCGAGTGAGGTCTGTATGAATCATTGTACATCACAGAATGAGCCCCTTTATTTGTAGAGTGGTCAGTGGTCTCTCTCACACACACACACACACACACACACACACACACAGCTCGTAGAGTCCCATGGACCGAGGTCAGCCTGTGAGCTCATACTCGCCGCCCCTGTGCCAGCACAGAGCCTGGCCTGGGCACAGCTCTCAGCCTGTGCATACTGACCTGTGCCCCCAGGCTTCCTCAGACCCTGAGCACAGCCCAGCGGCACAGCCCAGCAGTACAGCCCAGCGGCACAGCCCTGAGCCTGTGCCAGGCAGCCGTGTGCCTGCTGCTGTCACACTGCTCCGGTGGGTAATGCCCACTTCCTGTCAGGAAGTTATTTTTCGCAGAGGAACATAAAGCGCTCGTAAATCAGCCCCGCCCGGGACGGCCTTCCAGCAATAGCTGCCATGTGTATCTGCTCGGATGGTGAGATTCCCCCTCCTCCCTCTCACCCCCCCTCTTTCTCTCCCCCATCCCCGTTCTCTCTCCCTCTGTCCCACCCCCCCACCCCACCTCCGCCCATACCCGCCGTGAACTTGACATGAACTAGCGTCGCTGGCTGACTTGCCAGGTTTTAACTCTGAGAGTTTCCCAGCAGACCCAGCCGTGAGCTCGTCCTGTGGGCTGGGCCTGCTCAGCGGTTGCCCGGGCATGAGTGAGTGCCCCCGGCCAGTGCGTAAGCGGTGTTTTGGGAAAGGAGCGCGCTAGCTGGGGCGTGCGCTACGCGCACGTGGGCCGGGCGCGGGCTGGAAGCCACTCTGGAGCGAGGCTTTTGTCCCCCCCCCTGTCTGTGCGAAGTGTCGGGGCCCCAGCAGACTTGAGTAACTGCAGACACGCAGAGAAGCCAGCCTTCTCCTTTGAAGTGAGTTCAAATGCTTTTCAAAGTGCTCCAGAGCTCGCCTGTCTCCCCGCGCCTCTGTGTGTCTCGGCATGTTTCTCACACACACACGCACTCACATACATGCACACGCACAGACACACACACACACACACACGCACTCACATACATGCACACGCACAGACACACACACACACACGCACGCGCAGTTACGCACACACACACAGGACCCATGTGTGTCTGTGCCTTTTGCGTGAGTGTGTGTGTGCGTGAGTGTGTCAGCAGGCTGTACTCCCAGTCCGTGGGTCTCCCTGTTCAGCCCTGCTTCTCGACACGTGTCTTCCATACTTCTTTTTCAGACTCAGCCATGTATTCTTTCATGTGCCTTCTAAAGTATTTGACTTCCATCTCTCTATCTCACTCACTCACTCTCTCTCTCTCTACCTCCTCGCTCCCCCTAGAATTATCAACTACTTTTTTCTTAGATTTGACTTTGTCTACATAAACAGTGTTTCTGAAAATATGGGCTTGCCTTGTCTCGTACAGAGTATGACAGACAGCTAATAACCATAATAGACTCCAGTCGCCAAAATAACACCCGCAAACATCGCATACCTTCCGTCTCACTCAAGATTCCCATTTTCCCCGAAGAAGGCACACGTACAGTGGGACTGCAGTGATTTAAATTCATTTGACATTGTATTGATAAAGGGCAGCTCAAGTTGTTGGTGTCAGTGGCACAGACTGCTCATGCAGTGCACTTAAACGCGCACTCGTGTGTTAATCTAGCCGAGTGGAGTCAATCCAGAATGCGCAGTAAGAATAGGCAGGATAATGCGATTCACATTCTGTTCCGCGGTCCCTCCAGGGGAGATTAAGCAAAGTCACGGTGTGACGGAAGTGAGACAGCAGACAGCGCTCTGACCCAACACACACACGAGTCCAATAAAGCTAGATTTACTGTCCATTAAATGGTACATAAAATGGTACTTTTTTTTGCCTTATAATGCAGTTCAGAATAAAATGCTTAGAACTGTAGTCATAATGGTAAGTATGTGTTTGACATCAGCTTTAGTCAGCCGCCGGAGCTTCGGCTGTCTGCACTGTGGCATGATTCATACCGTTGCCCTTGCTTCTATCGAGTATCCTAGCGGAAATGAACCGTCGTCTTTCTGAGCTGTTATTTGATGCAAGGGCACTGAACCGGCGACCCGGCGTTAATAGTTAACGTGAAGGTCGATCGTGTAGAATTGGGAGAAGGTTTCCCAATTCTTCTACTGCGGATCAAACGGCGGCAGCCTCTCGTTTGTAGCCGAGCCCGCCAAACCATTACATTTATTTATGTACCAAAATGCTAAGTTGAAATTTGGCGCTCTTTAATCGGCAGCTCTATAAACGGACGCTAGATTTTCTGACCCGATGCCGAAACCTCCCGAATTCCTGGAAGGTCGAATCGAGTATTTCTGGATAAACGCTTAATCTTCAAGTAAATTCGCTTTGGAATTTTAGCTGAGAAACTTTCCCAGTCCATGTTGTTTTCTCTTTGGTGGCAGTCGGTCAGAGCGGTTGTGTCCAGCCTGCGCTCTCTCGCCAGCACAGCACTTTTAGCTTTTAGACTGAGCGCTCGCATACTGTCAGAAGGCCAGGATCTCGAGGTATTCGAGTAATAATAGATTGGCATACCTGGTTACGGAGAGTTAATCCGTTATACGGGCAGTTGGTGTCGCGTGAGCTGCGTGTTTGTCCTGCGAGGGTCGGGAAAGGGGGAGGGTGCCAGAAGACTGACGCCACCCCGAAAGGACCCTGGCGTTCGGATCCGCTCATTAGATTTTTAAAGCATTAGCGCGGACACGCCGCGGCTCGTCACAAATTTCGCCGGTCCACAAAACCCCGTCTTTGTGCGTTTGAGGCTCACGTGGCCGTTTAAGCATTAGACGCGGCCAAACGGCATTACGAGGAGCAGATGAGAAATCCGTGAATAAAATGCGTGCATAAGAGACGCACTGGGCATCCGAAATTCAGGACAGCTCTTGTGAGACCGAGCGGCTCCGTTTTACTGGCCGATTGATACGCACGCGATCAGGAGTCTTGGCTGTTAGTAGACCACAGACTGGCCTCTGTGAACTTGTGCAGGAAAGAAATGACTGGTGTGAAATTCCTTCGTTAGCTTCGCATTCGATTTCCGTGACTTCCCTCGGCGCGCTGAGCGAGTTCGTTTCCGAACTGCACTGCTGCATACCCGTTGCAGTACCGCCGTGTTCTGACCCGGTTCTGACCAGATACTGGCCCGTGTTTTCGTAGCCCTTTCAGATCGGTCTTCTGACACTTTGCACCGGCACCAGAGGTCACGTTATACGGGCTCAGTTTCGCGGCCTCTGCTGGGAAACGGAAATAGCCAGAGAGGAAGCGATACTGCTATATCACTTCTGCCAAGTCTTTCGTCTTCGCTATCCGTTACTGCTTTACTGGAATTGTACCTGAATTCATGGAAGTGGAAAGCACACATCCTTCTCATTGTCAGTTAAGATTACATGACAAACATCAGTAATATTTTCAAATTAATTATTGGTTAACAATTCAAGAAATAAATTGTGCCTTCCCTTTCCTTGCCCAGCTTTGTGTTTTGCCCAGTCTACTTTTTTTACGGGTCTTTATATCTTTGTATAGTAAAAAAAGGGTTTTTGCTTCTGATCCATGATGTATTGGTGTAATTATTTGCTGCTTTGTTTGTGCATTCATCAGTTTGTTGAGGTGTCTGAGGGGCACCGCGTTTGGTTCCTTGTGGATTTGTTTGGCACGCTTTGGTCTTTGATGTGTGGGAGCCCAGATGCCGCTCCTGTGCGGCAGGACTCCTCCTGAGGGCTTGCGCAGGGGGGGACACTAGTGTCTGTGCGAGGTCCTTTCTCACTCTGTTTCGGACTCTGAGGAGTAGCTGCTCCAGCTCTCGGACCTGCTGCCCCGGCGAGGGATGACCCTTGGACATGTACCCATCAGGAACATTCCAGAAGCTTACAGTCCACTGGCTTATTCAGCCTGGTGGGACGTGTTATGTGGTGCTTTGAGTTTTAAAGTAAAGGTGTCTAATCATACATGAAGTTGCCCTCGCTGGTTTGAGTCCAAATCACTGATAAAACGTTACCACTGTGTCTGTTCGAAGCATGGCCAGGAAGTTAGATTAAGCATCGATTCTGGAAAAGCCCAAGCCTGTATAATGGTTGGTCATTATGGTGTTTTAGTATTACTTTGCTGATGTATTTTATTCTTTATCTTGTGATCTTTTAATGAAAATTCAGGAAAATACGTAGTCAATAGTGTAATTGAATTGAGGAATAGCAACACATTATTAGTCCAAAGACCACGTCAGAAGTGTTTTGTATATGTTCCAGCATAATGAGACTCTTATGTGTTGGACTTTGGTTGCGCATGTTTGAGATGGACAGTTTGAGATGAGTTTTAAGAGTGATGATGTCGGGTGAGCACATTCTGGAAGTGGAAATTATGTAGAGGTGTAAGATATTTAACCCTTTGTGGTGTGAGATCACAAATATGTGATTAGAATTAGAATGTGATTCTTAATCGAACATTCTAATGCCAATGTAACAATTACTGCTGGTAACTTAAAGCAGAGTTCTAGAACGCTGAATGTTGAATGTTGAAAAACATTCCAGAGAACCCTGCTCTTAAACAGGGCTGAGTTCAGGTATAGGGGGAGGGAGGAATGCGCGCGCGCAGAGGAGCGGTGCGCTGGCTGCGTGAGCAGACGGGCCGTGGGAGCGTTACTGACGGCTGGAGTCGCCCGCCGTATTTCTGTAGAGGTTCCTGGAGAGCGATAGGCTGTCTGTCCCTCTGCTCAGGAGCCGTGCTGTTCGGGCTGGGCCAATGAGGGGGCAGCGCGCGCGGAGCGCAAATATTACTCATTACCGTCTCGCACCCAGCCTTCAGAACAGGGCGAATCGGTCCTGCTCCACTGCCTGTCCCGTCAGACAGGCTGATCTGTGTCCCCCAAAAACAGCTGGCCTTACTCAGTGCCATTCTGTCTGGCATATTGGTACAGTACATTGACAGTTACATTTAGGCACCTAAAAGACTACACAGTTAACTTTTTATATTGGCTATGTAGTTGTGTTTTGTATAGCTGGATATTTACTGAAGCAGATTGGGTAGAGCTCCCAACCTGGGATTCAAACCCTGCAACCTCTTAGCTCACAAACACGGATGCCAATACTCTGCCCTGCTGTGTTATTTGTAAACATATTAGTCTTCAAACAAGAAAAAAAGGCAGTTTCTGATCAGGTATGCAAGCAGCACACAGATCTACATCCAATCAAAACACCCCCCCCCCCCTCAGATTTTATTTTCTGTGACTTTCGAGCTATTTCCAGTGTGCAGATAGCCTGGCTGCGCTTTAGTGTGTTACTGATGGATCTTTCACGGATTCCATGCTTTCTGCCATTGAGTGACTGTAAGCACTGTCTTTGTTCCACAGGTATTACTATAACAAGAGGATCCTGCATAAGACTAAAGGGAAGAGATTCACCTACAAGTTTAACTTCAATAAGCTGGTGCTGGTGAATTACCCCTTCATTGACATGGGGTCAGCAGGTAAGGGGCTCCACTGCTGTTCCTCTGCTCCTAATGAGCCACATCCTGCTCTCTGTCTGCACAGAAGAGCAGTGTTTTATTTCGAATAGCAGGATATTAGTCCATGGCTTACAGTATATGGCATTCTGGGGCTCTACTCTAGCATTTTTCCCATGCGCACATGTGCTCCTTAGTTAGAACGTTGAGGAGCACACTAATGCATCCTAATTAGTCGATGAGCTCCTGCATTATTTTTTCCAGTTAGCACACATTAATTTTCATGAGCAAATGTTCCTAAAATGGGAGCGCTGTCGAGCCGTGTGTTCAGTCTTTCACCTTCTCTCTTCCTCCCCCTCTCCCTCTCTTCTGTCCCTCTCTCCCCCCTTTCTGTGTTCTCCTGCCCCTCCCTCTCTCGTTCCCCTGCCCCCTCCCTCCCTCTCTCGTTCCCTCTCTCTGTGTTCCCCTGCCCCCTCCCTCTCTCCCTCCCTCTCTCTGTGTTCCCCTGCCCCCTCCCTCTCTCCCTCCCTCTCTCTGTGTTCCCCTGCCCCCTCCCTCTCTCCCTCCCTCTCTCTGTGTTCCCCTGCCCCCTCCCTCTCTGTCCTCCCTCTCTCCCTCCCTCTCTCTGTGTTCCCCTGCCCCCTCCCTCTCTCTGTGTGTTTTAGGCAGCGGTGTTCCTCAGAGCGCCCCCCCGGTCCCCTCGGGGGCGGGCACGCACTTCCGCTTCCCGCCGTCCACGCCGTCGGACGTGCTGTCCCCGAGCGAGGAGCTGCGCAGCCCGGTGTTCAGCGCGGCGGCCGGGCGCCTGGCGCGCAACTCCATCAGCGACTGCAGCGACGGCACGTCCGTCAACTCCGAGCTGGAGGAGGGCGGGGCCGACGAGCGGGGCGGCGACCGGGGCTTCCGCGGCGTCCTGCACCCCCGCCTCTCCCACGACTCCCTGTTCCGCCTGTACGGGGCGCCCCACCCGCGCGGCCACCCCGCGCACAGGGTCCACCCCGACCCCCTCTCCCCCTTCCCCGTCTCGCCCCTGCCCGGCTCCGGGGGGGCGGGGCTGCTGGCCCCTCCCCTCTCGCCCGCCCTCTCCATGACGCCCTCCTCCCACCTGCCCTACACGCCCTCCCCCTCCCTCAGCCCCATGCTGGGCTCCCACTTCTCCTTCAACCCCGAGGACATGAAGCGCTACCTGCAGGCCCACACCCAGAGCGTGTACAACTACCACCTGAGCCCCCGCGCCTTCCTGCACTACCCCAACATCATCATCCCACAGCCGCAGCGCCCCGACAAGGGCCCCGCCCACCACGCGGCCCTGTCGCACGCGCACGCGCACGGGCACGGCCACGCCCACCCGCACCCGCTGCACCCCGGCGACGACCCGCACCTCTCGCCCTTCAAGTTCAAGCTGCAGCCGCCGCCGCTGGGCCGCAAGCAGCAGCGCGACGGGCAGGGCCAGGGCCGGGCCGGCCCCAGCGGCTCGGGCTCCGCCCCCTCCGCCTGCGGCTCCGCCCCCTCCGGCCTGCCCTCCCCCTTCTCTTTCGGAGGCGACCTGGGCTCTGCTGGGGGCTCGGGCCTGCTCTCCAGCTCCTCCTCCTCCGCCTCCCTCAACAGCACCGGCAGCCTGCCCAAGATAAAGGTCAGCCTCTCTCTCTGTGATCCCTCCCTCTTTCTCTCTCTCTCTGTGTGATCCCTCCCTCTCTCTCTCTGTGTGATCCCTCCCTCTCTCTCTCTCTCTCTCTCTGTGTGATCCCTCCCTCTTTCTCTCTCTCTCTCTCTGTGTGATCCCTCCCTCTCTCTCTCTCTCTCTGTGTGACCCCTCCCTCTCTCTCTCTCTCTCTCTGTATGTTCCCTCTCTATCTCTGTTTTTCTCTCTCTGCGTATGATCCTTCTCTATCTATCTGTCTGTCTCTCAATTTCTCATTCTCTCATTCTCTCATTCTCTCTTTCTCTCTGTCTCTCGTGCTCTAACACCTGACCCCTGGCCTTGTGCAGGTGGAGCCCATCTCTGACATGGAGTCTGAGGAGGAGGTGGAGGTGACTGACATCAGCGAGGAGGAGGCGGAGCTTGAGGACGGGCTGGAGCCCTTCCCCCCTCACCACCGGCGGGACCAGCGGCCCAACGGCATGCCGCTGCCGCCGCCGCCGGCCGACGACGACCTGGACGAGGACGTGTTCAAGACCCCCGCGGCCCCCCCGCCGGCCCTCCCGCCCTTCCCGGGGCCGCCCGCCGAGGCCCGCCGCCCCCCCGCCCTGAAGAGCGAGCCGGTGGAGCCCGGAGACGCCCCCCCGGGGGCCAGCACGGCCGCCGGCCCCGCCCCGGCCACGCCCGGCGGCTCCAGGTGCATCCCCCTGAAGCTGCGCTTCAAGCGGCGCTGGAGCGAGGACCAGCGCCTGGAGGCCGGCGCCGACGAGGCCGACGACAAGAAGGCCCGAGCCGACCCGGGGGAGCGGGAGGCGGAGCCTAGCGGAGAGAGGGAGGAGAGCAGGGCCCCGGCCCCGCCCCCGCAGGCCCAGTGCAGGGTGAGTGCAGAGCTGCACCGAGCGACCGCCCAGCTCTCCCTGGAGAACCGCTGCTGACCCACACACACTGTTACACACTTATACGCACACACATACACTAACACACACACACTATAACACACTTATACACACACATACATACACACACACACACACACTAACACACTTATACACACACATACACACACTAACACACTTATACACACACACACACGCACACACTTATACACACACACACACACACACACACACACTAACACACTTATACACACACACACACACACACACACTAACACACCAGCTCTCCCTGGAGAACGACTGCTGACCCACACACACACACTAACACACTTATACACACAAACACTTATAAATACGCACGCACACACGCACACACGCACACACACACACACACACACACTTGTATACACAGTCACACGTGCACACACACATTCGCATGCATGTCCTCTCACACATTCACACTCACTAATGAGCACACAGATGCACTAACACACAGGGCCTGGCTCAGGAGTGCTCACGCTTACACTAATGTGGACGGACACAGGAGGCGGGATGCTCCAATACTGACACCCCCACCAAGCGTTAAACCTCAGCAAACTCTAATCCCAGCACCCCCCCCAGTCCAGGGCGTGATGACTGCTCTCACAGTGGCCTTTGTGCTTTACCCCTTTCTCTCCCGCCGCCCCTCGCTCTCCCGGACCTCCGCCCCTCTCCAGAGCGAGACCTCCTGCCCCTCCACCGCCGAGCCTGAAGAGGGCGCCGGTCCAAACGAGGAGAGGAGGAAGCCGAAGCTGTGGCTGAACTAGCGGCTCTCCGGTCCGAGCCCCACCCTGGCCCCGCCTCTGCTCTCCGGAAGGCCCCGACCTCCGTGAAACGGGGGGTTTTATTGTTGTGTTTTTAGACTCTGAAACGCGGGATTTTAAGTGCCTGTCCTCGTACACGTCCGCTCACACACCACACTGAGGAGAGCGAGGCCATTACAGGGACAGCTCCTGGACCGGTGGGCTTATCGGGACGACAACCTTTTTTTTTCGCGGCTTGGTTTGCGTCCGCTCAGAGGCGGGTGGCTTTCTGATCAGCTGACTTTGATTCCACGAACGAACCGGAACAGTTGGGGTTGGGGTAGAGGGGGCGGGGCTAAATCACCTGACTGGAAGGCCCGCCCCTTTCTGCATACATCCAGGCGAGCATTCAGACAGCTGAGAGCAGCGCTGCAGGGCGGAGTCAGGGCCGCTTCACGTTTCGGCTCCTCCCGCCCGTCTCAGCCTCCCACCCCCCACCCAGGGCCCCCCCCCCCCGCCTGTCCGGGACCTGGGGTTTGGCTCGGGGCTGGGGTCGCGTTGGGCTTAGCGCACAGGCAGCTTCACCCCAGTGTGCAGAAGTGCAGTTGTGTTTACAGTCTTGTGCAGTGCGGCTCCCAGAGGATCCATGTTTTTAACAGTCTCAACCCCCCCCCCCCCCCCCCCCCCAGCCCCCACCCCACACCCCCACTCCCCCTCACGGTGCCTCACACCTTTTCACCCAAAGTCCAGTGCGGGACAGGTGCGTGTGCAGAACCGCCCCTCAGGCACGGCTCACCGTTTTAATGCAGGCTGCTGGTGAATGGCAGAGTCAGTCTCTCGTTCGCTCTGTCAGAAACGGCACTGAATGACACGTTTTGTGAGCGCTGACCAGGCCTCAGGCCTCACACCAAACCCCCCCTTATTGTGAGATTTTTACTGAGTCGTCACGTGGCCGTCGCTTTCTGAGCTGTTTTGTAAACATCCTGTTTTGTAAAGTACTTGAAGCTTGTTTTTAACCTGGTGTGAGTAGCAAACAGGAAGAAGGCTCTTAAGGTGGCAGGTTTTTCAGGTGAATTCACACCCGACGTGGTCTATCATTCCGCCTGAAATCCCTAAGGGGGGGGTGGGGGGGCAGAGTGGTTAGAGGCGGAGACGGGCGCTCAGACAGGAAGGCGCACAGGAAGTGAGCGGCAGAGCGGGAGGGAGAGAAGAGGACGGGCGGAGCCTGACCCCAAGCGTCCCGTCTCCCGTACAGTAACTTACGCTTGTGACCCCGCCCCCCTCAGGAGTTCACGCGCAGCCATTGGACAGGGTCACGCACGCACGCACGCACGCACGCACCGCGATGCCCTTAGCTCCGTGTCCCTCTCATTGGCTCTGCAGCACGCGGCTCTGCTCCTTCTCTCCGGGGCCCGGTCCCGCGAGAGAGGGGCCCCCACCGCGCGCTGACGAGACGGAGGGCACGTCTGGACCTCACACACGTCTGGACCTCACACACGTCTGGACCTCACACACTGCCTCTTTGCCTTGTTTTATAGCATGTAAAAAAAAAAAAAAAAACTTAAAGTTTAAATGCCGATCTCGATGTAAACTATAATCCATGTTAAAACATGTAGTATAAGGACGCACACGTGTGTGTGTGTGTGTGTTGACTATGAATATTGTAAATGGTGGTCATTTTTATTATTTTAATTTTCTTCCAGTGGCGTGATGGCGAGGGGAAGAGGGGGCGCATCGGATCCTCTCTGTCTGTCGTTAGGAATTTAGAGGGTCGTTAGTGCAAAGGATCAGTGGGGGAATGTTTTTTTTTTTTAAAAAAGAAACTCAGTCAAAAATGAAAAAAAAACTCTTTGTAAATCATGAAAACCGGGGAAAGGACTCTTCAGACGTTAGCGGTATGGGCGCGGGTGGCCAGGAGCGTCTCGGTCCGGCGCGATTTCCCAGCATGCCCTCTGTCCGGCTGACCGCAGCTGGCTCCCATTTACCAGCACCACCACCAGCTGGCTGGCCGCCTGGCGGACCTGTGGCATTTCCACATCTGCACGGAGCCACGCAGGGCGGCGGCTAAAATTAGCGGCCTCTGCGCCGGGCGGCGTACGCAGCGAGCGCCGCGCGGGAAGGCTCTTTGTGTGACCCAGCTCCGGCCGTCTGGGGTCCTAACGGCTGAGTGCGGAAGCGCTTCTCCCCCCTGGGGTCTCTGACCTCACGGCTGCAGGCCGTGGAGGAACACAAAGAGGGCGCAGACGCATTAGAGGAGAGCAGCACTTCCCAGGCTTTGGGGGGGCGGGGGGGCTAGTCTGGAAAAGGCCGTCCCCCAGGCGGCACGTCGGCCTGAGCACCGGAGCGTCTGAGCACCGAGCCAGACCGCCCGCCCCGCCCGCGTCTGCTTCTTAACTGACAGCTGCCTTACCCATTTTAACTTTTGTACCTTAAACGGCACTCTCTCTTGGCTGCACTGCCCGTCTCTTTTCCCGGCCCCAGACCCAGGCCCGGACCCCTCCCCTGTAAGGGTGGGGGGAGGAGATTTTGGTCGCACCCACCTGTAGTGTGACAGCAGAAGAACGGGACGGGGGCACAGGAAATGTACACGGATCACTTTTCACAATAGGATCCCCCCACCTCATCTGATTTTATCTCTCGATGTCAATATTGCCGTTCGCTGTTCTTATTATTATAATAATTATCATTATTGTTGAATTATTTACCTCTCCCCCGCCCCGCCGATATGGTGTAGTTGAGTTCCCTCCCCTTTTGGTGTACGATGATTTTTTTTGCTTTCATTATCCTCTGCTTTCCCCCGCGTCCTCTGTCCTCTTCCAGCCCAGCTTCGCGCTGTACGCTAACGGAAACGTTACTGCGCTCGACATTTACTTCAACGCAAATAAGAGAGCAGGGGCTGCTGGGAAATGTAGTGGGGGGAGTTGATCTGTGGGGAAGAGAGGTATGCTATCTTGTCACATATTGTCATTTTTTTATTTTTTTCATTTTTGGGGGATGTCATTTAAAGGAAAAAAAAAGAAGTCTTGTATTTTACTATGTAAAGGTGTCTGTCTCTCCCTCTGTAGCTATGTAACACGCAGAAGGGGAGATGAGTTTTAATACCATGATGATATAACATTGAACTTCTCTTCTATGATTCTCTTGTTTTTTTTTTTCCAACTTGTAATTAAACTGTAATCAGGGTTAATTAAAATTGGTTAAAAACCAACTGTGCTGCCAGATATGTTTCTGTTTTTGAACATCTTCCTATTTTTTGTCAGTTGAAATGAGGCTTAATTGTTTCTTAAATACGGAGCTTTTTCTCACCTCATACCTATATTTTCATTATTGCCATTTAGCAGGGACACTTAACCAGCGCGACTTAAACAGATGGCGTTTTTATATAAGGTCCGTTTATACAGCTTGATATTCAGGGTAAACACGCTGCCCGAGGGCATAATGACCATTAAGCTAAACTGTGACCTCCATACTGAAAATGATAATAAAAATAATAGAATTTTAACAAATGAAATCCACCTTTAGATGAAGGGAGATGTTTTTATCTCCATCTAATGGACAATGGGCTATCGCACCTTGGAGCTCTTTCTACACTAGCCTGTGTCCAGACTACACCGGGTCTATCCCTTCCTGGGAACGCGCTTCCCTCCGCTCACGTTTACACGGGACCTCCGGGTGTATGCATGTAAGTGCCCCCAACGCACCTGCTGCACCGTGCTACCGCACATCCCGTGTGTGGGAGTCTGGGAGAGGATGAACGCCGTCATCTCCGAGATGCGCGCGGATGATCGGACATGCTCACCGAGACGTCCCACTGACAGCCCTCCGTCAGACGCACTTTCTCAGAACGAACCTCAGTATTTCTGAATGGCGCTGTTTGCAAACAGATTGTCGCAAAGCGCATCACAACACCGAAACACTGCTCGAGACCTTTCTGGGAGACGCACTGTCACACCAGAGAGCGCCGTCAGTCACACTGGGAGACATTGCCATTTCGGTGAGGCACTTAAACATGATACATCTGAGGTGCATTGCCAGACAACACATGCTGGTACACATTGACAGAAGCCTCTCTGAGAAGTACTGACAACCTTCGAGAGAACAAAGCTACTGTGGCTCACTCGTACTCACGTATTCTGCGGTGATTTTTCCCCCCCACCAAATGTTTTTAGCTCGAGGTGAAATTATATCCTCTTTTCAAAATAAAGGCTTGAAAAACTACATTGGAAATATGACCTGTCATTCCACCTGTGTAGGAAGAACGCCTGAGGGGGTGGTACTGGTTAGTCATTACTATTCATATTGTAGGTGTTGATGGACGGGTCCGTCAACACCTACATGAAGAGTAATTCTAATAGTCAAAACGTCACATGTATGAGCCAGCCTCGCACCTCTTTAAACGGGCAACGATATTTGTCAGCAGTGCTGACTCGCGTCGAGGAATGGCAGCGCACGGAGGATATTGTGGGTTGAATTACGACGACAGTGACAGGTTTGACGCGGAGGATTTTTCGCCTACACTGGTTTCAAAATGTCACAAAAGGGAATTAAATCTGAGGAACTGGGCCAAAAATTTTACGAAATCTTAAAATCAATTTAGGCTGAATTCGTGATCCATTTTGTAACTAAGCGCACCACGGAATAATAAAGAAGTAAAAATATATTTTGCCCGGTTATTAATTTGACTCAAGATGAAGTACGCTATCCATTTGGCAAAATGTTATTAGCGCATCTTATCACCACCAGCTGGCACTAGCGATTAATCATCAACGGTCAACAGGTGATTGCGCGTAAAATTTAGACAATTTTGTGTTACTATAACATCAAAAATCAATGAAGCTTAATACACATTTCCATACATACACAGTGGGTGGGGATGAACCACGCCAGGGAAACCTAACTTTTCACTGGGTGGCCTACTTTGGTTTTAATGGGGGTGAGGTTGTCTCGGGTCTACTACATCAAGCCAAACGATGAAAGGGAGGCGAACTGGTCTCGCATGAAGTACATTATAAATTGAATAAATCGACGAAAGGGCTTTGAAACTTGAAATGAAAAGTCGTGTCAATATTGAAAAAGGGCGGCACATTGTTGACAGTGCGGATATAAATGATAGAAACTACGTTTTCAAAGTCGTTCTGCAATTTAATGTGCAGCAGTACTGTGTAGCCTACGTTATGGTTAATACCATAATGTAGGCTACACACGAACGGAAAAATCTGAAGAAGTACACTGGAAAAAGTCAAAACACGAAGACCATTTGAATTTGAAGTATATTTTCAAAGATGTAATGACAAGAAACTAGCCCCATCTAGTGGCGAAAAGAAGTAAAGTAGCCAGGAAAAGACAAGCGCAAAATAAATAAATAAATAAATGAATAAATAACGGCACCAAACAGAGTGAAGGTTCTCCCTAACCCTGGAATTCACGATATTCGTGTTTGTTTGACTTTTCACCTCATTATAGTATAGACTATAGTTTCCACTTTTCTTTCATAATAACATTTTAATGCCGCAAAACATTTTAATAAAACATTCGAATGTAATTTTTTGTGTTATTAACGAATTATTCGATATTAATTATGATTCCAACACCTTCTTTTTCAGTTTGATCTTTTACCTTTTAAAATCTTACCTTTCACCAAAGCAAATACATTCATATTTTAAAAATAGATCTATATGGCAAAACTATAATGATTGAATATGTCAAATATTAAAAATTATTTGGCAAAAGAAGTGATTAGCAGAAGTTCAATTCAGAAACAGAGCTGACACTGGTTCTGACTTTGCCTGATCAATGATATTTCTTCCACCAGCAAATATTTTTATTAGATATGCACATTGCTTATATACTTGTAGGTAATCTAAACGATACCTCCAAGTGATACCTCTAAATGATAAATTATACTATCATTTTTCTTATAGGTATTTTCCATTTCTGAGGTGAACCATAACCATATCTGTGGCCTTGTGGCCTTTGGTGGGTTCCGAGCTCCCATCAAAGTTCTGTGCAATAAAGCGTTAATTGTAAGATGGCTGAATGCAGAAGGAATGTCCCACTTTTTAATTAAGCACAGAGACAGTGTGCAACTGCACACTCTATTGGCTTTTCAAACTGGCGTCTGCCTGTAATTGGACGGCCATTCCTACGACGTCTGGTGGATTACTGCACAAAGAGAGTCTCTATGGCTACACCTGAGGAACAGAGACCTGTGTGGACAGGGTTTCATATTTTCAGGTGTTAATATTGGAATTCCTTTGGGGTTTAAAAGACAACAAGGGGCCTGTTCCTCTTGTAGAGTTTTTCTTTTCTTTTCTTTTTTTTTAATTATTTGGATGAATCACTTTGCGTTATGAGAACACTTTATAAATCTAGAATTAACTAGCATTGCCATTTGTGTGTGTGTGTGTGTGTGTGTGTTTTAAGATAAGTTGAATACTATTTTTTAAGTGAAAATTATATTCTGATTACTGAAGGAAGGTTAGAAATGAGGGGATGGAGAGGAAGAGGAGTGGTCACATGTAAAAGACAGGTAGGGAGGGACACTGCAGAATAATCTCAAAAAAAGGAAACTACAGGGAGAATCCAGTCTAAGACACATTCAGACTCATACACAGGCATACACGCAATCAGACACAGCCACCGTCTGGGATTTATTTCAGAACATACAACAAACAAATGTCTGAGCTTGTGTGTGGAGAAAAACAAGTGTATATTTAGACAGGTTTCAAACCGGCGCCTGCATGTTGCAGTGGCATATTTCCACAGTGGCATTTGATATCCAGATGGGATATTCTATTCTCTTCAGTGTGTGTCCTCAGGTAAACTGCCACTGCCTTATTTGGTTGTAATCTGAGAGATGGAAAATGTAAAAAATTGGCCTAATGTTCAGTATGAGGCAGTGACATGCTGTAAGAGTGATGCAGTGAATCTTACTGAAGTTTAGTTGAGTGTGATTCAGTGAATCATGCTGAAGTTTAGTTGAGTGTGATTCAGTGAATCACGCTGAAGTTTAGTTGTGTGATTCAGTGAATCACGCTGAAGTTTAGTTGAGTGTGATTCAGTGAATCACGCTGAAGTTTAGTTGAGTGTGATTCAGTGAATCACGCTGAAGTTTAGTTGAGTGTGATTCAGTGAATCACACTGAAGTTTAGTTGAGAGCGATGCAGTGAATCACGCTGAAGTTTAGTTGAGTGTGATTCAGTGAATCACGCTGAAGTTTAGTTGAGTGTGATTCAGTGAATCACGCTGAAGTTTAGTTGAGTGATGCAGTGAATCTCGCTGAAGTTTAGTTGAGTGATGCAGTGAATCTCACTGAAGTTTAGTTGAGTGTGATGCAGTGAATCTCACCGAAGTTTAGTTGAGTGTGATGCAGTGAATCTCACAGAAGTTTAGTTGAGTGTGATGCAGTGAATCTCACTGAAGTTTAGTTGAGTGATGCAGTGAATCTCACTGAAGTTTAGTTGAGTGATGCAGTGAATCTCACCGAAGTTTAGTTGAGTGATGCAGTAAATCTCAGTTCAGTGAGATGCAGTGATGCTCATTGAAACTCGGCCTGAAGCAGTGATGATGAGAGGTTTGGAGTGGGGGTGGGGGGGGGGGGGGTACACCACTGTGTCTAATGCTGGTCTTCACTTTCCTTCAGCACCATTGGTCAGTATTTAGACAAGTTCATGCATCTCAGAGCTCACTTAAACAAATCTTTCAGCGGTGGTCCCCCCTCCCATCTGCTTCCCTAGTGAACTGCAGATGGAGCGCTCCAACCCTCCCTCCTGGTCTCACCCACAAAGGAGCTTCTTCCCAAGCTCGGGCTTGGGCCTGGATCAAGGCCGTTTCTCTTTATGAATGGTGAACAGAGTATTAATGTTCTGCAGCTGCACCACTCCTCTCCCCCCTCCCCTCCCACCTCCTTTCCCATCATAAAATGCCGACTGATCTGATTTATGGCGGGAGACAAAAGAGAAGCCATTTCAAGGGAGCCAGATTGGAGTCTGGGAGAAAGCGTATGCCGGGTATATGAGAAGAAATATTGTTTGGCTTAGGACGGATCGATACGTTTTGGGAAACTCCTCGTCGCAAATCCATCCGTTTGTCCCTGCTCTTGTTTGTCTTTATGTCTGTCTGTCTGTCTGTCTGTCTCTCTGGAGGACAGTGCTGTCTGTCTTTCAGCTGTCTTCCCCTATTCCCAGGAGTGCTGTTGAGCATCAGCTGGTGTTAAAGCAGGAAGTAAAAACTCAGATGAAATGTTCCATGCTCCTTTGCTCCCAGTCTTGTGTCACATGTGGGCTCCAGTCTTGCAGGACAGGACAGATTAGAATTCAGACAAGCCTTCAGTCAACATTTGTTTTTTGAAAGGGGAAGGGGGGGGGGGGGATAAAGGCAGCGGCGCCATTTAGGATTGTGCAAAAAGACTTCCTCGTTATTTGTTTTGGAAACAGGCCATTCTCAGTAACTCGGCATTGCACTGCTTAAAGATGCTTAAAGATGCTTTAATATGCTGAAAGATACTTAAAGATGCAATGCAGGATTTGCTCAGTTTTATGTTACATTGGTTGAACTATTTGAAAGGCACCATATTCCAACATTTACATCCATATCTTAACTACTTTGTCAACCTAAATATATAAAACAGGCCACAACTATTTGTGTCCTGCTGTATTTGTTACATGCAAAGTCATATCAATACATTATATGTAGTGCTTTTCATATAGATTTATTCAATTAATTAACTCATTTACTGTCACAACTTTGCATCAGTTCACTTTGTGACATAGTGCAGCCGTTGCTTTTCCCTCTGGGTTTTCGTTTATGTCAGTTGACACCTCGCTTCCAAAAGCCTGTTCTCCCTGTCACTAATTAATTCAAGACTTGAGCTGGTCTAGGATCCAGTGACACAGCTGAGTGTGAACCACAGCCTGTAAAGTCACACAGAGTTCATTCTGTGCACCTTTCTGTGCAGAGGTAAGCACCTGAGCTTGCATTCCTCAATACTGCCTCGCTGGGGCCCTCTGCTGGAGACCAGAAGAAGCTCAGTTAGGCTAATCTGCTTTGCTGCACCGTTGTATCGCACTGGAGAACGTGCACCTGCAGCTGGCTCTCCGTCCAGTAAAAAGTAACCGGCTGTAGGTTCAGTGTCCCAGGATGCCGTGTCACTCACTGAGGTTTTTTTTTCAACATGATTCACAGAACCTTTTTATAGAACTCTGCAGGCCCTTTTTGGTGCTTCCTCACAGAACTGTAACCGGGCCGTACTATTTTTGCAGCTAACTGGTGGTGTTCATTTTGTAGTATACTCTCTGCAGTTCTGGTCGTGAAGTCTTCTGTAAATAGTAATCACTGGCACATCCATGCCTGCCTCCTGAAGAGTGTTTCTGATCTGTAGGACAGGTCTTTGGGAGATTTTCTTCATTATGGTGAAAAATCTTTGGCTATCAACTATAGAGGTCTTTCTTAGCCTACCAGGCCAATTACATTACATTACATTACACAAGGCCCCCTTGTGATTACTGAGCTCACCAGTGATCTCTTACCTTTTAATGTTCCATACAGCTGATTTTGGTAAGCCTAAGACGTGACCTGTAGATCTGACTACGTTTTTTTCCATATTTCTGAAAGTTCTGAAAGGGGGGCGGGGCAGGGGCCATGTATAAAAAGCCCTGTAATTTCTACACGTCGAAACCAAAATCTATAAAAATGCACTTTAATAAAACCTGAGAATCACATGTGAATTGTTTGATTACAAATCTAAAACCGTGGACTACAAAGCCAAATCAAGAAAAATACCTTTGTCCAAAAAAAACATTACAGAGCTCACTGTGTGTGTATCACTCATATGTGCATGCACTAACTTCAAATAAAAACCATTTACATGCATAGCTGACTTTTCCAATGCCACAGTGCAGGGATCGGGTGTAGTGCTATGTAGTGCTGTCATTTGAACAAGGCCTTGAATTTAGGTCCTTAAGGTCCTTAAAGATACATGAAATTAAAGTGTTAGCCTGGTGTGAACTGCCCACATAGCTGGCTCTCTACATCTGACCACCTAATCATCCCTCTAACATCTAGCCAGCTGCACAATCCTGTGTATTCACCAGACCTGGGTCAAATATGCATTTGTTTTGGAATCATTTTCTGTGCTCTGTTGATCTTGCCTGGAGTAACTGAGCCTGCCAATATGACCTGAAGGTGGGGTTTGCAATTTTTTTCATTGGTTCCAATACACCAGACAAGATCAGTAAAGCGTAGAAAAGCATTTGAACCCAAAACAAATAGGTATTTGACCCAGGTCTGGTGTTCACTACCCTCTTTGATTTCCAAGGGCATTACTGCTAATGAGAATTCAGCTGAGAAATATTCAGTGGTATATAACTTTTTATAAATCTTCCTGTGATAAATGGATGCTTTCAGTTTCATGAGTGTCGAGCCTGAGCTACCGCTGATTGCACCAGCCTGTGAGAACAGATATGAATGTGGGGTTCTGCTGTGTTTGGATGCTGTAGAGTTATCGCTAACGCTGGTACTGCTGTCGCCTTGACAGGCTACATTCATTATTCACAAAAACATTAGCGCAGTCTACTGAGGTGACAGGAAAGAGTACAGATGACAGGAAAGTTGTCCTAAGTTTGCACTTTATTCCTAACACTTAAGTTGCCCCCCCTCCCACCCCCTTGAACAACAGACACACAGACAGAGATGTGTAAAAAGAACCAACAGAAAGATTCAGGGTTTCAGACTCAGAAATAAGTGAGAGATTTTCAGCGGTACAAATGAAAGAAGAATAAGAACAGGTACAGCGATACAGATATAGTAAGATGTCATCACCATCATCATCATCATCATCATCATCATCATCATCGTCATCACCATATTTATAACAGGCGTATGCTTTCCCCAGTGACATATAGTTAAAAAATAATAATTTAATCATCATTATCATCATTATTATTATTATTATTAGTATTATTAATTCCCTTTGGATAGCTGAGGTCATTGCTTCAAACACTATATGAACCAGGAATGTAGACAGAAGAATGAAATCGGATATGGACAAAAGGCATGGATGCATCAGAGAAGAGATAATATTGGAGCTCTTTGGTTTCGTTTTTAAGGTTTTCACCAGTAATCTGTAAAATCCTCATTTGCTTCCTTCTTTCAGTGCCTTTGGATTTAAGCTGCATTGCACAAAGAAGGAAAGCAGGAGTGTAAGGGGGAAGTGAAGGGATAAACTCTTTAAAATCTATCACTCTTTCTCCGCTGAGTTTTACTGACCTATCTACACTACACACACACACACACACACAGCATACCTGCATGCCCCCAGAATGCAATAGGACGACGGAAACTGATGTGACATTGTTACAGTATATACTGTATATTGGAATTGTATCATGAATGCTTATCCTAAATTTCTACCAGTGCTTGCCACTGTGAGAAAATCTCATAAACTAAAAATTCATAAACTTACAGTTTTAATGTGCTTTTCACTTCTGAGATCCTGGTCTAATCTAGGAAGGGGTAGGGGGCAGAGTCAGGTATGTGTGTGTGTGAGTGTGTGTGTGTGTAATGTATAATAATGTAATGTAATGTGTGTGCGTGTGTGTGAGGACCCACTGTAGAGGTTTGACTTTGGTATCACTCTGGGTTGTCTACAGAGAGGCCCCACACACCCGCCCCACACCACAGTGAGTTACAGGAACAGCTTTACGAGAGAGAAGAGAGAGAACAGAGGCAGGGAGGTAGGCTTTGCATGCACCTCTCTCGACCTCTCCGTACTGCACAGTCACCCCTCTGCCTCACCCCTTCCCTGCCTGTGAGTTGAGGAGGGGTGGGGTGGGAATGGGAGGGTCATGGAGTGTATGAGTCGGGAGGTTAACGCAGTCTCATCCTATCCTGAGCACGCCCCCTAACCCTGGTTCCCTGCACACTGCCGAGCTCAAACAAGCACATCAGACAGTGAGTCCTGGTCTCCAGCTGGTGTGCACCTAGTCAGCCCAATATCTCATTAGCCAAATGTCTTGTTAGCTCGATGTCTCGTTAGCCATGTCTTGTTAGCTCAATGACTTGTTAGCCTGCGCTTCCTTAGCAGAGGTGAAAAGTCTAGGGGTCAGAAAGTGAAAGTCAATGTGTTTCTTGTACCCATGAACTCAGCCAGCTGATTTCAGTAATTAGTTCTCCCTCCTGACTGAAGAATCGTGCTAATTACCAAATCCAGGTGATTGGAAAAAAATACTGGGGAGGACTTTTACTTTCTGAACCTGGAATTTTCAGCTCTGCTTGTTAGCCCGAAGTCTCGTTAGCCCAGTGCCTTACTTTAGCCCGGTGCCTCGTTAGCCCGATGCTTGTTGTTAGCCCAATGCCTTGTTAGCTCGATGCCTTACTGTTAGCCCGGTGCCTTGTTAGCCTGATGCCTTACTGTTAGCCCGGTGCCTCGTTAGCCTGATGCTTTACTGTTAGCCCGAAGCCTCATTAGCTCGATGCCTTGTTAGCCCGATGCCTGCACTGCACTGAGCTGAGATGAGCTGTGCCTCTTAGGTCAGAACAGAGTCATTCTTTGGAGGCCACTGCACCTCTTGGAAGAGGGGCTTAGTTTGGCCTTCTGTTCTGATCCACCGCTCAGCGGATCTATTCACATCTCTAGCAGGCTACAAGGGGCTGGCAGCTGCAACAGTGATGGTGCCATTCCTCTTTAGTCACAAAAGGTGGTGGTGTTGTCCACTACAGAGGGTCCTGAGCAGGAAGTACGGTTAACGGTGCCCTAGGCCTACCTCGGCTCACATAATTTCAGATCAGAATATGTCAGCCGGAGTGTGCAGATATCGCAGCCAGCGTTTCTGATGCATGCTGTTACATCACAAGCACATAAAGCACAACACAACCACACACAAGTGCATCCCAGGGAACCGTGCTACAATGCAGGGGTGGAGTGGGGGATTTCAGCTGCTCTGTGATTGGCTCTTGTCTATTTGTGTGCTTCTGTATCACGTGTCAAAGCATTTGCCAGCCTCAAGCTACATCTGGCCTATAACCTTACTGTCTGTGTTTTTATCCATTCCCTTAAGTCACTTCCCGCTAACACCCCCCTCCCCTGCCCACCCCCCCCACCCCCCAAAATTAGCATGATCCCCATTTTAAAAAAATGCATTTGTATATTTGGTTTATCATCGAAGAACATGAGGTATATGATGAACTATCTCTCTTTTACTTCCGACAGTGGATGAGAAAAACACACAGGAACAAAGATAAAGGCAAGAAGGGGAGAGCGCTGGTGAGGGAGGGGGTCGACCGAAAAGAGCAGCACTGTGAGCGAGACCGCACCTCCAGAGGAGGGGAGTTCCTGTCTCCGCAGGAACTTTCGCTTGTTACAGGAGTGCCCCTCTCACGCACAAGGGTGCCTTTGATTGGGCCGGCTGCGTGCCGTGGAGACATCGTGGCCAAATCGAGGAAGAGTGTGCATTTAGCATTGGGAGAAGAACAGAACACACGCGCGAGGCACGCTTTCTGTGCGCAGCTTACGGTGCTGTGAGGCTAGCAACCATGCAGTGCTCCATATACCGCAGATGGAAATCCCACATTAGCACTGGTGCCGTTCTGTGGAATAGAAGCCATTTTCAATAAGCTTTGGCAAATGGGGTCAGAGTGCACAGTCCTCTGGATCACTGTCTGAAGGGTGAAGTTCAGCTGGTTATGAAACTATATTTAATGTCAAGAAACAGACTCACATGTCATTATATGAGGCCTGAAATAAGGACCATAGGGTAAAATGTTCTGCATGTTACACATACTGTATATCAGTTATTATTATTATTATTATTATTATTATTATTGCCACATTCAAATGTCTCATTGTAAATATGCAGCACTGGTAAAGTACAAAATTAATAAATGTACAAAATTACACACAGTAAACTGGCTAGATAGATATTTTTTTTAGACATCAATAATAATTGACATCTTGCTTGTTAGGAAACCAGTATCTGACTACCATGACTACCGTTTCTGTTCTTGGTGGTTTTCCTGTTTTCAGCCAAGTTCAGTTCATGTTTAAAATCACAGCTGTAACTTCCGTTCCAGTCCTGTAATCTGTTTGGGCTCTGATGATATGCTGCCGCTGTTTCTGAAACTCCTCTTTCAAGTTTTAACTTTGGACACAGAGGGTTAAGCAAAGAATATGTTCAATGGCCTGTATTCTCCAGAAGAACCTCCTCACTTATTGCCCATACAGATAAAGCCACTTTGGAGTTTAACACAGTTGCACCATGTCCGCAGCACCTCTCAAACCAAAAGTACAGCTAGCATCCTCACAGTGCTACTGTACACAGTGCTGCTCTCAGGCCGCACCCCCAAATAAAGCTATTTGCTGAAGCAGCTCTCCCTCTGAATCTCTGATTGGGTGGCATCAGGATGGAGAGGGTGTTTATATTCCCAACTGGCATAACTAGCCCTCTACCCACGCCCCTCCACCCTTCACACAGGAACAAAGTTTTCATTTTTGGTATCAGTTAAAAATTCTTTTTTCTTTTATGGCACAATCTTAATGCTACCCCTCCCAACTTAACTACCAGATTACAAGAAATAAACGTACATACACATCAGTTCTCAGTTTATAAAATGTGAATAAATCAAACCAGCAACACCCAGCCTCCCAGAATAGATAATAAAAATCTTCCAACTAAAACCCCCGAGAGATAGCTGAAGTTTTTGGTCTGGAAATCAAGTCATTATCTTCTTCACAAAGTCTTCTTCATTTTTTATACATTAGCAATAAGTAAACAGTAGAACAAGGAGAAGCAGTAGATCTTTTTTTCTACAAATCTATAGAAGCACAAACAGTTACATTCCATCTAAAAGTTAATGTTGAGAACTTGTTTTTCTTATTATTTTGGACACTTCTTTGTTTTCCCATTTCTATTAAAACACTTCCATATATTTCTGTATGCGCATTTTTACACACACATGCTTTGGCCAAACGTTTCTTGTGTAGAAAGACAGGAAAGATATGTGTCTGAGTACACATGTATAACTGCTTACGCATTTATGTTTATGTGTGTTTGAGCATGTGTGTGTGTGTGCTGACATGTTTATGTGGGTGTTCATGCAGGTACGTGTGTGCATGGATGCATGAGTGTGCGTGTCTGAATCTGTGCATGTAGGTTTGTTCATGGTTTGTATGTATATGTGAAAACAGTAAATATTCTTCCTGAAACTTCCCTGTACACTTCCACAAACTGACACTCACACACAGTCACTATGACTTATCCAGCCCTTTCCACTTAAGAGGGATGGGGAGGGTAGTTACAGGACAGGTGTAATAAAGCTTTGTTCTTAGTTTTGTGTCTTTACTTTTTGGTTTGTCCCAAAAGTTTTGCTTTTGGTTTTAAGTTTTGGCTTATTTTACGACAGATTTTTTTCTTTTGGTTGTTTTTTCCAGTCTAATAAAAAAAATTTGGAAGCTACGTTTTCACAGTATTTTTTGCAACCACCTTATGAAAATTTCTAGCACAACAAAAATGAGAGAAATGTGAAAGTAAGCGACGTTATCCCAAAGAGGAGAAACTAGACGACAAAAATCAAACAGCTTCAATGGATAGACCATAAAGGCGAAAAAACGAAAAAGTATTTATAAGTTCAGTGAGGTCATTCGATATTTCTCCGTCCAGGACCAGAATAAATGAACTTCAGAGAGACAGAGAGAGCGAGAGATTGAGGGGGAGGGCATGAGTCCAGGCCTCCATGTGCGCCTGCCTATTTTCGCCAGGCAGGCAGACAGACAGACAGACAGACAGACGTGACTGCTCCACCCTCTACGAGGCCTCCATCCTCCATCCATATTTGGCTTGATTTGGTTTTGGTTTGGCTGTCATTCATTTTCTTCACTTTGGGTCATTTTTTGGTTTTTGGTTTTAACCATTGCTCATGAGGCAATGTCTCTCTCAGTTTCACGCCATGCGGTCCACCAGTACCCCCCCTACCTGTGCTCCCCGCTGGCTGCAGTCGAAAAGGTCAGAGGGACAGGGGTGGGGGGGAAGGTGTTGCTTTTTGGTCCTTCTCTTTTAAGTGTGCATTTTTTATTTATTTATTTATTTATTTTTGGTCATGGCTGACATCTTCTCTGAATTCTTTGTAGGAACAGCTACCCTACGGTTCTTCAGAAACAGCCGTAGGATAAACGCTTTGGCATTCTGGAGTTAATGTTTAAAAACAAGAACACTTTCTGGAATGAAGAGAAGAATGAAGAAAGGAAAGTGAAGGATGACTAAAAGCCCACGTGTGCCCATCCACCCACGCCGACGGTACGATATTAAGGCTGTCTAACAAGGATGACAAAAGGGCAACGGAACAATGTTCCCGCACTGACGCACGTTCGCTGCTTCACCGATGCTCTCTTCACACACAAAGCTAGAACTTCAGAGCCGCACACGAACAGATGACAGCATGAGTCTACGCTGCTGTGAATGACCCAAACGGGCCTACGGATGTGTGTGTAGACGTGTGTGCCTGCTAGAGAAGAAATGTGTGCACAGCAGTTAGTTAGGACAGTTAGGTATCCATTCGTTCAGTGTGCGTTATTGTCTGAGAGGATGTGCGGCACTGGATTATGGGAAGTGGAGTCCAATGAGCGTGGCCATGGTTTGTATTTCATGCATGTGTCAGTGTGTGTGTTTGTGTGTGTGCGCGTGCGTGTGTATGAATACCTCTGCTGCATACTACTGCAATGACAGGCACTCTATCTAAATCGCAGATTCGGAAGTTGAACTTGCCTTTTTCTTGGAAACTGAGAAAGTATATTATAAAAATGGTAATGACGATGATAACAATAACAAGAACGGACCACTGACCACATAAACAGCGAACATATAGAATGAATAAATAAATAAAGAATAATTATTCCTTGTAAATCTTCTAAAATTAAATCTTTTGAAAGGAACAGGCACCCACTCTTCCGCATGTGAAATCGCAAAGAGAGTCTACCAGATGTTCACAGAGCTAAAGGTAAGAGGTAGGTACAGAGACACTGACATAACTACGCAATATACATATCTGAGCTCAGCTCATTCAAACATAAAATATTTATAAAAACACAAACGATTTGTATTAATAATAGATGTCAATGTAAAATAAGTGCAATACAAAAATGAATAAAAAAAGAACAATGGATGGTTTGGTGTTGTTTGTGTTTGTTGTCTGGTCCTGGACGGTCAGTATTTTACAGGTCTTTTAGTTAAAGCTTTTCCATCCGTTTTTTTGGTTTCGGTTTTTGGTATTTTGGTTTAGGGGATTTTGGCATGGTTGTCATTTTTTTGTCATTCTCTCCTTTTCTTTCCGTTTCTTTTCTTTTGGCTTTAAAATCCTTTATTTTCTTTTCCCTTTACTGACCTTCCCAAAGTCCTTCTGTTTTTTCCCTTGTCGTCCTTTCACACACAGGAACAGTTTTGATTCTCAGGAATCAACACGCGTCCCTGACCTTTCTGTTAATCCTTTCACTAAAGAAAACAGACAAGGTGCAGTCTTCACTCTTAAGTGACAAAAAAACTCCCACAATGCCTCCTCTCCATCTGTATAGGTAATGTTAGATCATTTTTGGTTTAAATCTCTCCCGTTCTCCTTTTCCCTCCTACACTCCATTCCTTCTCCCCTCTCCTCTCTTCCATTCTGTGTATTTTTGGCTTTGAAAGACTCGGAGAGAGAGAGAAAGAAAGGAAGTGAGAGACGGCAGGAGGGAGGCAGGGAGAGAGAGAGAGACGGCTTTGGTTGAAAGGTGAGGTTTTCCGTTTCCTCTGTTCGCTCCTCCTCCTCCGGCTCCGGCTCCTCCTCCTCCTCCTGTGATTGGCCTTTCTGGGTGCGTCACTCGGCCTGGGGCCCTCCCAGATCCAGCGGGCTGTGCCCCGCTTCGCTGAAGGAGCAGGAAGAGGCGGGGCTCAGGCAGGAAGCGGGGGAGCAGGAGCCGGGGCTCACGCTCACGCTGCCGATGGGGGGAAGCGAGGGCGCCGGGGCGGCCTTGGCCATGGAGGCGCCGACCAATCCCATGCCGGATCCGGGCGTCAGGGGCAGTATGGAGGAGTGGTTGAGGAAAAGGGAGGAAGGCAGACCCCCTCCTGCTGAGCCCCCCGTGCCACCCAGCATCACAGCGCCGCCCCCTTCAAGGCTGGAAATGGGCAGCTGACCACCACTGGCTGCCAGAGCTGAGACAGGGGGCGGGAGAGAGAGAAAGCGTGAGGGAGGGGGGAGGGGCCATGTACAACAGCTCAAACTCAAAAACAAAACTTCAGCATTGTAACATGGCGGATGGAAAGCAATGCGAAAACGAGTGTGAGAGCGCAAGTAACGAAGGGAGAAATGATGATAACAGAAGAAGAGAAAAGGAAAACGACTGAGCTGGCGGGCAGTAGAGGAAGGCTGTTAAAGAGATAGCTGATTGACAGGACCAATGGATGTGCAAGGCTTAAATGGGGATGGCATGAAAAAAAAACATTTTCATCTCTGTTCGCTCAGACAACTTCTATCCTTTCTTCTTCCTCTGCCTCACCCTCCTTTCCCTAACCTGGTTACTATCTCTCTATGTCTCCATCTTCCCCTCATTTTTCCAGGTAACCCTCCATTCTCACGCATTCCAAAACCAGACCCTCTTTAGTGATGATAGGCCCTCAGCAGGGTTGCCAACTTTGGTAAACTACCTGGAGTGAGCTTTTCCATTTAAGACCATCACGTGTGCTCACGCACTTGCACATACATATCGTCAACATCTTTCGCTAGTTTAGGTTTAAGTAAATAAGGCAACCTTTTTTCTCATTTTCAATAAATGTATTAATGGGCAGATGTTACACTATATTCCTGCCTAACTCTCTCAGTGTAATACTCCGTGCAGGCTGCTGCTCTCTGCTCTGACTCCACACACCTTGCAGGGTAGCCAGGGGGTTGCTGCTGATGAGAGCTTGGCTCCTCCCTGCGTTTACCCCCATCGCTGTGTTCCTGGAAATGCGCGGGCGAGCAGACAGACACGCAGAGCGAGCGCGCCGCAGGAGACAGACAGACAGGACAGACAGACAGACAGACAGAGGCGGAGAGACAGACACACATGTGCAAGCAAGTTTAGGAGCGCTGTAATTCACTGCAATGCGCACAACCCAATCAGAACCCTGTTGTAAGACCACATGACGAAGCTCATACATAATATCAAAAACCTCCAGCCACTCTCCAGCTGTGGAGAGAAGGGCTCTTGAGAGTAATACCTCTACAAAATGTTATTTAAGATATTATAAGGAGCCTAGGTGAAGGGTTTTATTTATTGACAGAGGAAACATCAGCAGGAGTGCAAAGTTCAAAGAGCGCGATCTTGCTCAGAGGAGCACATTTTCCAGATGTGACTAATTCAGCGTCCACCATTGTGCACCAGTACAGAAACAGTGAGCAAGAGATGTTCTGATATTATTGCATTTACAAACATTCTGAACACCAAATTTCCCTTTGTATTTATTGTTATTTACTCAAGCAACACATTTGTAAGAAATGGTTAAACAGTTGTTCTGAAGATTTTTTGACTTTTGTTTCTCTTTATATTTAGGATTTGAATAATTTGTGTTCACTGTACACATACATACAGTGGCATGCATAGGGCACAAATTAAATGTTGTTTTTTAAAACTGAAGTCAAGACAACCTCTGCAGAGAACTAAAACATGACATATTTCTGATTCTTTGAGCGCACAATTACATTTTATTTGTGGAATATAACAGACTGAAAAAATAAAAACAGTAAATGTGGCATGTGATAAAGTCTGAGCACCCTGTCAGGCACCAGTCAGCAACACCTCCTTGAGCATATTTCACAGCTTACAAACACTTCTTGTAGCCAGCTTACAATTCTCTGTTCTTGCTTTAGGAATGATTTCTCCATCCTTCCTTGCAGATCCCTTCTAGTTCATAAATATTCTTCTTCTTGCATGCGCTACATGTTTGAGACCTTCCCCCAGATCTTCAATAATATTCAAGTCTGGGAACTATGACAGCATTTCTAATACCTTAATCATTTGTCCCTTTAAGTAGTGCATGGTTGATTTTGAGATGTTGATGATTTGGATCATCGTCTTATTGCAATATATCCAAATTCTTTTCAGCTTTAATTTCTTCGCTGACTCCGGGACATTAGCTTCTAGGATTTGTTGATATTTAATTGAGTCAATTCTTCCTTCCACCCACAGGTTTCCTGTGCCACTGGCTGAGTAATAGATCATCCCCCCCATTCTTAACAGCTGGAAAGGTGTTTTTTTTCCAAATACTTCCCCTATTTTTCACCAAATGTATTTTTGATGGTTGTGGCCAAAGAGCTGAATTTATGTGTCGTCAATCCACAGCATTTTGTGCCAAAAAGTCTATCGTTTATAAAAGTTGTATTGCATACTTCAGACTTTGGCTTTTATGATAAGATCACAGGAAAGGTTTCCTTCTGACAACTCTTCCATGCAGATCATTTTTGTGTGAGAAACACTGCCTTGACCTTAATTTACATTTCTTACTGATGTTTCTGAGAGTGGAAACTCCAGCTGGACGTGTTAAAATAACACTTCTCAGTCAGCTGCTTTTCTCAGTCATGTGGTTTTTGAGACTAATAAAGCACAATATTTACTGTTTTATTTTTTCTAACTGCTAAATTCAACAAACATACAGCAACTGTGCATGAACCTTTGCAGAAATATGTCATGTTTAAGTTTGTACCCTGCAGAGGTTGTGTTGACTTCTTTTCACTTAGAGATTTAACAAAACATGCAATTTGACCAAGGGTGCCAAAACTTGTGCATACCACTGTATTTCCCTGCATAAGTGTGTGTGCATACGTCTGTGTGAATGTGTGCGTGTGTGTGTTTGTGTGTGAGTGTGTGTGTGTGCATGTGTGTGAGTGTGTGTGTGTGTGTGTGTGTGTGTGTGCATGTGTGTGTGTGTGTGTGTGTGTGTGTGTGTGAGTGTGCGTGCGTGTGTGTGCATGCGGAGCAGCCATCTCCCTCTCTTATTTACCTCAGATTGGCGGCCATATTGGTGATGTAGTTAGACACGTCACCATTCTTTTTACCAGTACACCACAAGCTGTGAACAAAAACCACATTCAAAGGGTGAGGAAACAGCCATGCTAAGATTGGGAGGATGGAAGGATGGAGGAGGGGGAGGAAGAGGGGCAGTTAGGTTGCTCAGGGTTGAAGGAACTGAAAAAAATGTGTCATTATGTTGTTATCAGTTTTTTCAACTGGTCTCACATCCATCATCACAAACTGGAGGAAAAGCACATCTTTCATATTGCAAGCCTCAATATTTACTGCCAGTACGTGCCAAGTGATCAGTGCTTTCTTTACTGTGTATTGCATTACTCTAAAAAACATCCCAAAATGGAGGATAAACTACATTCGACAGCAGCCACCTTTGTGTTTTATAATGAGTGATGTCTCTCTGGCCATATGAAAATGCACGGCATGCTGCTCCTCACTGGTTGCGTTTGGATTCCAGAGGTACAGGGGGCAACTTGAGTGGCTTTGCTGCTCTGGGTCTGCTGACCGGTTAAAGCCAGAGACACATAAAGAGCTCATTACTTTGCAGGAAAGTCACCGAGCGTCATTCAGTCATGGTGATGACACTGTTAATTATTATGTTGTTTAACTTAAACCCCTGATTTACCCAAACAGAAAAACTGACCTGTTAAACTGCTTTTGAACCGCACGACACTGATTACGAATGCTGTGAGATTTCAGTGGTGGAAACTGGCCGAGAATTAACGTGAATTTGAGTATAGAACCGTAGTGACAGTACTTTAAAAACCTGGTAGAATTGAGGCAGCCTGTGTTCTGCATGAGTTTGAGTGTACGGACGATGTTGCAATATCTCACCTCGGGTTGAGGCTCAGCGCACTGTGGCTGGGAGGGGCGGGGCTGGCGGTGCTGCAGGGGGGCGGGGTCACTGGAGAAGGGGAGGAGCCGATAACCACTGGGCTGCTTGGTGTCAGAGGGCACATCGCTGAAGATGTTGTGGTTACTGAAGAAGAGGGGAAAACAAACAAAAAAGAGAAGACATCATTACTGTCAGTGTGCCTTTAACTCTATAGGCCTCACTCATCTATAGCTGAAATGGACAGTGCCATTTCAGTGTGAAGGTAATACAGATGTTAATTAAGCTGTCACTGGTCTTTTTCCGAAGCTAAGCTAAACTTAGAGCTCACCATCAGGAAGGTCCGGCTTTTCTGTGAGTGAAAAGAAACAACATACAAAAGGCCGCCCCACTGAACTTTTGGTGAACCGTTTCTCTCTTTCCCCACAATCCCTTGCAAAAAGCTAGAGGGAAGATCCTATTCGGTGCCTTTATGCCTGGAGACGTATAAAATCTTTATTTCACACCATCGAGAGCAGCCAAGCGAGATATAAATCTGAGGCCTGTCCCCGCAACGGAAGCCCGACGTCAGGTGCCCTTTTCCGTATCAAAACCACCGGCAAACCCCTCCCACACCACACCCCACACCCTGCATCCTCTGCCCCACATTCTTCCTCTGCCCCACCCCCCCCCCCCCCACAGCCCCCCACCCCCCGCCCACACACACACACACACAACGTTCTACACACCTCCTTACCTCACACTTCAGAGGACAGGCTTTACACACAGACAGAGGGACAGGGCTCGCACACTGACCTGCGGTGCAAAGGCTGGTGACAGCTGGGGACAGTCCCTGACCGGACATCTGAAGGGGGCAGAGACAGAGTGAATGAGAGAGGGGAAAAAGAGCGAGGGGAACGCAGCGGTGAGGAGATGAAAGCGTGCGTCCCGTGGGCGGGCGCTGTGGGTGCGAACAGTACCACACGGGCGGGGTCCACGCGGAGCGCGAGGGGGAGAGCGGAGCAAGCGGGGGCGGGGTTTGGGTCGAGGCGGGGGTAAAGTCGAGCAGGGTGGGGTGAGATCATGCTCAGGGTGGAAGCAGTAATGGGGTGGATTTGGAGTGGGTGGAATCAGAAAAATCAGGTCACACGGCAGCCGGTAGACACCATGCTCACGCCAGAACATGGCAGCAGGGGGGAAGGGGCGAGGTCAGGAGAGTGCGGGCCATACCATGTGTGGGCTGTAGCAGGGGGGTTTGTGCGTCACAGGGGGGGGCTGGCTGGGCAAGGGGGGGGTGACGCTGGAGGGGTTGATGCGTTTCTCTTTCTGGCGCCGGTTGCAGAACCAGACCCGGATCACCTCCTTCTCCATATTCAGGTGCTCCGCCATATGCAGGATCTCCTCTGAGGTAGGCTTCTGGTTCTGTGGGGAACGGTTACATCGGCCTCACCACCAACAGCACGGGCACAGCCTCTGTCACAGTGCTCTGAGCGTCTGTGAGGTTTACGTCTGCGCCTGAAACCGCCATGTTTCTCAGGTTTCACACAGCACTCACAAACAGCTGCGGCTGCATGTGAAAGTGCCCTAAATACCATAAACCTTTGCACCCCTCTTTGCTCTGAACTTCTTTCCTTGCTCTTTCACTCACATACAGTGAGCTCCATATTGTTTGGGACAAAGACATCTTTTTTTTCTTCTTGATTTGGCTCTGTACTCCACACTTTTAGATTCGCAATCAAACAATGCCATGACCATTGTTTTCTAAAGCACATTGTAGTTTTCTGCAGCACACCGTAGCTTTTTTGTTCGACCTTATGCTAACACGTCTCCCTTTCTCATAGGTTGAGCAGGGAGCTGAGCGCGGGCGGCGGCTCTGTCTCACCGCGATGAAGTTGCGTTCCAAGGCCACGCGGATGTTGGTCTCGATGCTGGTGCGCTTCTTCCTGCGGCGCCCGGGCAGCCCCTCGAAGCTCAGGGTGGGAGAGGAGAGAGAGCTGGGGCTGGGGAGAGTGCAGTCTATCGCCATGGTCTCTGAGAGAGAGAGAGAGAGAGAGAGATTAACTATACACACACACTCTGCTGTCTCACTCTCTCTCTCTCACACACACACACACACAATCTGCTGTCTCACTCTCACTCTCTCACACACACACACACACACACTCTGCTGTCTCACTCTCTCTCTCTCACACACACACACACGCACACACAATCTGCTGTCTCACTCTCTCTCTCTCACACACACACACACGCACACACACACACAATCTGCTGTCTCACTCTCTCTCTCTCTCACACACACACACACAATCTGCTGTCTCACTCTCTCTCTCTCACACACACACACACACACACTCTGCTGTCTCACTCTCTCTCTCTCACACACACACACACACAATCTGCTGTCTCACTCTCTCTCTCACACACACACACACACACTTACACACAAACACAAACATACACACATGAACACACACACACAAACACACATACACACATGAACACACACACACACACACACACACACACGTGCAGGTGCACACACATGCACACCCACACAGCGCGACCCCCACACCCTCTGCTCCCACCTGCGTCAGTGAGCCACTTCTCAAGCAGGGGCTTCAGCTTGCACATGTTCTTGAAGCTGAGGTTCAGGGCCTCGAAGCGGGAGATGGTGGTCTGGCTGAAGTCGTTACCATAGAGCTTCCCCATAGCCATCCCCACGTCACCCTGAAGCACAGTCACAGCACACCACTGACACATCAGCTCAGCAATACACAATTTAATAAAGAGACAGTACACACTATAACACAGAGTTAGTGCTTTCTATGAAATTTCAGACACATATTGCGGGTTATATTTCAGCATGGCTACATGATAGAGGCACACTATAGATATGCACTAAAACATGCTTTTTATGGTTAGAGGAGCAGAAACAGTGTAGGCACCAGCCAGTGTATATTTATATGATATATAGTTTTGACACTGTAAACTCAGTAATCAGTGTACACTGTTTTTGTTCAAGGTGCATGATGGAAAGTGTGTGTATGTTTATAGTATAGAGCAGAGGTGGGCAATGAGGGCTGTATCATTTTCTGGATTTTATACCAGCTTCTGACCTTAATTTCTCAATTAGCCGTAACATTCATGCCATCTGACAATTCTTGATAAATGCATGAATTTGTCACAAGAACAGCTGTCGACTGTTCTTGTGAAATGCTTTACTGTGATCTAATCTATGAGTAAACCAGTATTGGTGTATACAGCCATATTAGCTAATTTAGTCAGGGTAATTGATGGTGTGTGGTGCACAGGGTGTATAGTATAGAGCGTGTGTGGTGTATAATATTTATACAGTAGAGTGTGTTGTTTAATAGTGTAGAATGCATGTGGTGTATAGTGTGTATAGTATAAAGTGTGTTTAGTGTGTTTTGCCGAATGTGTGTGTAGTGTATAGTGTGTATAGAGTGTGTACTACATAGTGAGTTTAGTGAATGTTGTGGAGTGTGTTATTTAATAGTGTTGAGCGTGTGCGGTGTATGGTGTACCTGTGTGAAGCCCAGCTTGATTCTCCTCTGTTTAAAGGTGCGTGCAAACTGCTCCAGCTCTTCCAGGTCGCTCGGCTCCTCAGGGTGAGCTGTCACACCGGAGGCTAACGTCACACTACCGTCAATACCCTTGTCTCTCTGCAGGGCAAAAGCGCAGTTAGCAAACATGCCTCTAATATTCTCTCCCTGGAGGCACATTAATACTTTGATACATGCTTACTGGTGCACAGAAATGATCTGGGCCCAGACTCAAACTAAAGCCAGGAGTTTTCCTGCTGATCCTACCTGTGCTTGGAGGCCCAGTCTGGAGGGAGTTGACAGGAGCCCCCCTTGGTTTTGTTGAGGTAGTGAAATTAAATTTGGTGTCGATAGCAGGCCTAAGAAATACATTTATGTATTTGTAAGTACACAAAAATGCATCAGTGTAGTTTCATACATTTCACTCACTCCAATACTAGTCATTCTTGTATGATCTTATACTTCGGCATCCATTCCGATTTTCCACATCCATGACACTGCAGATAATATGCACTGTGTGTGTGAGTATTATGATTTGCAAAATCACACGTGTACTGTATGTAATCACTGTTATCCTAAACCCCACTTTTGTGTAAATGTGTGAAATGATTTTACTGTTCACCCTGGGATCTTGTTTGAATACAGTGTGAGGATCTAACAGGAGGAGGAGGAGGGAAAGCAGGGGCATAGAGCACGTCAGACGGGAGAGGGCCTTAGGACCCCACCTTGCTGCCCTTGCTGTGCCTGCGGCAAGAGGAACTGCGCAGGTGACTGCAAGTGGTGTCCAGGCACCAGAACCAGCTGCTGCAGCTGCAAGAGCTGCTGGATGTCCTGAGGAAGAGAGAGAACGTCAGAGAGGACAGGACAGAGAGGTCAGAGAGGACAGGACAATTACATTACAGGCATTCAGCAGACGCTCTCATCCAAGCGACTTACACAACTTTTTACACAGCATTTACATTGCAAACATTTACACAGCTGGATATATCCTGAAGCAATGCAGGTTAAGTACCTTGCTAAAGGGTACAACAGTAGTGTCCTACCTGGGCATCGAACCTATGACCTTTAGGTTGCAAGACCAGCTCCTTACCCATTATACTACTCTATGTTTCAGGTATAGAGCAGAGGTGGACAACAAGGTTTTCATACCAACTTCTGGCCTTAATTACTCAATTAGCCATAACATTTATGCCATCTGACATTTTAGCTACATTTCTTGATAACTGCATGAATGACAGCTGTAGACTATTCTTGTGAAATGCTTTACAGTGATCTAATCTAAGAGTAAACCAGTATAAGTGTATACAACCAATTAGCTCATTTAGCTAGGGCTAGGACAAGGGAGGGTTGTGTGTGTGTGTGTGTGTGTGTGTGTGAAATGCATATATATAAATAAGTTACATATATCAAAATTATTGAACATACATTGTTTTGAGTAGGTATGTGAGCACACTGCTAATGATAAATCTACTGGGATTCCCTGAGTCAGTGGACAGCCGGGTCGTACTTGCGCTGTAAGCTGAACGGGCTGCGAGAGGGTGAGCTGGGGCGGAGCCGGGGGCGGGGCCGGGGCAGGGGTCTGCTCCTGCGTGCCGTCAGGCTGCGACTGGGACTGCGCCGCCTGATTGGCCGCGGCGGCCGCCTGCGCCGCCTGCGCCGCCTGAGCTGCGTGGGCTGCGTGGGCTGCGTGGGCTGCGCTGGACTGCTGCACGGCTGCGGCCAGCAGCTGCGCCTGAGCCTGCTGCAGAAGCAGCTGCTGCTGCGCGGGCAGGAGGGCGGTCAGCTGCGAGAGGAGAACGGGCAGGCCGCCCAGAAAGAGAGAGAGAGAGAGAGAAGAGCAGGCAGCGGAGGAGGGAAAGAGAGAGAGAGAGGAGGAGGCAGCGGAGGAGGGAAAGAGAGAGAGAGAAAAGGGGAGGCAGTGGAGGAGAGACAGAGAGAGAGAGAGGAGGAGGCAGCGGAGGAGGGAAAGACAGAGAGAGGGGAGGAGGTGGGAAAGAGGACGGGAGCGTAGGTGTGAAGGAGAGCAGAAACAGAGAACATTGTCACCCAGCAGGAGGAAAGCAGGAAAACAGCAAGCAGGAGACAGGCAAGCATCTGTGCCACCATTTCACAACTCTGGCACATTGCAGGAATACTAAACACCCAAACCTGTGTGCCCTCAGAGACACACCACCCCTAGTCTTTTTCTAGCTCTCTTTTTCTACCTCTCACACACCACTTTCACTCACTTATTCTCTTTTCTCACAGTGAGTAAGTTTCTAACTTAACATTTGTCCCTCTCAATTCATGCTGTGTCCATTATCAAAATGTTGTCTTTATGGTTTAGAGTGCCAGAGGCAGAATGAATATATGAGCAAAGGATTCATGAGATGGAACGAGGGAGAGAACAAACTGAGAGTCAGGCTGAGTTCAACTGCTTCTTTCACTCCTTGTCCCTTCCATCTCCGTGTGACCTTTTAGGGGCTAAATCACTTAATCACAGGAATGTTCAAATTGTCAACAAATGAATAATGAAAATGTGAACAATCCTTGTATACCTCCTTCAGTGAAAGATATAGCAATGCATCCTTTGCGGAAGCCAATTGAGCTTATACATGACTACAAGTCCCACAAGGCATCACTTCCAACAAGGATGACAGAATATTAGTGCTGACATCTAAGTACGGAGAGAGTGCTGCAGAGGGAAATGCAGAGGATGGACAGAGTTGGAATGAAGGTGGGCATTATGGGACATGCGTAAGGGTATGTGGTGTGGATGGAAGGAAAAAGAGATTGGGGTGGGGGGGGTCTTACCCCGGCCAGCTGACTCCCTGCCAGCATGAGCGGCGTGTGGGGGAGGGTAGCTTGTGAGGGGGCGGGGGTGTGGGTGGGGCCGTGGGCGGGGCCATGGGCGGGGGACATCTCGCCACACTCCTCCATTTTGCCCTGAGCACGAGGAGAGAGACATTGAGCCGTAAGAAAGGCAGACAGGACATGCACCTGTTGTTCTAGCTCAGGGGTGTGCAGCTCCCATCTTGGATGGTGTGTATACTAGTCTTTGGTGCGTTCTATTGGCTAAAGAGTCCACACACCTGGTTTACAAGACCTAAATCAATAGCAGAGCGAAAGGAAATTATCGAATACCTGCAGACACTGAGGCCCCCCAGGTCTGTTCTAGCCCCTTCACCCTGGAATAATCACGCCCCCTGTTCTCCTTCAGCCAATGAGACCCCCCCCCCCCCCCCCGCTGCCTCTCTCAGGCTTTAGTGGTGTCCTGGTGTTGCAGCAATCGGCAATAACTGCTCTTGGGATTTAGAAGCCATTGTTACCATGGTGAAATCCAGTGGCTGGATTTCTCCACCACAGTCTCCAAGACACCGCAGCCACTGCCATCGCTGACTTACACCTGTCAGTCTGCTGTATCCCTCAATGCCCTCTCTCTCTCTCTCTCTCTCTCTCTCTCTCTCTATCTCTCTCTTTCACACCTTCGCCTTCACAGTCTCTGCTGCTCTTCTCTCTATGCCCCTCTGTGAGCACAGCTGTGACCTGCCCGCCACACTCCGCTCAGGCTGTTCCCCGCGTGAACGTGCTCTCCCTTCCCCCCCGTTGTGAGAGCGGTGAGCTGGGCTGGTCGGCAGCGCAGGTCTGAAACCGTTAGCGTTAGCATGCTACGCTGTCCATGCAAACGAAGGCTTCCGCGCGCACTGCATTCCCATACTCACCTTGGTGTTTCCCAGAGAGGAAGAGAGGCAGAAAGGAGGGATTTTCATTTGCTGAACCTGTACGGGGGGACCAATTAAAAAGCAGAAGCTTCAATCTCAGTGTCAGTCCTAAACTCAGTCTTTCAGTCCAGATGTGGGTGCAGGTTTTTGCTATAGCCCAGCATTTAGGCAACTCATTCTCTGGTTCCTACTTCTCAAGGCCTCGACTGAAGACCACAATTAGTTAGTTAGTTAAATCAGGTGTTGTAGTTTTGGACTAAAACCAAAATCTGCACATGCATCAGCCATTTTTCGAATAAGGTAAGCCAGTAGTTTGGTAGCCATCAAAATGATTTTATTCATCAAAATGAGTCTATTGTATGAATAATACAATTTTGACTAAAAATCTTTATTTCCTTTTGATGAAAACTGTACAAAACACTGCTTTGGAACAGGTCCAGTTTTTCCATTAAATGGTTATGTTTTGGAATAGGGACAGCTCTTCTGATCATAACGAGTTCTTCAGACATAAACCCGGTATTCTCTAAGACTGGTGCCTCTGTCTGTCAGAGATCTGTTTCTCACTATTATTAAGGCTGCCATCAAAACAATTTGACATTATGCAGGGTACATGTGAGTATGCCATAGCCTACCTCTTAGTTCTGTTTTTAATGGACATTTTAATACTACAGATACCTCATGTGTTAATCAAACTACAGATGTTATGTATGGGAATCACCACAAAATAAAACAATCAATGCAATGCACCTTGAGTAAAAACAAACAGGTGCTTATATAAACAGAATTTTGATCATTTAAAAAATGTTTATATAATTACAAACCTGATTGTTGAAGTTGGGCCCGTTTCTGTCCGAGTCTGTGAGGAGAAAAGGAAGTGTGAATGTTTTTTATCATTGGTTGGGTTCCTCTTGAAAATGCTATTCAAAATTCAAGGCCAAACAGTAAAGTTCAATAACTTTTTCAATTACTTTTCATTTTTGAGGGACAGAGAAAGGTATGGAGAGAATGTATTTGCGTTAGACACAAAGTGACCACATTCATTCACGCGACGAGCCTTCATTATCCTATAGAAAAAACGTGCTTTCGCTTTTATACTATTCGGCTGCGAACAGTTTCAAAATTATTATACTGCGACTCTAGAGGGCGCTGTTGACCCATCGCGCTTCAGTGAGTGGGAGACGTGACCGCTGCGGTGGGAAACATATCATGAGTCAGCCCACCCCCCCAACCAATCAGCGGCAAAACCCATGACTATCAATGACCCAGACACATCATGGCACACATAAGATACAGAATCATATGTGATACATCGGCATAATAACTATGCCGCGTAGGCTTTTTTTTTTTTTTTTTTTTTTTTTTTACATAAGCAGTTAATTAACATGTGTGAAATGCTGACAGACCTGTGCTAAAACTGAAGTGAATGTGATGTGTGCCTGGACTGTCAGTGATGGTTATCTCTGGTGGATGTGTGTCACACACTAGCTGACTAGAACTACTGCTCTTTCTTTTCACTGAGGATTGGAAACAATGAGAAATCGAGACCGAATGGCACCACATGTGTTAAAATGTATGTCATTGATGTCACACGCACATACACACACACAGATGCACATACACACACACACAGATGCACACACATACACACACACACACACACACACACACACACACACACACATACACACACACACACACAGATGCACACACACACACACACACACACACACAGATGCACACACACACACACACACGCACATACACACACTCAGATGCACATGCACATACACACACACACAGATGCACACATACACACACACACACACACACACACGCACATACACACACACACACACATGCACATACACACACACACACACTCAGATGCACACACACACACACACTCAGATGCACATATACACACAAGTGCATACACAAACATGCACACAAACACAATACGACTGCACACAAGCATACACACTCATGCATATGTATGCACAGACTAATAGACAAACACACAGTTACATATGAAAGCAAACATGCATTCAGATGCACTCACACATTTGGGTGCGCATGCGCGCACACACACACACACACACACGCATACACGCAAACACACACACGTGCCTGTGCTCTCCATTGGAAAGTCAACCCCAGGTTTCTCTTCTACTGGCTTTGACATTCTGATATCTACAGGAGAGAAAAAAGAAGGTTGATCAGCAGTTTTACAACCTCAAGCAGAAGATGAGAAAAAAGGGGGAGGGAGGGGAAAGTATGGAAAGATTCTACTCTTTTTTTTCCAACGCTTTCTTTTCAAAGTTGCAGCCTTCTTGTAAAATTCAAAATCTTTCAAAATTGTATCAAATAGGGTCATTTCCACACCAATCAGCACAGCTCCGATAGACGTACTCAACACATTTTAAAACAGTGAAAATAAACCAATGCAGCCAATGCAGGCAGACTTGCATTGACGCTACTTGAAATAAAAAATGAAAACATGTCCATCGGCATCCTACCTCAAAATTACACAAACACAGACATTTGGACAAGTATAACCCAGCCTGTAGTTTATCACTACTTAACAAAGATGGATCAGCCTTGTTTGTAAAGGGCTGCCACAATTTTAAAATATGACCTTTTCACTCTTTGTTCTATGGGTGTCTCTTCCTCGTCCGCAGTGTTACTGTGTGCTATGCTGCAGTTGTCTGTTTCTCCCCAAATAGACATGGCATTTGCAATCATTTCAAATAAATGTCAAATGTGTCCAAATCCAAACTGGCCTACACAAATAAATCCCAAGCAATATCACAGTTGTTTTGTGGGCTCGTGTTTTATTATTTTCGTCCGTGCTGAGGGGGATTAAAAACAAATTCGGGATAGATGGTTCCACGAAATGGGTTTTTAGCAGCAGTTAACAGTTGTTCTTACTTTCCCAGAATGGCATCCAGGATAATATATCATTCTGTTCCCTGAAATGAAATCTGCTACAAGACTAAGGGATGATCAACATTTTCAGCCACTTCAAATGAATGGATTTGAGTGATCGTTCTGAAAAACGTGTGGATATTCTAATGCGCTAAAAAAAAAGTTAAATAATGTGCAAATATATTTTGGTATAGTCATTAGGCCTCGTATGGCTTTGATTCCTGACACTTGACACAGATGCATGGCGTTTGTGTGAATTAAGCAGTTTGTCAGGCAGTTTCGTTAAAATGTTTGAATTATGTATTTTCACCAAATAGGCCTACATGTTCACTAAATTCTCTAAATTACGTTTAAAAATACGTTTTCCTAGTTATTAAAGGATTTTCCAAGGACTCTTAAAAACTCCAGTACTGTATTTATAAATGAATAATGGTCTTGTTCACGTCTTAAAAATAGCCAGTCTTCATTTATTTACAAGAGAAGGATTTTAAAGAAAGAACATCGATGCCACTGGATTCTCATTAGTTTCGATATTTGTAATTTAATCGAGCGGGATAAAGGAATCGCAACGGTTTCAAACGCATACTCCAACCAACATTCTAGCGCATTCGATCAATTTATGCAAAGTCCCTGAACTTTCACAGCCTTGTATTCTCCAAAATGTAAATTAAAGAACTTCCATGATCTGAGTAGATTTGTTTGAATTTTCGGTAAATAAATGTATTCATAATGAGAAATAATTCAATTATCAAAAATAAGTTCATTCATCAGATAACATATTACCGCAGGATGCATAATACCTTTCAGAACTGATCAAATGTATCACTCCATAGCGCAATTGTATTATTTCGCTACCTTCAAACGCTATGAAACATATAAAAAATATCCAGCCCGTATACAGCAATAAGCAGAAGAGGATATTCAAATATGTGAGAATTATTGGGAGCATCGCAAAGCATCTTCATTTTTGTCATAGCCTATTTAGTAATAAAATCGGTGATGCACCACACAGATTTCTGTGGAAATTAGATAAAACATAATATCTGAATACCTAATCTCACTAGAACCAATATTACCGTGGATTAGGCTATCAGGGTTTAAGTCAGGTGGCTGCATCGCCCGCCGTGGCGACACTGAGTCATTTCGAACAATTTTCTCTTCGTGTCAACCCTTGCCTTCTAACTACAAGATTCACTCTTCATATAACAAATACTAGGCACTGTGCCCATGGTGCTTATTTACAACAGTGCTATCAGAATAAATAACAGGATGGACAGCGATCTGCACGTATTTGAAAAATAGACATTAAATTACCTGAGAAACATCCCGTCACAAAATGAGCAGTGAGATGCAATATTAGAAAACCACTATTAAGCTACTCCAGTGCCAGGCGATCGCTCGTGACTCACGGGCGGGTTTTTCTCGCTGACATTTACAGGGACTCTCACTTTCACGCTCTTAGCATTAATGTACACGCATGATAAACAAATAACTAAAGTTAAAGTTAAATAATTTAAACTCGACCACAAATCAGCACGTGCACTCAGACTGCTGCTGTTAATTTCCAATAGATTAAATTACACACTTTGAACTTCAAATACTCCGTCATGAGGTTAAAAGGAAAAGGAAATAATGAAGTCACAGTTAATCCCCCCCCACACTAAAGATAAAAGAAAACACAATAACATCGACAAGGCGGTCGGCGCAGGTAGGAATCGAGTAGGCAGGTAAAGATAGATCTTGGTGACGAACCACTCCCCGCACACGCACATACACAAATAGCGTATCATATCTAAGCATATCTATGGACTGAAGTCAATTCTGATGAGTATTCCAGAAATATAGAACTAAATGTATCCTTATAATACCTCAGCTAGAGGACTGTACTCAAATAGCCGTTTACAGGGTAGATAATAAATAAATACATATTTATCAATAAGAACAAAATGATACCCTAGAACATCTTTAATTTACCTGCATTAAAGTCACACACACACACACACACACACACAAATATATATATTAGGTAAAACATTAGAAATACATATTCAAGAATGAATAAGTTCAGGTCATCAAAGGTGAAAAGTTGTGTAAATCACTCTGGATAAGAGCATCTGCTAAATGACTGTAATGTAATGTAATGGTTCCTCAGAGAGTCAGAACTACATTCTCCCACAGTTCACCTAGATAATACCAGCATCAGTTAAGTCCTGTTTGATATGCCATTGCCATTGCTTGTACATCCTTCTTTATGGCATTGCCATGCTAATTATGTAATGGGAAAATGGTGCTGGTACTGACACAGTAAATGAATGTGTACTTAAGTAAAGGTATATAATTAACACAAGGTGTATTTCCTATTTCCTCTCTCTCTTTCATTCCCTCTTACACGCGCGCTTGCACACACACACAAACACAATTGTTACTATAAACTAATGTTGTTGGAGGGAGGACTTCAGGGGAATATTTACATCGTTGCACAGCAGAATTGCAGTCAACCTCCATCTAGCAACCTAAGGCGATACGTTTTTATTATATTTATAATAATAATAATAGCAATGACAACAATAATAACAATTATTATTATTGATGTTTATAATGATGTTTAATTACCATAATATGAGTAAAAAACAAAAACAATAATAAACTCGAAATGACAGCCAATAATTCCCTGTTAGCATTCGAAGTACACGGTGTGTACACGTACGCCACGTTCACACGTGTGAGATGCATCGCATGTGGCGTGGGGGACAGACAATTTGAGGCCTTGGACAACGCCATCCGGTGACTCATTATGACATCACACTTTCAGCCCAGAATCATTTCCTCTTCAGCCTCCTTTTAAGCATGGGGACTGCCCCATCCCCAGAGAGAAGGATTCACACAGCTTCAAAAGCTGGCAAAACTAAAATGGCTGCCGTTCATTTTCCTGGAATGAAGGACTCATAACCTCACAAAAAAAAAAAACTCAAAACCTAATTCGTTTCTGATAATCATTAAGATCTCGCAGAAATAGCAGCAATTTCACATTACGAAGAAATACCACTGTATTGTACACACTGATATAAAAACAGCTGACCAAGAAATTTAAACCTTGCAGTAAATGGAGACACAGAACGCAAAAAAGAAATTTTACAATAATAATAATAATAATAATAATAATAATAATAATAATAATAATTGTATTATTACTGTTGTAATAAAATAAACAAAAATGTATACAGGATAAAAGCTTTTAAAAAATAAAGACAGAAAACACTCACTTATTCATCAACACACAACACTTAAGAGCTCAGAAAATAGTCAGAATAACATTACCCCTATAATTAATACAATTAAACACGTTCTATTCAGATGCACACACATACACACACATGTGTGCGCGCGCATACACACACACACACAGTACTACAACTAACTCCTTTGTTGCTTTAGCAGTATGTTTTCGATCATTGTCTTACTGTAGGATGAAATGTCATCCAATGAGTTTGAACATTTTTGCTTGAACTTGAGCTCAGAAGATGTTTCTGTACACTTCATAATTCATTCTGCTGCTGCTATCAGCAGTGACAGTACATCATTAATGAAGACTAAGACTTCTCCTCTGACCCCCCTTGATTTGATGTTTTGTTGTTTTGCTGTTTTTGATGATGTTCCTGTTGTTTTGTTATTGTTGTTATACTGTTGCCCAATCTTTTACAACCTTTTATGTTTTTAAATGTACAGTGTGTTGAGACATCTGTGAAATGCACTTTTAATAAATGATGACTTGACTTGAAGACAAGATAGTCAGTACCTGCAGCCATACATGCCCAAATCATAACACCTCCACAACCATGTTTCACAGATGAGGAGGTGCTTTTGATTTTGGGAAGTTCTTTTTTGCCCCCAGACTTTGCTCTTGCCATCACTCTGATACAAGTGAATCTTGGTTTCCTCTGTCCACAAGACCATAATTGGTTTGCTTTTCCATAAGTATGCTTTAGGTACTAAGCAAGCTGTAACCTGGCCATCCTGTTTTTGTGGTTGACTAGTGGTTTGCACCTTGCAGTGTAGCCTCTGTAGTTCTGATTGAGACGTCTTCTGCAGACAGTAATACTGACACATCCACACCTGCCTCCTGAATTGTGTTCTAATCTGTGGGATAGGTGTTTGGGTGTTTTTCTTCAATGTGGTGAGAATTCCTTGGTCATCATTAATAGAGGTCTTCCTTACCCTTTGCAAATTACTGAACTCACCAGTGCTCTCTTCTTCTTAATGATGTTCCAAACAGATGATTTTGGTAAGCCTAAGCTTTGGCCTATGTCTATGACCTTTTTTTGTATTTCCCCATCTCATAATGACTTTTATTGGTACAACTCTGGTCCTTTTGTTGACAAACACCAATAATGGATTCCAAAGGCAATCAAAAGCATAGACTCAAGTCTAGATACTGAAAGGTCTCTTATACTTGCATTGAAGAAGCAACTGACTTCTTTGACACACCTGACTAATCAAAAACACCTGTGAAGCCGTTTGTTCCAAACATTATTGTCCCCTGAAATGGGGGGGCGGGGGGGCGCTAGGTATAAAAAGTGCTGTCATTTCTATATGGTGAAACCAACATGTATCTGTACTTTAACCACATGTGTATTGTTTGATTACAGATCAAAAAAGTGGCGTACAGATACATCATTGTCCCAAACATTATGGAGCTCACTGTGCATGAATAAATAAATGTTAAAATAAATCTCAAAATGAATGAAAAATAAAGAAAAAATATAACTTAATTCATTGTACATACATTTATATTTCTATATTAATTTCCAGATATCTTTATTTACATATTTTTCAATTCTTTTATTTATTCATTTTTATATTACTTTCCACATTTACTTATTTATTTTAGATTATTTTACTTATTCATTTTATATTTCAACATTCATTTATTTATTATTTTGTTTATTTTTGATTGTGGCACTCTCAATGTTCTACAGGGCTTTCCTCCAAATTATGTGATGTCGGGGGGTTGATAACTCATGACTCAACATTATTATCCTTTTTCTTCAATCATTTATTTTCATATTATTATCTTTTAGTTCACATTAATTGATTCATTGGTAATTGTGGCTTGCTTTAATAACAAGAACAAGAACAATAATAATAATGGCTTGCAATGAATTGCATTTTTATTTTAAGCCATGGGCTGAAGCTGAGGTGTCGCTCTGTGTGCCCGAGTGTGACCTTGCTTATGTTCCTAATGCAGAAGTTACCAAAACTGTCCTTTCAGTCAAAAGCTGCTGCAACCAACAGCTGTCAGTCACAACCAACAGCCGAGTTACCATGGGAACATTGAGGCTGAACAGCTAGTCTATTAGCGCGTCAGGCCACACATTTTTTCATGATGCAATCAAAGGTACAGTCTTTTAGTGTAGAGAAATGCCAGCATGCAGTGTGTATATAAATTGTGGATGAAATTTTAGACTTTTGCAGTACACCTACCTGGGTAATGTGATATTGTTGAAATGTGGCATTTGCTATAAGCTGCACATTGAACTTGTCTGTAACAAATAATTGTTCAATAACTGAAAAACAAATAATTAAAACTGAAACATAAGGCATATGGACGCATGCACACACACACACACACACACGCACACTCACACACTGAAAATGCAGTTGCTGACGTACGCACACAAACTTCCTTTAAAATATTGAAAACCTTCATAACGAAAAACTAATTATAATTACCACCTGCAAAAAATAAAAACTTCCCCCTCCTCTATCTCTTCCTCTTTCCTTCCTCCTTCTCTGTCTCTGTCTGCCTGTCTGCTCTGCTGGCTCTGCAGAAGTTAGTTGGCATGGTTAGTTAGCACGGTTACCATCTCCAAATCACTCTATTATTTACATCAGCACACCACACCACACCACATCACATTATTTACATTAGCAAGAATTATTTACATTAGCAAGATAACCTATATCATTGATGTTTTGAATTGAGGTAACAGATGGGGATTGTTGACTAGTTAGGTATAGAATATTTCCATCATCAAGCGCTCAAGCGCTCAACACAATGACCACTAGAGGGAACCAGTGAGTTTCAAGTGAGTAACCATGCGTAAGGTGTGTAAGAACAGTTATCATTTCTTCACAGTATTATTCACAGGTAAAGAAGTTCTAAACAAGACTTTCTGATCAGGATGCAGACAATTATCAGTGCACACAGTACATAAAATGAGCTTTTTTTCATTGAGGACAAATCTTACCTAGAATATTACTAAAACCTTTGTGTCATTCTTGGACTGCTGAGGGAAGTTCAAACATATTTTTGAATTGTTTCAGATAAATTTCAAACATATCGAACTTTTTGAATTGTTTCAGATAAATTAATAATTTTGTTTCACATACTTCAAACATAATCCATGAAAAACAATATCCATAATTCACCTCATAATTCACAACAATGGGAGTACAATTGCTTTGTAGAAATTGAAGAAGGGTAAATAGGATGTGTCCCCAGACAAGTACAAAATTATTTTTTCATCCCAAACTACAGACTTATTTGTATTAAGCAATAATAAGGAATTTGGGAAAATCACATATGTGTATAAAACCTATAGCTTAATTATTAATGCACAGGCTGCAGCTCATCAATCATAAATGCATTACATTAATGACCATGATTAGCTCTAGCTATAGTTTCTTATGTCCTTGACAGGCTTGTCTCACTCCATCTGCTTAATACAACATCAGAAGTATTAGAGTGTTGTGTGTACAGTAAGTTATTGCGAACATGGGCCTGTTCGTGTGGGTATGAATATCTGACTGAGTACATGGTTAGTGTAAGTGTGTAAATGTACAGTCGATGTGTGGGTATGAATATCTGACTGAGTACATGGTTAGTGTAAGTGTGTAAATGTACAGTCAATGTGTGGGTATGAATATCTGACTGTGTACATGGTTAGTGTAAGTGTGTAAATGTACAGTCGATGTGTGGGTATGAATATGTGACTGAGTACATGGTTAGTGTAAGTGTGTAAATGTACAGTCGATGTGTGGGTATGAATATGTGACTGAGTACATGGTTAGTGTAAGTGTGTAAATGTACAGTCGATGTGTGGGTATGAATATGTGACTGAGTACATGGTTAGTGTAAGTGTGTAAATGTACAGTAGATGTGTGGGTATGAATATGTGACTGAGTACATGGTTAGTGTAAGTGTGTAAATGTACAGTAGATGTGTGGGTAGTGCTGGGTAATGTAAAATGGTCTCTCTCTCTCACTTCCCCTCTGCACTTCCCCTCACACTCATACTGGTTTTTATTTAGTGCTAAACTTGACACTTACAGTCCTTATAGCTATTAATATACTCTACTACACCCACTGTTGTCTGCACACGCACACGGACACACACCGCACACGCACACACACATGCACGCACACACACACGCACGTATATGCACACTCAAACATCGAGCACTGAAAACACTCTAATAACGAAACACACGATGGTGCCCACGCCAGATAGTTGTAAGTGCTACTGTGTGATAGCACCATCGGCTATCCTCTCCCCTGGGTCCCTGTGTGCAGTGGGGCGTATGTGTGAGCATGTATGTGTGAGATCAGACAGGGACACCCTGTTTCAATAAGCAGCAAACAGTGCTTAAGACCCAATACTGTGCACTACATTCTAATGAAGCTCCACTCCATCAGTCCCAGCAAAACTCACTAATCCGCTATTATTTGCAGTGATACCAAAATATGCTCAATATTAGTACACACATTTAAAGAGCAGAACACATTCCATATGAGGTTCTCCATGTACCTCTACAATGACACTATTATAGCCCTTCGTAAGGAATGTATATTGGAATATATTAAATATATGTCAATTCATATCAATATGTGAGCCAAATACTTTTAGAATATCATTTATGACACGCAATGTTAGCACATAATCACAATATACTATTCATAATAATCCAAAATATATTAGTACAATTACAAATATAAAAGTGAAAATGATTGATAGTTTATAGTTTTTAAACATGTACGTGTATTGTGGCCTATTTCTTATGTATTCTGGTATATATTACTTTCTCTGTGAGGAAGTGTTGACACAGCACTGTAAAGTGCATTGTAGAGCAGTTCTGTGAAACTCATTGTATATGGAGGCCCATTCTAAAGTCTTACCTAGTTAAGAGCTCAAAAAGAACATGCAAACACACACACACACACACACACACATGCACACATACGCGCACACACGCACGCGTACACACACAGGTATATACACACACACACGCGCGCGCACGCGCATACACGCGCACACAAGCGCTCACACACAGAGATGATGTTTGTCTCATTTTTTCCCCTTGCAGCGAGGGCCTTGACATTTCATTACAACTGCAGCTGGCTGACCCCCTTTGATGTCCACTCATTACCAGAGCTCGTTAGACCCAAGAGTGCTAATTAACCCCACAGTCCCACCTCAAGAGAGGCCAATCACTGTCAGCCGCTGATAGAGAGACCAAGGACAGAAAGAGGAAATTCTTACCTGGCAACCAAGCATCTGAGTGCACCATTACTGTCTATTTATCTGTCCGTCTGTCTGTCCCTCTCTTCTACTCACACTCTATTCTCTCTCTCTTTCTCTGTATCACCCACTTACACAGTCTAGCTCTACGCCACTCAGTCTCTCACTCTTGATCTCTCAGCAAATGAGGGAGTGAACAGAACCTGTGAGGGTAAAAGTCTCCACCGCCCCCCCCTCCCCCTCGCTCCTTCCCTCCTTCCACCACTGACCCCGCCCACGCCCCACCGACACCACACCACCGCCCCGCCCCCTCATATCCTGTACGCGAGCGAACGTCAGAAAGAGAAAGAACTCGTGTAGAAAGACGACCGAAAGAGAGGGACTTACTCCAAACGGAGAGAGGGAGAAGAGGGGGGAAAGACCGAGAGACGGACAGACAGAGAGAGGGAAAGAGAAGGAGAGAAATAATTAGACCAGGGACAAGAGAGATTAAGGGAGGAGGAAGATGTCAAATGTGAGAACTGTGATCGACTGACAGGCACAAGATGGAGACTCTTGAACTACTCCACCACAGCACTTTTCAAAAGGTCTAAATATTCTAGTTTGTCCCCCCCATACGCAGGCTGACCACAGTACCTGTGGGAGTCTGTGTGGGACTGAGAGAGAGAGAGACAGAGACAGAGAGAGAGAGAGAAAGAGAGAGGCAGAGCAGCAGAGAGAGAGAGAGAGAGTGACAGGAAGCTTGAGGTGTGGAACGGGGGTCAGGAGGAGAGAGTGAGAGTGGGAGAGGACAGAAGGGAGGAGGCAAGATTAAAGAGACAAGGAGGAAGAAAGGAGAGGGCAACAGAGTGAAAGCTTTGCCACTGGAAAGTGCTGGGGTGGCTGGAAACTGTTGATCATGACACTTTCTAAAAAAAACATCCCTCTCTCTCTCTCTCTAATTCTGTTTTTGTATTTGCTTCCTTTTTCTCTTGGTTCTGCAACTCATTAAAGTGAATTTCACATGGCGCTATACCCTTAATTAACATGAAGCTAATTCCAACTTGTGTTTCCAAGGAAATTCATTGATACTATCATTTTTACTTTGAAGCAAATTAACATGTCAAACAAGTACTGCAAGTCAATTATGTATGTCATTGTTAATCATGTTTTGTAGAAGCTTGTTGTAGTGTTGGGAAAAGTGGTGTAACATTTTGAATGAATAATAATTATTTTATTTATTTTTATGGTTCTAATGTACCTTTTAACTCTTTTATAATTTCAAAATACACTTCTACTTCTACTTTCACATCTATGGATGAATGTGTCACTTAAATAGATATTCGCAAATGAGTTTAACATTTAACTGTCACCCAAATGTATTTTCCAAAGTTCAGGTTTCACAATGGAAAATGTCATATGAAACATATAATTTGTTTGTGTGACAATTAAGAAAGATGTTTGGAATAACTACTTGATCAGCGTCTGTATTCGCTTCTCATGCTCCCTTCAACATGGAGCCTGTTACAGCTCGCAGTAGCATATCATCACCACATGATGGCAGTGTTGGCTCTAATTTTTTTCTCAGAGAAAGCAGGACCTTTTTCTCTTTTTTTGGGGGGGGGGGGGGGGGGGGGGGGTCTACCCTGCGCACATTTCATGACCGGAGATGGAGCTCCATTAACAATCATTACGCTGAACCCGTCTCGCAGACAGTGCCGCCTTGCACGCACATACATAAATACCAATTGCGCATTTACCGCACAGACCGGACTATACACTATAAAAGCATATTGATTATCGGAAATGGCGATATCAAGCCTCTGTCTAGACGAGCCTGAAGCCAGTTCAGCCTGAGGGTGCCCACAGTAAACTCTCACTACCACTGCAGGTGAGGGCAGTCCTCTCCTAAAATGGTGTTTCTCTGTTGAGGAGCCCGGCCCCCATCTCATATATTTGGTGGTCGAAAGAGCGGAGGGGACACGCGCTGTCCCTGCCAAGGACTCCGGAGGGGGGGGGGGGGGGGAGGGGGGGGTGGGGGGTGGCAGCAGGACGCCGGCCGCTCCTCGGTCACGCCTGTCAGGGGACGGTGACAGACTGCGCGTGGGGTGCGTGCGGGGCGGCCCGGGGGTCGGGAAGGGGCGGGTGGATGTGTGTCCTGGGGTCAGGGGTCGCCGCATGGCCCCCCGGCGTCGGCCCTGGCCCTGCCCCTCCCCCACCCCCTACTCCTCCCCCTCCTTTGGGGCGCACCCTGCATGCGACATGGTTCTTCCTCCACCGAGTGAAGACCTTTGTGTGGGGGGGGGTAGGGGGGTTTGGTCACTCTTCCCATGAGACTTTGCTCTCCCTATGTGCACTGCGTTGTCTTTAGCATCGACGACCATAAAGTGCTGCATCGGACGGATCTGTTTAATGAGTGAAGAGGCCGCGCGTGCGGCACGCTAACGGCACGGCAGCGGCCAATCGCAGCCTGGCGGCGGCACACTGACGGCTGACAGGGGCGAGCGCCGAGCTCCAGGCTGCCATTCCCCACGAGAGGGTCACCGGAGAGAGCTCCGCGTCCGCGTCTGCCTCTGACCTGGAGGGGGGCGGAGCCACCGCGCCCGGGGTGATCAATCAAAGGGCTGTCAGAGCCGACAGGGAGGGGCTAAGAGGTGGACGGGGGCCGGGCAGGCCAACAGACCCCTGCGTGAGACGAGAGCCAGACGGTCTGTGTCACGGCACTGACAGACTCGCCGCTTCGAAAAGGGGCTCGGGTCACATTTACAGACACGGCTCCGGTCGCGTTCACAGACGCACCCACCGCCGCACGCACAGACACACGCACACACGTACCCACTCGTGCGCACATGAAGAAAACACACACACACGGAAACCCGAAATGCTGATTAATGCCGCCCTGTGCTTGACGGGGTTCGTCGCTTCAGCCGCGCGACGCGAGTGGCGTTTCGCTGAAACGTTTCTGCCCGCGCTCCGACGTCCGGACGCGCGACGGAGGAGGAGACAGCTTCGCGGAGAGCCGAGGCTCGAGAGCGGAGAGGCAAATTAAAAATAAGGGCCGAGCAAATAGACTGTGGTTTGACCCGCCCGAAGAGAGGAGATTGGATGTGCGGGAGAGGGTAAAGTGGACGGGGGTCTGAGACTGCAGGGTTTATCTGGGGAGGGGGTTATGAGAGTGGCACGGCCTGTGTCAACATCCCGGTCCCTCCCTGCACCACAAACTGACCCCGGATCAGCCGCCATTCGCAGAGCCATTAGCTTCTGTGGTTTGGCTGTTATATCACTGTGTGCCTGAAATGATCTAAGAACTGTATTCGAGACGAGCGGTCTATGTAACCCCTGCCTGGTCACGGCAATAACACCAGTGCCACCTCTTTCACGGGCCAGAATGAATTGCCACATTTTATTCTACGGGAAATAAAAATATGTCTCGCCTAGAGAACGGAAGTTAATGCTTTTCGCCCTCGCTGTCATATTGTGCATGTGAAAACTCACAACCCAGCCATCCGCGCACTCGTCCACTTCCTCTGTCTCTCTCTCCCGCTTTCCATTAATCTCTATCCCTCTTCCTCTTTCCTCTCCGTGCAGAGCGCAGTCGTGCAGGTCAGCAGTAGCCGTGACATCACTGGACACAGCGCTGCACTCCGATAGGACACTTGGCCGTGTTGCCAGGCAACAGCGCCGGAGGGTCTGTATGTGTGAGAGTGAAAGTGTATTTATTTGTGTGTGTGTGTGTGTGTGTGTGTGTGTGTGCACCTGCTTGTCTGTCTGTCTGTCTGTCTGCCTGTCTGTCTTTCTATGAACATTATGTAGCTTCCAAGACTATGTTCAACAATCTGTTCACACTAATGCACAGCACTGAAGAAATACTCTTGTGTTTATAATGGGAGAACTTCAATACGGCACGGAAAAAAGGAAAATGCTTCCGTAGCTAAGTGATGACTGATGGTAGATGGTATCTATCTGCACTATCTAATAAAGATATCTAATAATAAATGTGTGTGTGTGAGTGAGAGAGAGAGAGTGTGTGTGTGTGTGTGTGTTTCTGTGTGTGAATGTGTGTGCGTGTGCATGCATGTGTGTGTGTGTGTGCATACATTTGTGTGAGTGTGTGTGTGCATGCATGTGTGTGTGTGTGAGTGTGTGTGTGTGTGTGTGTGTGTGTGCGTGAGTGTGTGTGTGTGTGTGTGAGTGTGTGTGTGTGAGTGTGTGTGTGTGTGTGTGAGTGTGTGTGTGTGTGTGTGAGTGTGTGTATGTGTGTGTGTGTGTGTGTGTGTGAGTGTGTGTGTGAGTGTGTGTATGTATGTGAGTGTGTGTGTGTGTGTGTGTGTCTCATGGGAAGGAGGTGGTTATTGTATCTGACACAAGGCCTCTTTCTTACGCCTCATATTTCTGGGCCGATCGATTCCTCTGACTCCCGACAAGACAATAATCGCACCTCCCTCCCCGACTCCATCACAGCCATTATTACTGCCCTCCCCAGAGAACATAACGACAGGAGAGAGAGAGAGAGAGAGAGAGAGAGAGAGAGAGAGAGAAGTTGAGGAGGAAGAGATGGAGGAAGAAGTAGAGGGAGGGGGGAGAGAAAGGAAGTTGAGGAGGAAGAAAGAGATGGAGGAAGAAGTGGAGGGAGGGGGGGGAGAGACAGATAGAGGTGGAGAGGGAGCCCTGCAGGAATGGGTGGAGAGCGGTAGAGAGCGAGCGAGGCTCAGGAGAGGGACGCTGTCGAGACAAAGATTGAGAGAACTGTGGTGTCAGAGGTTCAGGGAGGGTGAGGCTCGCTGAGGAGAGAAGGATAAATAAACTAAAAAATAAAATAAAGAGGGATGAAAGAGAGGAATGTGAACAATGAGGGGGCGTCAGAGAAGGAAGAGAAAAACGAGCCATAGAAACGGGCCAGACAGAGGGATGGAGAAGAGGTGAAAGGACAAAGAAGTGATGGTGAGGCATGCTGTCAGTGTCACAGCATTCTGACTGGATGAAAAGGAGGAAAACAATTAAAGGGAGCTTTATAAACGTGACTCGTCACATATCGGTTCCTAAAATGGACCAAAAAAAAAACAAAAACAATAAAACGGAGAACCGGAGGAGGAAAGAAAGAAGGAAGTGAGCTCCTCCGTTTTTACAGAGCTATTTAACAGGTGTCAAGAGCATGATAATAACATAAAAAAGAGAAAAGGACAAACAGACAAAGCAGAAAAATGTAAACCAAAAAAAATTGAAACCACAAATCTGCGCAAACAAGTGTAACTGCTCATAAAAAAACACCGAACAATGTTGTCTCATTAATATTATATATTTTTACACAATGCTGAAAGGCATCGCTAAGGTACGAACGAGCCTCGGTAGGGAAAGGTAGAGAAAGAGTATAAGGGGGAGGGGAGACGGAGAGAAGGAGAGAGAGAAAGTGTGATGGGAGGGGGGGGATGAAAAGAGAGATTGAGTAAGAAAGCCTGTCACTAAAGACTGACTGACAGAAACCAGGGCCTCTTGAAGCGCTGCTCTTCAGAATATTGAGGATAAAGTGACAAAATATCCCTCATCTATCTCCTTCCATACCCGCTGGGCTGCGCCTGCTCGGAAGTCCGCGTGGGACGGCCATATTGGTCCACCTGGATTGCCGGTACATTCTAAGTACAGTAATAGGATTTCAAAGCAAAGCACTATTTGATCCCTGATCCCTCCTCTCTCCCTCTGTCTGTCAGCATTGCCTTCTTTTACCTTCATCTTTCAATATCCCATAATTCCCCTTCTCCCTCTGTCAATACATCCATAGTCTGTCAATGCAACTGCCCTCTCTCTCTCTCTCTCTCTCTCTATCTCTCTCTCTCTCTGCAAATACATCCAGCTTCTGTCTATTAATACACCCTCAGTTTCCTTTCTTTCGATTTCCATGTTTTCTCATCTTCTATTTTTTTTCTCAGCTATCCCTTCCTCTACCTCTCTTTCCCTCTCCATCTCATTGGATCCCACCTCTCTACCTCTCTTCCCCCTTGCCTTCTCCTTCTCTCTAGGTAGCCCCTTGCTTTCTTTTTTTCTCTTTCGCTCTTTTCCTCTCTTCTATCGCAACGTCTCCGATAATCAGAATGATGATTGAATTAATTATTAACGTGCTGTTTTTACAAGAGGGGTCAGAGACATGGCCGCTGCACATTAGAAATGGGGCGCAGTTATGAGAGGGGGGAGAGAGACCAAATGTGAAAGGGGAAAGAGGTGCTGGCAGTGTGCGTTGATTAGGGGGTTGATGGGGGGGATGGGGGTTGGGGGGATTGGTCTGGCTAGCGGAACAGCTTTTCACCCCTTGCCCCCCCTCCCTCTCTCCACTCTGCTTTGTATTCTGTAGAGATGACAGGGAGAAAGCTTTATTGCTCCGAGTTTGTATCGATCGGGGCCCCTCACAGGGGGTGAACAGACACACGTACGCTGGAAGCCCTTCCACAATGACCATAGGTTCTGCCCAGCCAACTCTGCCCCCCCCTCCTCCTCCTTCGCCTTTCCTCCCTCTTCCACTCTCTCGCTCTGAGACTTAAATAAATTCACAGCTCTTCTCCTCAAAGGTTAAGGAAAGAGATGGCGGCTTTTCATCTTCCACCGTGCACTTTGAATGGAAGATGAATTATATACATAAACTGAAAGTAAGTACATAAATATAAATATATGAACTGTTCCCTCTCTATCTCCCCTCCCCCTCCCTCTCTCTGCCCACTCTCCTTCCTCCTTTATATTCCTCCATCTCAGTTCAGTGGGGCTTTTTATTACAGCTGGTGAGAATGATTTTGCACACACACACACACACACACACACCCATACACGCACGCACACACACCCATACACACACACACACACACACACACACACGCACACACACACACACACGCACACACACACGCACACACACACACACAGCACGGATGAAAGGGTCTTTCTTTTAGACATAACCTTTCTTTTAGGTGTAAAATCGTGGGACGTTTACCATTGAATGGAGGGTCAGAGGGAAGAAATACAGGCCAAAGAAAATAATGATATGGTACATTATCAGAAGGATGTGGTTTTAAAAACCCCATGATATCTTTGTTGATGTGCCTTTTAAACAAGGTTCAAGACACATAATTCTGTTGCCTACACCCATCTTAGCAGAAAAACAAATTTGACCTCTGCCTGTCCTTTAGACCAGTCAATGGTCTGGTTTAATATTGAGGAAGTTCTGTCACCCAAATAGAACCCAAAAGTCCCTGGCCTCAAATTCAGTACCAACACTGTGTTCTCTTTGCTCTTGGCGCAAAAAAAAAAAAAAAGGCCTGTTCTTTCTGGTTCTATCTTTAACCACACAGCCGTCCACACGACCAGTAATGTCCACTCAACGAACGACAGTCACACTCACAGTCTCTGGTTGCCGTGTGAACCGGTTATCAAGTGCACTTTTTTCAGCCAAATCATCTTGTAGCATTATGAGGTTCCAGAAATCTAAGAGGAAAGCTTCAGATGCGCCAAGGTTCTCAGTTTCCAGTTTATTGTGAAATGGTAATAGGAAAACTGGACTGTTATAGGTATGTATTCAATATTAATTTATATAAAATCCTGAAATGATGTGCAATATATAACATACACATATATTTGTAATATGCTACACACACACATATATATATACGCACACATGTACGTGTGTGCATGTAGGTATGTATATGTATACACATACATGCACATTCCCTGCATTTTAAAAACACAAAACATAAAAACTAAAATTTGTAAGAAATCCACACGACAAGAATATTGGAAAATGAGTCAATTTTTGCCCCATTGTGCTCTCTACACTGTGAAGAACAAATGTTAAAAGCAGAGCACCTGACACTAAGAAAACTCACCGTGAGATAAAACAATACCAAACATTTTTCCCAATTGCACTTAAGTTGTATGAGAACAGTCAGCTAAGGCCAGAGCACTGACATCATTTTTCCGCCACACTGCCACTGCATGCCAAATGTGCAATATTGGACAGCCCCAGAATTCCATTATTGTGTAATTTAATAATTTCCCGTGCATATTTATGCTGATGTGCCTCGGAAGATGTGTGAGCAATAGTGACCTGGCCGTGACCTTTATGGGTAAAGCGTTGTCACGAAATTTGATGAAGAATCACTTGGGGGCATTAAAGCAATTTGCGGGAATCCATTCTTCTCTATAATACGTTAGATTTTCTTGTGAAGATTTATGGATGTGCGCGTGTTCTCATTTTGTCTGTGCCTCTACACCAGGCACTGACAAAGCTGGTCATATGTCGGGTATTTTATTACAAAACTGAGACAATCCCACTTAAAATCACTGCTGGACCACCACTTCAAGCTGGTTGGGATATTAACCAAAGCCACGGCACCAGATATGAGAAAATTAAATATGAACCATTCCATTGCTTCGTATGAAACTATTTTTACAAATCAAGAAATAAATGGTTGTTTTATTACACCTTTCCTAAGTGTAAAGAGATATGCCAGACTATTTTCTTCATGCAGCCAAATTACAAGATTTCACCAGGGAGATAAAATTATTTTGTAGAAATTGACTTGACTTGACATTAAATGACAGCAGTTAGCAACAAGATGTTTTTGCCTTTATTGGTGAGGTTGGTCACCTTCATTGCGATTGCCACTACCAGATTCAAGGATTAAAATAGCACGACCTAACCACAGACCTACCTAGGCTTAACACCTTTGAATTTGGCGGTAACTATGCAATACATTTTTTCGTGTAATGTGTCACGGTACATTAATATAATTTCAGTGAATGAATAACACTGTCAGCAACTTCAAAGATCACAATACTATTACAAATGAATTTGAATAAGTTACAGATTTTATAGGTTTTATATTTCATCTGTTTTTTTAATCATGCAACCTTTTTTGTAGCTTACTTTGCAAAGCAGCAAATATTTCATTTGTGGTAATATTTTACCACAGTTTTTTGTTTGGCAAAGCAGTAAATATTTTATCTTCAGCTGAAGGCAGCACACAAAGACACCACAGCGGCAGCCCACCATCTAGACCTTCTGTCTCTTTGTAATGCCACGGAGGTCTACAGGAACGTCTATATTTTCCACAAATTCCCATCGCAGACGGGTCAGCCCGTGATACTCCACCCCCTGAGCATGTGCAGCGAGCGCAGCTGCGTGTGCATGATGCAAGCGCACCAGCGCGCACACGCACTTCGGAGACACTTTTTTTTTTGCGGTCAGACACCATTGTGTCGGACATGTTCGTTCAGTTAGGGCATGTACGGCGCTCGCTTCAATAGAAGATAGTCCCGTGGCCACGGTACCATGACAGAGAGAGAGAGAGAGCGGTGTATTTCATAACACAACACGCTACAGAATCCGGCTCCCATGTCTGCACGGAACCTCTTACAGGCTACATCCTACACTGACCCGGGGAAGTAACGCTTTCTTCTGAAACGAGAGTATTTCATACTCCTAGGCATCTCTATTCACATAATGACATATATTGGGAAGGATGCAAACGTTTTACCCACAATCATTTTGTCGATTAAAGCCGTCGGAGAGGAGCTGATGAATCGATGCGGGAGTTGCATACATATTTTAAGGTCTGTTGAGGAATTGTTCTTCCAGGCTCCACATTTAATGTGGATATTGGGGCAGAGAGTGTATTACACCACAGAATTATGATAGATGTGAAATAAGGGAAGACTTGCCTCCTGGTTTCAGTCTAATCTCCTGAGTCTCTACAGGAGAAAAACTATGTGATAATAATCTTTTTAATCACACATTAATCTGTCATTACAATAACAAAATCTTTTTTTTTGTCAATAAAAACAGTTAAGCCATTTTAGGCCAGGTCCTTTACTTGCTATTGTTTCTGATGGCTGGAAATTTTCATAGATTTCCAGGGTTATGGGTAGAGTTCATAAATCTAAGCCTTCTGGCTCTCTGCCACTTAGATATAAAGTGTTTTTAGAAATAAAGATCTTAGATATAAAGTGCTTGGTACATATGATACTGGATACCACAGAGTACTTTTAATTGAACACATATGGAATATGCTTTAAACTGCAACTAGCAAATGCCAGACAGTTTCTACGTGAAACAGTTTTTTGAAGGTAAAGCATCTCTGTGGTTCATAGGCTAAACTGGCTAAAACCACCTGAACCTGTCATTAATTGCTCTAATAGTATAACAAATAAGCATTTAAACATGTTCCACAGGCCTGTGAGTTTATGGAATGAAAGTGAAAGTGCAATAGTATCCAGAAGCAGTGGTGCGGTGGTGTTCTGACACCGTGACTTCAGAGACAGTAGGTTGCACCATTGTTCCTTTGTCTTCCTGACTCTCATTTAATTTCCAGTCATTAAGCTGACAAGGCGCTAGACTAACAAGGTCAAATTTTGCTGGTTACACATGCCATCAGTATAATTAAAATAACTGAACTGAATTGAGGAAATATGGCTGCAACTCGTTCACTTCCCTTTGTGGGAAAAAACCACCAAAAATCTTATTTGATTCTATTTTTTCTACTGTAGGCTTAATATTATTGGCCAATGCTTTTTAAAAATTAGGCAAAGCTTTGCTGCAGATTTGGGTGGCCTCAGATGGGAAGAGAAGAGAAGGAAAAATGTATCAGTGCTAAAGCTCAAACACAATCATTCATATAGAAGCTGGAAAAAGACAGTGTACTCCAGCTCATTATTATAGAATTTACCATTGTGCACAAGATGCGTAGACAGATGTGGATTAGCTTGGCTTATGACTAAGACAGCCCATCCTCAAAACACCAGTCCATCAGAACGTGAAAATAATAACCTGGAGTAGTTTTTGATGGGACCTGTGCAAGGGTACGTAATGCACCAATCACAGACACTCCTTGTGTGTCTCTAGGACACAGACATGTGCCCAATGAGACCTGTGCACTTCAGAAAAGTCTTTGTGGTCGAGATCAGTACCTTATCTGCCAAATCTCCAGACAAGAGGCAAACACTATGTTCTTAAGAAACACATCTCTACAGGGGACCACAAATACACTTCACTGAAAGCTTTAAAACACTGGTCTGATGAATAATTAATTTGAATCCCAAAAAAAAAAAAAATCACAGCACTCCTCAACTGTCCCTTGAAAAAAATGCATCTGATCAGAAAGACAGTCTAGTGCTCCTTTTGTGTAAAAAGACATGATGAACAAAAAAAGAAAATAATTTCTACAGAACTTTCTGCTTGCACATGTATTCAGTTAATTAATCAGTTGCCCACGTGACACAAACCACACAGGACTGATTTTTACTACTGGTTTCACCAGGGAGGCAGTGTAGCACAATGGCTGAGGGAACTGGGCTTGTCGCTTTGATGTTGCCTATTGACGGGCGTGCCACTTTTGTTGTACACTTAAGCAAGGTGAATAACCTCAATTGATTCAGTAAAATATCTAGCTGAATAAATGGGCTGTATGAAACTGATATAATTTGCGCAAAATTCTCCGGATAAGTGTTCTAAAGTGTCCTCATTTTTTAATTTGGAAAATCGTTTTACAATTTGCTTCACGCATCATATTGATGTACACTCATGGAATTATTTCATTTTAAGGACTGATAATGGTGTCAAGGATAAAGAAAACAGTAAACACTCATAACATCGTTCTAGATTAAAAGCATAAGCTTTGCAAAAATTGATTGGTCGAAACAAAACTTGCAATATCTCTTCTCACCTCCAATCATCTAAGTAGCATTCAGGGTCTGAAAATGTACACCCGCACGCCACTCTAAACACAATCACTGCAAACTGAGAGACTACTAATGTGTGTTACAAATAAAGATCAGGACTCTCTTTTTCATTAGAGGAGAACAGTCTGCCTTGCTTCGGTATTTTTCCATGTTATTCAGACGAGGGAAGCAGAGATAGAGCTGGGATCACGATGCAGAAAGCACTGCGGCGGCGAGTCGAACCCCCGGCCGCACAGGAGCGTTTACGGGCGGCCTGAGACTCGGGCGTCCGGCCTGCGCCGCTCGGCCACTCTTTCTCTACGATACTCTTTCATTCGCCATTTTCCTCCCTCATTTCAGACACCCAGACAAACGTGCGACTGTTGGAGCTCCCATCATTTGGAAAGGCCTCCCAGTCTGTCGGCTTGCCCGGACGCACGCTTCCGCGGCTGGCGGCTTCCCCTCACTCGTGATCCGCCGTGAGGTGCAGGCAAAGCACAGACGCCCGATGGACCAGAGAGGTCCCTACTGAGCGCTGAGGCTGGGGGACGCCCCGTCTAATACACACCCACCCTGCTGGGACCCCCAGTCACAATGGACACCCACGTGGTAGGCATTCACTACGAACTGGAGGGCACATCTCTGCAGTAAGCACCAGCGCTTTGACAGGATACGCCACCCAGGAGCCCCCTAAAAGTCTTGTTTTTCTGAAGCAAATAAAACAATCTGGACAGAACTGCTCGCGCTGCTGCTGACTGACTCGCGGAGGCCTTCAACGTGTTGCACTTGAAAGCGAGCTGAAGGCTGCGTTTATGGAGCACCCGTAAAGATCTCCGAGCGCTTTACACGGGGAAGGGAAAGCGAGCCGGCAGTGAAGAGCGCCCACCTGGGTGATGTCTGCGCAGCAACGGCTCACACACTCCAGCTAAGGTGGAGAGGGAAATAGCATTACTGCCAGTAGTAACATGCTGTAATAGTAGCACTAGTGGTAATGTAGTAGTGCAAAAGCGCAACAAGGCCTATTCTGCTGGTATTTGTTGTTACTCAGCACTTCATTTATAAATTAGCTAGCGTCTTGGGCGTGGAATTGTTGCTTATTTTAGGAAGAAAACAAAAATCTGCAGAACCTACAGCTCTCCAGGACCAGGGCTAGTCAGCCCAGTAATAGCAGAAGTAGTACAGGCAGTGTTCTGTGTCCTGGACCATTATGGAAGTGTTCAGGCAGCAGAAGCCCAACAATACAGGTTATCTGCAGAGGCCTCTGGCCCTGAGCCGCCCGTCAGGGTGAGGTGGGCGTGTGCAGTGTGCACACAGCCCTGAGCCGCCCGTCAGGGCGAGGTGGGCGTGTGCACACAGCCCTGAGCCGCCCGTCAGGGTGAGGTGGGCGTGTGCAGTGTGCACACAGTCCTGAGCCGCCCGTCAGGGCGAGGTGGGCGTGTGCAGTGTGCACACAGCCCTGAGCCGCCCGTCAGGGCGAGGGGGGCGTGTGCACAGAGCTCTGAGCCGCCCGTCAGGGTGAGGTGGGCGTGTGCACACAGCTCTGAGCCGCCCGTCAGGGTGAGGGGGGGCGTGTGCACAGAGCTCTGAGCCGCCCGTCAGGGTGAGGGGGGCGTGTGCACAGAGCTCTGAGCCGCCCGTCTGGGTGAGGGGGGCGTGTGCGGGCGGGGCTCCGCAGTCAGGCCCGCCGTGTTTACATTCGGCAGGAGGCGAGGAACAGCACGCGGGGCAGAGTCTCACGGCGATCGATGAGGAGGAGAGAGAGACGGAGGGAGGGTATGGAGGGAGAGATCGGTAAGAAAAGCAGGTTATCTCCTGTCATTAATGGAGGGAATCCCAGCCGGGGGGTGGGAGGGGGGTTAGAGACAGGGGGTGGGGTGGGGGTGGGTGGGGGAAGACCTGGATTCATTGAGAAAAACAGAGACTGTTTGGCATCAGGAGAAAGCAGACAATTATCTGTATTGATTAAAGCAAGCCGGGACTGTGAAGTCTGAGAAAACTATGACTAGATCAATAGAGAGAGGGGAAGGGGGGGGAGAAGGAGGATGGAAACAAAGGAGGAAAGTGGAGGTCAAGAGTGTGTAAAAGAGTGAGGAAAAAGCTTGTAAGACAGAGAGAGGAGAAAAAAAACTGAGAAGTGGGTGCAAAGATTGGGGGAAGGGGGATGGAGAGGACAGGAAATTTAGTGGCAGAGACAAGGGAAATTAATAAAATATTGCATATGTTAAAGGGAAAGGGGAAGAGCAGGAGGCGGAAGAAGAAGAAGAGGAGAGAAAACTACCAAACAAAACAGCAAAAGAAAGCAGACAAAGAAACTGCCCGCAAAACAGGAAAGCCACAGGATGGATATGTGGCCGGAGAGGGCGGGAGAGAAAAAGGTATAGGTAGAGACAGAGAGCAGACTGGGCAAAAAAAAAAAAAAGAGAAAGAAGGACAGAGGAGGTAGAGTACAGTCGCTCCATACGAGAGAAAGGAACAGTGGCTGGCCTCACAACAGGAAGTGGGACAGAAGGCCTACAGAACTGCATCAGGCTAGGCAGCGGAGAAACATTCCACCGCTCCACGGAAACAACCGGCAGCCTACAGGGAGGAGCCAGTGTGCAGTGCTGTCTGCAGGGAGGAGCCAGTGTGCAGTGCTGTCTGCAGGGAGGAGCCAGTGTGCAGTGCTGTCTGCAGGGAGGAGCCAGTGTGCAGTGCTGTCTCCAGGGAGGAGCCAGTGTGCAGTGCTGTCTCCGGGGAGGAGCCAGTGTCCAGTGCTGTCTGCAGGGAGGAGCCAGTGTGCAGTGCTGTCTGCAGGGAGGAGCCAGTGTGCAGTGCTGTCTGAAGGGAGGAGCCAGTGTGCAGTGCTGTCTGCAGGGAGGAGCCAGTGTGCAGTGCTGTCTCCAGGGAGGAGCCAGTGTGCAGTGCTGTCTCCAGGGAGGAGCCAGTGTGCAGTGCTGTCTGAAGGGAGGAGCCAGTGTGCAGTGCTGTCTGAAGGGAGGAGCCAGTGTGCAGTGCTGTCTGCAGGGAGGAGCCAGTGTGCAGTGCTGTCTGCAGGGAGGAGCCAGTGTGCAGTGCTGTCTGAAGGGAGGAGCCAGTGTGCAGTGCTGTCTACAGGGAGGAGCCAGTGTGCAGTGCTGTCTGAAGGGAGGAGCCAGTGTGCAATGCTGTCTGAAGGGAGGAGCCAGTGTGCAGTGCTGTCTACAGGGAGGAGCCAGTGTGCAGTGCTGCCTCCAGGGAGGAGCCAGTGTGCAGTGCTGTCTGAAGGGAGGAGCCAGTGTGCAGTGCTGTCTGCAGGGAGGAGCCAGTGTGCAGTGCTGTCTGAAGGGAGGAGCCAGTGTGCAGTGCTGTCTGAAGGGAGGAGCCAGTGTACAGTGATGTCTGCAGGGAGGAGCCAGTGTGCAGTGCTGTCTCCAGGGAGGAGCCAGTGTGCAGTGCTGTCTGCAGGGAGGAGCCAGTGTGCAGTGCTGTCTGCAGGGAGGAGCCAGTGTGCAGTGCTGTCTCCAGGGAGGAGCCAGTGTGCAGTGCTGTCTGCAGGGAGGAGCCAGTGTGCAGTGCTGTCTGAAGGGAGGAGCCAGTGTGCAGTGCTGTCTGCAGGGAGGTGCCAGTGTGCAGTGCTGTCTGCAGGGAGGAGCCAGTCTGCAGTGCCCTGAGCTTTAACAGCTGACCTGCAGCCCAGATGCTCAAAGACCCGGGTGATCCAAACACCAATCCCCTTAATGAGTCGGGAAATACTGGCATTCAAAATGAAAATCAGGAGATTTAAAAGCTAAAGCTGTTTGTGAAGAAAACCACAGAGACCAAAGATTTAGGTGTGCAACAAGAAGCCTAAAGCTTGGTGAGGCCAATGAAAGGTACTGTTTATGAAAAGACAAATAAATTTGTACTAGAGAGCTGGAAAGTTACATCAGTGAGGAGTTGGAACTTGCTTATGGAGAAATAAGCAGCATGAAGCATACAAAATATGAGTTATGTCTTCCATCTACAATATAGTTTCACTGGCAAGTTGAACTTCAATGTTTTACTGATAGAAAGCACTGACAAAGGCAGGGAAGGAAGGCTATGTAGATAGAAAGCAATAAAAACAGAGGAAGGTTACAGGTGTATTGTTACACATGCCTGACAACAAATTCCTATCCCGTCTTTAGGAATGGGCACCTTGGAAACAGTCGCTAAGGGAACAGACGACCCAAAGAGGGTGGGAGTAATGGAGGATGAAAAAGGAGATTGATAGTTAAAAAAACAGCGGGAAATAAAGAGAATGCGAGGGTGAAGAAGTGAAAGGAAATCAGATTTTGTCACAGAGGATCATAATTATTCCTGCTCCTCCACAGACTCCTGCAATGGTATTTCTTCAGGAAGGAATGTCCACAGTGCATGCGTACTAATTATTTAAAGTTACACTCCTGGCAGTAATTGGACAGTGTGCGTCATCACACTGAGCCCCTGCAGGTCCTTTAGAGTGCTGTTGGGTCTCAAAAGAAATGGGCCTTAAATAGCACCCCTGCTTTCAAACGCTAGTTTGGTTTATTGATGTTCTGGCTCACCGCCAGACACCTTTCTACTCGAAGAGTCCTCATTCTACCATTAACTCTACTTCTTACACACCCACTCTATCCTAGCACACTCTCTCTCTCTCTCTCTCTGACACACACACACACGCTCTGTAGTGAAATGTGCTCAGTGGTTTACACTTTGTTATGCATACACACACTCTACATCCAAGTACACACATTCATGCTGATGCAATTTCAAAAAAAAAAACTTCTGATATACAGCAGAATTTTTCTCTTGCAATTCACATGAATTACCTCACTACGCACATGCATTCATCCTAAACCAAGAAATTTCTGCAACTGGCATCCACTCATTTTCAGTCATAATTCTCAGTTTGTGACTAAGACCCCATATATGCACAAATATTTGAAGTGCAAAATTTTGCCAGTTTGACATTTCGGCACTAGTACTACCCCACATTCTTTGTTTGAGGTGTCTGAAGAACAAATCAGATTATCATACAAGCTTTCAAGTCCCGCAGCTGAGCCTGTTTGAGCATAAACCAGTTTTATCAGCCTGTAATTGAGAATGTGTTTTCTATCTGCTAAATATCATTAAAATATCTGCTAGTGGTTGCATCGGATATAATATTTACTCAGCAAGACTCACCAATATTTACTCACCAATTTATACATTACTAAATTCAAACAGTTTGCACTTTGCAGCACATTTTGAACATGTGACATAGTCATTACATAAACTGCACATGAGTCAGTGTACAGCTCTACCAAGTGTGCTCTGTACACAGAAACACAAACTAAAGAATATATTCAGCATAGTTTCCTCTTTAGCCAATTCCGTGAAAACCATGATGCTTGAAACAAAAATGGTTCAGTCACTCTTGGGCAATTCAAAGCGGTTTTGGGTTAGCTCTTTTGGTTAGCACACCAGAGCAGCCTATTCCATTTAGTTAGCATTAGCTAAGCAGTCTGACATTCCACACTTTGTGTACTGTGATTCCCCAAATTAATGAGCAGCCTTAGCCTGGCGCCCATCCCTGTATTTCATATTTAACCTTGGCCCCCGGTGACTCTGTCCTGGTTGTAAAACCGTACCCCCTCTCGCACCCTAACCCCCTCTCCCCCCTCCCCTTACTCTCCCCCTCCTCCTCTTTGATTTGCTCCATCTCTTTCTCCCTCCCAGTCATGCTGTTGTCCACTGTTCACCTCATTCATAGTAAACACTATTGATTTTCAGCATAGGAAATAAAAAATGCCATGAATTTTAATGCTTCTATCTGTCCCCTTCTTTTTTTACCAATCCCTCTCTCCCCCATTCCTCTCTTTCCCCCCCTCATTCTTCCTGAGGGAAGGATAAAGTGATGTGTGCGAGGAGGGGGGGGCATGGGGGGGGGGTAATTTCTCAGCTTGGTTCCTCCCACCGCCCTCTTAACTAGCATTTTTCCCAAGGGACAGGGGCAATCCTCATTCACGTGTAAAAATCCATACTACTTATATAGCGCCGGTGCTCCTCCTTCAGCTGTAACTGCCGCGGAGGAAGAGACGGCCCATACACTTTACATTCTCGTGGCATATGTGAAAGTCCCTTAATAATGAGTCCAAGTCCATCTTTGATCTTTGAAAGCATCCGGCGCAACGCTGAAGCTCTCTGATGTGAACTGTCAAAACAAAACAGACATTATTCAACTGGGCTTTTCAAGGGTGATCTTGCCCAGAGTGAAAAGGTATCTGTGTCGTTTTTTTTTTCTTCTATCTTTCTCAGAGACCTTTTTAAGGTTTACCACCTGGGCCCAGTTCTGACAATGATGTTCCAACAGAGCCAGGATTTGCTGCAGCCCAGACTCTGAGAGTCACTACAGAGCCAGATCATCTGTGCAGAGGAGGGATTTGACTTTTGTGTCACAAAGAATAAGGCCGAGGACTGAGGCTCGCTCTCTGGCAAATACAGAACAGTGCAGGCAAGCCATGGTAGGACTTCCTAATCTGTTCGAGGAAAGAGAAAGAAAATCCTTAAAATTGCTCTGTTACTTGATACCCAAGAAAGAAATACGACGGGCACAAATATTAGTTACTCAAAAAGCGCTATTTTACTCCAGAAACGACAAGAATGTTTCTGGCTAAATAATAATGTACAGAATCCTGGTCAAAATGACTCACAATTCATAATCCATATGCAATTCCAAAAAACAAAAATGGAAAAACAAGGAATAAGGGCCATTTGCATTTGTTGTTTATGTTAGGCAAACACGTGACACTTCATAATTTTTATCGCATTTTAAAAACTATTTCTGGCCTGCAGAATTTTGACAGATTCAAATCCACCTGGTCAACAGGACCGAGAAGAACGTGAAAGACATGATTCCCACCACATTCAGATATATCTGGGGCAGGAAGAGACACCCATAGCAGGAGCTATATTAAATAAAATGTTACTTTTTCTATTTAACCTTTAATCCTTTTCTTTTTTCAAATTTTCTCCTCAAAAATGTCTTTTAGCGCTGTTCTTTCATTATAATTTGACTGATGATTAGACCTGTCACTCAGGAAAGCATGTGGCCAACAGGAGGCACAAAAAGGGGTGGAGTCTTCATTTTTGTCCATTTCATTAATCCCCCCTACCAAAAAAAAAAAAAAGATTTAAGATAATTATTCCACTTCAAGTCTCCTGTGTTCTTCAAACTATTCACTTATTATCATGGACTCCGGTACAAGCTACTTTATTATCTTTTCAAAATGTCCGCTCTTTATGTGCAGTTGAACACATTCCATAATCACTTTGGCAACAATGCGGCCACCAGGCACGACAATAGAGCCGAGTCTTAATGGTGCTGAAAAGAGGAAAGAGAGAGAGAGAGAGAGAGAGAGAGAGAGAGAGAGTGCCGGAGAGAGGGATGAAAAGGGACAGACATGGCATGCCACAAAATGGACAGAAACAGAAAGAGGGAGGGAAAGGGGAGAGGGAGGTCAGAGAGTCAAAGGGACTTCTAGAGAGACAAAGGGAGTTAGGGTTTAAACCTTTGTGTAACAGTCGTTTTCCCCCCTCTGTGCAAACCACCGGTGAATACAGACGCGTGCGGCCTCTAACTCAGTCAATAGTGACTGAAGCCTCTTTGCTTAAGCTTTTGACATCTCTGTGATGCTTTATCTTAACTGAAACCCCTTCTTTCATCGCATTCGCTTTGCTTTGTGTTAACAAATTGCTTTAGCTATTGCTTATTGGAAACACATAATTTCAAGCATGAATTTTATAATTTGTTACATAATTTATCATTTGTTCAATACACTCCACAGTATATTCATATACATAGTAATAACATCAATAACACTGGTTAAACAGTGCACAATGCAAATACATTAACATAATTTGTGACCAGAATTCTATGGGGAATGTTGATACATGAGTGACATTGAGGCTTCTGAAATGCACCTTTATGTATTTTTACATTTTCATTTACAGGTACTGTGGAAGGTATGACAGAGACAGTGGCAGCACCCAGAGTCTCTGCGCAGTTTTGACGTTTGCAGTGGGGGTGGGGATTCAGAGTCAAGTCCAGTGCGGATGTTGAAGTCTGACTTCCATTTCACCCGTAACGCAGAGAGGGAGACTGGACTGGGGTTAGGAAGAGGGGAGGAAAGGGTGCATAGGGGACACACAACAAATTCATTTTACGCGTAATGCAAGGTGAGAGGAACAGGATAGAGGGTGCAGAGCAAGAAAATTTTTTGTCAATCCAATGGGTGTGTGTGGGTGTGTGTGAATGTGTGTGTGCATGCATGCGTGTGTATGTGTGTGTGTGTGTGTGTGTGTGTGTGCGTGTGAGTACAGGGGGGAGGAGGTTAATAGACTCAGCCAAGCACTCAGATATATTAAAGAAGAAACACCAGAATTTGCCGCACCTGTCATTGTGTATTTTGTAATTTATAAATAGATCTATCTATCTATCTATCTATCCATCTATCTATCTATCACATGTATAATGTAAATGCGTGCATGCACATGTGTGTAAGTGAGAGAGTGTGCATGTGTGTGTGTGTGTGTGTGTGCGCAAGCGTGCGCGTGCGTGTGTGTGTGTGTGTCCGTGCACGCTGCATGATATTACATTTTCTCAAAGCTGCACTCAACTACACAATCACCCATACATTACCAAAGACCGGATGGAGCGTGGACAAAACATCCAGGGGCAAGTAGGGCAGCCTCATTATCATAACCTTTGTCCACTAAATGAAATGGAGACATTTTGTCTCCTGCTAAAGCACCTCCACAAAGGAGGGAGGAACCCAGCGCCACTGGTCAAGTCTTGACACTGTTATTTAAATGCACACTTAACATATTCTTACAAAGCCGGGACCCATAAGAATATTGAACCACAGCGGAGGCCTGGAACTAATATAATTAAACCGCTACTTTTCAAAACGAGGAGCTACCCAGCACCATAGACATGCGCATTAGCTATAAGGGACGTGCCTAGCAATACTAACAATTATGTGCTTCTGTATGACATTTATATTACGCACATTATATAAAACAAATATTAATACAATAATGTGTAAAATGTATGATCAGATTAGACATGAACAGATAATTACTTGTAGAATATTTTATGCTGCCACAATTTTTAATATAGTTGTCACAGTATAAATGATGTCACAATTTAACAGCAGTGCCTCTCCTCACTGTTGTCACGTTTCATCGTACATACGTGAGGGAAATTCAGCAAATGGCAGAACATCAGGCCCAGAGCACGGGCCAATAAATGGCCTTCTTACATTAAACTGAAACAAAATCGAGGCAATACAAAATTTTCAGGGATGAAACCATTGCTTTTATTAGGCAAAGTTTCTCGCCCAGTTACATATTTAATAAATTCATACAAAAACTCCAAGCGGACGCAATAAATCACGAGGCAGGAGCCAAGTGGCTCATGCATCACCGCTCCCCGACCCCTGAACCACGGTATTTTGAAAAGTGAAATCTCATTATTCTCCTTAATTAAAATCAGGTAGAAACCTTGACCTTGATATGGGTTTAATCAGCAATTCAGCCTCTGGCTATTAATACAACACTGCGGTGTGTTTGCACCGGTTACAACACATTAGAATGATTTCTGTTGCCAGGAATGAACTGGAAATAAATTATATAATTATAACTGTAATTACAGGAGCCCTCGTCAGAATCGGCTTTAACAGTAACACCACATATCTTTGTTTCGCTGATGGCTTACTTCAAGGTAAACTACCATCTGAAATGGGCTGGTTCCTCTTAATTAAATGAGGCCCAAAGCAGCGATTAATGTGTGATGTTTCATGAATCCTATAATGGGCGGAAACACTGTGAGATGCCAATAAATGAATTTTTTGAACCAATCAAAATGAATAGCTTTGCACAGCAAAAGAGAATGATTGGTCCAAACCACTGAGTGCACGATAGCTCTCCTATGACTGCAATACTGGCTAATAAGTCACATTTTTAGGAAGCACTCACAGACCTCAGCATATATAATTTTACTGGTAATCTTTTAAACTGTGCAAGCTGCTTAATGGTAGGAGAGTTCGAGTTGCCTTGGGTTTAAACGCAAAGTCTCAGAGAATACCACACATGACCAAAACGTTAGAATTATGCATGTGGTCAGGGTGTTTTCTAAAAAACTGAAAAATAAGCAATTTTATCAATATGGCAGAATAATTGTCATTTTAAGAAAAAACCCAAATGAATTTATCTATGTTGTTCATTGCAAAATATTTCCAGCATTCCCCAATCGGTGTGTCGCGGCACTCTGGTGTGCTGTATGAAAAATCCTTTTTTTAAAATTTCAAATGAATTAAAAAAAAAAAAAAAACCATAATGAGCAAATCTCAAAACACAAAAGCCAAAAATAAATGTCATTAAAATGCATATCATTTAATTAAAACCCTGCAAGAGTATCGAGGCCTACTGTCGACATGTCGCATCAGCACATCGTTCACTTTTGAAATTGGTGTGCCGTGAGATTCTGTAAATTTGGAAAGTGCGCAACGGAAGGAGAAAGGCTGGGAAACGCTGATCTAAAATGTACACAAATATGTGAGATTTATTGCTAACTAATTACAGGGGCAGTACTGTCGTTATTTTGATAAGAGAACTGGACTTGTAACGAGGTGTGTGTTCTATTCCAAGCTAGGGCACTGCTGTACAACAGCAAGGCACTGACCCTGAATATCTTCATTAAAATATACAGCTGTATTCATAGATAGTATGGAAAAAATATCTCTGAGTAAGAGTGTCTGCTAAATTCCGATATGAAAGGTGTGTGTTTTTTATAGCTTAAACAAGTGAACTACATGATTTAAATTAAGGCATCTGCAGTACATGGTTAAATAAATCAGTAATACATGTAAACGTTATTTACACGATATTTTCAGTTTGGTACATTCTTTAAAAAAACTTGGGACACAAGAAAACTAAGACTAACTAATTTGTCAAATAAATATGTTAATAATATATTAATAGTCTGACTGACTGCTTTGGATTTAAAGGTAAAATTATATCTTATGTACTTTTAATGTAACATCAATGCCATGGTACAACACAGAAAATGCAAAGAACAGAAGATATAAAATTGATATACAGCAGAAATCGTTTAGAATATACAGTCTGAATGACAGGGAAGAGGAAGAGAAGAACTATAAGGATAGAGGAAAATTCAGAAAAAAAAGGTGAGGAAGAGTGTGTGTGGCTTAAATCTAACAAGTTCATTTATGTATGTGTGTGTGTGTGTGTGTGTGTGTGGGAGAGTGTGTGTGCGTGTGTGTGTGAGAGTGTGTGAGTGTGTGTGTGCGTGAGTGTGTGAGAGCGTGAGTGTGTGGGTGAGAGTGTGTGTGTGTTTTTGCGTGAGTGTGTGTGTGTGTGTGTGTGTGTGTGTGTGTTTGGGTTAATGTACACATGTCCACGTGTCAGTGTGTAGACGCGTGTGTGTATTTGCATGTGTGTTTGTGTGAATGTGCGTTTGTGTGTATGGCTGAACGCTATGTCAGTTAATGCCTGTAATGATTCATATGGGAGAATTTGGTTTCTGCTTGTTCCTCACTGAGAAACACAATACCCTGTACTGCTGTTAATGAGCCTTAGGGACGTCTACATTAATACACCATTTAACTGCCCCAACACATCTGCACTGTTATTCACACACATCATAGGCAGCCTAACCGTGAGCCATGCATCACTGCTCTTTGTGGCTAACTAAATATAGCATTCCTTTTTTTTTGTAATTGCAGTGATCACCAATGACATGGCTCGGGGGAGAGCTACCTGCTTCTATGTTCCGCCCATAAGAACTTTTGGCTCAGATCTCTCAAAGTGCCTTTAGAATTTCCTCGCGTTTGACGGCTGAGTGGCTTACTGGTAAGGCGCTGGTAATGAGCAAAGCCTGGGCCGTATACTGCTGAAATCTCAGGATTCAAAGGTTCAAGGAGGGCCTGTGCCATTGGCTGACCATGACCTTGATCCCATAGCGACAGGACACAGTCGGATTCGTCCCACCAGAGGTGAGGTGGTATTAAATTAGCCAGGGTTCCTGTAATATTGTGGCTTAAACAAATCATTTTAATTCCCATGATGCTCTAAGCCCATGATCCTCAATGTTTAAGTCTCAGTCAAGCAGGTGAACTAGAACAAGCTTCCATATAAGTCTTAATTATTACATGTTCTCTCTCCACCTCAGCCGATATGAGGCAAGCGCTCTGGCACAAAATGGCTGCCGTGCATCCCCCAGCTGGAGGCTGCACAAGTGGTGGTTGAGGTGTGTCCCTCGTTGTGAAATGTTTTAAGTGACATGAAAGGTACAAAATCAATGAAATTCATTCTTCTTCTGCTACTGCTGATTCTCTTTTCTCTTCATTACGAAAACAGAAATGCTTCAAATCCCATGCTGTTCCATTTTGCTCAGTTTGAATGAAACTTGACAGTACAGTTATTAGCGGCTTATGTAATCCATCTAATCTTTTTGCCTCTTCGGGAAAGATTTAATTTTGACAGCCCATATGCTGTATCCATGCATCCTGCTGTTTTGATCTGTTAAATAGCTACTTCATTATTATTATTATTATTATTATTATTATTATTATTATTATTATTATTAGTTTGTCATTATTATTACTATTATTGTCATCCCTCTGGCTACACTGGCACACAATCACTCTCAAGGTGTACACAAAATGATAGATCGATATGCAACTGAGAGAGAAAGACAGAGACGGACAGAAAAAGAGAGCGTGCAGGTGGGTCAGTGGTGGGGAAGAAATAGGTGATGGTAGGGAATAACTGAGGAGAGCTCACTTAATCCAATAGAACATGCCGTAATGACATCTTTGGTTGCTTAATGCAATAAACCATTTTGTATTGACATCTTTATTGTGTCTATTGATTCCCCATTATGCTGCTAACAAAGCCTGGTTGACATTTTGTCATTTGCAATCATGTTAGCACTGGGACCTGCACACAGTCCCTCTTACACCGATCTGCACACACACACACACACACACACACACACACACACACACACACTCACGAGAGCTATATTCGCATGCATCCACTAACGTACATGCCTTACTGTGTACATAAATCTGTATCAACACAAGGATAAATGCACTCATTCCCACAGAGATGCCAATGGGGAAGTAAATCACTGCAACATTTCACTAATATATTTCACTAACATTTCAGTGAAGCCTAGACCTCAAAGTGGTTAACATCGGCAATACAAATATAGTAAAATAAAGACATACCAAATGTAAATTTACAATATACAATATAACCAATTTATATATTATATTGTCATAGCCCACGCAGGATCATTCTGACGAAGTATTTTCACGAAAGGATTGCGGGTGTACGTATTATCACGCATCATCTTTTTCACGGCAGATAACACGGACCAATTTCAGCTAATTGTTACGCACAGTCGTTGACATGGAGTATCGTACAGCCGGATGCATAATTTACACTTCAATTTACACCACATTCCAGTAATCTACGGTAGATTACCACCTGCAGCTGTCTGTCAACAAGTCCCTGACCGGTACGAAATACCGCTGACATAAAATTGGCACTGTCTGTCAATAAAACCCCTGCTCGGTTTGTCTGCTGAACCTGGAAGTCATTAAAAATACACATTAACGTTTAATCGATCCGTTAATGGTGACCTCTGCGGAAGCCACCTGGGATAGCCGGCTGTGGCAAGCTTCCAGCCACAACGTTATCAAAGATACAGTACGACGGGTAACCCAGAGCTTCGGACCGAACCGCCGGGAACGTGCAACACGTTAAAGCGTCCGAGCCGTGTCACGTGCGCGGTTTTTCCTGATGTACCTCACCATTAACTACCTTGTCTGCCGTCATGCTGAGAGCACGGGGGTGACAACTAAAGCAATGCACCACCCCCCCCCCCCCCCGACCCCAAAGGAGAGCAGGACAGTCCACCATCCTTTCATATTTTTTGCTTTATTCGGACAGGTAGAAAGCACAGAGGGTAACAGGTATAGAAAAGGGAACACAAAGAGCTACGGCAGGAGTCAAACCCCCGCCCATGCGAGGTATAACGTACGGCGGAGTCCGCTGCCCCACAGACCACGCCACACATCTCGCCCAAGTGGCGCAATTCTTGGGGTTGATTGCCGATAAGTGCGGACTAAAAACCCTGTGCTGAGGCCTCAGAGGTGTACCCCCACAGCAAGCGACAGGCTTGTGGGGTGCCCCAGTCTATCCAATCTCTCCATCCTTCAATCACAGGGCATACAAACAATATTGTAGCCTCTTGTCAGCATTTTTGGTACAGCAGGAAACAAAACTGTAACTTCCTGTGGGCTGAACTATGAAATGCACTGTAATTGTGGAACCCACGTACACTGCTTAAGATGGCATTACATTAAATTTAATATATATTCAAGTAAATCCGCAACCAGCATGGTTTCTATGCCAAACTTTAAGATTGCTTTCTTCCTTTTTGTGAATTGCTTTCTTCCATTTTGTGCATCTGCAGTCTCCCCAGTGGAGATCCTTTTGGAGCTCTTTTGACACAGTGAGTCTCCTGGTCCACATGACCTCCTTCTCCAAGCTGGAGATCTCAGACACAGCTAATTACCCCTTACACTGACTGACCACGTTCCTGAAAAGGCTCATCCTCTACATTCTCCCAGTTCTCTGGACAGGTGTACCCCATGGCTCAGTCCTTGGCTCCCTAGTTGTTCTCTTTTTTATATTGCACATTCATACCTTTACAGCTGACGGATTGATAGTACTGATATCACCCATACTGATAGCCAGTTCTTGCCATTTTCACAGTTCAAACCCTAAGAAATAAACCCACTGTGCTTCATGAGAATGGCACAGCATTTCCTTGGAATCCACCAAACTGCACCACATATCCCACCCCAGACACCAGCCAAGAGACACATGACAACACCCTCAATTGTTCATCTTGGTATGACAGTGTTACTCAATGTGAAAATGCAATATGCACATGTTCTTCACTGGCTAAGCCCTGGCATTCTGCAGCATTATAGCATCTGATTACCATTAACCCCTCCCAAACAAATACAGAACTCTGACATCCCAACACCCCTCCCCCCACTGGTGCAGCAAGTCACCTCTCTCAACTGGAATCGAGCTTGGGACCTTACTGATTGTAACACCCAGAAGCAGTATGATGCTTATTTCAAAGTATTTGCACCACAATAAGCCACCAATGAACCCTCCTCTCTCCCAGTGCCACAGGACTTGCTCCCTGCAACCTCCAGGCTCGTCTTTCTGTTCACAAGTTCTGCAAGCTGAAGGAAAGGCCCACTATTGTCAGAACCCTTTTGTGCTACAGTAACCTAGCCACTGCAATTACACTACACCATCACCAGAGCCCTACCCCCATTCTGGAAACACATTCCTCACCACTACTACACCGGGGGGACTGCAATAGCAAACCAAGACTACATGTAAGAGTACCACATATGGAGCACCACATATTCCAATCAGCAATGCAGAATATATGGAAGTAGTGTGTGCACACACACAAATGAATATACAAATGCACACAATTAGTTAAAAGTAGTTGTTGAACATTGATGAGAAAACAGTTTATTGCACATGTTGTGTGCACAGATTCACAATACAGTTTCCATTTCTTCAACACCAACCTATTTACTTATTTAACAGATTTTTTTCAAAATCCTGACAAAGAATTTCCATTTTAATGTCGATGCTCACTCCCACCTTTATTCCCCAGGGTATAGCATCGAAAAGACAGTCCTTACAATTGTGTCCTCTGAGACATTTTCATATGGGAGATACAATCCGGTTCCCATACCTCACCCCTTTCTCCAACAAAACCAGGGAACATGAGAGATGAGAACAGCACTCTCTTCGCTTCTAAACTTGCCCCCCCCCCCCCCCCCCCCCCCCATCTCTCTCTCTCTCTCTCAATATTCCGTAGGAATCCAAGGTACTAGTTACTCTTCATTTAATTTAACTTTTGTTCACTTTCGTCATTGGCAGGCAAATTATGTCTCACATCTAGAGCAATGGGGCCCGCGTTCAGTGAAAAAGAAAGGTTTAAAGGTGGACTGTGAATCTTCTTTTTTCAATTCAAAGTGTTGGAAAATAAAAAATATCATCTCAACCTGATTGACAAACAGTTTATGCTGTCAAATTCGTCTTCTTTGAAATCCGCTTCAGTGGGCTGCTTTCGGTCGCTCTCCTCGAATCAACCGGCAAAACTACTGTCGACGGGATGGAGGGAGTTGGTCACTATCTCTGATGGCAGAAAGTCTGCCCGTTTGTATTGCACCCCATTCCAGTCGCATATGAACTATCCAAATCAGACCATAATCCCATATTTAGTCGGCAGAAAAAAAATGAATTAACGAATATTACACATTTGTAAGCTACTTTAAAACCGCAGGCACGGGCCACGAGAGAAGCTATTTTAAAGAAAGATAAAAGGCGCATCGCGTTCCCCTCTTCCTCCCTGCATCCTTTCCTCTCCTTCGTCCTCTGCCAGTTTCTCTCCCCCTCTCTCCCTCCATCCGACAGTCCTGGAATCGATCTCTACAAGATCGATAAATTGCCATGAATATTCCCTGCCGGCGGTGAGACTAGCGCGGGAGAGACGGAGGCAGAGGCAGAGGCTAAGGGAGAGGAAGAGAGGAGACAGATGGAGACGGAGATGGGAGAAAAGGAATATAAAGAGACAGAGTATGTATTTGGGCTCTAAAGAGACGAAAATACACTCTAAAACGGAACCTCGTATTGTTTTAAAAAACGACACAATCGCTGTGTTCTTTTTCGCTTTGTGGCAGGTTGTCATTCGTATAGCCTAATAGTTTCAAGACGTGGAAGAGAGAATGCAACATCATAAATAGGAAAACGCGTAAAAGATTTCCTTCCATTGTGGATTTTAGCGAGCCACGTTGTAGGCTACAGGATTACAGGGGCGGGTAGGCTCCCTTTACTTTCAATGAAATTATCAGAAAACACAGGTATGGCGACAGAGTTACAGAAATAGCAGTAAAAGTAAAAATTTCTTACCGGAGTTGGATCGCAGAGCCAGCGGGGATTTGAGACACCAGGCGTTGAGGTCGGGAGCAGTTCTCTGAAAGACGAACGGCACCGGCAAGGGAACAAACATGATCCTTCGTCTTCTTAATTTAAATAGTTAAGCTACAGTTGTAACGGCACTAATCTTGGTCTTTTCTTCTCTTTATCTTCGCTTGTTTTCCAGGTAGACACTTACAAAAATGTATTTGGTACTTTAAACGTCAGCTGAAATATCCAATAAATGTGCGTATATTAAATTCAATTTAACATTATTTTGGTGTCGTCTTGTGTAATTAGCTATGTATAGATACAGACTGTCTTTCCAATGATTGCGTGGTTGTGTTTTAATAAAAGAAGAACAGTTGTCAGCTCAAACTAACACAACAGACGGATAGGACTGGTTTTTTGTTTGTTTGTTTGTTTGTTTGTTTTTTCTTTTGCGGCTACACTATACGATTATACATTTATTAGTCTTTTTGTCTCTATTATTATTATTATTATTATTATTATTATTATTATTATTATGGCCTAATAGTGCTCGTTTTTCCTATCTGGCGTTTCTGTCGTCGTTTCTCATGGGTTGCTGTAGCTGTAACAGTCCAGAGAAGACCCGTTCGATATGTTTTCATACATATTCTCATTTTCTTTCGTGTTCATTCTTTCCTCTGACTCTCTGTATTCCCTGCAGAGATGAATATGAGAACATTCGGCTTAACAGTCGATGGCCTCGTGTCCTTCTTTTGGATTTGCTTTGGTTTTAGCTTGTAAATACAACTATTAGGATTAATTATTTCGACACAACAGAGATTTCTTAGTTCTGGCATCCGTAAGCTATAAAGAACAGTAGCTGAGGTGTTCGTGTTTGCGTTTGTTTTTGGTTTTTTTCTTTTTCTTTGTTTTTGGTTGATTTATTTGGTTTCTAGCTTTCAATATCTCACCACATCCACACGTAGCCTACGTGTAAAGCGCAAGTCTTTTGAAAATCAATTAAATAATTACAGTAATTTAAATAAATAAATAATAAGTAAGACTACACGTGCTCGGTTGGCCTTCGCTCTACCTCCTCCTCTCTCTCTGTCTCTCTCTCTTTCTGTCACAGGGTAGGCTAGTAATTAAAACGCAATCAATCGATAAATAAATAAATAAAACCAGCGTACACAAAAATGAAAACAAAACAGAAAAAAGCCCTGAACCTGCTACGTTGTATCGTTTTTAGTATCACTTGCCTATCTGTCCGTCCATCCGCCTGTGTGTCTGTCTGTTTGTTCCCGTTATTTGGGAACCTCAATAGCTCATTCGACTCGACTCCCTCCCGTATTAAATCGCTCTGGCACTATGTTGCCCGCAACATTGAAGCAGGAGAGGACCCGCTACTACTCACACGCTCGCCCCCCGCCCCCACCCCCATCCGCCTCTCTCTCTCTCTCTCTCTCTCTCTCTCTCCGTTCTAATCGTACGAAAGACCTCTCTATTGATTACATGATTTTCTTCTATTTAATGACGAGAGTATTCACAGTAATAGGCCTTTAACCAGGACTACATAATGGTAATGTGTTCGATGTATTTGCATATAATTTCAAATACGGTGCAAGCATATATTTCTACTTGTGGTTAAATATTTATCCAATATCTATATTAGGCCTAGAATGAAAAATTACCCATTGCAATTACTCATATTACCACATATGATATGTGCTCGTAGGATGATTCATTAATCTTACAGAATTTGAGCTTTAGATGAATGTGTTGTAGGCCTTTAAATGGCAGGAGGTATCATTAATCCATTCAGTGTAGTTGGTTATATGCATTCCAGGGTACAGCGCGAGCTGGCCTACTCTCAAGTCCCTCAGTATTTCCTCCTTCTTCCACCGATACGTTACATGCTGTCAATTATAAAGCCACAATCTGCGCTGAGCTCTTACACACAAGATTATTGCCAGTATAGATTTTTTAAATAGAAAAATCTATACGCTAAGCATCGCAGTGAATACGGGAAAAATCGAAATCGCCGCGCTAGATTTCTCTCTCCCAATGCACCTCTCTTGGCACTGTGGTTTAAGTTACTGATCAACTGTAAACTGTAAACGTACGCATAGCAGGAAAACGGATACATGCAGCAATAAGAATGTCAATAAAATATATGGAAGAAAATACTGTCGGCAAATTTACAAGGCTGCTTTATTATTATTATTATTATTAGTAGTATTAGTATTAGTGTTAGTATTAGTATTAGTATTAGTATTATTATTATTATTGTTATTTTTATTTATATTATTTCACCAAGGACTCGGCTATAGGAAATAATAATCAATATAAATTATTATAGTCATCGTAGTGTTACGTAAGATCAACGAGTTATATTAGCCTTTATACTTCCCCTAAAATACACAACAATTGTAGCACGAGGTTTATTGTTGCTTTTCCTCTTTCGACCATTTGACAGATGACATCTGCAAGTCGAACGAGGAAGAAAAAAGAAGCGACTAGTTGTCCTTCACGAACCCCCCTCGCCGGGAGAGGGTGCTCAGCACCCCCCGATATTCCTTCCAGACAAAAGCAATTATTTCTTGTAGAATATAGTGTGGTTGTGTGCGTCTGTGGGAGAGGGGGATAGAGGGAGGGTGTGTGAGATTGAAGGAGAGGAAAATGAAATAGTGTTGGAAGGCAGGGTGGATTTCGCGCCTCACCACTACCTTTTCTTCTTAGGACATTTTATATCATACAGGTTTCACGCACCGATAGTACACAGGTGGAAACCATGTGTACTATTTTATCCATCGATATAAAAAAGTAAAACTGCTCATATACAGACAGAATTAAATATGCGCAAAATATAAATTTGATAGGCCTATTTGTGTGCCAATTATAGATAGGCACACAATTTATGTAATCCTACATTAAGAAAATTACACTGTCAGATAAGGAAATACGGCCAATAGGCCTAGTCGAGCCTATAGGCCTACACAAAAGCCTACAATACGCGACTACACGCAACCCAGTCCTGTTGACATATCCACATGAGCAACACTTCCACGTGCCCATCTCTGGACACTTCCAGTCTTGCTAGCACGTGTCGTCCCAAGTTCTCACAGATCCGACAAAAAGACAGTTCACTGGCTTTGGGTAGGGACGTACTAAAGTATTTCTCGGTGTTATTAACCAGAATTTACAAGAGGATACGGTAGATCGCTTGTTCCTTTTTAAATAATGTAGGGGAAACTGCGACCTTCTCTAAAATGTAGTTTTATTACAGTTCTGTTCCTACAACCGTGATCCCAGCTCTCTGCATTTGCTATTTGTGAAATAGAAACACGCATTTGACCATAAGAACAACAAGGAGCGCAGAAGATATTAATATGCAAACACTGTAAATGATCGGTAGCCTATATTAAGATATATTATTAGAGAAAATAGTTATTATAATAATGCAGTGTTTCTGTTGTTTTATGAAAGCACTGTACAGTACATACCATAATATATTAATACATACATTGTATTATTAATATATTATTACTGTATTATAAATGACCATACTGAAAACAGCCATGGTGCCTAGAGTTTGCACAGTTGTTCTCAGATACTTAAATGTCTGTGCTTCAGTGTGTGTGTGTGTGTGTATGTGAATGTGTGTGCGTGTGTGTACATATGCGTCCCTATGGTTATTGTTAAACAGCAATGTCATCTTGACAAACGAGCTGGTTGAATTAAATTCTCTCTCATCAATAACACAGTGCCCCAATCAATACCAGCTAACAATTATATTACTGCCTCCCTCACTGCTGTAACAAGCACCTATTACTGAGGAGAACTCTCCCACTGATTCACAAACTCACTCATTGCATGCGTTTGCACTTACACACATATGCCCTCTCTCTCTGTATCTCCCCCGCCTCTCTCTCTCTCTCTCTCTCTCTCTCTCTCCCTCCCCCTCTCTCTCTCACACACACACACACTGATGCAGCCTGCCTTCTCTTTTGTACGCACACACAAGCAGATTGAAAACTACGATATGCACAGGAACATACATTAGAGAAGCTGTGCATGAGTGTGTGGGCGGCACGGTGGTGCGGTGGGCAGCACGGCTGCCACACAGCAAGGTACGAATCCTGGCCAGGGTCTTGTGTGTGGAGTTGGCCTGTTCCCCCTGCGTCCGTGTGGGTTTCCTCTGGGTCAGGTTCTGCGCAGGTTAGGGAGAATTGGAGAGTCTAAATTGTCCTTGGGGTATGAAGGTGTGAGTGAATGGTGTGTGTGCCTTGCAATGGACTGGTGAACTGTCCCGGATGTATTCCTGCCTCTCGCCCAATGCATGCTGGGATGGGTTCCAGCACCCCATCCCAGGACCCTGACCAGGAATGAGCGGGTTAGGTACTGCATAGATGGATGTATGTGTGAACTCAACAATTAGGTTGAGATGCTTGTATTTTTAAACAGCCAAAGGCACAGAGCAAAATTGTATGCAGTACTGGAGCAGTTTGTGTTTGTGTGTGTGTGTGTGTGTGTGTGTGTGTGTGTGTGTGAGTGAGAGAGAGAGAGAGAGACGGGAGAAGACAGACAGCCAGATGAACATGGAGACCACTAAATCTTTTCATTGACTTTTTCACTTTCTATCATTCTCCAATTCCTCTGTTTCTTCAATTCTGTACCTGCAGCCTCTCCATCCAACACCCTTATCCTTTCCCCACTCCACTTAAAAAAACAACTTTTTATTAACTTGACCTCTCTCTCTCTTTCTCTCCCCCCCCCCCCCCCCCCCCTCTCTCTCTCTCGCTCTCTCTCCTCTCCCTCTCTCTCTTTCTCTCTGCCACTGGTCTAAATAATCAATACTGATATACTGGTAATATCCAGTCCTGCCCCTCTGTGACACCTCTCACAGGTACTCTTTATGGTAGCAGAGGGAGCCAATAGCAACGGTATTTATTATAGATATTTATCTGTGTTGTCACCGAAAGGTCATCTCCCACCTTGCACTATCTGTAATCTACTTTGGGCACACCAGACTTTTGCATGTGAAGGTCCCCTAAAGTTTTTTGCAGCAGCTGAATTGCAATAACAAAACCAACCCCATATTATTGTCATTAATTCAATGTATTCAGTTGACTTCAAGGCACAGTGCAAAGACGTGAGATTCTGAAAAAATCTATTTTAAATTATGAAAGTTTGAGGACGGAGCATAATTTCACTGCATCCAGTCCAAATAGAACTGTTCACTGGTTAAATGTTCAGGTCCAACATTCCGGTCAGACATGTAAGGCCTTAACCACTAATCTACTGTTTCACGTGAAATTTTTTTGTTTAGCAGACACCGGAATCCTGGGTAATTTACAAGGCTGGTATTTTTTATTTAATCCAAACCTAAAAAAGCACAGCCAGGTACTTGCATACATACTTTCGGGTCAAATTTCACAGGGGGTATTGTATTACTGCCCTAGCTGGGAATTTTACCTGCAAGCATGAAGCAAAAAACCTAGCTTCTTAGCCACATCAAGAAGGATGACCAGGCTGTGCTATGTGTCCCAAAAACAAACCAGTGGTCCGTCTGCAAATCTGAAGATTTGTACTGTCTGCAATAATAGCCAGTGTTGATCAGAGCTCAGGTAATGCAGCTTTTTCCGAAGCTACAGTCATTAGGTTTCAACACGTGGGCGAATGGCTCCAAAGAGCTCAGACAGTTTCAGGCTGTATAGACTGAGGCAGCACGCACACAGAAGCACACATTTGCATGTCTGGACTCTTCTTCTGGGTTCCCTCCATGTTGACCGCAGAGCAGGGAAGCAGAGCCATGTATGGTCGCCTTCCTTTCCCCAGCGACAGTGTAAACACTAGCCAGTGCTCTGGGGAGTCCCCCGTCCCCCCCCTTCCTGGAATTTCGCCTTTGTGTATGATTTTGCCATTTGTAATTGGACACTGTGTTTGCGCACACACGTCGACTACACAAAAGCGCATTCAGACACGTACGCACCCCAACGCAGACGCTCAAAGCGAGCTGCAGAAACACGCACCAAACAGCTCCGACGTTAACTAGGACAGACCCTGCGCTGAGGCGGAGGTCTACACTGTTTTCTCAGCATTAACACTGCAGTGTGCAGTGTTCATCAGTTGTAAGGCTGACCTGTGTCAACCTACTGTATTCTACTATTCACCCTTTCGCTGTATTTACCTAACCCCTCTCTCTTCCTCTGTGGTGTGTATTAACCGCATTGCATTGTCTCTATCAGTACAGTGTTAATGTACAGTATTCACCAGTCAGAGTATTTGCCTAAATCCTTTCCTTTCCTTGCTCTCTCTCTCTCTTTCCCTCTTTCCCAGTGTGTCTATACAGCGAGACTGTGTGTGGGGAGATTTAAAGCCGGGATCAATAAGAAATTTAAAAATCAATGAACTTAGCGCCAGGAAATCAATAGGGTCTAATCGGGATGCCAATCGCACAAGTCAAAACAATTAAGAGGGAAGAAAAATGTTTAACAACCTCCTCGCTCTGCTTACATAGGGGGGGTGAGGGAGAAAGAGAGAGAGAGGGAGAGGGAGAGAGAAAGAGAGAGAGAACAGAGGAAATATGAAAGCGCTACAGGAGAGGGAAATGATCGGTGCGGTAGGCTACACAGAGACAGATGGAGAGCAGAGGGAGAAGGGACTGTCTGAATCTGGGGGACAGGCATTGAGATTGGAAGGGGAAATATGGAGTGAAGAAGAGGTGGATGGATGAAAGAGAGAAGTAGGGGAATATTGGAGGTTCAGTCGACAGTTTTTTTCCTCTTTGTTTTAGAGTGCACCAGATGTCCTGCAGTGTGTCAGTTAATTAGTCTGTGCTGGTGTGCCTGTTAGTCAGTGTATTAGCCGGCCATTCTGTGTCAGTCAACCTGCATTTTCCTTTGCGGGTCTGTCTGTCTATCAGTCAGTCGAGACGGTTTTCGTACTCGTGCAGTGGGCCATCCAATCAGATGACGAGTTTTCTGCTGAAAACATCCAATGGAAAGACACTCACTGAGTGAGAAGAAACTGGTGAGGGGGTTAATTTGGGGTCGATCGATATCTGCCCCCCCGCTTCTGGAGCTAAAATCAATGGCAAAGGCAATAGATCCCCAGTAGTGTGTGGATTAGTGAACTGACAACTAATCAGACAGTCACTGAAACTGACACTGCACCTATTAACCTATTGATATGAGAAATGCAGGCACGCACACACACACACACACTCATACACATACACACACACACACTCACACACTCATACACACACACACACTCACACACTCATACACATACACAAACACACGCACACACTCATACACATACACACACACACACACACAGTCATACACACACAAGCACACACACACACGCACGCACACTCACACACTCATACACACACGCACACACTCACACACACACACACACACACACTCATACACAAACACGTATACACACACACTCACACACTCATACACAACCACACACACACACACTCACACACTCATACACACGCACACACACACACACACTCACGCACACACACACACACACACACACGTACACACACATGCACTCACTGCACAGGGTCTATAAATACATAATCCAAACTTTGATTTGTACCACCACAACAGTTATGAGGTGTTTTTATGGTTAATGTTTTAAAAATACTACAAATAATTTTGACTTTACATAAGAATGAGCATTTGTGTAAATGACACTGCTTTGGATTCGATGCAGAGGCTCTGAATTTTTGAGCGATGAATTCTTCTGATTTGGTGCTGGAGTGAATTTTATGAGAACATTTGTACTTAATCCATTTGCTTTAACTTCAAGGCTGACTGCTTGTCTCAATGTAACTAACAGATAATGGATGCTGGAACTATACACAGACTCAGGAGAGGAGTTTCAAGGAGGGTAAATCCATCCCATAACCTAAAGCAGCTAGAGCATTTTTTCCACCATCCTTCCATATTCTGCTGACAGCTGGAGGGGAGAGGAGAGCTGCTCCACTTGTCCTCCCCATGTCCTCTCCTCTCTCTCCTCCCCATCTGCACCCCTCTCCTCTCCTCCCCATGTCCTCTCCTCTCTCTCCTCCCCATCTGCTCCCCTCTCCTCTCCTCCCTATGTCCTCTCCTCACCTCTCCTCTCCATCTCCTCTCTGCTAATTTATTCTCCTCTCCTCCTCTCCTCCTCTCCTCTCCATCTCCTCATCTCCTCTTCTCTACTTTCTTATCCTCTCCTCTGTCTCCTCTCTCTTCTCCTCCTCACCTCTTCTGTCCTCTCCTCTCTCTCCTCTCCTCTCTTTTCTTATCCTGTCCTCTCTCTCCTCCTCACCTCTCCTCTCCTATCTCTCCTCTCCTCTCCTCTCCTCTCCACTCCTCTCCTCTCCTCTCCCCTCCTCTCCTCTCCTCTCCTCCCTTCTGCTGTCTGCTCTGTAACATTCTCAGCAGGGTTAGGAGCCCTGGATTTAATGGCCAGGTGCAACCACTTCCTCGGACTGCTAGCCAAAGATATTCCAAACAGTTCCTGCACCAGACCTCTCCTTCTTTGGTAAATCATCCTGTTTCCTTCTCGAAATCCCTTTCTACTGAATTCCTCATACATTGTGTGCACAGTGACACGGGTAAACATACTGTAAACCGAACAGTGCTGTGCTGTTTTACAGGGCTGTACACATCTGAATTATTTCACATTTTGTATATGCTCTGAGACATATTTCATCCCTGAGATCAAATAACTTATTTTGATATATTCTACATCATTCTGTGAAATATAGGTAGTGGATAGGTGATTCAATTTCATGCATGATCAACAGAAATATTTTAAACCTGATCTATTACGACATAAAAGGTACTTTGAGCATTTCTGAAATCCCAGGGATCCCACAGTTTTCAAACCCATTGTTTCATTCTCTTGTAGTGTGGTAATGTTTGTGGAATATTTTGCAGACATGTGGATAGAATTACATGCATTTACAGAGGAGGAGCAGTGGCAAGAAATTATTTTGTTTCTGATCTGGAGGCTGAAAATAACAAATATGAAATAACAAATATCACATATATATACCTCTTTTGTTAAGGTTGATAAAATTATTTTCCAGGGTACGGTTTTCATGGTCATTGTTGCATGAGTGAACCTAGCCAACTCCTGCCGAGTATGGGAAAAATGAACAGAACGGCAGTACGGCATATGATCTGACAGACAACCATCACCATCTAAACAGAAGTGCTTGACCAATCCCACAAGAATAGCCCGTCTTCTCACTGCTCCTAGCACAAAATGGAGGTATTGTATTAAATTATACAATGATAGTTGCACGGGGAGTGAGATGTAAGGACATAGACAGGTGTGCGTGTGTGTGTATGTGTGTGGTGGAGGGGGGTGAACAGGGGTGAGGCAGAAACTAGAAGACAAAAAGGGATCAGTGGAGAGAGTAGAGAGGGATCATGGAAGTAGAGAGAGTGATGGTGTGTATGTGTGTGTGTGTGAGCGAGAGAGAGAAAGAGAAAAAGAGAAAAAGAAAGAAGGATGGAGTGAACAAACCCTGGGCAAGATGGAAGGAGTGTTTGAGAGTGATAAGAGGAGAGGCAGAGAAAGAGGAGTGAGGAGTGGGGGTTAGAATTATGTGGACAAAGGGGGGAGGGATGGGGAGGGAGAGATATTTGGGATTAAAGAACATATGCAGGGAGCAGAGAGGGATTAGGGAATAAGGGTGTGAGGAGAAGACAGAGATGCTTTTGTTGGGGGGGGGGGAGTGTTAAAAAAAAATCCAAGTTTCCCCTTGATCCTTTCTTCCACCTTTCAACATGAAAAAAAACAGATATTAAACTGGACTTAGCCAGACAACTGCTCCCTTCTGCCACACATTGGTAGTGGTAAGAAGCTGCATATTAACGCCAAAGTTGTAATGCCCTGGTTCTGACAAGCACCTGAATGCCATTTCCAAACCATTGAATGGGAGGTGCTAATCTGGTGGCTTCTGGGGGTGGGGAGGGGTCATAGGTCAGGGTCAGCAACGGGGGGAGGGACAGATCGAAAGAGATCAGAGGAGACTGGGGAGAAAGAGAGAGTGTGGGATGGTACCATGGAAAAAAAGAAAAAAGACTGGTTGATACTTAGAGTAGGGAAAAACCAGACGCCTACCTGTCTCTCTTCTTACTCTCTTTTCACTCACTCTTTTTCTCTTTTTCCATCTTTCCCCCTCGCCTTTTCTCCCTTGCTTTCTCCAGCTCACCCCTCCCCCCCCCCACGGCAGTTTGACCACAAAGGTCAACCAGTCCAATGGGGTCATCTGTCTGGGATGAATTTGAACTCAAAGCCCCTCCGCTTGATCACCCACTAAATCCATGGATCGCAAAGCCCATGCAGAGAGAATGTCCTGCGTGTGTGTGTGTGTGTGTGTGTGCGCAGAAGTGTGTGTGAGAGAGCATCTGTGTGCTTCATTGTACTGATTGTTAATCCATTTCATTCATTTGTCACATGGGACCCTGTCATTTATCTGTGTACCTGTGTGTTTAACCATTTTGAATTTATGGCTAGTTAAAAGAGAAGACGATAATTTGAATGGAGGGATCAATCCAACTAGTTATGGAACTCCTGCTTTGTCAAACTCCTTATTGAGGAGAAAGACTACTAATCAATATCCAACATCAATGTCAGCAATAACAGTTTCATTAGTGACATTAATAGCCTACAACACAAGAGCAAAATCATTCACAAGCTGTTCAATTGATGGAGAGCTCAGGACAGTATGTTTGCAATTGCAGTATGTCCTTATTGAATACACATTCTATCCACCTACATGTACGATTTCCATTATGAGCAGACAGACTAGGTTCGACCTTGACCTCTACATCCGGAGAAAGGACAGACAATCGACCTATATTGCGCAATCTCTCTTTCTCTGAGTCACTTTTTAAGAAAACAGCAACAATATTCTACATGTTACCACACATAAGCTGTTATTCATTTTCTCAGGTGTCCTGTGGTTTTGCTTTTTGCTTTGTGTGGTACTTTAGCCTTTATAAGTTAATCCACCTCTATATAAGTACGATAAGCTTTGCAATGACATAATATAACAATCTGGTAATATGTGAAGATAAAATACGAGTATGTAACTAGCAGATTCTACCTTAGCAGAGTAATCTTTTTATGAAAAGCAAGGACAGTCTCCCAAGAAAATGAAATTGCGACGTAGTGCAGCACGTTCACAAGCAAGGGGCTATAACAAGAAGTAGCCAATCAGCCTAACGCTACTCTAATTGCAGCACTGACCACCCGTACTCGTGACAGAGAATCGTTTTAATGACTGTTCTGCAGCGCGCCGTAGGTGGACGCAAGGCATTTCCTGAAATTAGTGAACCGATACTTGGAAAAAAAAAGAAATCTGCCATGGATAGTTTCGATAAACATGATGAATCATTTTATGCCTTGTATGGCTTGCATATTAGTCGACCCTCTTTTAAGCATAACACATTTTCCAAAATAAAGCAAAAATAAGTTTTGAATCTCAAAATATATAAATTTGTTTCTGACACAACAGCAGCGATAAAAATAATTTTAAAAAAGAAATGAGACTGTAAAAATTAAAAGCGATATAGCACAATATTTTCGGGCGCTTGAACCACACCTGGTCAAACAGAACATAAAACAGCATATGTCCCATGCTTATTATCAAGGCATCGTCTGGACATTATCAGGGCCTGAATGACGTTCGGTATCGTTTACGTACATTCTCAAATATGGTAAAGGGGCGCGTAGGGCTAATAATAATAATAATAATAATGATAATAATAATAATAATAATAATATGATTTTTCTTTTCATAACTTTGTCATGTATTCTTGTTGCGTCGTAGTGCTTTCAAGGAAATATATATTCGGGTTTTATGTACTAAATGGGTGATAAAATGTAATTTGGCTTTTACTGAACTTAAAACAACAGCGGCTGAGTGAAATGTGCGCTGTAATAAAAATAATCACATTGAGCCTATAGCCCATTGAAAGATACAAGTTCTAAATTCTGAAAGCATTATTTAAATCGTCAAATGTTTTCTGCAAATATTATCTATGCACACATTTTATATCACTCATGCTTAGTTCTTTCATTATGTATTTATTTCTTTTTTATTCATTTAATTTTTTTGTAATGTCCAGTGGTTTCAAGTCTGCAAGAGGGTGAGGTGGGGCAATCTGACATTTCACAAAGAATAAAATAAAAACGCTGTTAGAGGAGACGGGGCATTTGTTCCATCACCTTTAATATCAAGCTGTAATCTTCCTAAACATTTTCCCTTAAATAAGATCATCGTGCGCGCATACATTTGTTATTTTATCAGGAATCAAGTGTAGCCTACAACCTTTCACACATACACTGACTAGTTGATGAGCACTAATGAGTAAAGATCCACATTTTTCTTCATATGTGACTACACCTACAAAATGGAGTCACTTTTCATATTACACTTGTTGCGAGAAAAGTTGCAATTACGCTAACCGATCATTTTTAAATCTTGGATCTAAGCAAACGACACGTGATTTCAGTTTAAAAAATCTTTTATAAAACAAATAAATTCTTCTTTCTTAAAAATATGAACTAAATAATTCGTCAGCAGTACCACACTTGACTCATCCCGTCTTCATCTTTCCCCAAATGCGCATGAATCGCCATGCTGATGCAGAACACACTTCACTTGTGCATTGCAAAAACTCGGATGTAATGCATATATATGTAAATTATAATGACAGAAAGACGATTATTATTTCCACACGGAATAAGAATGGGAAAACCAGTATTCCATTAAATCAATTTTGAAATAATTTCACTATGCAAAGATACATTTGTATCAATAATTGGCCTAAGTAAGAAAATTTAGCCTTACATTTGAAAGTCTAAATATATTTAGGTTCCTTACCTGTATGGTCTCTTCCCCATAATAATAATAATAATAATAATAATAATAATAATAGGTTACCGCATAAAATGAGCTAGAATTTGGCGCTCAATATATTGGAAAAACAATTTGATTAAGATTTAAAGGATGGTACTAGCTGTATACTAAGCCGGATTAAACATTTTTTCGGTAGATGTAACATCTTTAAATGTATACTGCGAGAAAAAGAAATATAAGTAAAAGCTAAAATTACTACTAATAACCATCATCATCACGTGAAAGTACATACATACCAACATACATACATGCATAAATCATGCTTACGTACATACATACATATATGCATATATGCATACATACTATTATTATGATTATTATTATTATTATTATTATTATTCGCCATAAATCTCTGATTGTGATACCTCTATACTATGATGTATATAATTTCAGTTTAGCCGACCTAAAAATGTATATGCTTAAAGAAGCCTAATGAAAAGTAATTTGATCATTTTACCATTAGACACATTACAGCCAAGGAAATGTGTATAAATATTTGTCGAGCTCAGCTTATGAAATTAGTGACAATATTTTTATCAAAGAAACAGATTATCACGACGACAGTTTTCACTATAAACATGACGACAACCCGGGATCCCCGAAAAAGAGAAAAACTTTAAGGTGGTCATAGGGCCAATTTCTGACCAATTTTTATTTTGTTTTATTTTGTATGTGACAGAACTGAGCCTGAGACACTGACTAAATTCTGGAAAATTTGATCAAGCCTTTGGTCCTCGATAAAAAATGAATAAAATAAGCAAAGAAAAGCTGCATGTTACGCAATTGCGGACTAGGTGAATTCAATTTATTCATAAAATAAATTATTCTGTAAATAGAATACACGAATATGGATATAGCCTAATCAATATTTTCTACATAAATTACGTGCCGGTCACGGAGTGGCATGGCTCAAGATGTGGAAGCAACACATCTGGCCTAATAAACTTCCCTTGTATGACTGACGTACTTAACACAAAGAACCGTAATTAAACGTTCATGTTGATAGACCACAACGTCATTTATTAATTTTGATTCGAAACAGATTAAGATTTTTACATTCATTTTTAGATGACAGCATTAATTAAAGAAATCATACCTATTGCATACACGTGAACACGCACACACATAGCCTACACACACACACACCACGATCGGAATCGAAACCAGGTTATTGCAGAAAAATCGACTGTCCTTTGCCCATACTTTAGTGCGATAGAACACTGATGTCGGTTATAGCCTATAACATCCTATAATATATTTTCCAAGCATACAAATTAAAACTATGTCAATCTGTAGCCTAAATCTTCACTATGCAGAACTAAATGGCAGGCTACGTGCAAATTAGCCTACATGATAGGTTACCATGTAAGGCACATATACATTCCTCGTCAAGTATAAACAAGCTCGAATAATGAACGCGACTTTTAGCCTATTGCTTTCTTTCGCGGCTCAGTGCTCCCGCACTGTTCCAGCGTGTGGCAAAGTAAAAATGTAGAGGCCTGAGTGTGGACCCGCAGATATCTCCCCGCGTCCGCTCTCTTCCTCTGTCCGCTTTAACAGGACAACCGGTCTTTTAAACCTTCTCCCTCCTTTTAATTGATTTTCTCATAATTAACTCAGCCTGTCTATCGATTTCCCTTCGGCGGCGTATCAGCCTTGAATGCATCTAACATCCGTTCCGCCCGCGTAAAGCCGTATTATTACAGGATTAACTGCGGTTGTTCGGGCTGCTGCCAAACAAATATTGACCACATTGGACAATCACAGCGCTATACTTCATAAATGTTTCCACCTACTAAGACACGTAAGGTAGGCCTCAACAAACCGCAACAAGCCGTATTTGTTCGACAGTATTGTAGTACTTGACAGCATTTTCTGTGATCATAAAACTTGTATCCAAAAATGCACCCTGTGCTGTATTTGTCAGCTTAATGTTAAGAAGACGATTTTACATTTATTTGTGAAGAAATGGCTATTTTCAACGTGTTCTTTCTAAGACCATATGAACAATGACCAAGATTATGAGCCCAAATATATAATAATAAATAAAAACAAAATTTTCGTCATTTAGTCACAGGTAACGTTATCGCCTACGTGCGCTTTCAATTTCGTAAGAAATGTTTGTTAACAGAAATAATGATGTCGAAATATTTCAGTGGATAACACAGGCAGGCAGTTCAGCTGTCGACATGTGTGTCCAGCACGATAGTGAAGACATGCTGACTTCATATGACCATCCATATCAAATGGGTTGAATTATACACGGAAGGGGAGCAGTAAAGAAGTTTGGATACATCCAGGAGACGTGTGCAATTTAGTAACGCTTGCACTTTTTAAATCTTCCAATGCTCTTAAATCCCCTTACCCATCACCTTGGCCCTCCATCTCTCCGTATCCATGTGCCTCGGTTGTTTCCATGACGACGTGTAGACCGAACAGTCGCTAAAAAGCGCGTGCACATGAAAGGATAAAGGGCAGTCTGCTGCAGAAGCATTATCAATTTCATACTGGCTCAAGACCCAATAACTTATAGCGGCTATATAAGCATCGGCGGCTGGACCTTCCTCACAAAAGTAAAATGTTCCACCCTTACAGTATTTAACTTCTTCCACTATTAGTATCTTGCCATTCATAAGGGGCAATCCTAAATAGCCTAAAGGGACGCTACTTTTATCGTAGGTCAAAATTTTAAACATATCAATGCAAAATAATCAAACTAGCGCACATTTAATAAAGGAGTAGCTATCAATACAATAGTGTGAAAAGAGGGTCGTGTGCGCGTGACATCCTATTTACCACGTTTATAGCATGACCCCTAGTTTGCCCTACAAGCTGGTATGACAGCAATCCAAAAGAGAACTGAGGCGATATAATTAAAATTATTTTTTACACGTGGCGTATGTTTACACATCCTAGTGGGAATGTATTGTAGATCCGGGATACTCAAACCGGGCCCTCAAGGCCAGTAGTACTGCTGGTTTTCTTACCGGATGTTAATTGATCGATTCATGCCACTGATTTAACTCATCTGGTGCCCCAGGTTTAAATCAGTTCTGATTAGAGAGGAAGAATGAAAACCCAGCAGTATGATCGACAATGAGGGGCAGATTTAGGTTTCCCTGTTTAAGATATTGGTTGCGAGGAGTGTATTAGTGGAACGTAATTTGACTACCCAAATGGAGCTAAATTATAGTAATAGAAAAAAAGGGTATGTTTATTAGTCTACTTTAAATTTTGGGGGGAGTGTACTCTGGAGCTTTGTGTTAAAATTTCAGGTGCATGTTATTGCAAAGTTTTATTTATGGAGAATAGGCTATTTTTCTTGCACTAGTTTGTGTGGAAATGAAATCATGTGTATTACGGTGCTAGTTCACATCATTGAAACATGCCTCATTTGGGCTGGTTTCACTTCAGTTTCTTGATTTGTTCATTGGCTTTTCTCTCTTGTTTTACATTTGGGATCAGTATTTTCATGTTTTGGATCAGAATATTTTCAGTCATGCATCACATTTCAGAATTAAATTAAAGCAACATGTTGGTTACAATTTTTTACAGATAATTTTCGGTAAAGAGGAAAAGGTACACTTTTTAATATTATGCATCATATTGACCTTGGCTCTTGTTTTTACAACGAAGAGTTGCAGCCTGGTTCAATGAACATCACTTCTGCCATCTAAAGGTAAAAAACGGAATTGCATCGCAAGGATATTTTCCGTAGCTTCTTTCTCGATTTAAAATGTAACAGGTTGTATATTTAACTGCGTTTCTCTCCGTTTGGTAATGATTACATTTAAAAAGAAAAATAGTAAAACTTGCACACTGGTGTATAAAATGGAAAAAATCGGGAGAGGAAGCTTCAGCATAAGTTTTATTTATTGTGATGTCCATAATTCATAAAAAACCAAACAACAAACGTCATAGACCTTCATTAGCGTCTTTTTCCATAGTATACACCCGTGTGCTGGTTTTTCACATTTTCCCACTTGTTTTATCACATTTGGCCGACACACCTGATTTTATGTTCCAGATTTAAATGGGCAAAGACAAAGGCACAAACATTCTTTGCAGTATTTCATCATATTTGGGAAAATATGAATGTTAAATTCATTAAATTCAAAATGAATAGATAAATATTGGTGTACTAACAGGATACACTTGCACAAAGTTCCATACAAGAACTAATCTTTTCAAAACTTGAGTCAATATTCAGCAAAGCATATTGTGAAGCATATTGTGGTATTTTTTTATCATAGCCTACTGGAAAAGTATTGTGAAGCATATTGTGATATTATTTTTATCATAATATGCTTCACAGTGTGGCAGGTGTACACAGAATGCAATCTGTGGATTTCCAAAGGTTTCCAGTACATGCAATTAACGACAACATTCTTCAACACTTTATGAGTTCATGAAGTAGCCTATAACCTAACATACAGCATTTTAAATCTTAGTTTAAAGGTTACAAAACCCAAGAAATGTATTTGAATTGAATGAAATTGTGTAGCAGGTCCAACTCATTTTGTGCTGATAGGCCATGTTGGATTATATTGTGAGTTTTCCTACAGCATACAATAATTCTAACAAATACTTAACACAAATGTTTCTCATGACAAAGAAACAAGAAGTGAACAAAAAAGGAAATGACACAGCACTGTTCCATTTGTTTTGGGCCACTACACGGTACATTACATTTCTACATGGTACAGTCCTTTGCATACTAATGGTTTAGACTGTTGTCATGCACTATTCTAATACAAAATACAAACAGACCTATTATATTGCGCTTTTCACTTTTTAGTGTCATGTTTTCCACCCATGAGCAGAATAATAGCCTACTGTAAATATTGTAAAGTGCACAGTCAATAACTACTCAGCAACTAATTCCACCCCAAATCTATATACCTTCGCAGGCATCTTTTTTTATTGTGAAATACCTTTTCACAATAACGGTGTATAGACCCAACTGTAAAATGATATTAATGTGGAATGTACTACTTTACTTGGAAAAAAGAATACATGTTACAGTTTAAATTACATTAATGTAGGCTACTGTATGAACTACAGCAGTTCCTGACAGATAGGCAGCTTTTGTTTTTCAGTTACAGTGTTATGTGTTATATTTCAGTTAGTGTTATGCTTTATTCTCATAGATCCAATTAATTAAGTCATCCCCTGCCAAATTCAAGGCTTTTTACAGGAATGTATGAATTAGGCTACAGAAAAATGCAAATGCTCAGTCTACATCAATACTGGGGCTCCATCTAGTGGTGTACTTCATAGTGCCCCTATGACTGCAATAGTGAAAGACAACATATGTCAGACTACACAAATTTCATTCATGTGAACTCTAGGTCAAACTATGAACAACACACCATCAATTATTTAATTCCATAATATGTTCATTAAACATATTATGTTTTAGCATTTTATTGTGTAATTAGGTCTGCTTATGATAAGATAAAGGTTGATGTTGCGCTGTGCATATGACATGGTAAATGCAGTCTGTGTAAATAACCCCCAAAATTTCCCTTTTATTCCCATTAATTCCATATATATCTGTTAATTGTCATATATTCTTTTTAACTCCCATGGAAAGTTTCCACTCCTGAATATTCCCAAAATGTTGCCACCCTGTGCCTGCCACATACATGTCCTCCAGCCATACCACACACTGTAAAATGTTTAATGTTAATTTAACTCTATGAGTATATCAAATGCAGGTTAATCAGTCAGTTTTCAAAATTACAATTGTGGTCCAATTGTGAAATTTTAAAAAGGGATTGCTAGGTGCAGAGTTGTTTGTTGGGAACAGGTTTGGAAAATAGACTATTTTGCTTCAATGAAGTAGATGCATCTCTTTTTCATGCAGTTGCAATTACTTGCTAGAACTTCTAGAACTTTCATGATACTATCAATCAACTGTACTGCATTCTAGTAGCATATATTTTGGTTTAATAAGCCAATGCATTTTGTAGACACTGAATCAAATTGCGATGAAATGCTTCCCCATACTTGAGCATGAGTGCACAATTTTATTGGGTTAGTAGCAATTTTAAATCAGTGAGGGGTGGCTATTTAAGTACTATTGAGAGGTCACTCAATATAATCTAGCTAGACACAATATGAAGCACTGCAGGGATGATCAGCACTTTTTGGTGCATGTCTGTCAGTCATTGCCTTGCTCATAACTTAACACAGTTCAGAAGATTTGAAGTTCAAGAAAGTGCCAGGAGAACAGCTGATTGTGAGGTTGTTAATTATTGCTTTGATGGACAGCAGTGCCAGAATGGGAAAGTGCTTAAATACAAGGAAACCCTTACTTAATAAATCATTGAACCCTTTATTCATTGCAGAATATAGGCCTAGGTGTAGCCTACCAGCCTATGGTTTTGAATTTAGTCGAATACATTTACAAATGAATCTTTCTATTTGGGTTCAAAACATAATTCTGATAAATGGAAAATCATGACATTATGTGAATTTCAGTAGCATTCCAAGAAATTGGAAAATTGAGGATTTTTATCAAGTGTTTTGTCACGCCGGTATAGAAGGTAAATTAAGTATGCCGTGGATTTAGTTTCGTCGGCAGACAGATGACATCACATCTCATGAGCCCGAAAACCCCACAAATCGACACGCAATTGAGTGTATGCTTATTATTCATGGATATACGGTCATAATTCATAACCTGGACTGACGCCTAGTGACACGCACTTGAATTTGCAGAGAATGTAAATGCACATAAAACGGCTCTGTTTCATCGACATGCATATTGTATCCAACTACCCTACATCACATCCGCTAAGTAACTTCGCTGGCTATACTACCCGGAACAGAAAACGGCATCGTTTGTGGAGTTGTGAGTATGTGATTACATTTATTGGAAAACTGCAAACACACGACTTGTTGGTAGCTATCCATCTTGCACAAGATGCCGTTTAACTTTCTGAGGTTTCAATGCGGTAACAGTAATCCTGTGTAACGCTGGCATGTTGGCTTAATGTTACTAACTAGTGTAACGTCAGATATGACAGTCCTAAGATAAGGCTAACGTTGGCTAGCTAGCTAACACTGCGGGGTATGAACTGGGTACTCACGGGCATCTCTTTCGAACAAAATTAAGACTGGGGCTTTAGCCTATATCCAACATAAAACACGAGTAAAAAGTTAATTGACGTTTACTTTTTTCACTTGCTACCAGGATATCGTCGATTCATATCGCCAAACAACTGCATTGTTGTCTTTTGCTTGCCATTTGTTTCAGAGCTGGATTGCTATCTAGCAGCTAAAGTTAGCTGGCTAGTTGGAGCAAACCTTATAGATGACGTGTCTAATAACATTAGGATATATTAATTTTCTCGTGGTAGTACGCCGCGTATAGTGCATGAGAAAGGGCGCAGTATTTTCAGAGACATTGCTACCTAGTTAGCCGACGTCGTAAAATTTCTTCTTACAGTGAAGAATCGCTGATTTGTTTACATTCTGTACTGATGTGACTGCAAGCAAATGTATCGCTGTTACCCTTGCAGCTGTTTTCACACAAGCCACGTCGGAAGCGTGCCCGACACGCAAGCGTAGAAATGTGTTACCGTGGCGACACAATTATATCGAGAAATAACATCTTTGTGGGGGGCGGCGGGGGGATTATGTATACTGTCGCTGCATTTAGATCAAACTTTTTCTGCATCAAGTAAAACACTAGTCATTCACCCACTCTGTCTGTTTATAATGACATCATATAGATTGCCACCCCCACCCCCCCCCCCCCCCCCCCCAAAAAAAAAAACTAAAGGCTGAACGTGTATATAGGCCCATTTATATAATTTTCTGTACCCTACTTGAGTATGCTTGATGTAATAAAAGTTGCAAAGAAGTTCAAGTCTAAGCCTAAAGATACTTTACTGAAGAGTACAATTGTTCAAAAAGTGATCCAAGTATATGCTATATTAGTGAGCTTATAAAACTTTGTAGGGTCCACCTTGTCAAAGTTCCCATCAGCCTAAAAGGGGTTTTTGAAGTGGTAGGTCTCTCATATGATCATGAAAGACATCCGAGCACCACTCCACTGTAAGATTCAGGGGAGATTCTGTAGTTAGTACATAAAAAAACTGAGGTGATCCACAGCCATGTTTGCGACTGCACAGGCGAAGGTGTTACAAAGAAATAATTGAAAATGAACAGCGCCTTATTTTCTTATTTCCTCTTTTCTATGACCAGCATCTAAGACTTTCCCAGTGATTCGTGTACTGAGGAGGGGGTGAGAGGACAGCAATGGCAGGGAAGGCTGCAGATCCATTCTCCATAGATGCTGGGGAGCAACCCGCCATGAGTGTAGCTGGAAAGTAAGCCGGTTTTATGATTTCTGTTTCTCATTTTAAAAAATGTGAGGCATACATGTATTTTACAAACTTTGTATTTCCATTACTACCATGTAGATATTACTCCCTTAATGAAAATCCTACTGTACAGCCACATAGGTCTGATGAAGGAACACTAACTAAACTCCAGTGAGCATTTGTTTGGTGTATGTGACTTGAGTATGATTGGAATGTGGAATAAATCACTGCTGCAAGTGTCACTTTCACCAGTTCATTCTGTTGGAATGCGGTTTTTCCATAAGTAGCCCATGATTCTCTGTACAAAGTTTAGTTGTTTTTTTCCTCCTCCCTCCACCAGACATTGGTTGCCCAGAGGGTTGTCAGGAAGTGTGGCTAAGGAGTGGTTTGAGCGGCGTCGCATGGCAATACGGCCGTGGGCGGGGTTTGTCGACCAGCGCAGGTTCTCCAAGCCTCGCAACTTCGGAGAGCTCTGCCAGAGAGTGGTGCGCAACCTGGACACTTACCACAGCAACTACACCTTCATCTTCCTGGGGCTCATCCTCTACTGCATGTGAGCCCTGCTTTATTCACGCATTCTCTCTGACCCTGGGAGAAAATTGCATTGTGGGTAATGTAGTTTGATGTAAAGCATCTGAACAAACTAGTTCCATGTGGTTCTTTGGTTTCTTCCTTAGCAGTCTAGACAGGAAATAACTATCAACCGGTTTGGCCAGGTCTGCTGTTAGTTTGCAGACGCACTGGTATGGCAGGGTTCCTTCCAGACCTGGGTCAAATACGTATTTGTTTCGGATTCAAATACTGATCTTGTCTGGTGTATTGGAACCAATTAAATACTCTCAAAAAGTGCATACCCCGCCTTCGGGTCATGCTGGCAGGCTCAATTATACCAGGCAAGATCAACAGAGCACAGAAAAGTATTTGAATCCAAAACAAATACGTATTTGACCCCGGTCTGGTTCCTTCTGACTTGGCTTGGCCCTCTTGCCCCTCCTTGAGTCTGTTTTGACCAGCGGAACTAGAGGGCAACCAACATGGACACACAGAGTGGTTGTGCTCCGGCATTCTAATGAGAGAATTCATTTATTCATTATTGAGCTGCATCAGAGCGACCAGCTGGCCATGCTGACTGCCTCCCTGTTTGTTCCTGTAGCATCAGCTCCCCCATGCTGCTCCTAGCCCTGGCTGTGTTCGTAGGTGCATTCTACATCATCCATCTCAAGTCTTTGGAGTCCAAGCTGGTCCTGTTCGGTGAGTGAGATCGTCTGTCTTTCTCAGCCGGGATGTCTTCCTCCTGTCCCCGGGTTGCCGAGAGACACAGACTAGACAATTTATCCAAACTAAAAATACTCTAAAATGCTTAAGGGGCCCTTCTGAACATAATGTGTTACTGCCAAAATGCTCTATAATCCAAAGTGATTTGTTCTTGCACTGTGTTTTTGAGCGTGAGCTGTTTGTGGTTTATAGTGCAAATCTGACCCCAATAGTCTGTTCAAGTGCACCCACACATTAGCTCTGATGCCTAAGTATTAGAGGTTCTAGGTCTACAGGAAAGCGTTGAGCCAAGAAATAAGCTGATGTTTATTGTCTCTGTCTGTGTTCAGCTTTGTGCCTGATCGTGGCTCGCACGCACGAGTCGGGCAGGTGTTGTGGCTGCTCAGTGACAGAGAGTCACATGTGCGGAACGGTCCTGGAAGTAATGTAGACTCATCAGTTTGTTTGTTTCCCCCTCCCGCTCGCACCCCACAGGGAGAGAGGTTACGGGAGTGCACCAGCTCTCGCTGGCCGGAGCCATGTCCTCTCCCGTCTTCTGGTTGGCTGGAGCGGGAACAGCGGTCTTCTGGGTGCTGGGTGAGTCTGGCCTCATTGGCCCGCGTTCTGTCCGTCCAGCTGTCCACCCTCGTTTTGCGCCCAGCTCACGTCCACCTCGTCTGCTTCTTAACGAGCCCAGGCTCCGCGTTTCATAGAGCGTCTCAGAGCAGGAGTGCTGATCTAGGATTGGTTTTCCCTTGTCTGTATTCCATTCCGTTCTTATACGCGTTAAAAGCCAAAACTGATCCTAGATCAGATGGACGTGAGGTACTTCATGAATATGGGCCCAGATTTGTCTCCCTCCCCTTCCCAAGTGTTTCTGTCATTGTCTCCCCTTTCATTTAATTTGATTGTATTTCATTCAGTCAGATTTATAGTCGATGTAGCGTAAATTTTTTGCTGTTTGTTAAACCCCGCTTGCCCCCATTTCCTCTGTCCAAACACCTCACAAAACAGTAATAGAAATATAAAAAAGGAAAATGCAACTGACAGATGCGAAAAGGCTAATCTGCTGTGGCTCTTTGATGTTGCTTATCTTTCTCTCGTATGTGTTTTTTTTTGTGATTCACATGGTCACATCTATGAACCTCTCATTCTAAGCATTTGTGCTGTGAGCTGACTGTCTCTCTTCCCTCTCTCTCTCTCAGGGGCTACTCTGGCTGTGATTGGCTCCCATGCTGCTTTCCGGGAGATGGATGGCGCAATGGAGGAGGAGCTCATGATGGAGCCCGTCTAACCTTTGACCTGTTTGCCTTAACTTCTCATACCACAGTATATTCCTTGTCTATCTAATAGTATTATTCAATCAGTCATACTCTGTTAAGTAAAATGTATCGATTAGCTCAACACTCGACTGAATGATATACATACGGAATGGCTCTCATTGATTAGTGCAGTACAGTACAGTACAGCCTGGCTTCCATCCATTACGTGGAAAATACTATGTATTTTCTTGCAAAATATGATATGCCTCCCAGAACATTTATCGATAAACTACAAGTGTGGAAGTGTATAGTGCTTTTAACCCGACGTGGAAAATCCAGGTTTAGAAAGCAAAAGTCCTTTATGATATTTTGTTCCAATCAACTGGATTTGCTAATTAGCATGATTCTTCAGCCAGGAGGCACAAATAATGAGTGAAATCAGCTGGCTGAGTTCATGTGTGGAAGAAATGCATTGGCAGGACTTTTACTTTCTGACCCCTGGAATTTCGACCTCTGCTTTTAACAAAGGTACTGAGGTATAAATCACATAGAGTCAACCAAACTGCATTACACATGAAATGCATACACAGAATTGTATATTTCAGATTTATGCAACTGAAATACTACCTATCCCTTTGTACTGAGGGACAGAGGCAGACCGGTACATGTTTAAATAGAGTCTTTTCTGCTATGTATAAATGAGTTTATGTCTACCCCTGGCTTTGTCAGAATTGGCTGTGCTTTAAGTAATTAGATGCCTTGATCAACAAGGGCATTATGAACAGCTCGATGTAGTCAGCATGTTTCTTCAATCATTATTTTTTATGTTTGTTTTTTCTATATTGTTCTTTTTACACTAAAGTTCTTTCTATTTATATTGGTTATACTGGTATGTATTGTTGGCTGTTACAGTGTTTAAGTTCTGTATGTTTTTATATTGACCATAGGGAAGTGCAATAAACATGGTTGGCCTGTTAGCTTCTTTCAGGGGATTTTGTATTCGTCTGTATGAATCTGTGTTTGCTTTTGGGTAAAAGAGTGGCTGGGGTTTTGGTGTGTCATAACACAAATGGAATTTACGGCGGATCTTTGGGGAAAAATAATATATATAACAGCTATGTATTTTAAATATATCTTGCAATATCTGAAAGTGGCAATAATTTGAATATTTGCATATAAATAGGAAAGTGTTGCAATATCTTGATATTATTTTGATAATGTATTTTTAGATTTTTGACATGTTGGTATTCTTGATAATATATTTTGTTTGCATTATATTCCATTTCTGTAAGGGTGCTTAACAGTGAAGTTTGTATGGGTAACAATGCAGAGAAGCAGTGGAGAAACCGTTTCAAACCGCAAGCTGCAGGTTCAAATCCCACGTTCCATGCCTTTGTTGCCACTGCATTGCACCCTAATTGCATCGGTGTATATCCAGCAGCGTAAATGAATCTTTGCACCCCGTAGGTCACGCTCTCTGACACGCCCCGGATGTGCTTGGAAGGGTGTGCTGCGGGTGAGCTGTCTGTCGTGAGGCCCCTATGTGGGGGGAGGCGGGGGGTGTGGGGGGATGACAGCTGGGGGTCACAGCATGCAGAGCAGCAGAGAGCTGCCCTCCAAGGACTGCCTGCCTGCTCTTCCACATCAAAACAAGACCTGACTGACAGCTGGGACATCTGCATTCGCCCTCCAGATTCGCTGCTCGGTGCCCATTTCTGTAGGTGCTGTGAATATTGCATTGGCTGTATTCATCTTGAATTTCTCTTCTAATTAATCTTTCTCCCATACTAATATAAAACATTCTAATATAAACTAAAGCAATAATTTAGGTACGACTATTATGTGAAATTGCGTACTAAAGCATGCTATGGGGCTGCTGGATGGCAGTTAAAATACAGGCTTTCTGTCATATCCGCCCCAACAGCTGGTATGAAATCCTGATCACCACTGCCGACTGGCTGGCAGCTCCGCCAGGCAGCGCACGATTAGCCTTTAGCGTAGCCGTGAGAGGAAGAGTTACGGTTGGTGTGACCGTCCTCATTGCACACCGGCGATTCCTCTTATCGATCGGGCGCCCAGCGTGCCTGCGCCAGCTACGCGTTAAATGGCACAGGCAGCACAGCACGGCGAGTGTGAAATTAAAAAGCTGGAGGTAGCGCACGCTTCGGAGAAGAGCACGAGCTTGACTGCGCTCACCCCCAAGTTTATGGAGGAAGGATATGATAGTGCATTTTGAAACCTTGAGAAGAAGAAAAACATTTTTTTAAGGATAAGCACAAGTAGTAGTAAAATGGTTATGGATAAAGACTATTTACACAATTGGGGAATAAATTTACCAAAGGATGTGGATATTGAATATTACTTTATCCTTGTGTGATGTTTGGGGGGAAAAAGCATTCATAACAACTGGAGCACATACCTATTAAGTAAATTATTTGGGCTTTTCATGTTTGCAGGTCTGACCTCTAAATGATTTCACTTTCATTTATCTGTTACAGAACTGGTCTTAAATGGGAAAAGCTTATTACTTATTGGTGTGAACACACAGCCCCAATTGTGGGTCCTCCCCCATCCTTCCTTACGCCTGTGACCTAGGAGCCATGGCAACCGTGTGACCCGTCCTCCTGTTGCCAAGGAGATGACCTCGGAGAATGTTCCCCCATGTCTCTCTCCACACTGCGGCAAAGGCAGGCGATCGATATTTCGTCGCGCGGAGTAATGGAGCGGAGAGATCAGTGCATTGCTCAGAGATGGGAGGCGATGGCGTGCGATTGGAGGACATCCACCCGGAGGAGAGATGAGAGCAGGGGGGAGTGAATGCCTATCTGTGCCTCTGTGATTAGAGCATGTGTGTGTGTGTGTGTGTGTGTGTGCACGCGCGCATGTGTGTGTGTGTGATAGCGTGTGTGTGTGTGTCTGTGTTTATTAGAGTGGAGAATGAACACATTCACAGTGGGGAAATAATATGTGCTTGTTCTGTGTTTGATGTGTTCAGTGTGTGTGTGTAGTTCTTAAGAGGAGTGTGTAACACAGCTGAAGCTGAAAGCTGCACCATTCTTTTGATAACTAGAGGGACCTGTAGTGGTATTGGTATATTTTTATAGTTTTCATAATACATCACACCTCTAATTGCAGGCTTGTTGATGACTTGTATGTGAGAATACACTGTCACTTGTATTCTCATATATAATGCTATTTAAATGATATGCAATCAGGCATAATTATAAATTAGTGCCTTTGGAAAAGTCTTTTGAACACGTACTGAAAGACAAATTGCATTCTGCCCACCAACTGCTAGGAGTGTAGTTAGTAACTAATCCTGGAAAATATGAGTCATGGCATGGTTCACATGTAGACTCATTATAGCAGTTGTAGTGGTAAGCACATTAGTGAGCACTTCTGACGTCATGCGGGTAGTCTTAATATCCTTTCTTTAGCAGATTTTAAGAACATTTTCACACCAACAAATTTCCTGTCTCTGAGGCAAAACAGGAAGACTAATACATTACATCTCTGAATTCTATTCTATTCACTAAATCTTACAGCCATCCACTTTATAATTGAGCTGTGTACTCTCACAAGCCTAAGTTCACAAATAAATAGTTTACCTTAAAGCTTAGATAATTTGTTCACTATTTTATATCACTTTCAGATAATAAATGTGATGTCATTTTTAAAGCTAAAAGTCCAGTCTCTGTTGTTGGTGCTTGGTGACTGTAGGATTCACCCCAAAAGGCTCATCGTTCCTCTCAAATGAAGCTTACCATTTAATGCTTGTTAAATCACTGAAAACTTCAGTGTCTTGCTGAAATTGCAGTTGCATATTCTGGAAGACAAAAACCTAGGGAAAGTGACATAAGACATACTAGCATGTGTCTTGTATGTATCTAATGCATGTATGTATACCTCCATAACACTTTCTCAAGGGTATGTTTTCAAATGGTTATTACATTTTAAAGGTGATTTTGAAAAGAATTGCATTCTTCTACTGACATATAAATGTAAACAGACAAATTTAAGTGAATAGTGATTACAGAGAAAAGATTTTAGTGAAATGCCCATGATGGTAAGACTTAAGTCTTTCAGAGTTGGAAGTACAGCTTGTCTTGAGATCCAGGGATATTTCTAGGTAGTGGCCATTGCAGAGTGGCAAGCCTGTTCTAATGATTTAGAACGAGGGCCTGTAACTCTGGTCTTGAAGTGCCACGGGGTCTTGTTTTTTGTTGTTGTTTTCACCTTAAAATCAGCAACAACTTCAGACCCAAGTAACCAGGTTTGGTAAGCTAACTGTGCAATCAGTCCTTTTTACTGATCGATTAAGTGTTGAATAACAACTAAAACCATCAGATGCTGGACCAGGTTTGCAGGGTTTAACACGTTTGTTTTGTTTACTTATTAGGTTTGTGATGTGTGCTTCAGTGATGCCGAACAGACCTGTGGACACCATGGGAGCAGCCTGCTTTCCGATCCCGTTCTGTGGGAAAAGCCTTGTGGCTTTTTTAAAAACCCAGTAAAAGACAAATCAGAGCCCAAACAGAAAAAAAGAGAGATCCTTCATTTTATTTTCATTTCTGTCATTGATTCTTTTGCAAGTTCTTTTTGTCCTTTTTAGTTTTTTCCTTTTTATTTAATTATTGAAATTGAAGGAGAAATCTTTTTTTTTTCCTAGAACACAGAAAGATTGATTTTTTTTTTTTCCAACAGGGTAGGAAGTCAACAAGGACAATGGTTCTCACAGTGCACACAGACAGACAGACAGACAGACAGACTGGCAGTAGGAGAGAGAGAGAGATAAAGGTAAGGGAGGAGGGAAGGAGGGTGCGAAAGAGAAAGAGTGGTCATGTCCAAATGAGGGAATCGACTCTCACACACCCCCCTGAAATAAAAAAACATTTAAATAAAAATCATTCAGTCTCAGCGGCTAAGAAAAGAAACAAAATGACATCACTGCGACTGAACTGGCAGGAAAGAGGAGAAATGCGGAGGGCTGTAAGAACACGCCCTCGTTCCTCTACAGCTGAAGGAGGCGAGTATTACTGTAAAACGCAGAGGGGGGGGTGTAAGAACACGCCCGTTTTCCTCTATAACAGAAGGAGCCTAGTATTATGATTGGTCGGTTCTTTCACTGGCTCTTGTGGTCCACCTTTACCAATGGCTTGAATGGGAGGTGAGGGGGGGGCATATGAACAGAAGATGGAGGAAAATGAAAGGAGGGAAGGGAGGGTGAAAAGGGGACGGGGGCGGGGGTGGGGGGAAATGTCATATTCACAGAACTGAGACATTCACGGCACACTAGGGCTCCTTCACTCTACGTTACCAATATACAGCTGCCATTTGTAGATAGAGTTGTGTAACCACCACCCTTATCCATGTACACACTGCAGTGTAACAGCACACATGAACAGTACTAGAAGAGGATATAAAGACTGTAACAGTTCTGGTGGTAGGTCTTATGCTGTAGTCTTTGGGTATAGAGATGGATGGAATGTCAGAGAGAGAGAGAGGGAGAGAGAGAGATAGATAGAGAGAGAGGGAGGACAGGAGTCGTGGCAGGTCGTGTCCCTCTTTTCTCCGGCAGTGTTTCCTCTCTCCTCTTCTCCGATTTTGAGTTAGGGATGGGAGCACTTTTGACATTTTCTTTTAGCTTTGTCATTTTTGTGTGAAGTGTTGCGTTGAGAGGGAGTGGGGGAAAGGGAGATAGAGAGACAGGGAGGATGAAGGGGGATGAGTAGAGACTGATCTTTTAATAGTATGTTTCTTTTTCCACCCAACCTGCAGCAAGAGAGAGGAAGAGAGAGAGGGGGAGTCCCTGTTACTGGAAGGTTATTTCAAAGGCAAGACATTCAAATATTCTGTGCAAACCATTTCAAGCAGAAGATTTTGCAGAAGATATGAATAATTTAACAAAATTCAATCATTCAGAAAGACACTTCCCGCAAATGGAATGAAGCCCCACAGGGACACTGCTTATGAGTCCATCTTTCACACGCAGTATGTGTGTGTGTGTGAGTGTGTGCGTGCGTGCCTGTGTGTATGTGCGTACCTGTGTGTGTGCGCGTGTGTGTCCGTGTGTGAGCGTGTGTGTGTGTGTGTGTGTGTGCATGCGTGAATGTGTGTGTGTGCGTGTGTGTGTATACGTGTGTGTGTACGTGCATATGTGTGTGCGTGTGTGTGCGCGTGTGTGTGTATGCGTTTGTGCATGCCTGTGTACGTGTCTCTGTGTGCGTGTGTGTGCATGTGTGGTTGTGCGTGTGTGTGTACGTGCATGTGTGTGTGTGCGTGTGTGTGCACGTGAGGTTGTGTGTGTGTGTGTGCATGTGCGGTTGTGTGTGTGTGTGTGCATGTGTGGTTGTGTGTGTGCGTATGTGTGTGTGTGTGTGTGTGTGTGTGTGTATGCGTGTGCCTGTGTGTGTGTGTATGTGTGCATGTGCATGCGTGCCTGTGTGTGTGTGCGTGTGTGTATGCGTGTGTGCGTGCCTGTGTACGTGTCTTTGTGTGCATGCGTGTGTGTGTATGTGTGCGTGTGTGCACATGTGCGGTTGTGTGTGTGCGTGTGTGTTTGTGTATGTGTGTGCGTATGTGTGCGTGTGTGCGTGTGTGTGTATGTGTGTGTGTGTGAGAGTGTGTGTGCGTGTGCGTGCGTGTGTGTATGTGTGCGTGTGTGTGTGTGTGTGTGTGAGTGTGCGTGTATGTGTGTGTGTGTGTGTGTGTGTGTGTGTGTGTGTGTGTATGCGTGTGTGTGTGCGTGCGTGCGTGCGTGTGTGCGTGCGTGCGTGCGTGTGTAAGTGTGTGTGTGTGTGCGTTTGTGTGTGTGCGTGTATGTATGTGTGTGTGTGTGTGTATGTAAGCTGTTGCCTGTCTGGCTCAGTACCTCCAGGGTTCCTGCGCAGGAGGAGTTTTCGTATTTCATCGTAAACAAAGATGAGGAAACTGTAGGGGAATGCGCAGAACCACCAGCTGGGCCTGAGAGAGGAGAGAGAGACACACAGTCACTGCTCAGCGTGCTCTCTGGACGGACGGGGGGATGCAGGGTGTGCGTTTAACAGATCTGGGGGCACTCACTTGAGGGGGTACATCCTGAGGGCCACATCCATGCCCGGGCAGTAGGACAGGAAGGCAGCTAAGGCAGTCTCCTCAAACAGCCCAAAAATCAGGATCTTATTTCTGTAAGGGGGTGACAAACAGAGACTCAGACCAATGTGCCAGACACATCTGTGCAGTAAATAAGAGGCAGAGAGCGAGGCGTCTGTGCTGAGATGGGAACTCATGAGGGCTCGGGCAGAGCCAGCGGCCGCGCTCACTTCATGCCCTGCTGGAAAACGGAGTTGCGCCTGGTCTTGCAGATGATGACGTCCGCCCACTGCACCACCACGATGCTCACAAAGAAGGCCGTGTGACACGTGAACTCCACGATCTTCCTCTGCTCGTAGGTCTGAGAGAGAGAGAGAGAGAGAGAGAAAGAGAGACAGAGAGAGACAGAGATAGAGACAGAAAAACACACCAAAAAAAGATTACTGATGTGACTAAATTATTTTCTGGGAAAGACAATTATACTTGTTATTGCTAATTTGTCTCGTTTCTCTTCAGTGGCCCAGATGATGAGATTACTATGTGCAGTGCAGACGGTGTTATTACTCATGGTGACGTAATGCTGAAAAGATAATAAATGTTCCCCTTGTCCTTTGATGGAGACAGTGATAGGAAGGACAGTGAGAGGAAATGAGAGAGACAGATATATAGAGAGAGAGAGAGAGAGTGTGAGAGAGAGAGACGAGGGTGGAAGGCCGGGTGTGTGCACTGACCCACTGCTGGCCGTAGCTGTCCTCCAGGTCGTTCGTGGAGCGGTCGTCCCAGTTGAGGCGGATGCCCACCAGCAGAGAGGGCAGGAAGCCGTTCTCCGCCAGAATCACGAAATAACTGAAGAATCCACCCAGAGCCTGGATCATACCTGTACGGTTACGGAAAGAATACTGTGTCCATGACCACACCCCTTATAGGAACACTGAATCTTTAATCCCCATTAGCACATCCATTTCAGCCACTCTACCAGCAGCACCAGCTCCCTGCAAACAGATTGTCTCGTATATAATAGGCAGGGCCCTTGTACATTCAGTCCCAGATATGATAAAAGATAGCGAAATGGTGCAGTTTAGGTTTGTATTTAACCAAGGGTGAAGGACGCACCGATCTGTCCATAGGCGATGCTGATCAGCCTCTCATTCACCAGCTTGTCCACACGCGGGTTTCTGGGCTGCCTCTTCATGATGTCACTCTCAGCCGCCTCATAGGCCAGGGAAATGGCCGGCACCTGGGAGTGACGGACAGGCACGTTCAAATGCTTAAATGCTAGCAGGAAATGCATCTTAAACAGCGCGTGCAGTGTACAGAGATTGTATAGGGTGTGTACTGGGCGTGTAGTGTGCGTGTGCGATGTGTGTGTGCGGTTTGGCTCTCACCATGTCAGTGCCCAGGTCGATGCAGAGGATGGTGATGGTGCCGAGGGGCAGAGGGATGTTGACCAAGATGAAGAAGAGGAAGGGCGTGATCTCGGGGATGTTGCTGGTCAGGGTGTAAGCGATGGACTTCTTCAGGTTATCAAAGATCAAGCGACCTGTGGAACAGTGGCATAGACTGCATCAGCTGTGGCTCCCCGGCCCAAAGGTGGTTCTGTCCTACTGCAGCCACCTGCTCCACCCCCCAGGGGACACGCCCCTTCCCCACCTTCTTCCACGCCGGTGACGATGGAGGCGAAGTTGTCGTCCAGTAGGATCATGTCGGCCGCTTGTTTGGACACGTCTGAGCCGGAGATCCCCATGGCGACGCCGATGTCGGCCTTCTTCAGGGCGGGGGAGTCATTGACACCGTCCCCTGTTACAGCCACAATGGCCCCCTGAGGAAAGGGTGTGAGAGAGGGGGAGAGGAGTCACCATTGGGAAACTTCCGGAGGCCTTTTTCTTCTGGTAACTTGGCTCTGTGGGCCTTGGACTCTGACTCGCTGAGGTTAAAACTTTCTCAGCTCTCCTCAGTGACTCTGAGACTCTCACACTCTGAGGCTCTCCTCGGTCAGCTCACCTGTCTCTGGCAGCCCTCCACGATGATGAGCTTCTGCTGCGGGGAGGTCCTGGCGAAGACAATCTCGGTGTGGTTCCTCAGAATCTCGTCCATCTGCTCCTGGGACAGGTCCTTCAGGTCTGTGCCGTGGATCACGCAGGCCTTGGCATCCCTGTCACACACACACACACGCACGCACGTGCGCTCAAATAACGCTAATGTAGCGCTTAATGTCCACCATCTGCGACTGTGCATTAATGTGTGTGTGTGTGTGTGTGTGTGTTATCTGGGGATGACATGACTAATTGAGGGCATGTCATTATCTACATGTACATGTGTGCTGCATGTGTATGTGTGTGACCTGAGGCTGACCTGGCTGACTGAGGGCATGCATGTTGCATGTGTCTACATGTATGTGTGTCCATGTGACAGTGTGTAAGTGTGTACGTTGTTACCTGGGGTTAACCTGGCTGACTAAGAGCATGTGTGCGCATGTGACAGTGTGTAAGTGCGTAAGTGTGTAAGTCTTTACCTGGGGTTGACCTGGCTGACTGGAATGTTGAGCCGAGCAGCAATGTCCTCCACAGTCTCGTTGCCCTCGGAGATGATGCCGACACCCTTGGCGATGGCCTTGGCGGTGATGGGGTGGTCCCCGGTCACCATGATGACCTTGATCCCGGCGGAGCGGCACTTGCCAACGGCGTCGGGCACGGCGGCGCGGGGCGGGTCGATCATGGACATCAGGCCCACGAAGCACAGGTTGTCCGTCTGGAAGTTGACGTCGTCGCAGTCAAAGGCAAAGCCCTTGGGGTACTTGTCCTCTGCCAACAGGACGTGACAGAACCCTGTGGGGAGAAAGAGGGGGGCGTGGCCTGGGGGTGAGACCTGTCCTGAAATCCACATCTACCTCCCTATGTCCTGCCTCACAACAGGGCAGCTCTTTTTCTCTCAACACCCCATTAGTGCAGTGACAGACTGTTCATGTGTTTAGAAATCCTCTCTCCCTCCCTCTTCCCCAGTACAGCTCCCCATTCACCCACCACGATCTCTCTCTTTCTCTGTTTTGTCTCTCTCCCTCTCACTCTCCCTCCCAATACAGCACACTAAATAAATATCATAACAAAAATCAGTGAGAATGGGAATAAACACAAATGCACACACATGCATGTACAGTACACAACCCAGCACTCTCTCTCCCCTGTGACCCAGCATGATCCTTCCCTATCTGCTCTCTCTCTCTGTCTTACCCAGCACCCTCTCCCCTGTGACCCAGCATGATCCTTCCCTATCTGCTCTCTCTCTCTGTCTTACCCAGCACCCTCTCCCCTGTGACCCAGCATGATCCTTCCCTATCTGCTCTCTCTCTCTGTCTTACCCAGCACCCTCTCCCCTGTGACCCAGCATGATCCTTCCCTATCTGCTCTCTCTCTCTGTCTTACCCAGCACCCTCTCCCCTGTGACCCAGCATGATCCTTCCCTATCTGCTCTCTCTCTCTGTCTTACCCAGCACCCTCTCCCCTGTGACCCAGCATGATCCTTCCCTATCTGCTCTCTCTCTCTCTGTCTTACCCAGCACCCTCTCCCCTGTGACCCAGCATGATCCTTCCCTATCTGCTCTCTCTCTCTGTCTTACCCAGCACCCTCTCCCCTGTGACCCAGTATGATCCTTCCCTATCTGCTCTCTCTCTCTGTCTTACCCAGCACCCTCTCACCTGTGACCCAGCATGATCCTTCCCTATCTGCTCTCTCTCTCTGTCTTACCCAGCACCCTCTCCCCTGTGACCCAGCATGATCCTTCCCTATCTGCTCTCTCTCTGTCTTACCCAGCACCCTCTCCCCTGTGACCCAGCATGATCCTTCCCTATCTGCTCTCTCTCTCTGTCTTACCCAGCACCCTCTCCCCTGTGACCCAGCATGATCCTTCCCTATCTGCTCTCTCTCTCTGTCTTACCCAGCACCCTCTCCCCTGTGACCCAGCATGATCCTTCCCTATCTGCTCTCTCTCTCTGTCTTACCCAGCACCCTCTCCCCTGTAACCCAGCATGATCCTTCCCTATCTGCTCTCTCTCTCTGTCTTACCCAGCACCCTCTCCCCTGTGACCCAGCATGATCCTTCCCTATCTGCTCTCTCTCTCTGTCTTACCCAGCACCCTCTCACCTGTAACCCAGCATGATCCTTCCCTATCTGCTCTCTCTCTCTGTCTTACCCAGCACCCTCTCCCCTGTGACCCAGCATGATCCTTCCCTATCTGCTCTCTCACTGTCTTACCCAGCACCCTCTCCCCTGTGACCCAGCATGCTCCTAGCCTTATCTGCTCTCTCTCTCTGTCTTACCCAGCACCCTCTCCCCTGTGACCCAGCATGATCCTTCCCTATCTGCTCTCTGTCTTACCCAGCACCCTCTCCCCTGTGACCCAGCATGCTCCTTCCCCTATCTGCTCTCTGTCTTACCCAGCACCCTCTCCCCTGTGACCCAGCATGCTCCTTCCCCTATCTGCTCTCTGTCTTACCCACCACTCTTTTCCCCTGTAACCCAGCACAGTCCTTCCCCTATCTGCTCTCTCTCTGTCTTACCCAGCACCCTCTCCCCCAGTCCTCCCAGCTCCAGGTAGGCGTTCTGGAAGGCCTCTTTCAGCTCGTCGTCCATGGGCTGCTCCTTGCCCTGCAGCAGGATGGTGGAGCAGCGGTCCAGGATGCGCTCGGGGGCGCCCTTCATCACCAGCAGGTAGCGGTTGTCGTTGGGGTCCTCGGTCTCGTGCACAGAGAGCTGGAGGCGTGTCAATGATCAGGTCATTACAGGGTCTTTATGTGTCTGCCTGTTTACTGTAGGCCTTTACTGCCTACGGAAAACACTGCACTACTGCATTTATGAAACGCAACTGTACAGCAGAGGTGGCTGTGAACCGGGCAAATGATTACTCAATACATTCTCTCTAATTCTCACTGGTGTGGTTGAATAGGGCTAATGCCGTCTCATTGCTTGTCTGTGGTGTGGTTGAATAGGGATAATGCTGTCTCAGTGCTTCTCTCTGGTGTGGTAGAATAGCATTAATCCTGTGTCAGTGCTTCTCTCTAGTGTGGTTGAATAGGGCTAATGCTGTCTCAGTGCTTCTCTCTGGTGTGGTTGAATAGGGCTAATGCTCTCTCAGTGCTTCTCTCTAGTATGACTGAATATGGCTAATCCTGTCAGTGCTTCTCTCTAGTGTGGTTGAATAGGGCTAATGCTGTCTCAGTGCTTCTCTAGTGTGGTTGAATAGGGCTAATGCTCAGTGCTTCTCTCTAGTGTGGTTGAACAGGGCTAATGCTGTCTCAGTGCTTCTCTCTAGTGTGGTTGAATAGGGCTAATGCTCAGTGCTTCTCTCTAGTGTGGTTGAACAGGGCTAATGCTGTCTCAGTGCTTCTCTCTAGTGTGGTTGAATAGGGCTAATGCTGTCTCAGTGCTTCTCTAGTGTGGTTGAATAGGGCTAATGCTCAGTGCTTCTCTCTAGTGTGGTTGAACAGGGCTAATGCTGTCTCAGTGCTTCTCTCTAGTGTGGTTGAATAGGGCTAATGCTGTCTCAGTGCTTCTCTAGTGTGGTTGAATAGGGCTAATGCTCAGTGCTTCTCTCTAGTGTGGTTGAACAGGGCTAATGCTGTCTCAGTGCTTCTCTCTAGTGTGCTTGAATAGGGCTAATGCAGTCTCAGTGCTTCTCTCTAGTGTGGTTGAATAGGGTTAACATTGTCTCAGTGCTTCTCTCTGGTGTGGCTGAATAGTGTGGTTGAACAGGGTAGGGCGTGACTCACTGACCTGGTACTTGTTGGTGGAGTTGAAGGGGATCTCGGCCACCTTCTTGTTGTTCTCCCTCATGGCCTTGACGGCGCCGCAGGAGAGCTCGATGCACTTGAGCAGGGCCGACTCGGAGGCATCGCCCGCCACGTCCCGCTTCAGGATGGGCATGTGCTCCTGGCCCGCCTTGAAACTGGCGCGGTTGCACAGGGACGCGATGCGCGCCAGCGACACCCAGGTGGTGGAACTCTTGTCAAAGGAGGTGCCTGGGTGAGGAGAACAGAGCGAGTGAGGGGTCACTTCCCTGGCTCACCAACACACAAAGAATTACTCTTTACTCTCCACTCTGCCTTTCCATTAATCCCATACACTTTACTAGTCTTGGTTCTCAAAACACCTTGTGTAGGGATCTCAAACTCGAATCCTGAAGGTCCATGGTTTCTTCTGGGTTTTGATGTGTTTCAGCACTTAATTTAAGTTAAAAAAAAACATGCTGCCCTCTAGGACAGTCTCTGCCTTAGTATATTATTAAGCTGTTCAAGGAAAACTTTTCCAAATTTTCCAAATATTTACTTGAAGTTCCCTTGTGAAGGAAAAGCACTTTGGTACTAAAACAGATAGAGGCAATCTTTTACGTATTTTTGCTAATATCTTCCTGAATTTGGAATAGCCATCTTATTAAAGTTTAATTAGTTGTTTAATTAAACGCCCTAAAATGTATTACATCTCTTTAATGAATAATCAAATTAAAATGAACTCATGAATTTTAATACAACCTTTTTTGGTTCAGGGGCATTAATGAGCAAAAGTTAGCTCCAAATACTGATTTATTTCTCAGAGGATGTAAGGCAGACACTGTAATTTGCCGGTCATTAGCTATTTAACTTCTGAAACAGACCTAATGAACAGAGATCAGCTGGAATGGAGATCAGCCCAGTGCACCATTACATGTCTTACACAGTGCTGGTCAGGTAGATCTGGTACTGAAGGCAGACCAGCAGAGATACTGTAGGTAAGCTGCTTGGTTCTCCAATCTCCGTAGACTTCACATAGTGTCTATATATACATATGCACATATTTATGTGTTTATGTTGAATATACGCTCACCGGCCACTTCATTAGGTACACCTGTTCAACTGCAAACTGCACCCGTTAACGCAAATATCTAATCAGCCAATCACGTGACAGTAGCTCGATGCATTTACGCATGTAGACATGGTCAAGACGATCTGCTGAAGTTCAAACTAAGCATCAGAATGGAGAAGAAAGGTGATTTAAGTGACTTTGAACGTGGCATGGTTGTTGGTGCCAGACGGGCTGGTTTGAGTATTTCAGAAACTGCTGATCTACTGGGATTTTCACGCACAATCATCTCTAGGGTTTACATAGAATGGTCCGAAAATAGAAAATATCCAGTGAGCAGCAGTTCTCTGGGCAAAAATGCCTTGTTGATGGCAGAGGTCAGAGGAAAATGGCCAGACTGGTTCGAGCTGATAGAAAGTAACAGTAGAACAGTAACTCAAATAACCACTCGTTACATCCGAGGTATGCAGAAGAGCATCTCTGAACGCACACCACGTCAAACCTTGAAGCAGATGGGCTACAGCAGCAGAAGACCACACCGGGTGCCACTCCTGTCACCTAATGAAGTGGCCGGTGAGTGTATATGCTTGAATGCTTAGCCCATATGTGTAGTTTTATGTCTATGTATGTATATATGAGTATTTATGTCTGCATGTGAACATACCAGGAATGCAAATTTACAATAACTTTGACTGATTAATTTTAATGTTAAAGAATGAATAATCGATAGGTAAATTCCATTAACTAACGATATATAGCTCACCAATAAAAATGCAAGTGACACAAGATGTAGCAGTTGTACTGACTCAAAAAGCTTTGTTGAACGGGTTCATTTTCTTCCACATTCAAAACGCATTAGAACAAATAAGGCAATATTTGTTTAGATGACTGCTAAATTTAGGCAACATAATCAACAGCTCAGAGAATTTAATGTCTCTTCCTTCCGCATGCTACACTAAATAGTCTATTAAAACAGTAATAAATTAGCTCAGTCTTCATGTGTGCAATAATAAATTAAATACACTTTCTCGCAGTTATAAAATCTTATTGTAATAATCCCACAGAAAGCGGCCATTATTTCCAGTCTCCAACAGGGCATATGCAAGGCATGGGCTAGGAAAATAGAACATAGCGGTAGACAACTTGCCTAGGCACTTGAAATAAATCCAACTCCTGAGGGGGAAATTTCCATAGGAAATCAATGAAGGAGTCAGTTATAGGTCTTTAAATTACCATCAATCTAGTAATATATTAAAACACAGCCATTTCAAAATGCCAAAAGGCTGCTGTGTAGCTCAGGACTAATGCATGGCAAACATATTTAAAAACCAAGATTTGCACTTTTAATTTATAAGAAACTTGTGGCTAGCAATAGCTAAACACTAGCCCAAAAAATGACATTGTTAACTTTGCTCTTGTCATCGAATGTTCGAAGTGAAACCATGCTTTCCCCCTCGCTGTCTCTCCGGCGTACCTATGATGCATTAATGCCCGTATCTGCACCAGGACCCAGATGTAGGTGTCCAAGCCTATATCTATTGTTGTCCCATCCCTGCACTTCTTGGTAAATTGTATTTGTCCTAATACTCTAGCTTATTCTTCTGCCTAGTTTGGCTTTGCAGATGTTAGACCAGGATAGTGTTCTTTGTTCTCGGCTAGAAATAGCTTTACAAAATAAGTAATTGTACCTTACTGAACCCGTGTTCAGCAGTTGTCTACGATCATGAAAATGCACTTTTTGTACGTCGCTTTGGATAAAAGCGTCTGCTAAATGAATGTAATGTAATGTAATGTAATCTCAGTAGTTTAGAATCTATAGAGCTCTATCTGGTGGACTATTTAAGTCATTGCATTTTCTCCAAAAGAGAAACAACATATTTTTCTTGAAAGAGAAAACATTAGGCTACCTAAAATACAATTATTGTTCTTAATCGCTAGATCAACGTGAATGTGTAATGAAGAATACTTCATTAATCATTAACATCCCTAGGGTATACATACATACATGTGTATGCACATAAGTACATGTGTTTATGCGCAAATGCACATTCACAGCCCTAAATGTACACATACCTATGTGCATCTGTTTGTGTACACGTGTTTGTTTAAGTGTAAATGTGCATGTTGATCTGTATGTGTGCAGACGTGTACACGCCGCCTCACCGGACTGGTCCTCCGTGGTGTCGGCCTCGTGGATCTGGTTGTCGAACCACATGTGGGCCACGGTCATGCGGTTCTGGGTCAGGGTCCCGGTCTTGTCGGAGCAGATGGTGGAGGTGGAGCCCAGGGTCTCCACGGCCTCCAGGTTCTTCACCAGGCAGTTCTTGCGGGCCATTCGCTTGGCCGTGAGGGTCAGGCACACCTGGCCAGGGGAGGGCGGGGCCACACACAGGTTAGCCAACCGACCGCAAGGTGCAGGATAGTACAGCACCACAACAACCACACAACAACTCACCGTCAGGGGCACACAACAGGCCCGGAACATGGTGACAAACCTCCCTACGCTTTTGGTGATGCATTTCTAAATATGTGCTTTTAACTTAGTATACTAAGTTAAACAATTACCGTTTTATTGTGTTTGTTCTATCTTTTATTGTTATGTTTTACTTATTTTAATTATTACTATTGTTTGTCTCTATTTGTAACTTTTTTACAGTGAATTAATTTTAACATATTCCTTCACTTTGTTTCATAATGGTTAAGCTGCATGAAAAGATATAAATAAATGATTAATTATAAATAAAGAGAAAGGGACACAGACAGCAAAATGGCAGCACTGGTTCTGTCGCCCTAAGATCAGGGGACACTCACAGTGACGGTGGCCAGCAGCCCCTCTGGCACGTTGGCCACGATGATGCCGATGAGGAAGATGACGGCCTCCAGCCAGGAGTAGCCCAGCACGATGGACAGGACGAAGAAGGTGACGCCCAGGAAGACGGCCACGCCCGTGATCAGGTGGATGAAGTGCTCGATCTCCTTGGCGATGGGGGTCTTGCCGGTCTCCAGGCCCGAGGTGAGGGTGGCGATGCGGCCCATGACCGTGCGGTCGCCGGTGCAGACCACGATGCCGCGTGCCGTACCTGCGCGCGTCGGGGGGAGGGAGGGCGGGGTCAGAGCCCGTTACACAACGCTGGCTTAGTGTGAGAGGCTCACACGCAGCAGCAGAAGCACTCTGAATGCAGGTAAATGCCTAACTTGTATTTCAATGGCTATCTGTTTCAACTTGTGAGTGACTGAGTAAGGCCATCATCACACTCAACTCAAATAAAGTCTTATGCACTAATGTGTGGCTGAATCTTGGAAAAAATATTTCAAAAAACGAATTTATTTATATTGGAGTTATATCTGCTTTTTAGGACATGAAAGCACAGGCAGGGTTGTCTCTAAGCATGCTACGCAATGTGGATTATCCTGTCCCAAAACATACCAGGGACATAGAATATAAGATTATCTCTAAATATACTACCGATGTAGGGTTGTCTCCATACAAACTAGTTTGAACCCTGAGATTGTATCAGAAGTCCATGTCATTTTGGTGGGAGGTGACAATAAGTTTCAAACAAAATTATATATTTCCAGTTGGGGTACTTTCCCTCATTTTGATGAGCATGACACCACATCAGTTCTTCAAGCTGAGGAATCAATTCACTGACCACAAGCGCTGCTCTCAAGTTCTGATCCTCAATCAGTTACAGTTTCACATTTAATGATTTGGGGGTTAGAATTAGAGGCTGAGAAACCAGATCCTGGGTTTGTTGTAAAAAGCCAGATATTGGACTTGTAATCATCAAATGGTTTCCACTGTTTGGTTGTTTTTTTTAGTGTTGTTGTTGTTGGACAAACACAACATTTGCAAATTAGATTATTATTAGAATTATAGGGCTCTTTAATTGGCGATGGCTTGGCATGTCTAATTACGACTTTCCCTGGGCTCCATTTTGAAATGGTTATTGATTTTTATAAGACAGCTTAAATTCATTTCAAGATCTAATTATAAATGCGTGGTACATTAAAAGTGCTCATTATTTTTCACAAAAAAAGGCCCCAGGTGCACATTAACCAATGGAGCTTGGAATTGAGTGTCAAATGAAGAAGGGAAGGTAAATGGCTCTGTCTTGATGTCTGAGATGGTGCTGGCACTGAAGCAGAGAGATAGCAAGGGAGAGAGTCAGAGAGAGAGAGAGAAAGACTGCGTGCAAAATGAGAGATAGATAAAATGGAGAAAGCTGTGGTTGCCATGACAGCACCTTTAGCTCAGCTGGCTCACAGAATGTGACAGAGAAAGGCAAAATTCAGGACAGAGACTGGGGGGAAATGGATGGAAAGGCAGTTGTCATGGATACAGCACCTTCAACGCAGTTGGTGGAGAAAAAGGCAATGTTGCGAGTCTCCAGTGGGTTGTCATGGGTACAGTCAGGTGACCGGGTCTGGGGCTCAGATTCTCCGGTCAGGGAGGAGTTGTCCACCTGTCAGAAAAACAAGTCGTTATGAAGAAAATGCGTATGCCAGAAAATACACTGTGAACAACATGGAATATGCCACACAGCACATAATGAAAGCCTACCAGAGCCACATATGTAGTATTTTAAATAGTAAGATTTCTAAATTCTCCAAATCCCTAATTATTGTCAGTAAAACAGGTTACTAACCATCAGGCCTGGGTCAAATATGTATTTGTTTTGGATTCAAATACTTTTCTACGCTTTACTGATCTTGTCTGGCGTATTGGAACCAATGAAATACACTCAAGAATTGCAAACCCTGCCTTCTGGTCATATTGGCAGGCTCAGTTACACCAGGCAAGATCAATAGAGCACAGAAAAGTATTTGAATCCAAAGAAATACATATCTGACCCAGGTCTGCTAACCATACTGTTGACTGAATCCATTCCTCAGTGTCTATGAGGAGTGTAGTGTATTCCCCTATATTTCATTTTCCTGACAAAGGGGGCGCTCTTGCCCACAATGAGGAGCGCCTCTTGTACCTGCTAAGTAGACCCCTCCCTCCCTGGGTGACACTGTGGATAGCTATGGGGCCCGCTGTGGGACTGCTGGTCACTGCTAGCTCCCTCAGAGGCAAGCTTTAACTCCTGTCCTGGTAATGACTGCTTTTCTGCCGGTTGCTCCACCCACTAGCCCCTAATGCAGATTACTGGGTGGCAGGCGTGGTCAGCACCTTGCAGCCGTGAGAGGAGACGATGCGGAGGTCAGCAGGGATTCTGTCTCCGCCCTTCACCTCCACCAGGTCTCCGCCCACCACCTCCTCCGCGTTGATCTGCATCTTCTCCCCCTCGCGGATCACCAGGGCTTGCTGCACAGAACCAAACAGGAATGGTCATTACGGCATTGCACACTGACCGCACGCACATGAGCAGGCCAAACCAATGACTAGTCATACTAACCACAGAAACAAACTTAGCCCGCATACACACTAACCACAGAAACATGGGAAACAAACACAAATAATCTATTTCCACAGATACACAATGTGTATGAGACATACTCACCACAGAAACACACTGTCCACCTGAACACGGTAGCCCGACACCCTATCCAGTAATAGAGGAGAGGGGGGCAACTCTAAAGACAGAGAGGGAGTAAAATTTGGGAGCCGTTACCTGGGGAACCATGTTCTTAAAGGACTCCATGATCTTGGAGCTCTTGGCCTCCTGGAAGTAGGAGAAGCAGCCGGTGATGATGACCACAGCGGACAGCACGATGCCCAGATATAACTGAGAGAGACAGAGAGAGAAGGGCAGAGGAGGAGAGATATTAGATCACATCCACTCAACCTAACTTCAGTTCACTGGAACTCCCTGCCATCCCTTTGGAACAGAAGTTGAAGACCTTCTCCTAAAACAGTCGAGGTACTTTGTTGAAGTTTAACTTTGATACACTTCATGCTTCCTTTTGTTTTTATGTTCCAGAGAAATAATCAAGATTCATGAGTCATCTGTCTTTTTCTTTCTTTCTTTCACATAGACTCCACTCTGTCCCTCAAAACCATTATTCAGGGTGGCAATAGTCAACTTGGAAAAACAAGGATATTGTGTGATTTGGCAGGATTGGCATGTACTAGTGAAGCTCATGGGTGATTATAAGGGCTAAGCAGACTATAAAGGCTAAGTGATTTTGCTTATTTGGCAACAAACAGATTTAAATACATCTCATATTTTAGCTATCTGCCTTAAAGTAATAATCTTGAAGATTTTCATTAAAATAAATGTCTGTTAAGTCACTATCTATCGCCGAATTAAGTAACACAATGGTGATTTAGCCTATTATTATATTGATTTATATTATTATTAATATAATAATTTATGATTAAAGAACTGGGTGTCTGTGGCGACATTCCCGGGAAAAAATCACAAGCGGCGCATAGTTAGTGGCGTGTTTTCCATCACCCATCAGTGGTTGGTCCGCCAGAGAGGGTAGGCGGAGCTAACGAAACAGGCTCGCTGTTCAACTCACTTGTGTGTGAGCGGTGTACTGGTTTTTCCGGTGTATGCTAGCGTTACAATAACAGAGAAAGGGGGGGGGGGGGGGGGTTATGGAACCCTAAAAAGTTTTTGTGTAACATGAGGTCATATTATTTGTTGATGTAGATTTCGTATTACATTTGATGACAATGTAACGTTACTAAATTACATAGCCTAGCTATTTGCACAGCTAACGCTAGCTACCGGACCATGTCAAGAAAGGCAACATTAGTTTAGACAACGTTGCGCACAGTATCCCTCTCTCATATCAGGTAACGTTGCGTTAACTAGCTAGCTAATGTAATTAACACAATTTAATGTCAGCTAGCTAACAATTAGAAAAAACGCTAGCTAATGCTACCGACTGGTACCGACCTCGAAAAACGTCTCTCGAATGCAATGCTACCTATTTGCAACGTTGCAATGCAGCTAACTAAAGGTCAGTTCAGATCAATGATTCGCTATGAGACTGGATGCAACTTGCAAAATTCCAAGACGTCTGATTGTAAACGTTCTAACTGCACTTGGCGATTTGACAAGGTGGGTCTTTTGAGACCCCAGGCAACGGCTTCAGACACTCTGCAACTAACCAGTTCACACCGCTGCAATTTTCTCTGCAACATTCTAAAACCTTTTGTCTCGTTGCGAATCATTGATCTGAGTTGGCCTTAACGTTACCGTTATTTACATTGCCATCAAGTTCATCAATATATTATAATGATCGGAATAAAGCCGTCTTTACACAGAGCATTAACCAGGGGTATAGGTGGAGCAGAGCCAGGTCTGATTTCAGTGTAAAGATGTCAAACCGGAGAAAACTAAATAAAAGAATACAGCAGTATGGATTAGCGTTATTATTTTATTACGCTTCCTCATATGGTCCTTCAGCCTTGCCCTTTTTTGATGAAATCTCCTTTGTTTTTGTTTTATTATTCTTGTTCTGATTGCTAATTTAACACCCAGCTCAGCTTTATTCTCGAAAAGTTTAGCTAGCAAAACCAGAAATACCAGCGGTAACATTTTGCAAGGCAGTTGTTTCAAAAATATCACACAACAATCATTCAGGAGAAAGACTGTTTAGTGTGCAGGACATACATAATTGTACGAGCCGCAGCGAATCCCACAAATTCTTCTCTGCAGTGTAAAGATGTTCATACCGGGCAAAAGGTGGATAAAGAACGTCTGTGGAAATTGATCATCACTAATTCTACCCCAGGTCTGCTACAGCATATTAACCCAGCTCGGCAGTGTAAAGGCAGCTTAAGTTAGCCTAATGTTAGACAATGAATGAGTGCGTACATAACGTTACTCTTATAACAACCATTTTTTATTCAGTAAATAGTGTTATAATTGGCGTGGCCCAGGTGTCAACTGACTGACGTTACACAGGCGACACTGGTTGGATCCGGTTGGATCTCTGGGAAGTGAGGTCCAAAAACACACCTGCAATTACTTCTTTTCGCCATTGGTACCGCCAAAGAGAACGAAACAGAAATCTTCGAGATTGTAACTTTAAGGATGAGCAGGTTATTTAAGTTCAAACATGGTTATCAATACTGACTGCATGACTCAGGGAACAGTTAACAGCTGACATATCTTCACAACTATTACATTCATAAACTTCTAAATTGGAATTGGTTACATTAACCTCCCTCCAAACATACACGCACACACACACACGCACACACGCACACGCATACACACACAAACACACACACACACATACACGCACACACGCACGCACACACGCACACGCATACACACACACGCATACACACACAAACACACACACACACATACACGCACACACGCACGCACACACGCACACGCATACACACACACGCATACACACACAAACACACACACACACATACACGCACACAGGCACACACACACACACACGCACACACACATACACACACACGCACGCACACACACACACACACACACACGCACACAGGCACACACAAACACACACACACACGCACACACACACACACACACACACACACACACACACATACACGCACACAGGCACACACACACACACGCACGCACACACACACATGCACGCACACACACACATGCATACACACACACACGCATACACGCACACAGGCACACACACATACACACACACACGCACACACACACACACACACACACACGCACACACACACACACAGTCAGTATGAGATACTGAGGGTTGGGGGGTGTATCCCTGTGACCTACGTTGTCCCCTGCAGGCTCATCCTCGGTGGCTGCCTGGATGGCGTAGGCCAGAAAGCAGAGGATGGCTCCGGTCCACAGCAGGATGGAGAAGCCACCGAACAGCTGGCGGCAGAACTTGACCCACTCCGGCGTGGTGGGAGGGGGGGTGAGGGCATTGGGCCCATCGCGGGCCAGGTACTCTGCAGCCCTGGCATTGGTCAGACCCTGGGAGAGAGAGGGAGACAGAGAGAAAAAGAGAGAAAGACAGAGAGAAAAATTAATGAGGGAGAAAATAATGCTCCTATTTTCACTTAGAACTTCTTACATAAGACTTTGTGTTGTAATTTTTGTGCTCTAACTTCTTCAACCATGTGAACATTTTTTCAAAATATGCATTCACAATTCAATATAATTTAAAGATATGAATGTTGGATAAATGTTGAATTGTTTCAGTTCCACCTCTGCAACAATAGATGGCAGCACTGCGCCACGTATGATTTCTTTTATTTTCTATGGAGAGAATTTATCTGGTTCAAGTGCAATGACCACAGTGGATTCAACCAAATGGGAAAATGTTTTATTTTATTTTATTTGAATAAAATCATTAAGCCAATACTAGATATTCGCTCAACATAACTTATTAATGTCTTTGCTAAATTTTATGTTAAATATATATATATATGTGTATATAAATGTGTAGTTCAATGTTTATTGTTTTGAGACTGAATCAGGCCCAAGGATGCTCTCCTTTGGCTGCTACAGTGTCTTTAAGAAGTTATTATATATGATTATATATTATTATGATGATGACTGTTATAAACTACACTAAACAATAACGGTGATCACATTATCGTAGGATTCTGCTTTTTTACGCCGAAAAAATAGACAAAAATTCAGGAACAAATACACTGCACTCCATAATTGCAGGTATTCCAAGGTCTTTTTTTAAGATTACAACAGGCGATGACCCAGACTTCAACCACAACAAAATAATTATACTTGATTCTTTGAGCCAATCGTCTTTCAGTGTCTGACATTTGTGTAGTTTATTAATCATAATATTTACACAGCCGTTGGTAGCAGTCTAAGATTCAGAGAGAAAGCACTTACAGTAATTTGAATGAAAAGTTGAAAATGCTCTGGCTAGCTTGCTCAACTTGAGTAAAGTAAACAAAAATCGCTCCAAAGGCTTGTTTTTAATAATAGCGCGTGGCAAAATATTTGCTCTGATCAGAACGCCAATTATTTAAAAATTTTTTACAAACATTATTTGTATCTTATTTCATCCTGCTAATCCTGCTGTTTCATCCTACTTCTGTAACAAGTTCAATAATAAATTTATGAATGAAATACTGTACATTTATTGTGTTGTTGTTGTGAGTTGCCATATTATGGCAAAAGTTCTATCAGAATGTAAGTGAATTAGTGTAAAATGCCGATTTTGTCCTGTGTTCTGAAAACGCACCATTCCACAGGCTAGCAGCCACTGAAGAGGAAGGCTTTGTTTGATCGTTTTCACAAGGTACGATATATAGATACTTTACAAGATCATTTAGAGAATAAACATTGCATTTACATTACATTACAAGCCATTTAAACTGCAGGATATTTACTGAAGCAATAAACTTCTCAGATAAACTACCTTGCTCAATTGGCCCTCTGTAGCCATTAACACAAAATGAATAGGCTAGTGTTTCCTCTGCATCCATACAGGAATCTCCCCAGGAGATTTAATGTGCAGATAATGCATGGCAATCAGTGAGCTCTTAGAGCCATGGGGTTTGCACATATCAAGGAATTATTACTTGAGTGATTTCTCTTTGTCTGGCCCTGAGAGAAAAAACGACTCTGTCATGCTTTCATTAAAACGACATTAATGGTAAATCTCAGCAACTGATGATACGTCTGACGTGATGCGCTACAGTGAGCACTTCGCTAACACCCTCATTAGCAATTCATAATTATAAGTGACCGGCCTCCCGCGCAGTCGCCATGCATGCGCCAGTCACTGAGTCAGGGGCCTGCGGCGCTCACCTGGACGATGTCCGTGTTGTATTTCCGGCAAACTTCTTCCACAGACATCTTGTGCTCCGTCTGGCAGGGCAGAGGGGGGGGGGAACAGAGAGAGAGACAGAAAGAGTATCCATCAGTATACCAATACCCGTTAGTATCATGGAACTGCTAAAAACTAATTATGACTGCCTCTAGAATAAAGCATATCACAGTATTGAGAATAATGTTCACCACATGCACTGGATCAGTTCATGAAATCTTGAATTTTCTTTTTTTATTATGTAATAGTTCTATGCCCTTCGGTCAGCACAGAATCCCTTTTGAACTAAACTGTCAAGACTGCCCTTGAGTACATAAATGGATCCCTCCAGTATATCCAGTATGCAGGAATACTTATCTGTACTATTCAAAAAGTGCTCTTGGATCATATAGTTGAGCTAAGTTTAGGTTTTACAGACACACAGCAATAAGAAGCAATGAAAGTTTATTGACACACTCAGCCAGAAAGGCCAGCGAGGAAGTGATTAAGTCCCTTGGTGTCATTTAGCTAATGACATTTATCTATTCCCAACAAGCCAGGCCATTTGATTCATTTAATGCCATGACCTTCTAAACCAATTAGTTCTGAAGGAGGTTACCTCATCTTGTGTTTAACTTTCAAGACCAAGATCATGGAGAGGAATTGATGTCAGTTATACGTGGCTATCTTTACTCGTGGTGTGGAGTTCCCAGCATAGGTCAATACAGTCCAAGAAACTGAATGCTGGTTTGTGTGTGTGTGACTGTGTGTGTGTGTGTGTGTGTGTGCTTACGTGTGTGCATGTGCATGTGTGTGTGTGTGTCCGTGTGTGTGCGTGCATGTGTGTGTGTGTCCAGACATTGAGAGAGAAATAGTGGTGAAAGAGAGATAGTAGCACACTCACCAATGGTACTTCCCTCTTCAGGTCATCCAGGTCTTTTCCCTTCTTCTTCTTGGGAGAGTCCTTATCGTCCGCATCCTGTGTGGTGGCCACGCGGTAGCTGTCTGACCGGCCGTACTGCGGAGGAGGCAAACAGGCTGTCAGAGCGCCGTTCATCATGTGACCCGGGGCCAAGGCTGAGCCCACTAACGGACTCCCCCTCGCCCCGTCTCTGAGATTTAGGTAAGGATCTGTTCACAATGAGTCCGCTCTTGGTGCCATTTTTTTCCTCAATAAAATCCCATGCCCCTCACAAGGCCGCCACAAAATGGAACGTTAACTCGCGTAACCGATATTGAACGAGGTCGTATTCAAAGGTGAACTGTGAAAGCACCATTTTGAAGACCGTTATTTATACCAGCAAGTAGAGAAAGAAAAGCAGCACACGTAGTCACTCCAAGATCTTACCACTAAGAAAAACACACACAAGCTCATACGCACGATGTCACTATGACCTCCTCTCTCGCGACGGTTCCATTAACGGCACTCAGACATTTTACAGAGGTATAATGTTTCCAATATTCGCGGCCGCTAAAAGTGTTTTCCACATAAACATCTAATGTTTTTTTCATTAGTAGCAAATAGATCAGCTCAGGACAAACACAAGTACTCTGCCTGTAGGGGTGAATACACACTATTGCCTACAGCATGAGAGACTGTCGGAGACGTGAAGACTTAGCCTGAGGTGTGCAGACAGAAACATCTTAGCTTTTGATGCTATCTCTCTCACTTATGTTATCCAGAGATGCACACAGACCAGTAGATTAATGCGCCCATATATGCATCTACACAGCACAGATACCATGAATGCTGTAACTGTAAATGTCTCTGATCATGTAGGGCAATATAATTAAGGGGCATCACAACCTGCCCAGGATGACCTGAACCTAAACAAAACCTAAACAAAAAAAGACACTTTCCACTTTTCTACATTGCCTACAACATTTTCCTACACTATTTTTTTTTTTGGTCACGCATGCTACAAAACTTGAGGATTGGAGACTAATACCCACTCTGGTGAAAATGAAAGCGTGTCTGCAAACATCTGGTTTCAACTCTGATAATACAGGAAACGAGGGGATGAACAGCCGCTCACTGATTGGCTCATTCAGCATCCTCCCCGCAGCTGTGCGCTTATAGAGCAAGGCGGATTAACGGCTGCTCTGAGAGGTTCCAGTTCCTCCTATGGGCAACATGTTACAGGGGTGGGTGGAGCCAGCGGTGGGTGGATCCTCCATTTAAAGTCCTCTTTCTGCATTAGTTCAGCAGATGGTCAAACAGCAGTAAGTCGCCATGTTTGGAAAACATTACAGATTTCCTTTAACGAGAGGCACTGATGCCGCTCTATGATCAGCTGGTCGCTGTCCACTGACCAGTCCCTCTCTGCTGATCAGATATTGTCACATAGACATCATGCAGCTGATTATCTTTTTGTAAGTGTTTGCCTTGATCCCAAAAATAAAAGTGACTTAAAATGGGCTCTGACTTCAGAGATAACATCATAATCTTCTCAGATTCAAGCTGAACATCAGTAATGGTCATGAAAGCCAAAATTACAAATATGTTTTTGAAACCCGTGTACTCTAGGCTTAAATAAAGCATGGATAAAGCATATGTATTTTTCCTTTGCTGTTTTGTAACCACTGGCGAAACCATAAGTTCCTCATTTCTCGAATCTGGATTCATTTTATTTTTGCTTTTACAATCTGCAATATCAGATCTTGGCACCTTAGGTACAGTATAGCCTGTAAGAATTTGGACAATAACAATTTTGTTGTTTTGGCTCTGTACTCCAGCACATTGAGTTTGAAATGAAAGAGTAGACTGTCAGCTTTAATGTAAGGGTAATTAAATCCAGATTGGGTGAACCATGTAGAATTTGCAGCAGTTTTTATATGTATTCCACCCATTTTGGAGGACCAAACTTAAATGCGTCATTGGTTCATACACAGGAAAGCTGGCCAAAGGCCTAGAGTTCATTCTAGGTGTGGAATTTTCATTTGGAATCTGTTACTGTTGTCTCAACATGAGGATCAAAGGAGTGTTAATACCAGTACTGCAGCCCATCATGGGGTAGAAAAATCTGAATAAATTGATGAGAAACATATCCAAGACACTGGGTATGTCAAAATCAACTGTTTGGTACATTGTTAAGAACACAAGAACGCACCGGTGAGCTCAGCAACAGCAAACAACCCGGTAGACCACTGTAGCGTATGGCTGAAGAACAGGCTACTTTCATTTGTGAAGATAAACTTTTCAACTGTCAAACAGATCAAGAACACTTTCTGGGATGTAGGCATAGATGTGTACACCAGCATAATCTCAGAGGGATCACTGCAAGATGCAAACCACTGATGGGCCTCAAGAACAGAACAGTCGAGTTCTAAAAGTTTGCTAAAAAAAACATTTTTAATTGTAGAGTTCTGGAACAAACTCTTTTGAACAGATGAAATGAGTATTAACATGTACCAAAGTGATGGAAAGAGAAAAATGGGGAGAAAGAAAGGAACTGCTCACAATCCAAAGCACCCCTTCATCTTTGAAACATGGTTGAGGTAGTGTTATGGCTTGGGCATGTATGGCTACCACTGAACTGGCTCACTTATCTTCATTTATGATGTACAGGAACATCTGCTCAGATCCGACCAAATGCCTCAAACTCATTGGATGGTACCACACCCTGAAGCATGACAATGTCCTCAAACACACTTTTCAGGGTGAAAAATAAAATGTTCTTGACTGGCCAAGTTAACCACCTGAGAAGAATCCAAGTGAACATGAATTTCACTTGCTGAAGACGAGACTGAAGTAAAAAATGGCCAGAAACAAACAAGAACTGAAGATGACTGCAGTACAATCCTGACAGAGCATCACCAGGGAAGATACCCAGCGTTTGGTGTCTATGGGTCACAGACTTCATACAGTCATTAAAGGCAAAGGATTTGCAACCAAATACTAAATATGATGGCTTTAAAATGATGTTAATTTGTCCAAATACTTGTGGTTCCCCAAAATGGGGGGCTATGTATAAAAAGTCCAATGTGTTGGAGTACAGTGCCAAAACAACAAAAATTGTGTTTCTGTCCAAATACCTTCGGACAGCACTGTATGTCCTATGTTTAATTTAATCTAAGACCACACACCAAATACAATCTGGCTCCCAGGACTGTCAGTGAAATCTAGTGAATGCTTGCCTAACCATACAATAAAAAAACACAAAAGAAAAAGATGATCCAAACAGATTGATATGTTGTAGCAGCACATAAATGATGGAACAGTGGTGGTCCCCACAGGGGATTTTGGATTATCCTCCAACTATCTGCATGACATCACAATGGAAAGGGCATAAGCCTGGATGTGCGCACGTCTCCAAGAACATGCTTTCTTTTTAAAGATTTTTTTTCAGGCCTTTCCAAAGCAAAACCTGAAATGGAAGGAATTCAGATTTGGCAAAACTCACATGACCTAACAAATCTGATATAAGAATCACTGCATCTTAGGTTAAATCCAGGTTTCTTATGCAGACAGAGAAACTGAGGCTAACAAAGGGCTGCAGTGGGAAAGGGCACTAGTCCATTCAACAGCATTGAGGAGCTAAGCCAGGAAGCTGAGATTTACATGCATGTGTTGGCAGGGGTGTGTTCATACATCAGCATGACAAAACTTTCTGGTACAGTTTGACATCTGAGATAGACACGATCCATTGTGACAGGCACAATTTCTTCCTGAGATCCTCGCTAATGTAATTAAATGTAGAAGGTTACTCCCATCCTTTAGGAGGACATTGCAGAATAACAGCACTTCATCCATCCCTCAGCCACCACCACCAGTTTCCATTTCTCAGACCTGACATCCCACGGGGATGACGCTGTTCTTGCACCATGGCAACCCTCCAACCCCAAAGGCTTTGGCCACCTTCTCACGCAAGGACCTTAATTAAATTTTCTAAATTAATCATTCAGTAGGAGGAGTTCTGAGGCTCCTGTTTGCTACAGCCAAGCAGGGGAAACAGACCAGTGTGGGGCTCAATAAGTTCAGAAGCTCTGACACAGATTAATGAGCAAATCAGCACAATTAAATATCTCACTTTCTTACAGAAATGGTGTACAGTGATCCACCATAATGCACTTCAGAACCACAGGGCACTCATGAACAAGGGACAAGTGGTGGTGTGGGCTCAGTATGCAGTAAGTGCATGGAAAAGATGTCAGTAAGTACTACTTATGTCTTATTTTCATGAAAACATCACAAATCTCTAAATATTACACACGCTAAGACATATAATGTCAGCATGTATTTGAAGACTGAACCTGAGGAGGACATACGCTGCTTAGAGGGCTGATTTATGTAACATTCCACCCAGAACCTTTTTATTTTTTTCTGTGACAGTGACCTGTATGTCCTTCAGGCGGCAGGTGCAAACAGTAAGATAGTAAGCTTCTTATGAATTTCACTATTTTCCTCTTAAAATTTCAGCATGAAGTCAGAAACTTCTGGAACTGATCTTCTTTTTACATCCTGCACACATGGGCACATGGGCACTGTAGCCTATTCTCAGTCTGGATCAGGTCCACTTTTCCTAATGTTTTAACAAATTCTCAATTCCCAGTCAGGATCAATTAAAAAAGGGCAAATTACAACAAAATCATGTTATTTCACCACCTTTCCAACAGCCACCTCCAGCAACTTCCACCAACAGCAGCTGCCTCTGAGCGATACCGGTCTCTTTCTGGCAATACCTACACAAAGGTGTGCGACAGGCTCTCTAAGAGCAGACACCATTTCAGCCCAAGTGCGGGGGAGTCCACCACACAGCCTGACAGTGACACAGCGAAGGACATGGTGATTACATCAGTCAGAGAGTCAAGAGGGAAACTCCCAGCTATGCTTAGAGCAGAGCAGGGACAATGGAAAGGCTGCACCTGCCATGAACATGAATTTTTTTTGTTATTTATTATTTTTTTTTACCTGAATTTTATTTCAGACATTTTCAATTTGGTATAGAATTTACTAAATATTTTGTGTTTAGTGAAAAGGGTAAAATAATTTTTGTTAATTTAATACGAGCAAACAAAGACAGTCGTTAAGCCAGTTTGAATTTGTCTTGAAGAGGGTATTTTAATTGATGGCAAAGAGAAAAAAGGACCAGAGAGAAAAAGCAACTAGTGTCATAAAATCGTGAATTTTGAAAATTCTCAGAATTTTGCAACGCTATTCATGGGTATATGTATAAATATGGGAATGAGTGAGTCAGTAACTTTAATGACTAAGCCAATGCTTACTGTGTGAACTAGACTTGATGCTCATGGCTATGGATAACTGAGAGTCTATGAGAATTGTACCTTATCTGACCTGTGTTCTATATTATCCTTCGGTATGCAATTAGTGTACATCACATTTAATAAAAGCATCTGCCAAACGTAATGTAATGTAGATGACCAGTGAAACTGCAGAGATTGCCCCAGACCGTGGGAGAATGAACTATATCAGGACAGCCCAATCCTCTTCCTGGAGATCTGCTGTCCTGTAGGTTTTCATTTCAACCCTAATTCGGCACACATGATTCTACCAATTCTCTGCTCAATGAGATCTGTAGCTGTTGAATGATCTGTGCTTGGTTAGGATTGGTGGGAAAAGCTACAGGGCAGTAGATCTCCTGGAACAGGATTGGGCAGCCCTGAACTACATGAACGCACAGTGTGGAAGCCTGGTCCCTGTTCATGAATGAAGAATGGCCAGACCACAACCACAAGGGGTGCCTGCAAACGCCAGCCTGGAAGCACATAAGCCTCTTAAAACATGCAAACACTGTGTTCACCAGAGAGCACAGATCTCTGGCACAGACACCCCATGCTCCCGTGCAACAAATCAAAGTTATTCACTGATTAATGCCCCTGGTCGATAAGGCCATCCGCGCAACTGGAACGTCACCATGGAAACACTGCGACCAAACCACGCGGCAAGAGTGACGGGGGACTCCGGAATGTTCTCTCGGGCCGAGTTTATCTGGGGTTTGTGATTTCACTGTGGATTAATGAGATCGGGAATAATACACACTGTCCTTTCAATGACGGAAGCACTGCACTGTGCTAAGCATCTGTGTGTGAGGGGGTTTATGTGTACTAGTGCATTAGATTTATGTGCGTGATAGTGTGTGTATGTGTGTGAATCAGTGTGTGTGACAGTTTAGAAAAAAATCTAATTCTTTTTGGCTTGAACTTTGTTGAAGAAGGTTTGGTAGCTTTGATCCCCCCTTTGGTAAAAGGCGAAGGACAGTGAAGCTCTGAACCTTGCTTAGCCTTTGATTGAACTGTTTCTGGAACAGCACAGGCACACAGCTGGAATTACAGACCAGAGTCTCCCAGAAGGGACAGGCTGACATTCAACATTTTACATAAACTCCGTAACCGTGTAACAGTAGCCAAGATACGGTCATTTATTGACCTGTTTACGCCGCACCGTTGCTCCTCAATCACCACGGGGCCCGTCAGGACCTCCCAGCTGGTTCCTCTCTCCTCTCAAGCCAACGTCTAGAAACTTCAATTTGTGACTCTGTGGGAAAAGAAGCTGCCCTTTTGCTCAGGGTTGTTCTGTTCCAACCGGGATGGAAAAGTCTAGACCCAAAGAGGTAGGCTTCCCCAGTGATTTTTTTCCCTGACATTTCGTTTCCTCAGAAGACAGCGAAGAGAGGAATGTTACTTGCTACTGGCTTACTCACTGGGGACACAGGGTTCTACCCTGAAAGTGCTTTTGCAAGCTACAGGTCACGTCCTGCCTTTTAACTTTAGTGTACCTGAAAGGGCAATATAAACCTACAGTATGTGAACTTAATATGAACTGAAATGGATGTTTGCATTCATGGTGGTCTCAATTTTATCATGGTTTAGTTCATTTGTTATCCTAATGTGAATATTATTGTAAAGCGAGTTTTAGCTTTGTATGTTTAGTCACATCAACGGTGTTTAATTTGTCATTTAGTACTTGCATTGCTTGAAGTCTACAGCTATTTTCTTGTTGAGGGCACTGCCCTTACAAGTTTTTTCAAGGAGCACATTGAACATTGACATTGACTTCAAGGTCAAAGAGCTTCAAAGAGAAGACAGCTGATCTTCTGTACTGGCAGCCATCCAGAGTCAGTGTGAGTAGAAGTTGTATTAATGTGGCAAATGGCCCTTCACCACAAACCGCTGCCATGGAGAGCAGCCAAGATGTCTTTCCCATTTCCCCCTAGACCTCTCCTTCAAATCTTAATTATGTCATCATCAAACTGAGCTGGCACTGTGCCTGACTCTCACCTAACGCACTAAAGAGCTGTACTCTTGCCTGACGTTAAAGAGATTCACTGGGCAAAGAGCCTGACTTCTGTCTGACTCAAAAGAGATTAACTGGGTGAACTGCGTACCTAGATTTATTGGGTGCAGGGCCTGACTCTTTTCTGGCTCCAAAGAGATTCACCAACAGGAAGTGCCTGACTCTCGCCTGGCTCTGAAGAGATTCACCAACAGGAAGTGCCTGACTCTCGCCTGGCTCTGAAGAGATTCACCAACAGGAAGTGCCTGACTCTTGCCTGGCTCTGAAGAGATTCACCAACAGGAAGTGCCTGACTCTCGCCTGGCTCCGAAGAGATTCACCAACAGGAAGTGCCTGACTCTCGCCTGGCTCCAAATACACCTGCTGTGAGGTGAATCTGTAAATGGCCACCTGTGTAAATGGCCACCTGCGCAGAGAGAAGCCTCTGAAGAGCACTCCAGAAGATAATGGGAGCAAAACTCGCAGAAGCAGAGTCTGAGAGCCAGAGAAGGAGGAGGAGGAGGAGGCAGCCGACTGTCTGTGAGGAAGCAGCGAGCACTGCGGCAGGCTGGCAGGTATAACAGCTGTTACAGAACACAGTGTTCCCTTTCCCCAGGCAACTGCTCCCTGCATCTCGGGCTGAAAAGGGGGACCCTTTCTTCTGATTTTACTTCTGATTCTTTTCGAACTTTTACATTATTTATCCTCCATTTATTTTTGAAGTGGAGGCCACTGAAAAGGGCCGGTTTGTGTGGGTGGGGGCAGCTGTCTGGTTTGCTTGGGGGGCAACTGGCCTCTCATGTGCTATTCAAGAGGGAAGAAGGGAAGAGGGACCAAGGCACACAGACCAAACACAATTGAGGACTCTCAGGAGGGGTTCTGCCACGTGTCAGTTTCTGTGTGTGTGTGTGTGTGTGCAGGCATGTGAGCGTGCATGTGTGTGTGTGTGCGACACAGCCAAATAAAGTAATAACATCAACTTTTACCTTAGAGATAGAGAAAAGTAATATGTGCGAGGGAACAGTAATCTCATTTTAATTGGATTTTATTCAGATTGTCTGCATCATATATATTGCATAATCCCCACTACTGTTCTGGAAATCGATAATTCTATTGTCAACAATCAAGTATTATTTTACAAAACAGCCACATCTTACTGAAATTGTGAATGCACAATGAGTAAGTTGTTAAATATAGCCCCAATTCCAGTTCCAACGACGCAATGTCGAACAGTGCTACAACCTGCCTGGAAGATTAGTTTGCTGCACATTATAAAGAGATTAATTCAAAATTGATTTGTCACAGCCCTACAACAAAAATGAGTAAATGCAGCCTGCCTGGTGACAGGCTGCAACAAAGCCTCAAATGACTACAATTCCCAGGAGACAGCATGATGGAAAGGCTTTGCTGATTACTCACAACTGGATGACTAGTTAGCTGTTCCAACAATCAAAAATGAGAACCAGAGGGTGGCTTCAACAATTAATACCCAACTATATACTTAAAGCCTGACAACTACCATTATAACACCCTGTAATCTCAGCTATTTTGGGCAAAATGGTGTTCTTGCCGCCCTCACATTTTCATAACTCATCCTTAAGCAGGAACAAATTTATTTTTGTCAAAGGTTTGGGAAGCAAATGGGATGAAAGCACACTCTTAGTATCTCTTTACACCTCCTCTGTTCCATCACTCACTCTCTCTCTCACTCCCTCAGTATCGCTTTACCCCTTCCTTCCTCTGTTCTATCACTGTCACCCTCTAACACACAAACTCTCTCTCTCTCTCTCTCTCTCTCTGCCTGGCTATTGGCACATATCCACTGTCTAAGTCACGTGAGTGGGTCACGCCGCACAGGGTGAGCTGGGAGCATGTGTGTGTGAGTGCACGCGTGTGTGTGTGCGTCTGAGAGTGTGATGGCATGTTGTGATGTGAGTGCGCCTGACCTCACAGCTACAGGACCATCTGTCGGGCAGGCCAGGGTAAACCGCCCACCACGAATGGGCGAGGGCTGGGGAGGTGGGGCAGGGGGGTGGGGAAGGGGAAGGGGGAGGGATTAACTCTGATTACTCCAATGTGGGATTAACCCAGTGAACACTGGCACACATGGCCCCAAAACAAGAGTCGGCAGGTGCCCAGCCGTACACTGGCACATGCCCAGCGAGTCTCCGCAGCCAGCTCGCATGCCCATAAATACGCACATTGAACATGCTCTCTCGCCCAGAGGTAAATACCTGCACATGTAGCCGTTCACCACACAGACCATCAACTGCTTTGCTGAAGCTGTCTGCCGGTCAGCTGATATCCCTCAAGTTCTCTACTGAGACAATGGGGCTTAACCACTGTACTGTCAAAACATCTCTGGAGCACACATCATTGCCTTAGAATACATCCAGTCAGGATGCCCGAAATGCTCGTGACTTTCAGCCAATCCTCTCCAAGCGTCTTTATTGTTATCTGAGACCCCTCTTTCTCCCCCTCCTTTGCCCCATTTTAAGGATTACCCCTATAGCCAACTCACTCTCTCCGCGCCCATCTGTCTCCCCCCAGTGATCCCTTCATCCGGACAGCGGACAGGCTTCCAGTACAAACCAACTTTGCTGATATTAATATCTGAGAAGACACGGTCCTGGAGAGCTGCGTGTGTGTGTTATGTGCGTGTGTATGTGTGTGTGTTTGTGTGTTAGTGTATGTGCATTTTCACATCTGTTTGCTGTCCTGGGTGTGTGCTTGTGTGTGTATGTTTGTGAGCATGCGTGTGTGTGTAACTGATTGTGCATGTATGTGCCTGTGCGTGTGTATGTGCGTGTGTGTGTGTGTGTGCACGTATGTGTGTGTGTGTGTGTGTATGTCTGTGTGCATGCATGTGTGTGTATCTGATTGTGCATGTATGTGCGTGTGTGTGTGTGTGTGTGTGTGGTGCAAGCCTTGTCTGGGGAGCCCGTGTCTGATATAGAAAAACAGCTGGCGCTGTAGGAAAGATGGCCACCTGCTCCTCTCCATTAGAAAGCTCTGGAAGGCAGCTCACTGAGCTGGGCTCTCTGCGTGCTTGGGAGGGGGCAGCTCGAGAGCTCTGTTTGCTTATGTCATTTACTCTGTTAGCCGACACAACCAGACACTCGTCATCTAAATGGAGGAGCCTTTCTCCATTTCAGCGGCTCACACGCATTAATCTGCAGAGCGTGTTTTAAGCAGGCGGTGCCCCGCCCGAACACGCATGCGGCTCCACTTCCTCCCTATACACGCATCCGTCCCCGTAACCGACGGCAACAATTCTGCTGAAAACGTCTTCATTCCAGGTCACCAGATCTAAACCCCTCCCCCCCCCCAACCACCACACCCTCCCCTGCCTCCACCCCCACAAAAAACGCACACCCCTGCACTCACAGAGTCTGTCTGTCACAGCGATGACAGCTCACAGCCGAGGAACAAACAGCTCATTGATCGCGGCGCCAATAGTGACAGAGAGCCATTATGCAGAGTGACCTAGGCACTCTCTCCACTCCCTTCAGCCTCTCTCAGTTACACGGTCGTGTGCAGTCATTTTGATTCAGCTACTCAAATAAGAGCAGCTCTGAAACGGCAGAGTGCAATGGCAACGGCAACGGGTTAGCGAACTGCATGGCTTGCATTCATTTCGAAAAACAGCCTGAATGATTTCTGAATATGATTTTGTCTGCACACACCCCGAACGTTCCAAACAGTGTCGATAAATCACTAAGAACTAAAACCAGTAAGCATCAGTATTAAGGCGTAACGGCGTCATATTTTGGATGTGGCTGCACGCAAGGTCCTAGAAAGACCAGTAGTGCCTTCACAAGAACACAGCTGAATGACCCGACTGACGTTAAAAATCATTTGAAAGCAAAGAACCCATCAGGAAGCCTAATTCTGTCAGAGCTCTGTCTATGTGCGAACGTCACCAGAGAACGTTCTGCAGGGCCGGCCCAGAAGCACACAGTCAAAGCAGCTGAATGGTACGAGGAGCTGGCCAATCCCCTCACAGCAGACTGTGCCAGACAGAGGTTGGTTGCATCCCCTGGACCGAAACAGGCTACTGTGAGCTATCGCCGCTACAGCTCACAGAAACACTGCTACATGGCAATGAGAATGTTGAAAGAAGGCCTCCACCCACATAGTGTGTGCCCCCCTCGCCCCCAACCTCTAAACCTCCAAACTCATTGTAATATTATAGCAACATAAATAGGCATCGTTAGCCTAATTAACTGTATGCTGTAGGTTTTTACAAGCTGGCAAGCTATTTAGCTCATTACCTTCCTGCAAGCGAAGAATGGAATTAAATATTGTTAAGAGGTCATTTACACATCAACTTCGGCCATTTCAACAAGCAATATCTATGCCTTGGCACACAAAATATTTGGAAAAAGAAATACACAAATTTACTTATCTTAGAGATCTAAACTATATTAAATATATTTTCGTAATCTGTTCATAATATCAAGGGCAAATGGAGTATCAAAATTCCAGTTAGGAAATTTTATTTTTCCTTCAAAGTCACATGATCTTGCATTGGATCCAATGGGGAACTCCGACGTTTTGACCTCAGAACAGTAACATGCGCAATACAAGCTTCACAGCTTAGGTTGGCTGAGGGGTGATTTCCAGTCTAATGTTCCAACCGTCGCCTTCCTCCCCGTTTCTCTCCTCATGGAGCAGCGTCCACCTATCAAGCCACGAGCTCGAGAATTTCCACTCTGCAGGCCTCGCCCCCTATTTGACGCAGTCGCTAAGTTGTGCGCGATTTCCACTTTGACAACCGCAGGACCCCACAGTACCATAGGCACCGCTTTGAATGACAGGGTCATGAAAATGCATATTACCGGAATGGAAATGCCCCATATAGAATGTATGTTCCTTATTATAAAATTATAGTATGGTTACGCTATAAAGGACTGCAAGTCACGAACTTAAAGGTTAAATATAGTCACCTAGTTATTACATTCTAAATGGAGGTGGTCGTAGTGAAATATACTTGGAGGATACTATCTATCCTACAAAAATATGAAAATGAAATTTCTAGATCCCGTACAATATCAGTATGCTGAGTCAATATGTATGACTGCATTGCGTGCATGCATGTGTTGGAAACATGCCTATGCTTATGATAAAGCCTCTAAACGTGGAAATTATGGGGAACCAAGCATCCATTTTGACGCAGTGTCTGTGGCGGATAGTCCAACTCCGTTTCGCCTTTCTAACAATATTTTCATGGTCTAAAGGGTTTCCCAGTTCGGCGCACCCAAGACGTTCATTTTGGGAAAACGGCTCCGATAGGTCATTCGCGTGAAGGCAAGTGCACCAAAATGGACAGGCTGAATCATAGCTACTGACATTCCATCCCCCCTCATGCATCAGAAATTAAGGCAAAAGTGCGTCGCTTTTCGCCCTGTCATGGCATCAGTTCATACTAGGCAGAAACACACGACACTATCAACGCACACAACACGGTTGCACAACTGGACGCACAATCCATTTAGAAATCATCATCTGTGAACAGTGTCCTGAACATACAAACATTTTCCATTACAAATATATTGCTGCTCTGTTTACGTGCCATGGCCCGATATGTCGAGTAAATTAGGTGGTGTGAATTTTTCATGGTTGTGCTTGGATTTGACGCAGTGTGTAGCTAGCTATCTGGGTTGTGCACCTTCACTCAACCAAGAAATCAGAACCTCGTTACTTAAGCATCCCAGCCTTCTCCAGGATCTGGTACAGATGTTTAAATCTACTGGGGTATAAAATGCAAACAATGATCGAGCCTGAATATTTTGCAAACTAAGTAAAAAAATTTGGATGGTTCTCTTTTTTCTCCAGTAACCGCATTATGACGCATGGGTTAGATAGGCAGACTGGCGCTGGAGCATCGCAGTCACACAGACCTGACGCAATTTCGAACAGGGCAGCATCACACCACATATACCACAACGATTTTCCAATATCTAGTATCAGTCTAACATAGCCAGCCACATCGCGCCTCGTGATAAAACAAATACCGAGAAAGGAGAAGATCATATGTAAAACATAAGAAAATCTGTATTTTTTTCTTATTTCCTACCGTAGAACAATAATGTATTGAAATGCCATAGCTTCCATTGCAGGGCATTTTTGAGTATCCTATTTTTCATCGCCAGCCAACCAAAAATAAATCTGACCTGGCGTCAATGTCATTCTGACAAAAACATTCTATAGATGAACTGTTTCACAAACGGCACAAGGTAGTGAGCAGATGGAATATAAGTAACACGTTTATTCCGTATGTTTGCAGAAAACGGTAACGTTAGCCAGTCACATTTTTTTATTTCAAACACAAAATTTAAAAATTCGGTCTTACCCCCATTTTGGCGCAGTCACTCGGATCCCTTCAGGTGATGGAACGGCTCGAGGTTTAATTTGATCAGAATAACTGGTAAGAATGTTGAAACCAGAAAAATGTGCAATTTCTTAGTTACTTTGGAAATACCTGTTTTCACTTACTTGCAACGATAAGTCTAACAGAATGGGTAGAAAAATAAATGCATGAAATAGATGGTTTGTCTAAGCTTTGAGTCAGAATCGGAAAGGGGATGTATTAAAAGATTATGTATTTTTCATTGAACACCTCTGGGAGGGTGTATTACATTTAAAAAATGTGTGTGGTATTAATATGATATAATAATCACAGGGAGTACAGCCAGCGAGGATGTAGGTATCTCACTCGCTGGTCTGTGACAATTGCAACGAAACGTTCAGACTACGAGCCGCACTGCCTAGTTTTTTTTGGATTTCGTCTCCCTCCGCTGTACCGCCAGCTGCCGTAGAACCCCCTTTTCCTCTGCGCACCACTCCGCCTGTGGAAGAAGCGCCGGTGGGTGTGTGTGATGAACCGCCCCAACAGAGCGAAGCTCATAAATGTGCTGCCAATGGGATCCTCCCATAAACCACTTCTTCCGCCAATAGATGGTCTGCGAGCATTCTTACTGACATGTCAACTAACCAGTGATTTTAAAATAATTTGTTACATGGGCCAATCCAGGAGGGCATGTGCCCCGCCTTCTTTACTGCAGAATTCCTGAGCAGCCAGGCAAGAGGCGCGCGCTCAAGGCCGATTGACTAATTTAAATGGGCGCGCTACAGTGTGGTAAAACGGGGATTATTAGTTTTCATAAACGAAAGGGACCGTTTCAGTGATATACACAATTATTTTGTGGAATGATAACCCTTACATTGTTGTATTCTATGTGTGACCTCACGTGCTGAAGGTTATCCAGTTCATTAACTTGGGATAAGATCAGACAAAGTTACTGGACTTAGATTGCTTAGATCTTATTTTCACGTTAACTTGTTGATCACCGTCTCACCTCATAATAACAGTTCTAGTTATAGCTGTTTTTGATGCCGTATTCACCCGAAGTCCTGGCCCGCTTCAACCAGGCTCCAATGGAATTCCTAGCATGAAAAGAAAAACCACAGACATAACCGTTGTCTAATTCCGCATACCTACGTTCAAAGCACTCAAAGGAAGGTCACAAGATTAGCATAGTTATATTTATAAGTGACAACTGGTGCTCGTCTTAAACAATTAATTTGTGTTTTTTAAACTTGAGTTTGTCAATCTGCTGGGCCTTATGGAGGTATGGAGGCAGCAGACAGAACTCATTTGCCACAAGCAGGTGGGTAAAACTATGAAGGGATACAATGAGCGGAGTAGGAAAGATATGGGGTGAGAAACATTCTCTAGAAGAAAAGACATGAAAGAGAAATAGAGCAATCCTGTGTGAGGCAAAGGTAGTGTGGTGGTCTGACACTGAGAGAATGTGACAGATGTTTGGAAGAGTATAGTGATATATATATATATATATAGCCTAAAATAGAGACTACAGACATTGAGAGATTGGCATTTATGTCTGCATTGTCATTTTCTCAAGCAGGCTATGGCTACGTCCACGCTGTTTTTGTGAGTAACAACTCTATTCATTTTTGAGAGTGAATTGTGTTGTGTTTTGTGCACACTACAGCAGAGCACAGTAAAGTGAGCTCACAGGAGTCATTCTCCTAACCAGATCTTGTGACAGCTGTAGATATCAATATCATCTGTAATCATAACAACTTTTACTACATCGCAATTTGGCGTCTGTCACGGCATGTTTAGAAAGTATACTTAATTTATTTGAAAATTTAGAATAATGGAGGAGTGAGTTTATGTATCTCCTCAAGACAAACCACTGCCGACAGAGACGTCATACGTTGGTCGTTGTCATGTATTTACTAACTGTAACCGACGTACCTGTGCTTTGTGTAGACTGTACTTCACGCATGACTAATTGTCCAGTGCGGTTCTGGTACACGCTACTCAGACCAACCACGTCCACACTCAAATTTGGTAGTCAATCCCTAAAATTTCCAGGCAGTGACTTCAGGTGTCGAATGCGGTTGTCACTCTCTTTCACAAAACCGAACTGTGTATGAAATGATATATAAAAATGAATGACAATTGTATTTAGCTGCAGTGTAACGTATGGAGGTAATATGTGAATGGTGTATTATTATGGTATGGTACACAATGTACTCTATAGTGTTATGTGTACTTAAAGCCGAAGTGCCAATTAATGTTGCCAGTGAGCATATGCCTTGACAGTACATGGACATTGGGAAAATTGAAGATGCCATTAATAAATTCAAGTCATTGGTCTTCATGCTTTTTACTTTAAAAAACATTGAGACATAGCCTGGGTAATCAATCCCACAATTAGTCCAATTTGGATTTGTTTCATTCTAACAGTCACAGTAAGAAGCCCAGTTCCTTTCCATGACTAGTAGCTTCATGATTGCTAAATGATGTCTATCTAAATGTAATTAGTTGAAATGTAATTTCTGATGCAAAATCACTTATTACAACAAATGATTGAATGCTTCCAACACTGAATGTTTGATATAAACATCTGCAAACATCTGTGCATTTTTTATTCTCCATGGCCATGTGTATGGACACAATATGTTTCTGTCAATGCACATGTACAGCAAATAAAGTTTTTTGCATCAGAGAAAACTAAATGGCTTACAGCATGTGAGCAATATCTTTCCTTACCCCCCCCCCCCCCCCATGTAAAACCTGGGAAACTGAGAATAACAAGAGAAAGAAAGAGATAAATTGATTAGATAAATGCAATGATGGCAATTTGATATTCCATCCCCTTTGTAATGTGGAGATGCCAGTATAGAGCGTGCTGGGCCATTTTTCATATGTCTGCTGTTGTTTTTATGCTAGATCCAGTTCCAATCTGTATTGCATTCAATCTTGAGTGCCGTTACTAGATCAAATTGCGTATCTGTTTTCCTTGACAAAGTGTCTTTCATGACAGGTATTCTGCAACAATATCTCAAATAGAAAGTGAGTTTGGGTGTGTGTTTGAGAGAGAGAGAGAGGGAGAGAGTATCTGTCAGCATATGTGTATGTGTGAAAGAGTATATCTACTGACGATCTTTAATAATCTGTTTTTTTAAATGTTTTAAAATACAGGCTATACATGATGGGTTAGGGCTGTGGGGGGAGGGGGCGTCAGGGTGCCTGTGGGCCTGATGGAGGGTGCAAAATGAACCAAAAGGAAAGCAGGAGTCACAGGAGGGATAAAAAACAGAAAGCAGAAAGGTAGGAAGGGCATAACGCAGACAGGGAGTGACGAAAGTGCTCACCATTCATCTACAAACTGGAGAGAATCTAGAGCTCACCATTCACCTACAAACTAGAGAGTATCTAGTGCTCACTATTCACCTACAAACTGGAGAGTATCTAGTGCTCACCATTCACTTACAAACTGGGGAGTATCTAGAGCTCACCATTCACCTACAAACTGGAGAGTATCTAGTGCTCACCGTTCACATACAAACTGGAGAGTATGTAGAGCTCACCATTCTCTTATAAACTGGAGAGTATATAGTGGTCACCATTGAAATACAAACTGGAGAGTATCTAATGCTCACCATTCACCTACAAACTGGAGAGAATCTAGAGCTCACCATTCACTTATATAATGAAGAGTATCTAGAGCTCACCATTCACTTATACACTGGAGAGTATCTAGTGCTCACCATTCACTTATAAACTGGAGAGTATCTAGAGCTCACCATTCACTTATATACTGGAGAGTATCTAGAGCTCACCATTCACTTATAAACTGGGGAGTATCTAGAGCTCACCATTCACTTATAAACTGGAGAGTATCTAGTGCTCACCATTCACCTACAAACTGGAGAGTATGTAGAGCTCACCATTCTCTTATAAACTGGAGAGTATCTAGTGCTCACCATTCACCTACAAACTGGAAAGTATCTAGTGCTCACCATTCACCTACAAACTGGAGAGTATCTAGAGCTCACCATTCACCTGCAAACTAGAGAGTATCTAGTGCTCACCATTCACTTACAAACTGGAAAGAATCTAGAACTCACCATTCACCTATAAACTACAGAGTATCTAGTGCTCACCATTCACCTACAAACTGGAGAGTATCTAGTGCTCACCATTCACATACAAACTGGAGAGTATCTAGTGCTCACCATTCACTTATAAACTGGAGAGTATCTAGTGCTCACCATTCACCTACAAACTGGAGAGTATCTAGAGCTCACCATTCACATACAAACTGGAGAGTATCTAGTGCTCACCATTCACATACAAACTGGAGAGTATCTAGTGCTCACCATTCACTTATAAACTGGAGAGTATCTAGTGGTCGCCATTCACCTACAAACTGGAGAGTATCTAGTGCTCACCATTCACTTATAAACTGGAGAGTATCTAGAGCTCACCATTCACCTACAAACTGGAGAGTATCTAAAGCTCACCATTCACCTACAAACTGGAAAGTATCTAGTGCTCACCATTCACCTACAAACTGGAGAGTATCTAGAGCTCACCATTCACCTGCAAACTAGAGAGTATGTAGTGCTCACCATTCACCTACAAACTGGAAAGAATCTAGAACTCACCATTCACTTATAAACTGGAGAGTATCTAGTGCTCACCATTCACCTACAAACTAGAGAGTATCTAGTGCTCACTGTTCACCTACAAACTGGAGAGAATCTAGAGCTCACCATTCACTTATATACTGGAGAGTATCTAGAGCTCACCATTCACTTATAAACTGGGGAGTATCTAGAGCTCACCATTCACTTATAAACTGGAGAGTATCTAGTGCTCACCATTCACCTACAAACTGGAGAGTATCTAGTGCTCACCATTCACTTATAAACTGGAGAGTATCTAGTGCTCACCATTCACCTACAAACTGGAAAGTATCTAGTGCTCACCATTCACCTACAAACTGGAGAGTATCTAGAGCTCACCATTCACCTGCAAACTAGAGAGTATCTAGTGCTCACCATTCACTTACAAACTGGAAAGAATCTAGAACTCACCATTCACTTATAAACTGGAGAGTATCTAGTGCTCACCATTCACCTATAAACTACAGAGTATCTAGTGCTCACCATTCACCTACAAACTGGAGAGTATCTAGAGCTCACCATTCACTTATAAACTGGGGAGTATCTAGAGCTCACCATTCACTTATAAACTGGAGAGTATCTAGTGCTCACCATTCACCTACAAACTGGAGAGTATCTAGTGCTCACCATTCACATACAAACTGGAGAGTATCTAGTGCTCACCATTCACTTATAAACTGGAGAGTATCTAGTGCTCACCATTCATCTACAAACTGGAGAGTATCTAGCATTGCATTACATTACATTACAGGCATTTAGCAGACGCTCTTATCCAGAGCGACGTACAACAAATGCATTAGTTCAAGGTGCAGAGGTGCAAAAAAAATCTAGCACTATCAAACCTGCAATACCTGTATTGCATGACCTAACTAGCTATTCCACACCTTCCTCATTTCAACAATGGTGAGAAGATAAGGATTGCTGTGGTGGTCAGCTGAATAGAACTGTGGGGAAACAGCCTATGTGCGTAGTATGTAAACTACAGTACAGAAGGGTCCACAAAGCACCCAGATCCTTGAGTTCCTGACTGGAGGGACTGAAAGCTGCCTTTGCTCTTTCCCTGTCCAAAATCTGTCACCAAAGTGATATACCAACGTATACCACCCAATCAAAAGCTATCTGTGTTTTGTCAGTATGGATTAACATCTCTGTCCAAGATTAGCATTTCTTCATTCTCCAGCTGTTGGCAGACAGATAAAGTAGTTGGCAGAAATGTAGATGGCTTAGGAGAACTGACAGCCCTTGTACTTCCTGCCAAAAGGTAAATGCATTTTCATTCGAACCTTTGCTCTTCCTCACACTCAGCTTTTGTTAAAAAAAAAAACAGTGGCAATTCACAGTCATATTGGCTGAGGTGCATGCAACGTTTTGCAATTGTTTTTGTCAGGCAGTCGCTAAGTCAGTTCGGTGTTTGCCGCTTAGAACCAAACGTCCTGTGACATTTCATTTCAGCTGCAATATGATGTGTTAATGCGGGCCTCATTTGCATTACATGGAAAAAATGGGCTTCAAGGGACAGTAGCTGTGACAGTGACCACGGCAACAGTGCCATAGCAGATTGCCTCCACGTCAGCAAACTGACACTATATCTTGTCATTTAAATGATTCTTCCAAATTAATATTTCGTAAACAGGCATGGAATAAGATACATTTTGTTTCTAATTTCATCTTGTAGAGTCTACATAATCAGCACATAATCCGCTTAACAAAACAAATGCACTCTTCTGCTGAAATCATTTTCTACGATCTTCCTTCATCACTCTCCGCTCTCACAGATTCATATTTCAATGCTTAATGACACACCCACAGCATTCACAGGAATACCAAAGCTGTAAGGTACGGCCAATGATAAATGATTATTTTTAAAAAAATCAAATGAGAGCAGAGGCAGTAATAATAAAGCAAGCTCTGGCCTCTCCCCAGACTTGTTTGAGTGTTTTCCTCCTGCGTGTCAGCTGTGTCTGTCTCTCCCTGCCCCCACTCTTCCACTCTCCATGCCTCCATCCCCTCATCCTCCTCCGCTCCCATCCCTCCGGCGCTGTCCTTTCAGCACCACGCTGGCTGCTGCTGATGCTTCCGAGAAGCATTTTGGGGGAAATGCAGGAGAGTGGAGCCAGTTTGGTGCTATCTACTTCTACTACTACTGCTACTACTACCGCAACTACTGCTGTTACTAGTACTACTACTGCTACTACAACTGCTACGACTATTACTGCTACTACTATTATTGCTGCTACTATTACTACTACTACTGCTGCTGCTGCTACTACAACTAATATTGTTACTACTACTACAGTACTATGACTACTGCCACTACTACTACTGCTACAACTACTACTACTGCTACAACTACTACTACCGCTATTACTCCTACTGTTACTACTACTTACTACTTTACTACTACTACTACTGTTGCTACTACATAGTTACATTGAATTTTAACTTATACATTTCTTAATTTTAATCTGGTTGCGAGTTATATATAGATGTATATGTATCTATAGACGGGTGGCAGGAAAGGAAAAACCAACGTAAGTGTCTTAGTAAGGTGTTGGGCCACCACAGGCCACCAGAACAGCTTTAGTGCACCTTGGCATAGATTCTTCAAGCCTCTAAAACTTCCCTGGAGGGATGGAACACTATTCTTTCAAAAGAAATTCCCTCCTTTGGTGTTTTGATAGTGGTGGTGGAGTGCGCTGTCTAACACATTGGTCCAAAATCTCCTATAGGCCAGATTTTAAATTGGGTTGAGATCTGGCGGCTGCAAAGGCTGTAGCATATGACTCAGGTCATTTTCATACTGATCGAACCATTCAGTGACCCCTCGTACCCTGTGGATGGGGGCATTGTCATCGTGGAAGAAACCACTCTATTCTAGGATAAAGGTGATCACTCAGAATAACTTTTTAATAATAAGGATTAATAAGCATTGATTTGCAGTAACCCTTCCCTCTAAGGGGACAAGTGGACCCAAACCATGCCAGGAAAATGCCCCTACAGCATAACAGAGCCACCAGCAAACATTCAGACCTGTACAAACCTGAATAACTGAGTGGAGAAACATCATGAATACAGATGCTTCCATACAGGTATATGACACACTTGAGACTTGAGCAATTAACATCCTATCATGCACTGTGGCATGTATAAAAATGCTGATCAGGCCCAGTTTACCTTGATTTTGGATAAAGATGGCAAGAGGAAAAGATCTAAGTGACTTTGAAAGCGGGTTCATTGTTGGGGCATGGATGACAGGAGCTTCAGTCATAAAGACTGCTGAAATGGCTAGTGTTTCAATAGGAACAATGACTGAAGTGACATTTGCATTTATGTACAAACAGAGGTCCAATGCTCATAACAGAACACACATAAGATGGCTGGCTGGCTGCCTGATTTTACTATAACTGATCTACTTTTATAGGAAATGATGAGGCAGAGTTTCTATGTTTTTGAAACATTTATAAAGTTTATTACCTATCTAGACAGTTGAAACAGGCCATAACTGGAATTCCAGGATTAAAAAAAAACATGGTCACTATATTCCTTCTGAAAGGAAATTTACAAAGGGGGTGAAGTGTCATTTCTTTTGCAAAATGATTCATGGCTTTCTCCTAAGCATCCCAGCTCTTAATGATTCCATTGATTCTAACTCTGTATCTCTCCCCTGATTCCTTTCAGCACATCACAACAGCCATGATGGTTTTCTGAGCCATATACATATTTTTACACTGACATTTTAGAAGAATTGTGACAAGCACAGTGTGTACTTCTCCCAAATGTGTGGTGAAAATCCTGAAATAGCTTACAACATTTGCAAGTGTTTATGTGCATTGGAGCTTCTGAAAAAGGTGATCTGTCCCTTTAAGGCACAGCCAGCCCAGTCACACACCAATCAGGAAGGAGATGCTGGGATGATGTCGTCCTTGTGAACGACCTTGTAGGGGGGCTAAGAGATGGAGAGGGGGAAAGGGAGGAAGGGAGAGAATGAGAAAGAGGAAGAGAATCAGATGGAGGGGGAGGGATCGTGAGTGAGAGAGAGAGACAGGGACTGAGAGGAAGAGAAAGAGCGAGAGAGGGAGAATCCCTGTACTGTAATAGTAAAAGGAAGGCAGTTCTAAAGAAGTACATGAGCACAGGGGAGTTAACATGCAACCATTTAGTAATTAACATACTGCAGGAAAGAGCAAGAGAGAGAGAAAGAGGGAGAGAGAGAGAGAGAGAGAGAGAGAGATAGATAATGCCTGTACTGTAATAGTAAAAGCAACACAGCACTAAAGAAAAACATCAAAACAGGGGAGTTAACATGGAATAATTTAATCATTAACACACTGCAGGAAAGAGCAAGAGAGAGAGAGAGAGGGAGAGAGAGAGGAAAGATGAAGAGCCAGAGAGTTCCATGAACGATGGGTTCAGTTCCACTGAAGCCCATTTAGAGGGTTGCGTGAGCTCGGCGAGCATCTCTCTGACACACATGCACACGTCACCCACACAGATTTAATTGACGAGACACAGCTCCCCGGCATTGCATAAGGAGCTCGCTGGAGGGTGCAGGGGTCGGGGGGAGGGGTATGAATCGAGAGAGAGAGATTGGCGCAGGGAAAGAGTTAAGGGGACGGAAGAAAGAGGAAAAAATGTATCACGTGGAGAGCAGAGAAGAGCACGGTGATGTATGCACAATTTTACACAGGATTTCTGACACATATTCAGTGTCTATCAGTAATTTACTATAAAATTACTATCATACTATTTAAAAAATATTTGAGATATCATGTCCATTGACTTGGCAGGGTAAGTCAGTGTATTTCCACTGTCTTGCAAAAGGCCTCTCCTGAATATAATTCTTAGCCTCAAGAGATCTGATGGTTAAATGAAGGTTTGATAAACATAAGCTGTGCTGCAGAAATGAACAAATCTCCATCAACCAATCTAAAATAGCAGTCAGTCAAAAACTAATATGTTATATCCTTGTATAATGAATCGTTTTTGCATATGCTCAAATCAAACCACAAAATAATTTCATAATGTAAGCTATTTAAGCAGGATAACCTAATAGATGAAGAATACCATGGTGACTTTGCTTTTCTGGGTGTTGCATCCTCAATATAACAATGGGGCCTCTTCCTTATTATACTTTATAAAGTGCTGAGCCACAGACTGGGGCCTGCATATTCATTTGTACTGTCATATTCAGTTCAGTTTTAAGAGCTCACGCACCTCAGGGGGGAAATGTTGTTATTTATTATGTTGCCAAAAACATTTCTCAATAAATAAGGCTGTAATATATTTGTAACATTAAAGAATTCAACTTGCAAACTTATGTGGTCCAAAATAAGGCAAATTTTTTGACAACAGAGAAGGGTACTATTTAGATAATGCCTGGTTATCCGCCAGGATGGCTCTCGCCAGTGTGTCTAGCGGCGACTGACTTGTAATTGAATATAACATGACTGCAGTCAGCAGTGTGGTTGTAGCTGAGTTTATACTGTGCCTGTGCATTGAAAGAACAGGAGACAGATGTGCACACTGAGAGATTAAATGCTTTTCTTTTTAAAGCTTCAGCACAACTGAACCATATGATGTGATTTAGCGACTAATGACATGCGTAAACCGGAAAGAGCGAGGCTGGACAGAGACATGTAGAAGACTGCAATGTGAAAATAACCCCCTACCCCCCCTCCCTCCCCCTTCCTTCAAAACAAACACCGGTACTTTCCCCTCCAGCCCTATCATGTCACCTTTATAACCTCTTCATTTCCCCTCTCGTCATCAGCTTTGCACTCAAAAACTCCCCCGTCCTTCTCCTCCTCTTCTCTTCTCCCCACTCTCTTTCTGTCCTATGCTGCTCTAGTGTTCTCTTCAGTGAATAAACCCTAGAGTCTGAGGGAGAGTGTGTTTAATTTTAGCATCAACACGTCAAATCCCCTCTTTTATCTTTGCTGCTGTATATATATATATTTATCTCACACTCAGTCCCACTCTCACTCCCACTACCACTCCTCCTTTTCTGACCGTGTGATGTAGGCATGGGAGGTGGGTGGGTGGGTGGCTGGGGGGGGGGGGGGGGGGGGTGTGCGTTGCTAGGCAACCATTTCCTGACTAGGTCATGTGACTGGAGGTGACCCTGACAGCTGCCTCACTGAGCCACCCTTTGGTGCCATCACACCAGTGCCGCGGTGCTCAAACACTCACACGCTCACACACTCGCACCGATAGTAACGCCGATACCCACTCACTGGTACACTCCGGTCTGCTCTCTCTGAGGCAGACTCGTTAACGTGAACATACGCTGGCGCTGAGACACACACAGCTCGTCCGTGTAGATGTGCACAGATAGGCACAAACAGCACATTTACAATACATGTGCTTTTACATCGAGATCAGTGACATTTTAACAGATGGACGAGTAGCACATTGATCTGAAGATCTCTGTGATGTTCAATGGGATCAGCCAGCATACTCACACACACACACACACACACACAAACACTCACATACACACAAGTAATAACTGTAAAATGATCACAACGCTGGGATCCAGTTGTTTCATTTTACACACTTCCAGTGTTCAGCGAATTGGTCCAGAGGAGCAATACAGTCTGAACAAAACAGAAGTTGGAAGCAGGTGAAAAAACTATCATCCGGAAAACAGAGAAAATTAGCAACATGTTATCAAGATCACAAGTGAACTTCGGCCCTGGAATCTACCATACCGTCTCATCATAAGTTTGCTTCACAAACTCTCTCTTTAAAGATATAAACTCTGAATTCCTTTTCTTCCCCTTTTAGCACACTATATAGGTGTTAATGGAATGGAGCAACACAGGAAATATACTGAAATTCTAAACTGACTAATGAAGAAACCAGTATATAAAAATGTCTCTCTGAAAATTCACTGTGTAGCTGCAGTGTAGGCCAATGGCTGTGATTGGATGAGAGACGAGGCATCAAGTGTTGTGATTGGGGGGTAGGGGCCAGCCTGTTGCTGGGGTGTTACCATGGAAATCAATATCACTCTTTTTCTCTGCATCAGTTGCAGAATAAATGGAGGGAGAAAATCTGGGAGAGAGAGAGTGATAGAGAACCAAAAAAAGATAGAGAGAAAAAGGGAGAGAAAAAGAGAGAAAAAGGGATAGAAGGAAAGCATGAATAAAGAGGAAAAGATAAGGGATTGTGAAAATAGAACAGCTTTGATTGCAATTTCTCTCAATGGAGTTTTCCCCAGAGAAAAACCCTGGGGTTTATGGAAGATTAACCAAACATAATCCCCTCAGAAGCAAACCCAAGCTATTTTCGATTGAAATGAACATTAACCTTGAATAAAATAACGCGTCCTTTCAGAACAGGACAAAATAACTCAAGTATAAAATCTTCTTTGCATCTGTAAGATAGATGTTCATTAGCAGATTACCTTAGAATAAAAATGAAAACAGGTATAACTGCATCCAGCGAGTTATCTGCCGGGCAGTAAACAAATGTTTTTAAAGTTTCCATAATGACTTCATTCTTCAGCATAATGACCCAGCTTATATACTAAAGCACCCTCCTTACTCCTGTTTATCTTTCAACCCCATCCATCCCACACCCCACTCCTTGTCTCCAAAAATCGATAGTAATCGTCTGTGCTTCTGTGTCACTGACGCCTCCTATTTTGTGTTTTCCCTCAGTCTTTCTGGCTTCCGGACTGGCTGGTCCACTAAGACGGACACCCGGCCTGAGTTCAATAAGAAATGGCAAAACAATCTTTTGACGCTACATAACATAACGTAACTTAACTTGACATGACATAACACAACACAAAATAACATAAGATAACATAATGACGAAAACAGGCCATTCAGCCCAACAATGTGTGCAATTTTCCTAACTAAATTGTACATAGTGCTCTGATTACCTACGGACTAGATTGTATCCAAGACCGTATCAATCCTGGTCTTGAAAATCCCCAGTTTCTGCCTTTACTACGTGACCTGGCAGGTTATTCCACACACTGTAGGAGGAAAATCTTGCAGTAGAAGCTCTTGGAGTACAATACTTTTGATCTAACTCTCTACAACATTTTGACTTATTTATTATTTATTAAGCTCAATGCTGTCCCTCTCTCTCTAGAGGGGCACCCAAACACTGCTGCTTTAGTCTATAGCATAGCTAATGAGCTAATTTAATACTCCACTTCCCATGAAGCTGTGGGGAAAGTCCTGTCGCTTATGGTTTTTTTGCCTGTTCAATCAGTCTGGTTTAAAATCTTAGGATCTACGTACATTTCATAGTAGAGCTGCCTGAACAACTGTTGTTTCACATGAATGATTAATAAGACTGTGCTCATTAAATATACATCCAGCTTAATCTGTGTTCATAGCTTTTTAAGTACCTTGTTTGCCGGCCACATTACATGTCTTTCAGCATCTAAAAGGCCTTTAACTAAGATTAAATGTACATTCAATTCAATTAGTGAGGATGTCATCAAATGCTTGGTCCATGTATGGATCTGAAGTTTAACTCTAGCTCCTAGCATGGACAAAAAGCTTTTATTTCAGGTTTTCAGGAGTAGTTCTTCAAGCATTACTGATCCTCAGTGAGTCTTGTCTAGGCACGAGTGTGCCTTTTTGTGCCTTTGTTTATATGGAACTACTGCAAAGGATAGGCAACAGAGGCTACCATTGTAATACCATATGGAAATCTGAAGGAGAATCATTGTTTGACAACACACTAAATGCAGTAGTTGCTTCAGTGATCTTTCTCAGCACATTTGTTCTTGTGGACCTACAGTATGTGTAGTTACTATTTACACCAGTGGTAACAAACCCTGTTCCTGGAGATCTACCATCCTGTAGGTGTTCATTCCAACCCTAACAGCACACTTCATTTAACAGCTAGATATCTTGTTCAGCTGCTAAATAGTAGAGTCAAGTGTGTCAGATTAGGGTTGAAATGAAGACTTACAGGAAGATCTCCAGGAATACGGTTGGTTACCTCTGATTTACACTATACATACTATTCAAATGTCACTCCATCGTGGGAAATATTTGTGGTCTGACCAAAAAAAACCAAAAAAAACCAAATGGTCATTGTGACTAGATTGATCTCAGTGGTTTCACGTCACAAAATTGAGAAGCTGCCAGATAACAATTACCTTGTGATCGCATTCCTGTGATGGAGCATCAGTCACACCAAACACAAATCTAACTGTGATGTGAATAACGCACCAAAAATAACAGACTGCCAAGACGTCATCAGTCATTTTGTCATTTCCATTCATGCAAAGATCACAAGCTGCTCTTACTAGGACAGGTGTCTTCTCCGAATCCCAGGGGTTATGTTTTTATTCTTAAGACAAGGTACACATTCGTTAAAAAAAACTTAAAATATGAAACATCTTTGCTGGAGTGTCAGAGAAACAGGACAGACACTCCTATTTCTGCTGGCCGTTGCCCTGTGTAAATTCCCAACCTGGTGCTCCGAATTTGGTCAGCTAATCATGGCATTATAATCCTTCCCTCTCAGTTTTTGATAGTCCCTGGTTCCAGCCTAGAACAGTCAATCTGACTGACTGACTCACTGACTCACACACTCACTCACTCACTAACTGATTCACTCACTCACTCACTCCCCATTGTTGAGACACTCCAGTCCAGCAGGCAGTAGAATACTCCCATGCGTTCTTGTGAATGGCCATTAAAAGAAGAAGCCTACTGTTATTGTGTACAAGAGTGTTTGAGCGTGTTCAAAGGCACCAGAAATCAAAGAGGAAAATTAGGGTGACAAAACACCCAAATATCTGCAAAAGTGCTATAGGCAACACAAAATATACGATATTTCAAAATCAGTGTTATCATTTATTCTCTGTGAACATTCTAGCACAAAATGGCTGTCATGCATCAGGCAGATATAGTCCAGTGGATATGTACAATAATACCTCAACATTGTGCACTTCAGTACAGAAGTATGAAATCTGGCAGGAAAATTCAACTTTTTGAGGCGAACAAGCTATGATATTGTGTCAATTTATCTGGAGCTCCTGGAGGGCCAGTAGCACCTCCCTATTGGTGAATACATATAATGGAGAAACATATATTCACGTTTGAAACTTGCCTGTGCATGATGCCAGGAGTCATAGCATTGGTGGTCATTGGCATGATGGATGAACACAAGCATGCTTTAGGGGGTTTGCCTGTCATCAATGACCTTACCTGTGATTGGTGCCTTTGCCTGTTCTGCCAGGAACACTCTGAGGGCAAACTGATAGGTCCTAATGACGCAAAACACACAGATGTTGGTGCAGGCCACGTCACTGCTGCAGAGGATCTGCTGAACTTTAACAGCCTTGGGAAGTTGCCAAAACACCTTGAATTAGAAATGAATACTGGGCAGGCTGTCACCTCAATACTCAGAAATATGAATGCAAAATGGCACAAGGAGTGTAGGGACAGATTTAATAAAACCAAGTTTAAAAAAAGTAAGCTCCTAGACGAATAGGAATTTCTCATTGGTGGTGGTTGAGTCAAATTATGAGGCAAATACTGTCAAATTATTACCGTGCAGTGTAAATCTTTGTGGTCGATTAGCACCAATGTAGAGTGCACTGCAGCGTGGAACCCTGATGAAGCAGGACAGACTGCCACTTTAAATGTGATGAGATTTGAGTACTTGACAGATAAACATAGCTCAAAGGGAAATCCCCCCCCTCCACACACACACTCAAAATCTCCACCCCTCATCACCCTGCATCCCTGACCGTCGTAGCTGTTAGGGTGTAAACTCCACCCCCTTTCAATCCCCGCCCCCCACCACCCTGCCCTCTCTGACGGCAATAGCTCTTAGGGAGTAAACTCCTCACTTCTCTCAATGCCCACCCCCTACCACCGCCTCCCTCATAGCGCAGGGGGGGAACACCTCCACCTTCTCTGTGTGCCATCCACCCACTGTATGTTGCCCTTCACATCATCTCCAATTCTCTCTCTCTCACTCTCATACACTCTGCTGGGAGTTGGGACCAGATGGGATGTGTGTGTGTGTGTGTGTTTGTGTGCGCATGCTTGTGTGTGTGTGCGTGTGTGTGTGTGTGTGTGCGTGTGAGTGTGCGTGCGTATGTGTGTGCGTGCAATGTGTGAGTCTGTGGTCTGTGTGTACGTACGCATGTATGTTTCTCAAGTTCAGCAATGCTACAGCCTCTCTTTGTGATTGCAAATCAACAACCTTTTGGTCCAGAACATATCATGCTCTCACCCTCTAATCCACCCCTCCCCCTCTTTCTCTCAGTGTTGCCAGAGTCTGTCCATATTCGCAGCTAAGATGATCATTAACATAGTGTTTTGCGTCATTGTTCGGTGCCATTCCAGGACCTTGTGTACAAAATGGCTGAAGCCTTTTCAAAAGGGGGACACCCCATGAATGGGTTCCATTAGGGTTCTTTACTTCTGGATAAACACAAATCTAGCGGCTTAAATGAAGGGCAATGTGTTAAATATGTTGCGCTGCTTCACCAGGTCAGAAGGAAAAAAGGAAAATATCTATGGTATCTTAACATATTCCTGACTTCCTCCTTCTCTGCACTGTCCTTTATATTTTACCTTCATTTTCCACACTGAACAGAAAAATCAATGTATTCACAACGTGATGATAAAGGCACCAAGGAGGTCATAAAGTAAGGTCAAACGTGACAACATGCACAGGTTAGCTCTCTCTCTCTCTCTCTCTCTGTCTCTCTCTCTCCTCCAAAGTAAAATGCACTGCATCAATGACTGGTAATCAAGCAGGAGCCATCACCGACACCTAAATGCAGGATATTGATTGGTCAGTTGTTATCTCTGACTCCATGCACTGTGTAGGCCGTGAATAGTGTGTTCATGTGTGAGTCTGTGAGTGCGTATGAGTGAGTTACTCTCAAGCTGTCCTTGATAAAAAGCATTTTCATGTATCTCCTTTCTAAAGTTTTTATCTTTCTGTCATTCTGTTTCCCTCTGGGGCTCCTCCCCTATCCCTCTCATCTTTAAGCACCTATGCTTTCTCTTTCGCCTTCTTTCTGTGCTTATAGAAACAATCTTCGGTTTGAGGCAGGTGGACAGCGTCCCAGATGTATTTGTGAATTCTTCACAAAATGGCGTGCGCGTGCCAACAGGAAGTGCTGAAAAAACCCCCCCTCGGTCCGCCCCCTTCATTATCCGATTACCTTTTCCCACCCTATGGCACCCTCTGCTGGGTTCTTTGCGGTACTCCATGTATGGCATCATCAGGGGCCAAGCACTGTGGATGTGTATTCACCATAGCTGCCACTCTTACTGTTGGCAGAAAACCTGAAACGGTTTATCTCAGTAGCACACAGCGATATGGCCAGTTATCACAGAACTGCAATGGTTTTAAGACCTGTTTAGGTGAGAAGGTTATGCATGTTTTGGGTGAGTACAATTGTCCTACAAAAACCATCATGCATATCTCTATCCTTGTACAAAAACAAACATTGCAGTATCTTCTGATTTTCTGCACATGATCATCGGGATATGTCTAAATTGGATCACAAAGATATGTTCTTGTTAAACTGGCACACTGACGACCATATTGGTGATTCACCCATAACACGGGTCTTCGATTCTCTTGGCTCTTTGTACTGATATCCATTTGAGCTGTGAAAATCAGTGGTTCACATGGTATGGGGACACAATAATGCATTTTTTAAAATGCTCTTGAACAAAAGTCTAAATAACTCACATCTGAAGCATCAGTTAATACTTTCCATTGCTCACCAAGAAGTACCTCACAGTTGACAGTTTTACAATGGGGAATGTTTAATGCAGCTGTGTAAGAAAACAAATGGTAGTTTTCTCCTACCAAAAAAGGGAACTCACTGTAAATTCATACTATAGCAATGTTTATTTATTGTCAAACAATATACAGTATTTGTATCTATAGTGCCGTGAAAAAGTATTTCCCCCTTCCTAATTTCCCCTATTATTGCATATTTGTCACACCGAATGGTTTCAGACATTTAGACAAAATGTAATATAAGAACTGCTTTAATTCAGACAAATTGGTAGGTATTCAAGCATGAACTGCTGATTTAAGGTCCTGCCACTTTTGTGTTCAAGTCAGGACTTTGCCTAGGTCACTGCAAAACATTAATCTGGTTTCTTTCCAGGCATTCAAATGTCGGATTGCTTTTGAGTTTTGGATCATTGTCTTGCTGCATAACCCAATTATGTTTCAGCTCCAGCTCACAGACAGATGAGGAGACATTCTCCTTAAGAATTTTCTGGTACAGAGCGGAATGAATGATTCCTTCAATAATGACAAGCCATCCAGGCAGCAAGCATCACCACACCATCACACTACCAATCACCATGTTTAACTGTTGGTATGATGTTCATACTGTGAAATGCTGTATTTGGTATGTGCATATTGTACGTTGATTGGATGAAAGTATCTGCTAAATAAATGCAATGTAATGTAATTTGCTATATGCCAGACATAATGGGTCCTGTGTCATCAAAAAAGTTCTACATCTGACTCGTCTCTCCATAGAACATTATCCCAAAGGACTTGGGGAACATCCCTTTTTTTCCAAATGTGAGACCAGCATTGATGTTCATCTTGGTCTTTATTGTCAAGTCATGAACACTGACCTTTGCAGAGGCTAGAGAGGTCTGCAGTTCTTTGAATGTTCTTCTGAGATCTTTTGTGACTTCCTGGATGAGTTGTAGCTTCCCCTTTGGAGAAATGTTGGCAGCCCGACTACTCCTGCGAAGATTCACCACTGTTCCAAGTGTTCTCCATTTGGAGATAATGGCTCTCATTATGGTTCAGTGGAGTCCCAGATCCCTACAAATGGCTTTGTAACCCTGTCCAGGCTGATATATTTCAACAACTTTTTTCTCATCTCTTCAGGAAGTTCCTTTGATCGAAACTTTGTGGTGCCTATTTCGCTCTGATGGTAAGGTTCAATATGAGTGAGGTTTAGATTCAACATGGCTGACTCTAATCAAGCCTGGCTGTGTTAAATCAGTTGAATCTAATCATCAATTAAATTTGGTTAATTGGGTGATTGTGTAACTAAGGGGGCAAGTACTTTTCATGCATCTAATATTTCATTTTTTCTGAAGAGCTGAAACAATTCAGTGTGACAAATATGCAGTAATTTAGGAAATCAGCAAAGGGGCAAATACATTTTCATGGCACTGTAAAAGTCACAGTGAATATGCCTTTATTTTATAATAACTCCAATTCTGTTTTTAATTGTCTTATTTTAATTGACACAATTTACTATTTACTCTTTTGTGTCTGTGGTAACCACTCTTGTGCATGTCATATTAATTCATTTTAGTTATGAAAAGAAAAATCCTATTATTATTATTATTATTATTATTATTATTATTATTATTATTATTATTATTAATAATAATAATAATAATAGTACTACTACTTAAATAACCACTGTTTTTTGTTGAAATCAGTATTACACAATGCACCCAGTTTTTGCATCTTCGGCATAATTAAAACAATTTAATGCAAATTGCACAAAGCCATCGCGTTTGACGCAATTACGCAAAAGGAAATCGGCTGCAGGTGGGAAAGGCTCACAAAAAATAACAGGCCTGTCAATCAAGAGGAATTATGGGGTTATGCTATAACAGTGGTCTCCAACCCTGGTCCTGGAGAGCTACAGCGTCTGCTGGTTTTCATAGTGACTCTGCACTTCATGAATCAATTAGAGCAGTTGATTACACAGTTAACTCAACTCACCTGGTGTCTTGGGTCTCAATTGGGTGCTGATGTTAAGGTGAGAACAAAAACCAGCAGACCCTGTAGCTCTCCAGGACCAGGGTTGGAGACCACTGTGCTACAACATGAAGCCTGTTAGGCCCAATCTCCAGTTTAAGAAATATATATAACTATATACATATACGGTAAATTTATTTAAACTAAACCAGTTTAAAGCTAACCTCTTAATCTGGAAAAAGATTAGCATTGCATGCAAGATAAACCAAAGTTTGCCCTGTCATGGTCCGAAGTGCTGACAATCTTAAAACACAGCTGTCAGAACAGGCCCCTTCATTTCAGAAGGAAGAATTTGTCAGTGTGAACAGGACTAGGGCCCACTTTCATAAATCATGTCAGAGTAGGAGTGCTAATTTAGAATCAAAGGTGTGAAATAGATTATAACGTACAGATAAGGACATGAACAGGTCTGATATGATCCAGCATTAGCATACCTCCTCTTAGAACGTTATTGAATGCAGGCGGAAGTTTGGTTTATTAAGGTTTCTCTGGAGTTATATGCCTAAAGTCAAGAAAGAACATCAAAAGAAATAAAGTCAGTTATTACAATATAATTAACGAGTATCGAAGTACACAGGCTCATTTAAGAACAAAATTCACCATGGCACGGCAGGGCCAGGTTTATATGGCTGGGGAGTTACGGCAGTAAAATAACATTCAGTTTCACAAAGTGGTTTCTTTGGCAACATTTTTATGTACATATCTTCATTTTAAAGAAGAAATATTGACTTTTACATTACAAATTATTTTCAATAACCAAGAGGGGGCACTGTTGTTACATGAGAGCCCGTCTATGATAAAATTGTGACCTAACAATTGTCTGTTAATAGGGATGGAACTTTGCGAGAGAAATAAGAAGAAAATCAATTATATCATGCAGAATAAAGTTGAACTATGGCAAGAACCGGGACAGTGACTCATCAGTTAACCAGACCTTATATAACTTATCCCACGGGTTCCATTCATATTACATTTTGGCCGAGATGTTAGTAGACAATTATATGCATGACATGGTTGGTGAAACACCACAACCTTGTGACTGCAAAATTTTAAAAATATGAAATTTTGATATTAAATCACTGTTTTCAAATAGCTCAAACAGTAAATTTTAGATCAGTTATTCTCAACCTGTGGATAGGATGCCACACATTTTGTATGATTTGTAGACTGATAAAGTACCTCTATTTTCCTGTCAGTTAAAAAATCAGATACGACACTGCACCAGACGCCATTAGGGTAACTTGTTTCATTTTGGCATTGACAGGAAAATAAAGGGGTTGCATGAGTCTGCAAAATATGGATGCCCTCATCCAAATAGGGTTATGGTTTGAGAAGCACTTTTGTAGATTTAAATTTTTTATTTTTATTTTTTTTCGTGGGGGGGGGGGGAATCCCATGAACAATACATTATTTAGGCATTTAGCATATTCTCTCGTCTAGACGAACTTACAAAGCAGTAGTTCCGTCAGACCATTCATCATGTTAGCATCGTGTCCATTATAAAGTGGGTGAAAAATATGGTTTCTGACTAGCTATTTGTTTTTCTTCTAGGGGCAGTGTACCATATCAGCCACTTTCGCAGATATAATGCTATTGACTTGGTTCTGCCAGAGGTAATCCAATTCTTCTAAAAATGTAATTAGGTATACAATATATTGTTGCTCCCTCTCCAAGCCTCGCTTTTTAATGCTATTTCAGCTGGTAAAGCTGTTTCTCACCAGAGGCGGGCTCAACTGAAGGACTGTACAATAACCTGCAGTTCAAAGGAATGTTATGAGTATCCTGCTCACACGGACCCTGATGCAGCTCTTTCTCATGAAGACAGTGGAATGCTCCGTGCAATCGATCTAAAGGGCATAGCTAGCCAACACTTTTAAAATTTAATTTTAAAGCCAACAATATATAAAATGTGTGGTAGTGCTACTGTTTGCATGAATACTTTAGTGTACTAGGCGTAACCAAGGTTTTATGTTATTACTTTGTTTCAGGAGAGTTGATTGAGACTCGCCATGCATTTTCTTGCTTCGCAACCTTTCATTATAAAACCTATTCTTGATTTTTATAAAATGTTCAACCCTCCACACCTCTGTATCCACATTTTCTGTATCCACAGCAATTTCAGAAGGAGCTCAAAGTAAATTCACTGGGAAGCTATATAAACAGACTCTTTCTGAAGTTCTCCGCTCTTCAGTTGAACTGCAAAGCATCTGGTGCAAACAGATCCACTCCCGTTCCCACACGTCATTCAGTTGAGCTAACGACTTCTGACATTGAACAATCTCATAACTCACACCGCGTTTCATCAAACGGGTGACTGATGTCTGATGTGAATAATTAAAAGCAGGGTTAATGAATCCTGGGAGACAGATGTCAGGGGAAGGTGATCTCACAAAGAATGCAGACGATGAAGGGACAGGATAGTGGACATCGGGGAGGGACCTGCAGTGGACAGAAATGAGAATCCCAGCCTTCTGCACATTGCCCACCCTCTCCTAATCATTAAAGTTTAGCGATGGGCTAACGCTCCACATACACAACACAGACCCAGTGAAAATGGACAGGCTCTGACCGCAGAGGAAATAAAGGTAGACATATGCATATGGTAACATTTTTATTGGATAAATCAATGACTGACAGAAAATGTGTTTTCACAAACTCATACAAAAAAAAAAGATAAAACATTTAAAACTGTTGTGAAGTTAATTAATTTTTTCCTCGTTTTTGTCTGGCTTCAAACGTCCTTACTGATTAAGCCCGTGTTATTAATCCTTTCGTTAAGACTAGCAAGGGATGCTTCAGTTAAAATGCTAACAAAAAAGAAGGCACAGCCGGTAATGGGAGTGCAACCTTTGCATGTCTGAGTGGCTGAAAGAAATTAGGTTTGGACATGGCCGATATAATAAATAAGAAATTCAAAGCTTTTCACTTCAAAACCTATCAGACAAATACTAAAAGTAAATGAGCTCCAGTGATGGACAAAAAGCTATTACACACGCCCTGGCTACAAAGGCAAAACTGAAGCCAACAGACACCACCAGGCTACAATTTGGTCACAGATTTGAAACATAAACATAAAATGTAAGTAACAGACGGGCTTTCATTTCAAATGCGGAGTAGAAAAGCATCCCCCTCAAAAATTGCGCGCTTCACCCAATTTGCTGCCACTGACTGCTAAACGGGCACATTTTATAATTGTTGCAGTCTTTGAGCTTTTCCATTGGGAAAAGATATTTTAAAATGGAAATAGCTGTAAAAATAAAAACGCCACATAATAATTGTACATATATAAAATAACATTTAGTTCTGAAAGGGAATTGTCAACCTGCTGTCAGTGTTGAATCCCTGCAGTGTATACGATATTAATGAGACAAATTTCTTGGAATGACATATCTTTGGGTCTGTTCGGTTTCTGGACGGAAACTGGTTTTCATTACTGACTGTGAACTGTTTGGATAGCAAACCTTTTATTGTAAGACCAAGAAATTAGACTTGCATCACCAGATTTCCAGGTTCTATTCAACAATAAGCCATTTCATAAAACGGGAAAGCTGTAAGCAAAAACCGTTTCATGCTGCGATAAGCTAATATCATGTCATTTACATTATAAGAATTATCGCCAATTGAGTTAAGAATATATATAGTAAGCCTCATAATGTTTGGAACAAAGACATTTTTTTCTTGATTTGGCTCTGTACTCCACAGGTTTCTCAGATTCTCAGCTTTTATTAACGGGCATGTTTACATCGTTAAGAGGAAAGACAGCACTGATTAGCTCAGTAATCAGTAAACACTAGACTTCAAGTTGCAAACTACTAGGTAGCCACAAATACAGGATGGCCAGGTTACAGTTTGGTAAGCAGCAGCAGAATGAATAGGACAGGTGTTTGGGGGTTTTCTTGATTATGGTGAGAATTCTTTGGTCACCAACTGTAGAGGTCTTCCTGGATCTAAAAGGCCCTTTGCGATTACTGAGCTCACCAGTGCTCTCTTTCTTCTTGATGATGTTCCAAACAGTTCATTTTGGTAGGCCAAAAGTTTGACCTATGACTCTGACTGCTTTCTTTTTCACATTTCTCAGCCTCATAATGGCTTGCTTGACTTTCACTGACACAACTCTAGTCCTTCTGCTGACAAACGGCAATAACCGACTCCAAAGCCAATCAAAAGCCTAGAATCAAGACTAGATGCTGAAAGCTCTTATACTTGCACTAAAGAAGCAATTGAACAAACCTGACTAATCAGAAACACCTGTGAAACCATTTGTCCCAAACATTACGCCACCTTGAAATGGGGGGCAATGTATAAAAAGTTATTTCTACAAAGTGAGACCCAAATGTATTAAAATACTTGTTAATTGTGGGGAGCAGAGCCACATGAAGAAACATATACGCATTTGTCCCAAACATTATGGAGCTTTATATATATATACACACATATATATTTTTCTTTTTTTTCATTTCTGTGGTTTAAGGCCCCACATCTTTCCCAACAAAACTATCTAGGTGCTAATTTATTGAAACACAACATATTTTTCTATTTGTGTACAGTAGATTCATCTTTCAAAAAGAAAACAGTATAAAATAAAAAAGTAAGATATGGCCTTCAAAAAAAGGATTTCAACTTCCATCTGTAAAAAATGGAATTAGAACTGAACTCCAATTCCAGCTCAGATCTGTGCCTGAAGCACTATATATGTGATTGTCTAATATAGCACCAACCATACGCCAGCTGTGGTCTACCATCTTTGCATTAAGTGCCTGTTCAGTTGTAAAAACGGGGCTTCTTCAGTGGGTGGATATGCTGAGGACTCTGAAGTCCGCTCTGACTTAATTTCCATCCTCACCGCAAGCCCCCTTTAAACAAGACGTTCCCTTTCGCAAAAACGACATAGAAAAAACCCAGTTCCTCGGAGAGAAACCGCCTTTTTAAAAAATGATTGTCACATCAACAGTTCAAACATTGCACTTGTCATCGTTTTGGCCTAATTGCATTGGCGAAGGGCGGCGGCTCTGGAGGCTGAGCCGCGGAAGGGAAGAGCCGCGGCTCTGGAGCCGCGTCACGCCCGGGGTTAACCTCTGCTCCCTCTAACCGGCTCAGAACAATCTAACCCCGGCCGCTAAGCCCGACCCCGGCCCGTTATGAGAAAACGACGAAACTGATCTGGGCTCAAAGCCTCAGGGTGTGCGCCAGCGGGGAGCGGGGATGCAGTGCAGCGGGACTCGCTCCCCTTGATTAAATCATTTATAAGACAGCCGGTTTTCGGCCGAGCCAAGCTCTCCTCCCCCCCCACCCCCCCACCCCAACTCCCCGCGGTTCCAAAATACAACTAGCAGGAAACCATGTAAGAGCCAGTCGCAGCCGGTCCAGTGCAGCGGCACAGGCAATGCAGACTCAAGCCTCCCGTGCACCCACAGAGCAGCTGAACTCATCCGATAATCCTCCAACACCATAGCATACCCACAGCGTCGCCATTGTGCTTAAAAACTGGGCTGCGAACGATGCAAAAGAAATTAATAAATTAATTTTTTAAATAGCCCTAAAAATAAACAGTATCCAAGAGCCGGGAGAGCTCAGATGCACCACATGTTTTTAACAAGCCACTAATCATGCCGTGCAAACTCACAGTATATGTACATATAAAATCCACACCGTTGTACATGAAAAATCCAAGAATAAAGACAGCTATAATATACACGTGTGACAAATTTACATTAGATTTTTTTTTTTTTCCGTTTCACAAGCAGTTTCTCTGCACAGTACAGTGCATTCAAAAACAAATACAGGAGACACCTCATGCTATTAATCGATTGATAGCGTTTCACTGGCAATATGCTGATATCATAAACGGCGCATGTAATCTGATAGCAACTGATACCTATATGGAGGGGACTTTGACATGGACTTCCATTACATCATGAGATCACCTTGAACATATACTGTATTAAGAACTGACTAATTGTGTGGCGGCTGGCTGGACACACAGTGTGCTTTCTGAAGTGTGTCGCCGTGTGTTTCCAAAAGCGCCATTCCGTGCCACCGTTCAGCAGTGGTCAATCTGATCGGGGGTGTTATGCAGCGGCAGTGTTGATGACGGTAGTGAAAATGGGTTACGTCCTTGGGTGGCTTTGAGGACCTCCCCCTCACACCTGCCATCCACCCCCCCTTCCCTTATCTCTATACATACATGGCAGCGGACACAAAGCTCCCCTCACGGTTAGACGGGGACAGGGCACCGGGGTCTTGCGCCGCGTCCCGGGACGCCCCGCGTTCGGGTGGGTCGGAGTACGGCGGCAGGGCTTCGCTTTGCGTCTCGCCGTTCCGGCCCTGCGCCGAGTCCTCCCAGCCAGAGGTGGCGCCAACCATGTAGCCGTTTTCCTCCTCGTTTCCATCCAGGTCCTTCAGAAACATCGTGATGTGGATCAATTCCCAATGTACAGTTGTACAAAAAACATTAAACCCTGGTAAACTGACAGGAATCAAACACAACCCCGTTAGCATATGACAAGCAAAGAGGTTGGCGTAGAAGGCGTTACCGTGACGGGCTCGCCGGTCGTCTCATAGTAAACGTGGCTGGCAAGCGGGGGATCAGTCAGTGGGTCCTGGCTCTTGTTCAGCTGTGGGCACACATCAGCCGACCATTACAAGGCTGTGCGACACAGCTGGAGTCACTTCAGATCAATGCAGATTTTCATTAAACCTTGCCTCCCGAAGTTTGACGGTTATTAATGAGAACGCCCTTCCCCCTCTCATGCCCCGAGCCACCGTTCATTAACTCACCATTTCGGTGGAGCCATCGGCCTTCGCTGGGGGCGGCGACTTGTACTTGGGGGGGCCACTGAACGGAAGAGAAAGACAGGGAGAGAGCACGGTTGAGTACCTTGCATCGTTTACCGGGAGCAGGTTGAACAGGCAAAGGGAGAGAACAGGAACAGGGGAAACACAGCCACTCACTCTCCGTTCTCTGCGTTCCGCCTCTGTTTACGGATCATAAAAATGGCAACGATGATGATTACCAGGAGCAGCAGCACGCCAATCACGACTCCGACGATGGTGCCAATCGCAACATCTACCTTCGGCCTCTCTGCAAGAGAAAAGAGAGAGAGAGAGAGAGAATTTTAAATGGATAGTCTTCTCATAAGTACACAGTACAAGCAGAAAGAATGGCACAGAGTTCATAAACTTATTATTTTTCCCGGTAAAAAAGATTTAGCTTCACCCTTGACAAGTCAAAAAAGAATGTTCTATTACAGTTCATCAAGCTGTCTGCTGGAAACATGACAAGCCACCCGCCTGTCAGGATAAATGAGTATTTTAGTCCCGTTTGGGATGGATACATCACATCTACCCACAGTCCCAATGGGTCCTCCTACCCAGGCTGTCTGAGGAGAACAAAGCTGACACTCCAGCAGAACAGAATTAAATCTGCTCATAATGCAGTTCGTGGCTGCTTCTTTCTTTTGACTGGTAGACAAATGTATAATTAGCGCTAATATTCCTCGGCCGAGCACTAGACCTCTGTTATGCTGTTTAATGCTGGTTTCACAGAAGATCAATTTCAATTAGGCCTGCAATCTCTTCTTTGTGACCTGTAATAATGATTGCTCTTTTATTCCACTAAACAAATGGAGAACAAAGCTAAAGCCTCAGTGAAGGCAAAGCCAAATGGGAACCCTGTGTGTTGTGGCCGTCCTTCTGCCCCTGTGCATGACACACTCTACTGGTACTGGAGATGCGGTCCCTCGCGGCTACAGCATCTGCCTCGCGACGCAGCACGTAGAATCGTGACGAGACAGGTCCTCTCATCTCCTGCCCAGTGTGGTTCCTTCAGTTAATTGCGCTTCAGTCGTTCTACGTTTCTGACAGGCTAAGACAAATGACTGCTCTTTTAATTACGGTGAGCAATGCTAATCCACACCGCACAAATGAGCTGACAAACAAATTAAGAAAAATAAGTTGAGAAATGTGTTTACTTTTATTTGGGCCATACTCGGCATTCAATCAAAGGCACGATAAAGCTCAGGGAAAAACAAATTGCAGAATGGAAACCCCTGGGACCAGCTCCAAACGTGAACGCTGGAAGTGGTACGTTTCGCTAAAAAAGGGGGGACAGTCACTTTTGGCCTGTCACCACAAGGGGGCGCATTGTCTCCATAATAACTGAGCGCAAGGGTCTTAGCACGCCAGTATCGTGACTAAGATTTCCTCATTTTTAATCCAATCACTCCGGCGCGAGAGTGCCTTTCTGGCTGATTTTACCGAGAGTTATCATCCTCCTGCAGCACGGCGATGGGCGTGTGCCACCGTAGCGCTAATGAAACAGACAAAAGCAAGCGGACAGGCCACAAAGAAGGCTTTCAAACAGATGGGGGCCAATATCTCAAAATGACAAAGAGGAAGAACGGCGAGCCAGCAAGAAGCCCTAGATCTAAAACACCCAATGAAAACACAAAGGGGGTGTGTCTCCCTGCCCCTGCAGAGATCAATGGAGCGGTCGCCAGATGCACAAACACCTCAACCACTCCACCGGCGAACAGAATGTTCTAGTCATGGCCTCTCTGACCAGTCTGGGCGAATGTCAGAAAGAGGGGATCAGGGCAGGTCCAATCATAAAGATACACATCTGGAAAACGGACACACAACCACTACCGTGTAGGGCTGCTCACAACCGCAGCAAAACTTCGATCCAGGAATGGCTCGCACGCGAAAAATGAGTTCTGAAGATTTATTAAGGAACAAACAGCCGAAGGGGATGGAATGGAAGGAGACTGTGAGATTTTCAAAGGTTCTACTTCCTCCAGAAGGTAGAGTTTGAGTGATGTGGGGGGAAACGACAGCTTCCACTGCTTGTTGAAATGACATTTCCAGTCTTCAGCTCCCCTGCGCAACAACTAACAATCATCTAAAACAGCGCCTTTCATTTTCACAGCTGACCTGCCTGTCCCAACTTCCCCCTTCTACACACTGCTGCTTTGTCTCAAGACAGAGAGGAAACATGCTCGCTCACTGAGACAAATGCAAGAGATCAATTAGCGAGAGAGAGAGAGAGAGAGAGAGAGAGAGAGAAATTGAGGGCAGGGGAAGAAAGGAAACAAAAATTGAGTGGTACGGCAGGGTGAGAGCGAGACAGATTGAAGATTGAGGGGGAGAGAGAGATAAACAGAAAAAGCAAGAGAGACAGACGTTGAGACTTGAGGGAGAAAGATAGACAAGCAACAGAGAAGTCAATGCAAACAGATAGCAGAAGGATCCATTTTTAACAGCTGTAAGGGATAAAGAAACGATTCAGACTGCTAAGATCGCGCACGCAAGATATGCAAGAGTGAAATCTGTTGACATGGAGGCATTTTTATGTTTTTGCCACAGTGTACTTAGCTTCCCAAAGAAGATTACAGCTGACGTTCACTTCTCTTTAAAAATGCTCACCCCACCCTCCCTGCAAACTGTCCTGGAGTGTTTCTGCTTACTTACCCCAGTTACTCCCACCCAATCCACTTTGACAGTCATTGTTGATTGGTCAGTGGCCAGGTTGAGAACCTTACTGATTCAGCAAATGAGGGGCCTCTTACCATCTGCTGTACACATGCAGGGTTTGAATGTTTTCAAAGCCAGTGATGACTCCATAACCGCAAGCTACTTCATAGACATTTTACAAAAAAAAGTAGCAAATGTGAATATCAGATTTCCATGTAGTCACTGTGTACGTGTTTCCACAGCGCTGTCGCTCAAGGGTCCTCGTTGATGATTTAAGGACGGGGCTGTAAATCACGTCGCCGTGCCAGGAAAAAACAGCGAGTCGTTTCTGACTTCCTGGACCGGCTCCTAATGAGGTCAGGCCTGTACGCAGTCGGGAGACACTTAGACCAGGCCGCCATGCTCCGGCACTCTCCGGCCCGAGTGGATTGGTTTCCTGGTAACCCAATGAATAAGTAATCAACTGAAAGAGTTTGTGGAGCCGCAGAGTGACGAAGGGTGAAGCACGAGCATTCAAAGGGCAATTGGGCCTATTCGCCCTCTCTTATATAAGCATTCCACAGCTACTGAAAAACTGATGTGCACATATTTTGTTGATATCCATTTTAGGCTCCAGAATATTACAGAAGAGACTGAAGCGCCAGAGGTGACAGCAGCCTGAAGTGCTCACCTGCGCTGTCACCGCGGGCGGCGTGCGCATTTAAACACCGCCGTGCTAATCCGCGGGGATTCCTGACCCGAGACCGTACCTTTAAACGGTCTGGGGATCAGGCCGCCGCCGCCGCCACCGCTAGTGACTCAGAGTGCGCGTGCGAGTCTTAAACCGCTCGCCAAGCGATGCTTATCGCTCTGTTCTCAGGGGGCGCGGCTCACTTCCTGCGACTGTCACATTCGATCACCGCACAGGGGAAGCGGGGGGGGGGGGGGGGCGTCTCTCAGCGCCCCACGTGCAGCAGGCCGTTCCCGCGCCAGACCCGTCCCGTCCCGTCCCTTCTGGGGAGCCCAGGAAGCGGAATAGCAGAGACTCCAACTGCACTCTGGGAGGGCTGCAGCGCTAGGCTAGGCTTTGGAGTGTTTCACATTCTAATAATATGTTTTATTTATATAGCACTTTACATATATATATATATATATATATATATAATATATATATATATATATATATGCTTTACATGATAATGTCAAATTGAACCTTATTTTTTAGCGCTGCAATGGCCATTTGTTGGCCAATGAGTCCGCACACTTTGTTTCCGTGGCCTAAACAGGCTGAAAGGAGGCCACAGAGCCCTGCAGACAGTGCGGCTGCCCAGCGCTGCTTTCTGGGGTCCCTCCTTCACAGCAGGCCCGGGACACCAGCGCGCAGTCGCCTTCGGACTCCGAATTACCCGTTGGGCGGCCATCAGCAGCCCTGCGATGTAAAGTGGGGCGAAGCCGTCCTGACGCACGCAAACCCGGCCTGTCACATCAGGGATCTGGCGCGGCACCACGGTTTTCTGGAACACTCTGCCCGGGGAGCCGCCAAAGCGCATTCGGTCGAGTACAAACACCGGTGGCCACCGCTCGGCTTCGCTGTTTTTTCCCCCCGAAAAACCCTCTCCGCCCGCAGAGTTCCCTGACTTTTTTATCCGGCTGATTATTGCCTGCAGCTGTAAGAGATAATATTGAACTTTGTGACCCTGTGACAGCTCGCCCCTCCACCCCCACCCACGCCCAGCCTCCGAAGGAACAAGCAAAAATACAAAACCTCTTTATAAGTAAGTGCTGCACAGTCTGACTTTAAAAGAGGAGAGATGAATGCCGAGGTTATTCATCTTAAAAATGTGGACGGGCAATTTTCCCCGACTGATTCCTCATTTATTCTGAACACCACTCCAGTCGAAACCCTTTGTCGGAGCATAAATACAAAGGCAAATCCGCAATAATGAAGAGCGCCCAGCGGTTCCCCCCTTTGTGATAATTTTACAGGTTCATCTTTTCCCACGCGCTCGTTTTTAAATTACTCGCAGCCGTCCGTACGTCCTTCGCATTAGGAAAATAACCGAAACGAGGAAACGAGAGGCCAGCGTTTCGCCGCCGCGGCGGCCATTTGCCTCAATGCCGTATCGCTGAGAAGTTTTTTTTTTTTTTTTTTGCCGAGCTTCATTACAAGACGGCGCTCGCGCTCCTGTCCCGCCGCTCTCTCGTTCCCTGCATCACATCACTCCGTCGCTCCATTCATCAGGAGGCCTCTTTCGCCCGCCGTGATGAGAGCCGTTAAGCGGCGGGAATGGGGCCGCGCTTGGCTCGGTAGCGTTATTTCCTCCCGGTGCGATCGCGGTCTGCGGTGCCGGCTGCGGCCCAGCCTCTCGATGACCGGGCGGCCGCGGGAGAAGCTGCTCAGCCGGCGGTGTAGCGCCAGGGCTTTTTCCAGCGCGCGCATTCCACACCAGACCCTGCCGTAACAGCCGCTCCCGACCTCCGCTCTCCAAACGGAGAGACGCGCTGACCGACCGTCTTGAAATTTTTTGTTTCCATGCCTGGGTCGATATGTGAGCTGTATCATACATTTACACTGAAAACCAGAATAGACGTGAAAGAGAGAGAGAGTGTGTGAGAGAGAGAGTGAGAAAGAATAAAAATAACGGCCAAATCTAAATAAGATGTAGTCTGAAGACTGAGATACCAGAGGACGTCTGCATGATTTTTCTATAATTTTACTTGATTAGCACTTGCTGTGCACTTGTCTAATTGCTGTATGACTGTGATTTCCTTCACAATTGTCCCTCTTCTTCCTGAGTGCATTGATGACATCATAGCTCGCCGCAGGTTGTCATGTGATCTGCCACAGTTCCTCTCCTGATGGACGTGCTGCCTGAAGCAATGTGATACAGGCACTCCATGTTTGAAACAGCCTGCAAGAGCTCCCATAGATATCACAACAGTCAGACACACAGACACACTGCAAGGGATTAGCGCGCGCACACACACACACACACACACTCACACATGTTCTGTGCACTCCACATACACAAAATCACAGTCACAAACACTCACAGACTCAAACACTTGGGTGCACACACATTCTTTAAGTAAAATAAACACTGAAGCCCCTTACATTTTTAATATCAGGGATTCCTTAAACCTTGACACATACAAACGAAAACACACTCGCACATACAAATACACACCTTTCTTTGCCCATTCACAAATGAGCTAACTAGACTAACTAGACATTAGACGTCTACAATGTTCACAATAAACTTTTAGACTAAAACCATGCTGAACAAGGATTGCCATCCTCAAATTAATAAAATATCATGTTACTAATAGATCTATTTTTTTGCATGTAGATATATTTGAATACAATGTGGAACTCAGGAAACTATTCCAACATCCCTCAGAAGTTCAAATCTTTTCTTCCAAGCCCTCCTTCTATTAATCCCCTCGTGAACCAGATTTCTTTTTAAGCCATGTCAGAATACTCTGTTCCTTTTTATAGCAACAGCATGTCATTGAGATTCTCCAGGTGTAAAACTATCATCACTATTCTGATCAGGACCTGTGTCCATTATACAATTAAGCACACACACTCGCATGCATGCACACAAACACACAACACAGACTCACACACACACACACACAGAAAGAGAAAGAGAAATGATACTGCTAGCATAAGCTTGTACACAGGAACATTGATGCATGTAAATGTGTGAGCATCTCAGCTGCCTCGGAGGGCGAGTTGATCGTTCTCATGGGCACCAATCAGGAGCGCAACTAACGTGAGCAAAAGCAACAACACATCTGAGAAACCCCATATCAGTCAATCAAACTGGCTCTGAAACGTCCCCATTACACGCTGCGTTTAAAATGGGGAAATTCCAACAGAAGCATCAGGTCTGGCGTGTAACAGTCGCGTACATTCACGGAGGAAAAGGTATAAATTAATGCCACAGGAAAATATGAAGGGCTGTCAGCTCCTCAAAAGGATCAGCGCCTGTTTTTAAAAATGCACCGCCGAGCTCAGGTTCTTCAAAAACAGAAGACCTGCGCACGCTGACAGCTTGGCAGCTGAGCCGAAATTCAGAAATTCCACGGTGAAGAGTTTGAAGCGTGTCACATTCAAGAAGGTGCCGGAAGCACGGGAAGCACTGACACATAATGACACCCTGCAGTGGGAGGGCACCACCTTCATCCGAGCGAAAACACGCAAGGGCTGCCGCTAGATTGAAACATTTCAAATATCTGAAATATGGAGACTTTTTCTTTTTTTTTTTCAATTTTTTATGAATGTGTTCTCGATATTGCATTGCATTTGCATGCAAATGTGCGGGCTTTATGGAAAATGATTTGGCATGCTTTTCAGAACGTGCCACTCATTTCTCTGGAGCCCGGAGTACAATCCAGCACAATAAAGGCATCTGAGCAGGATATTTTATGCGCAAACTATTGAACATCTACAGCTTCTCCCCTGTGTGCCGATGTTAGGAGACGTATGACACTGATGAAAAAACAACCTGACAGACAGTACATGGTTGGACAACATAACGCCTTTGCTTTATTTAAGACTAATTGGTAGCTGCTTGCCACTGATGGTTCATTTGAATACTTTTTCCTGGGGCTCTTTATTTAAAAAAAAATGTTACATTATACACAGTTCTATCGGAAAAAATCTAAATTGACATTCAAACTATCTTTAGACCAACAATCTGAGGACTTTTGGAAAGAGAAAAATCTTTTTAGAAGCAGCCTTCAAAACACATCAAAATTTCCCCTTTGAACGTCCACTTATTCCTACACAAACCCATTCTACTAATTACTAATTCATTTGGTTACCAGGAAACAAGTCTGTGCAGATACAGTGCTGTCTGGTGTTAATGTCTTGGAATAGATGCCAGTCCTCCAACCTCATTAGGCATGGATCCAACAGACAAATCGAGCAGGTTCGGGCAGCAGGCAAGCTGGTCTGTACAGACAGACTCTTCTAGAACAATCTCATCCACGGATCTGATGACCCAAACACTTAACCTAATTTGTATAAGCTAGCTGCTGTTGAAGGACGTCAGCCACATGGACGGGATTGTACGTTTCAGACAAATGTGTCTTCATCACTCTTGGGCAACACCAAACTGAGGGACAAGCCAGGCGTTTGAACTGAATATGACTCAGAAACACTCAATTCTTTATTCTGAGGATAAAAATAAACATAAAATGGCATCATGCGAGATATGAAAGATTGCAGAGATAGGTGTTACTCCCTGTAACGTGACACACTATATGTTGACACATTTCTCATGAGTGGCATACATTATGCTATTATCCTGTTCTAGTTCATCTGACTGACTTATACCTATTTGTTTCAACCCATTATTTTCTCTATTAGCATACACTTTACATATCACATACAGTGAGTTCCATAATGCACACACACAGACACACACACACACACACACACACATATATATATATATATATATAGTTCTCTTTTCAGGGAAGAATGTCTGTTTCAGTAAAAGTACTGTAAGCATCAACCTTTGCCTTATCAGACAGAGCGGAACCATCAATTGCAAATGGGCGCTTTTTTATTTTTTGCGATAACCTTGCTCCAACATAAAAGTCAACACATCTGAACTACATTTCAACTCTGAGCCCACTGATCATGCCCGATGGCATCATTGCTAAGCTGAGTTTGAGCTGCAGTAAACAGAACAGAAAAATGTTAAGTCACAAAGGACAAGGTCAACATTCAAGAGCAATCACATCCCTTCCCTTCTGTTAGTACAAATGCTGCACCTTCTATCCCTGTCACAGGTTTTATTCCTGTTACAGAATTAGACAGAAGCATCTGTGAAGACTGAGGAAGACAGAAGAGGAATCAGAGGCAAAGGGACAGTCCCATCCTGCTCCTATGATGTGCCAGAGTGAGCATGTGGTGGTGATTTCCGTGTGCTCCTTTTCTAAATATACGACCATCCATATTCACCCTTATCCGGGGCTTTACATGGCCTACATTTTATGCCTTGTCCATTCATCCTGCTGCAGATTCACTGAGGGTGCTCACTACCCTGTCCTTCTTAAAATGGCAGGCCGGGTAATTAACCCTCCAATCAGGTTGCATATTTCCCTCAATAAAGGTCTGTCACCTCCTCGATGGCTACGCTGTTCCATTCACCCCCTCTATAGCTACACTGTTCCATTCACTCCCTCTATAGCTACACTGTTCCAATCACTTCCTCTATAGCTACTGTGTTCCATTCACCCCCTCTATAGCTACACTGTTCCATTCACCCCCTCTATAGCTACACTGTTCCATTCACCCCCTCTATAGCTACACTGTTCCATTCACTCCCTCTATAGCTACACTGTTCCAATCACTTCCTCTATAGCTACTGTGTTCTATTCACCCTCTCCATAGCTACACTGTTCCAGTCACCCCCTCTATAGCTACACTGTTCCATTCACCCTCTCTATAGCTACACTGTTCCAGTCACCCCCTCAATAGCTACACTGTTCCAATCACTTCCTCTCTAGCTACATTGTTCCATTCACCCCCTCTATAACTACACTGTTCCAGTCACCCCCTCTATAGCTACACTGTTCCATTCACTCTCTCTATAGCTACACTGTTCCATTTACCCTCTCTATAGCCACTCTGTTCCAGTCACCTTTTTGATAGGCACTCTGTTCCAGTCACCCTCCCTATAAACACAAAATCTGTGCAAGCCACCACCTCTACAGCCGCTGGCTCTCTCTGCCTTTGCGACCGCAAACAGGAGGTCAAGTTGCCAAAACACATAACCATGGTGCAAAAACCATCGCAATGAGAAGAGGCAGATAAAGTGACCCCCCCCCTTCCTCTAGTCTCTAATGCACACAGTGTGCTCACAGTACCCCACAGCCCTGTGAGCTGCAGCCACTCAACTGTAACACGGCCGTGCCAGCAAACACACACTATCAGCGGTCCGAGCTGCAGCCCCTCCGCTGTGGCATGGCCGTGCCAACACACACAGTATCAGTGCCCGCGGCGCTGCTTCTCTCCTCCTAATCCCCTCCACACTTCAGAGAACCCGGCCACCCAGGCCATTCAGCGGGGCGGATTATTCCGGAAAAGGAAGTGGCTCAGAGCCTCGCGGAGGCACGGGCCGTACAGGACGGCGTGGCGTGAGGCCCGTGCGATGCGCCACGCGGCGCAGAGGCACGCTGCACGAATCGGCGGCGGTATCCAGCCGCGCACAGCAGGCCAGCGGCAAAGGGGAGGGAACGCAAATGAACACAGACCCCCCCCCCCACCCCCCCTCACGAGTCCTTCACAGGAAATCAGCCAGGCCAGGTGATCCATACCCGTCTCCCCCCCCCCTCCCTCCTTCCCTCTCTCCCCCTCATCAGTCTACGTTGACACAGCCTTGAATGGCGCGAGCGAAGGACACGGACGTCCTCCTCCTCTCCCTCCCTCCCCTGCCGTCCACGGCTCCGCCGGCCCCGGCAGCGCGGCCTCACGCAGCCAATCAGGTTCACGGTTCGGTGGAGCGAGACCAGGTTTGCCCAGAAAGAAGTAAAAAACACACAGCGGCTTTGTGTTCTCTCAGTAACTGTAATGGTGGTTTAAAAAAAAAAGTTGAAATGTGAGTGGGAGTGAGGGAGAGGGATGAGTATATCAGAGAGGAGGGTGCGAACGATAAGAGAAAGAGAGAAGAAAGAGCCGTTGGGCTAAAAAAGGAGACTGGGAAGAAGAGGTGGATTGTTTGGAAAGTTGTTTCATCAGACTGAAGAAGAAGAAGAAGATGGTTCTTCTGGTAGGGAGGGGAGAATGAGTCAGGTTGGTCAGCAAGATAAAAGCTGGCCATTCCCTCCCCAACTAATACACTCACACAACCCACACATACACAACCCCCACACACCACACACACACACAAACGCATACACACAGAAACACACACAACCCACAGGCACATACACACAAACACACACACACACACACACACAAATGTACACACAAATGGCCATCTCCATACCATCTCAAATGGTGCCTTTACCGCATGATGATTCACCAACAGGCATCATGAGCTGAGTAAAGATTTGTTTGTTGGTTTTTGGCTATTATTATTATTTTGAACAAAGTTGCCAGCGGAGGGAATGGTCTGACCGTTGGGATGCGTGTGGGCAGCAAGGCAGTGGATGAAACACTGAAAAATCCTCAGCAAGCCTGCAGCCAGGCAGGCAAACACACACACACATGCCCACATGCATGCACGCACACAAACACACACGCGCCCGCACGCACGCAAACACACACATACACTGTACACAAATACACACACACGCATACATGCGCACAAGCACACACACACATACACAGACCACATATACACTGTACGCAAACACATGCACAAACACACACACACACGCCCACACGCATGCACGCACACAAACACACACACACGCCCACACGCATGCACGCACACAAACACACACACACGCCCACACGCATGCACGCACACAAACACACAAATACACACACACACATACATGCGCACAAGCACACACACACATACACAGACCACATATACACTGTACGCAAACACATGTACAAACACACGCACACACATACATGCGCACACACACACAGACCACACCACATCGAATTAATTTCCATCTCACGCATCTATTCATAGAAGCAGAAATAAATGCACTGTGTATGCTTGCAGATGCACACATATTTACACATACACATGCATGCCCACATACAGGCAAGCACACACACACACACACACACAACTAGAATGCTCTGACCCAGGCACTGCAGCCACAGCCTAGAGAAGGAAAACCCAAAGGACGTCCATGGCTATGTTGTTTCAGGAAGTCAGGTCACACACGTGTTAGAAAGGCAGTGGATTTCCTTCTTTTCCTCCACGGGGGAACCACAGGCCTTAAAACCCCTGCAAGGGACAGCACAGCAAGACGCTCTAACCAAGTCACCGACCTGGCTTCCTGCAGACGCTGCGAGCTCGCAAGCAAGTAATGAATTCTCACTCTGCCAAACCACTTCCAGTCTAATAATGAATGTGAATTTATATACACAATAAATACTGAATTACCTCAAGCTAAAATCAGACCCTTCCACACACACTGCCGGCTGCTCTTTATATCGTGATATCCTTCCGCAGAACAAGCCCGGCTCGGCATGCGAAGCCTCCACACCGGTCCTTTGAGTCTGACCAGGCTGCTGTAGGCCATTTAGCTATCAATCCACGTCCGCCCACTCGGGCTCGGTCCCGCGGTGAAGGAGAAACCGCCAGTCCTCCATCCATCACCGCGGCTTTAGCGCGCCCCGCAGAAAGCCGCGGCTCGCGGCGCCCCACGCCGCCGTCAGACCGGCCCCCGCCGATACGCTGATGCCCGGGCGACCCCGCCGGCCCGCCGGCCCTCGGCCGGACCCTGAAAAACCAGGGCCCCTCCGGACCCCTGACCCGCGGCGCGCGGCCCGCCGACGCTCCCCGCCCGCGTTCAGAAAGAGAGCGCGAGCGGCGAGACCGGCGGAGCAGCCAGAGCTCGCCCTTTCAGGAGCTCAACGCACTCCTCCAGCAGGGGCAGCCGGGAGGGCGGCCATGTTCCCTCGCGGGGGCGATTACTCACATTAGGTTCCCGGCTCTCTGGGTATTACAGCACACTGACCATGCTGGGGAACCTGCCTCCATTCACAATGCTTTCACCGACCGCGTTTTCCTCCCACTGCCGACGTTACAGGTAGGAAACTAAGCATTTCGCTGCACCTCCTCTGTGCCGAAAGAGTTCCCGAAACGCCTCGATGAGCATTAACAAGAAACTAAATTAGCACTGGATCAGGCCAAGCAAAACAAATAAATAAATAAAATCGACTTGAATGGGGACTTAATTGAATAGTGTTTCACGCATGAAGTAAATATACCAGCCACCTCTCTGTGCATTATATAGGTTTCACATAAATTAATCAATTAACGCGGTCAATACAAGAATGTCACAGGCCATTGGTTACCAGAGTTGGAAGCATGTGCTCCCAAGGTTATTTGCCTATCGGCCTATTCAGGTCAGATGCATTACTCGCCAATGGCAGAGGCAGGGCTTTCAGTGTTAAAACACACACACAGAAGCTGAAGATCTGGTCAGCACGTAGATAATCTGTGGTCACATTGGCCCGTTGATTTCAGGAACGCGCCCACTGATTTGTAAATAAATGGTGCGTCCAACAGAGCACTTTCCCGGGTTTTTATTTCCCCTGCTGCCCCGCAGGTTAATCGCTCGCCAGCGTGAATCACAGAATAAAGTGTGACGGCGCGGAGGCCCGGAAAACGCAGTAGATCCGGATAAAATAAATAAGCCGCTGTGACAGGTGGTTTGTGTATCGATTCGTCTGAGCGCACACTCTGTGCTTTGCTATACGCGCGCGCTGTGAATGTGAGTGATGCTTTCAGGCCCGGGTTCACTCCAGGGTGCCCTTGGAAGAAAATATTTAGGGCTTGTTAAAAAAAAAAAAAAAAAACGGTAACAATTAAAGCCTTTGTTATTGGGAGAGCTCGCTGCCACATAATGTGGCCTTCTTCTGAGAAGGGAGGGACAGAGATTCTGCATTCCAGAGTGATTAGTCGCCAAGGCCAGCATCGTCAGCCACCGTTACACGCCTGTCTGGACACAAACAGGACCGGAGACCCAAATACAGTGCATTACAGCACAGGCGAGGAGACCCACCATACAAGAGGCACTGGCCTGCAGTACAACCAGCCGAGGATTGTAATATTCACAATACAACCAATCGAGGATTGTTATGTTCACAGTACAACCAATCGAGGATTGTTATATACACAGTACAACCAATTGAGGATTGTTATATTCACACTGTAACCAATCAAGGATTGTTATATTCACAGTACAATCAATCGAGGATTGTTATATTCACACTGTAACCAATCAAGGATTGTTATATTCACAGTATAACCAATCAAGGATTGTTATATTCACACTATAACCAATCAAGGATTGTTATATTCACAGTATAACCAATCAAGGATTGTTATATTCACAGTATAACCAATCGAGGATTGCTAACTTCAGTTGTAATCCCGGCCCAAACCACTGTTTAGAAAGAAACTGAATTAATCAATGGGGAAGAATCAATCTGAGTCTACAAGTTAGAGAGGACCTGAGGGAGAGATGTGAGGGTGACACGGCTCCTTTCAATACTAGCGAGGATCATTTAGGCAGACATCCCTATCCTAGTGTCTAACAAAGTCCATTTTTCTCAAAATATAACAATATTGCCACTTGCGGGAAGAGGCCATTGTTTCTGACACTAAAAGCAAGGATTGTATATAAAAATCTATAAATCTCTAAACCTCCCGGAATGAGCAAAACTAAAGCTCTCCAACTGCACTGCAGAAAAAAAGCCAACCTGAAATTATGACACTACTCGTTCTTTATGGGACCATCAGCCTACCAGCAGGAAAGGGCTCAGGGGAACCTACATTTTCTAAAAACAAAAGCCAATTGCCCACACAACAAACAGCCACAAATTATGCCAGTTAAAAAATAAGATAGTTTAATTGCAACCAAAATACAAAAATAAAGTGACACAAACATCTAAAACTGCAACTAAATATTTGTGTGAAAAAAAGTTTCGCAGACAATGAGAAGACACCACCATTTCGAAAATGTACATCTTCCAGTGGGGACCTTATCACACTTTTTAAAAGTCTTTGCCAGTGATTATTATTGAAATTCTGCAGTTAAAAAAAACCATTTGTGAAAGAAAAAAAAAAACATTTGACAGAAATGTACAAAGCCCACAGCAACAGTGATGAACGAAATGTGAAATGTAATTTCATGGCTTATCAGTTACACATTTACACTAAACTACAGTATGCGTGGAGGGGAAATGAGATAGACTCAGCTGGGGTTCAAATGTTAAGGCTTTGTTTCGTCATCAAAGAGGAACCGCAGATCTCTCAGCCAATTTATTTTTAAAAAGAGGAACCTATTAACCGGGACTGGATTGGGGGGGACAGGGAAGGACAAGGGGGGGGGGGGGGCATCCCAAGCTGCCTCTATTGTCTCGGTCCTCCATTGTTCTGCATGCGGTGACAAATCGGTTCTTCCAGCAAAAGATCTGTCCGACAGTTTGTACTTCAGTGTGAAGACTCCGAGTCCTTTTCTAGAAGGTTCCAGTAGAGCAGGGGGCCCCAGGTCTGTGGCTTGGAGAACAGCAGGGTGTGTGGTTTTGATGTCATCTTAAAATAGCAGACCAATTTAGAGCCAAGAAACCAAGTGAACGAGGTTAAGCAAGCACTCTTCTACTTTACTCTCTCAGGTGCTGAATGACAACAAACTGCAGACCCTGTGACTCATCAGGCCTGCAGAAACCATCTCAGTGTTAAGGGGGTGGGGGGAGAGGGGCAGGGAGAACTACAGGTGTCTTATCTTCAACCAAATTACAATGTTATTTCCCCATTGTAAGAGAGTTGTTCCCATCAACACAAAGGTGTGCTTCAAACAGATGTTTATCCAGCGTATGTGTATGTGTGTTCACTTAAGTTCAAATAGTCCATTTAATAAGTACTGACATACACTTACATTCCAATTTTTTTGTTTTCAGTCATTCACATTAAACCTCAAATACCATCTGCATTTACACCAAAGATAACTTCCTCTCACAGATACACAATGAAAAAGACCTACGTGTATACGGTAAATACACCTTACACCGATATATACACAACTCACACCTTTCACTGAAGAACACAACCACCATTTATTTAAGAAGATCATCATTCTCACAGACAGCACAGGAAATAAAGTCAGCGGTATTCTTCACTGCGACGCAGCCGCGAACATGAGGCATCGCACACTGTCACGCCAGAGCGGGTTCACCGGCCGAACGACGGCGCGGTACGGACGCCCTCGTCCTCAAGGCGTGCCGTTCCCCGGCCGTGCCCGAGACGTCCAGAGGCGTGCGCCGTCTCAAGGCGCGCTCTAACGCTCGCTTGCCAACAAAATATTTGATCTGCGTCGATGATAAACGGGCCCTGACCCAGTGCCCCCTTCATTAACACTTGACCAGCTGCCCAGATTCTTGCCTTTCAGAATCTTCAGTCAACATCGCTTAAGTTGGGAGGGGACGACGCTGCTGGCAGGAGCCGCCGGATTGTGTGTCCCACAAACGAGGGGCGGGCGAGCGGGCGAGAGAGCGAGCTCGGCCTCCCTTGCGCGTCTTCTCTCGCGCCGTCGCACTGGAAGGCTACGATGTGTGCTACGTTCCAACGGCGTGCGTGCGTGCGACATGTTGGCACGCTGAATGAAACCGATCGCCATGTGCTGTACTACTTTATCATTAAGGACACCAAGCGTACCGAACAAATACAGCCGTTATACAGATCTGCTTCGCTGACCGCATGATTCGCACCCCGGGGTATTCACGGGGCTCAAGTGTAAGAGACAACCCCCCCGACCCCCCCCCCCCCCCCCCCTCCTTCTCCACCCGCTGCCCGCTTGGCTACCTTCGCGTCGGCCCCGGGCGCCAGGCTAACGCTGAGATAATCTATGCGCGAAGGGCGACCAATCAAAAGCAGCAGGTGCCTCACCTGCCCGGCCAGCGCGCGGCTGGCGTTGCGCCCGACATGGAGATGAGCGCGACAGCAGGTGGTCGGCCTCCCTGCAGACGGTGTGCACTCATCTCGGACGAGCTCGCGGTCGGCGCCAGCCCCACGAAAAGGGCCGCGTGAAGAAGGGAGCCGCTCTCTCCGCCGGGCTCACTCTCACACTCGCTGCAGCACAGCGCTAACCTAAACACACTCACACAGGCTGGCGGTACAGCTAAACAACCACTAACGTCTGAGCAAAAGCTAAAATGTGCGCGCGGAATGTAAGACTTCATAATCAACACTGAATCTCCTCCCGGATGATACCTCAGCGCGTACGCCAATGAAATGAGGGGAGGGAGGGGGACACGTTCGCGTTCTCAAACGTGGGGCGTGAGCGGTGGGCACGCATGGCAGACGCAACCCGAACACTGGCAGAGGCCAGTCCATACAGCAGGGAGAAGGTGGAGGAAACCACAGAGCGGGTTCTCAAACCAGAGCGGCCACGGCTGCGCCACCGCTCTATCAAGCAGTCGTTTGTTTTTCCCCTGCCCCTTGTCACAATGCCCACGGACGATTTAACATGAAACAGACAACAAAAACAATACTAAAAATGCTCCGAACAGTTCATTCTCCGGCGGGGTAGCTTAGAGCAGCAGTTACGGGGTTGTTTTGATATGTTCTGGAGCAAGAGTTTTCTGTCGAAGATGTTAGGAAATGCTTAAGTTCTTTGTCAGGCAGTGGAACCTTTATTCTAGTGGCAGGGTGAATGTTGTTTCTTAATCCTCTTCACGTTTGGAGCTTCTAGACGAGAGGAACAAAATTCAGCGATTTGAGGGAGGTTTTTTTTTCATGACGTCGTTGTTCTCTCCGAAACACCATTTTGTGTTTTCTAGTCCTCCGTGTATTGGTCACTCTCTTTGCCTCTCATGTGGGCGCTCCCTTTTTTGGGGTGAAATCTAAAAGGAAAATCTTGCGTAAGGGGAGGGGGCTGGGCCCCGCCCGAGGAAGGCTGACTGATGGCCTGGCTCCTCCCCCCTCCCCCGTCCTTCCCGCCCCCCCTGCTCCTCTATCTCTAGACGTAGACGGCAGTCCGGGAGATGATGGAGCCGTCCCTCTGCGACTCCATGTCGTCGTCCAGGTAGCCGCTCATGTCGTCGTGGCGACGGATGTGGAGGGTGGGGCCGCTTCCCCCGAAGTGGTCGTATCTCTCCTCGTCTTCGTCCTCTATGTCCTCCATCTGGGCCAGCCGGTCGAACTTCCTCCGCTCCGCCTCGTCCATCTCGCTGCTCAGCAGGATGTCGTGGGCGGTGGGGGTGGAGCCGTACAGCTGCAGGTCGTTGGCCTTCTCCGTCAGCGTCCCCGGCTCGCCCTCCCGGTAGGTGTAGATGGGGCCGTTGTTGTTGCCCCCGCCGCCTCCCGCCCCGTTCTTGTTGGCCTTCTTGCCCCCGAAGGGCCCCGGGCCGCCGTTGCCCCGGTAACCCCGGTGCCTCCGGCGGCCGAGGGCCACCAGCGCGGCGGCCAGGCCTCCGAGCAGCAGGAGGCCCAGGAGCCCGCCTACGACCGCGCCCGCCACCAGCCCGGTGTTGGAGGGGCTGGCCCGAGGCTCTGCAGAGGAGGGGGTGGGGCACGGAGGGGGGGGGGGGGGGGGGGGGGGAGGGGGAGAGAGAGACAAAATGGAGCCATTGCTGGGATAGCGCATCCTCAGTTCGGCGGGCGGCGGCGGCGGTCTGCTCTGTCTGTGGGATTTCGGCTCGAGATTTGGGGTGTCTGTCACGCCAGTGTTTTTTTTTGCCTTTTCCTGCCCCGTGACCTCATCAGCAGGCCGTGCGGTGTGAGCCCAGTATGCAGGTCCTCTTGTTTTTTTTTTTGCTCTTTATTTTAACTGAGAGGTCGGCCGCCCGTGAGACAGCATGGAGCTCTGAAGCTTTTACTACCGGAACAATGGATAACACGCACACAGACAAAGAGAGGGAGAGAGAGAGAGAAAGAGAGAGAGAGAGGGAGGGAGAGCGAGAGAGAGAGAGGGAGGGAGAGAGAGAGAGAGAGAGAGAGTGAAGGATACAGGGAGAGAAAATGATTCACAGAGTGCAAGAACACAGAGGAGACTTTCATACATAAATCTGGAAGTGTGGACAAAGCCGTGCCTCCCTCCCTCTCCCCCGGACGTGGGGCGGGACTGGGGGTTTTTTGGGGGGGTAGAGGGGGGCTGGGTGGGCAGCCTGCCCATTCTTGCCAAACGCAGGGAAGGGGGGGCAGCGGAGACAGAGACGGAGAGCCCCCCCCCCCGCGTGCGCTTCAGACCGCTCCACACCCAGCCCGAGGGAACACGCCGCGGGAACACAGCCGCTCACGGGACGCCGACTGATGTCTAAATCCAGCCCCGCGAAAAACGCTTCCCTCTGACTGGGAGTCCTTTCTCCCCTCTCCGTCTCGCTCCCTCCCCCCAGCCGAAAACCTGCTCTCAAACTCTCTGTGCTTTCCATCACTCCCCAGATAAACACAGGCCGGCTCTTACACCCCCCCCCCCCCCAGCGCCCCCCCTCCCCTATTCACTACTCTATCACCTCTCTGCTGTCAGAGCTCATTAGTGCCGTTACCATGACAATCTGAATTGCTAAATCTGGTGTGAGAAAAACAGGGTTTCCTTAAAGTTCCCTCCCTCTCTCTCTCATAAAAATACAATTCCATCTCTCTCTCTCTCACACCGACACACCGGCACACACACTCCGACACATGCACACACACACACACCATCACATGCACATACACACACCGACACACACACGCACACACACACACACACACACAGTCTCTCAGCACTTTGCAGCCGATTTTGTCTAGGTCTCCTAAGAGACAGTTTCAGAAAGGTGCTAAAAAATCCCTTTGTCAGACCGAGCAACTGCAAAGCAACAGAGCCAGAAAACCATTTCTCACCCCACCCCCCAGCCCTCGCAACCCCAACCCTGCCCTCCTCCCATTTTTTTTCCTGCTCCCCTGCCTTTCACCAACAACTTTCTTCTCCCCTCCCCCACCGCGCACACACACACACACACGCACGCACAACACACATACAGACACGCACATGCACACACACAAACACACTCACACACACACACACACACACACACATATTCACACACACACACGCACACACACACACACACACTAACCCCCCCCCAGTGCTCCCCCCGCAGCACGCGGCTTCTCACTGCCGTATCTGAGAGAGCTCTCTCTCCCTTTCCTGAGCTGTAATCGCCATGGCAGCCAGCCGGGAGACGCGGGGAGAGGGAGAGGGAGAGGGAGAGGGAGGGGGGCTCCCCCTACCCCCTGCCATTTCCCCCCTCTCACAACTTCAACACAGAGCCCTGGCTCAGAGTACACCCCCCCCCCTCCCTCCCCCCTTCAGAAGTAAAACAGCACATCAAACTCCGCAATCCCGTCTGTTCCCCGTCAAACAACCGCTGAGACGCACCAGAATCAGCGAGCTCTTGTGCGAGCGCGTGCGGTTTCTTACCGCTCAACATGCACACAAAACGCATTCAGCAGGCATTCGCAGTCACGGGGAACGCTGTTTAATGTTCACATGCATTTTAATCCTGTTTGAGGTGTCACACTACATCCCCCAGCACACACACGTCCGTCCGCGGGACGTAGCTGCCTCGAATTACGCCCAAGAGATTTATTTCGGATTACGCGGCGGCAGATTGCGCGGCGGCCGCATCTCGGACACAGACACAGGCAGCTGGGTCTTTTGACAATCACAGAAAAAAAGAAACTGCATCAGTTAGACACGCTCGTAGAAAGACCTTCGCTGTAATAGATGTATAGCCAAAAGTTATGGGAGTTGAGAAATTCAAATTCCCTAAAAGGAGAGATGCCGGGGGCCTGCCCCACAGGAGCCACAGCAGGCTAGGGACCATGACAGTAACGCTGTTGTCGAGGGACAAGAGCCAATCATCGCCAAGAACACCACCCACCCCCACCCCTGTCCGTGAGCCTGCCAGACAGCGCTCCTTCCGTCTCCCGGGAAACCGCACACATCAGTCCGAGGGCCACGCCCGTGCTCCTCGCAGCCGAGGCCGCCGAACGCGCGGGTCACAGTACGACACGGCGCTGTTGCGCAGTCGCCTCATCTCAAGGCCGCGGCCGCGCTTTAAAAAACCCTTTTAAAGTGCTCTCATGCGGAAAAGCGGTCCGCGAATGCGCCCCGCCTCCTGACCGCGGCGGCTCCTTCTCCAGTTAAACAGCGCTGCGCGTCACCCAGCGCAGCGTGCGGCTCCATTCACGGAGGGCCGGCGCGAACGCAGGGTTTTTAGCTTCCAGCAATTAACTCGGCTCAATTAGCTAATTAGCTCCACGCGCCGGCGGCCGCTCGCGCGCGGATGAAACCCCGGAACGACGCTCCGTGCGGGGACAAAAAAACCGTATCGGATGCGATCTGAGGGATTATCCATTATTCAAGACCGAATCTCAGATCACGCGTACGAGCAGGCTAATTAAACAGTTCCACAAGCAGACGCCCCCCTCCCCCTTGCACCCTGTCTCACCCCCCCACCCCCCCCTCAGCATAGTTTATAGTACACCTGCGCCTCCACAGCTAATTTATGGGTATCCATAGCAACCGCTGTTGGCGCGCACACACGCTGCGCCGCTATTGGAGGAGACAGAATGAGACACAGCATGTGACCCGGGAGGTCAAAGGTGGGTGGGGAGGGCCGTTAATCTCAGCAGGCCTGCGCGTCGCGCCCATCATAAATATCACATGACTGATGGCGTTCGGCGCTCAGGCGGTGTTCAGGCGGCGCTGGGAGCAGCGGGACTCGACCTCGTGTGGGGAGCGGCTGGACTGCCAAACAGGCACAAGACCGGCCTATATTTAGAACACAATTACATTTTCAGGCGCACAGTTATTCTGTTATTCTGGCTTCTTCCTTTGGGTGAAGAGGCATGATAGTGAGATTTCACGGTTTTTTGGAGACCATGAAACACAAACACTTGACACCTAGGGTAACCACAAAAAAAATCTTAAGGAAGAGGTATACCACGGAAAACCAAGGCGGCTTGCTGATTGGACGCCCGGTGACGTTCCGTCACGTCTGGTCTTGGACAGCAATCGACCGCGAGGGCTTTCAGAGATAAAGTACGCGTGAGGGCTCGACACGCTGAGCTGACAGGAAACTCGCAGGAAAGTCACAAACAAGTGGAAATTTTCCGCGGCTGAGAGGCTTTCAGCCCCCGTCCCCACGCTCTCACATCCGTCACAGCTATGACAGGTGAGCCGCAGTCCTGAGAGGGCGTTTCTCTGGGAGAGCCGGGCCCCACAGCGCTGGAGGGGCCACCCTGCCCCCATCCTGATAAGCGCCGTGTTGATTTAAGGTTCATTAATTTGAAGCTTTTGTTGGCGACTCGCGTGTGCCAAGGACAGCGAAGGGCGGGGACCCACACCTCGGCCAGCTGGTCTCTCTCGCCTTTTTTTCGCCCGTCCAAGAGGGGCGTGACGCGGGGATGCAAATGAGCCAGCCGTCGCCCCCCCACCCCCCCCCCCCCCCACCCCCCCCCCCCCCGAAGTCTCGCACCTGTCGCCTCGTATCCGGGGTCCGCGCGACCGCCCCGGAGCCGCGGCTAACGGCTCGCCGCCGCGGAGAAGACGGGACCCGCCGCGCCGCCTCGCGCCAGATGCTGAGGGAGGGGCAGCTGGCAGACGGGGGCTCTTTTTCGGGAGCGGGGATGAAAGCGGCCGCGGGGCCGGCTCGCCCGCTCGGGAGGAACGGCCCGGCAGGACGGAGGATCCGGCCGGAGCCAGACCCGCGCCGCTCGCGTGGTTCGGACGGCCCTGTTTCTGCTCTGGGGCAGGGAGGGGAGGAGGATGTTTTTTTCTCACCCCCAGCAAAAAGCTGGCGCTACAGAAAGCTACACTGTTTCCGCTGAACAGAATGGTCTGGCAAAGAGTCCGGCACCTTCCGCTGAAATCTGCGCTCTGTTTGAGCCTGCGTGTCCTTCGGCTACTCAAACCCGTGTGGGGGAGGTGGGGAGTGGGGTGGGGGGGGGATATCTGAACGCGATCAGTCCTAACTTGTGACTGCGTTCCCAGGAAGACAGCGTGCTTCTGAGAGTGTGGGAGAGCCTCCTGATCTGCCGGGCTCTTTCTGCGCTCCATCGAATGTCCCGGCCCTCGCAGGAGGAACAGCCCAGTTTCTCGGAAAAAGGAAAAGTGGCGATTTTCACAGAAGGCTCCGGCTCGCACTTTGGCGGCTTAATGTCGCGAGCGGAGGAAACGTCGCAAACCCCGCTAAATTTTCACGAGGCTAAATCACGCGCCCGCACGCAGCACACAGCAGCGGCAGACCAAAGGGAGCCAGAGCGCACCAGCTGACAGCTGCAGTCACGGGCCCTGCGACTGGAACAGACTACAAGGCCTCGGGTAAGGGGTGGGGAGGGGGGGGGGGCGTGCAGAGGGAGAGGGACAGAGCTCCTGTGTCAGAGGGGGAAGTGGAGGATGGAGGCTGCGCTCGTCGAAAAGCGCGTTTGAAAGGAAACAGGCAGACTGGCTCACACCGCACCGATTCGCCCGCAGAACTCCTGGCCGGCACCCCAAATCCAAGCAGAGGACCCCAGTGACGGCCGTCAGTCTGTCTGTCTGTCTGTCCCACCCCAGTGACGAGTGCTTGTGGTGTCAGTGAGGGAAACGAAGGCGGGACCAGGAAGGCCCCCCCCTCCCCTCCCCTTCCCTTCCCTCCCGTCCCCTCCCCCCCCACCAGCGACGTGGCCCCGGTGCGTGCGTGAATGTGCGTCGCCGTGGCAACGGTGTCAGGAGGTGGCGCGTGTGAGGCAGCGGCCGGAAGGCGGGGCGGGGCGGGGCTGGCATGCTCGCCGTCTGTCACTCACCCGTGATGAGCGTGGTGACCTGCTCCGTGCTCGCCCCCAGCCGGTTCTGCGCCTCGCACACGAACGTGGTGTTGACCGCCTCGTCTACGTGCCGCACGGTCAGCGTGTTCTCCCTCACCTGGACCGTGTCCGGCAGGGGGCCCGACGCACTGGGGGGCGCAGTGGGGAGAGACGGTTACCACACACGCAAATGCACAAGACCCCAAATTTAATGATGCTCTCTCTCTCTAAATACCCCGTACCCAGCAGAATGATGCTCTCTCTCTAAATACCCCATACCCAGCAGAATGATGCTCTCTCTCTAAATACCCCATACCCAGCAGAATGATGCCCTCTCTCTCTAAATACCCCATACCCAGCAGAATGATGCCCTCTCTCTCTAAATACCCCATACCCAGCAGAGTGATTCTCTCTCTCTAAATACCCCATACCCAGCAGAATGATGCCCTCTATCTCTAAATACCCCATACCCAGCAGAGTGATGCCCTCTCTCTCTAAATACCCCATACCCAGCAGAATGATGCCCTCCCTCTCTAAATACCCCATACCCAGCAGAATGATGGTCTCTCTCTAAATACCCCATACCCAGCAGAATGATGCCCTCTCTCTCTAAATACCCCATACCCAGCAGAATGATGCCCTCTCTCTCTAAATACCCCATACCCAGCAGAATGATACCCTCTCTCTCTAAATACCCCATACCCAGCAGAATGATACCCTCTCTCTCTAAATACCCCATACCCAGCAGAATGATGCTCTCTCTCTCTACATACCCCATACCCAGCAGAATGATGCTCTCTCTCTCTAAATACCCCATACCCAGGAGAATGATGCTCTCTCTCTCTAAATACCCCATACCCAGCAGAATGATGCTCTCTCTCTCTAAATACCCCATACCCAGGAGAGTGACACTCACGTTTTCCAAGTGATGTTGGTTGGCTCAGGGTTCCCAATGGCTTCACAGACCAGGGTGGCATCAGTGCGACCCCTGTACCAATCACTGTCATAGCCCAGAATCCTCACCTTAGGGAGATCTGAGAGAGAGAGGGAGGGAGAGAGAGAGGGGGGGAGGGAGAGAGAGATGCTGTAAGCCATTTTGTTTGCTCTGACGAAAATGGACACATTTGCGAGAGAAAGAGGAGATTTTACAACTCCCTTTTTACATACATATTTAAAATATTAAAATCTCTTCCTTTTGCATTTAACCGAAACCAAAGACAACCAAAAGCATCTCATGCAGCGAACACCATTCATTAAACCATCAACTCCTGTCAGGTTTAATTAGCCTAAATCAACACCTCATAAGGCCCATCCTCTTCCACTCTTCATATTGCATGACTAACACACCAGATCCTCTTAAAACCTTTTAAGTTATTCATCAAACTAAAATATTCAACCTTAAGGCACTCAAAGACCATCCCCCTACCCCACCACTGGGAGAAGGAGGGCGATAGAGAGAGAGAGAGAAAGAGAGAGAAGCCGAGAGGAGAGATTTCGGTAACGAGCAGCTGAGTCTCAGAGATTAGCGGGCGGAGTCTCGCGGCTCTTACGCTCGATGGAGAGCTTCAGGCGGAGGATCTGCGGCGCCCCCTGCGTGCGGTGGCTGACCACGCAGGCGATGTCCCTGCCGTCGTCCTCGGCGGTGGGCACCAGGCGGTACTCGCTGAGCACGGTGACGGTGTTCATCACGCCCGCCTGCGCGGTGCGCGCCTCCTTGCCCGCCGCCTGCGTCTCCCAGGTGATCTCCGCCTCGGGCCGGCCGTCGGCCGACTCGCAGCGCGCCACCACCACCGCGGACGTCCCCTCCGTCACCGTGACGACGGAGGCCGTGTTCTTGGGCTTGGCTGCAAAAATGAAAGGGGGGGGGGGGGGCGTGTTAGTGCACGAGGCCAACTGAACGAGGTGGCTGAACTGTACCCCGCCCCGGGGGAGGGACAGCGGAGCCGAGGGGAGCAGAACAAGGGGAACGGTATAATGGGGAGCAGAGTAAGGTGAGCAGTACAATGGGACTGCAAGTTATCAACTAAAATGGCAGTCAGAGAGATGCCTACACCCGCGCATGAGAGGGCAAAGCCATGGGCACAATCTGCAAGCCCTGCTCTCCCACATGTGTGTGCCCTTGCATGCAAATATAGGCTAATGTTAGCTTTGGGTACAATTCCAGCAAAAGAAAGATTAAATACACAAGGCGGTAAATGAGGAAAATTGAATTGGTGGGTGTAATTTGTTTATTCCCATAAGAATAGCGGAATTCAGAACAATTGAATATCTGTAGGGCGATGCATTTATTTATTTTCTGGTTATCTGTTCACAATCTGCTGTAATGAACAGCAAATTGCAGTGAACAGTGCAGGATGGAGCAGACTGCAGTGAACAGCACAGTGGGGAGAACTTAGCAGACTCTGACCGGGAAAAAACCAACTCTGAGTGGGCAAAGAAAGACCACAGCCATCCCAGACCACCCGGTGAACCGGCAAGCGAACGCGAAGGAGAGGGGTTTCGGAGAGGACAGACAGACACGCACTGACGCTTACCCAGCATCACCAGCGTGGTGGTGCCCTGCTCGTTGCCGCTGGGGTAGGTGGCGTACTCGCAGACGTACTTCCCCTCGTCGGTCATCCTCACGTCGCTGATGCTGATGGAGGGGTTCTCCAGGGAGCCGTGGAGGAAGCGCACCCTGCCGCTGAGCGCCGACTCCGGGTAGCTATCCCCGAATTGCGGGTGGAACACCGCAATGTTCTCCCTCTGCCCCTCTTTGGGCTCCCAGATCCAGGACACCTGCGGGGAAGGGACGGGACTGAACGCTCGGGCTGGGTGTGTGTGTGTGTGTGGATCAGAAAAGGCTTCAAATGGAGGGGGGGGGTCAAAGGGGGGTGAGCACAGCGGGTGTAGCTTGGCTAGTTCGCTAGTGAAGCACAGTAAAGGTGCGGTAAAGCAGAGGTCTCCATAGCAGGTTACCATGACAACACTCTCTGACGACCCAACCCTCAGATTCAGAAATAAGGACGTTGCCCTTGGCTAGGCGCGATTTCACCATTAGCTGACTGGTAACGCGTTTGCCGAAGATAATCTCTGGACGAGTGAGAGGCCCGGGTTTAGATTCTACCGCCGGCAAACCCCAAACTCGTTTGTTACACCTACATTTTCACACTTTGTTTCTCTCAGCGTTTGGCAATGGGATATTGTTAAAATGCGTAGGCCTACACAAATAACACCACATAGACTACGTGAAGGTTGACCGGTTACCATCCAAAACTGCTGATCACAGAAATCACTAAAATGGAGGAAATTTGCGACTACCGTGACAAACACCCAGCCTTACTGATTGGTAGCCTGTATCCCAACCACATCATGAAACCCCCTTCTTTAAAGTTACAATCTCGAAGATTTCCGTTTCGTTCTCTTTGGCGGTACCAATGGCGAGAAGCAGTAATTGCAGGTGTGTTTTTGGACCTCACTTCCCATAGATCCAACCGGATCCAACCAGTGTCACCTGTGTGACGTCAGTCAGTTGGCACCTGGGACACACCAACTATAACACTTAGCCTACTATTTACTGAATAAAAAATGGTTGTTATAAAAGTAACGTTATGTACATACTCATTCATTGTCTAACATTAGGCTAACTTAAGCTGTCTTTACACTGCTGAGCCTGGTTAAAATGCTGTAGCAGACCTGGGGTAGAATTAGTCATGATCAATTTCCACAAACGTTCTTTATCCACCTTTTGCTCGGTATGAACGTCTTTACACTGCAGAGAAGAATTCGCGGGATTCGCTGTGGTTCGTGCAATTATTTATCTCGTGCACAATAAACAGTCTTTTTCGTGAATGACTGTTGCGTGATATTTTTGAAACAACTGCCTTGCAAAATGTTACCCTTGGTGTTTCTGGTTTTGCTAGCTAAACTGTTCGAGGATAAAGCTGAGCTGGGTGTTAAATTAGCAATCAGAACAAGAAGAATAAAACAAAAACAAAGGAGATTTCATCAAAAAAAGGGCATCAAGGCTGAAGGAACATATGAGGAAGCGTAATAAAATAATAACAACTCTAATCCATACTGCCGTAATCTTTTATTTAGTTTTCTCCGCCTTGGCATCTTTACACAGAAATCAGAAATGCTCCACCTATACCCCGGCTTTATTCCGATCATTATGAACTTGATGGCAATGTAAATAACAGTAACGTTAAGGCCAGTTCAGATCAATGATTCGCAACAAGACGAAATGGTTTCAGGATGTTGCATAGAAAATTGCAGCGGTGTGAACTGGTTAGTTGCAGAGCATCTGAAGCCGTTGCCTGGAGTCTCAAAAGACCCACCTTGTCAAATCGCCAAGTGCAGTTTTAGAACGTTTACAATCAGACGTCTTGGAATTTTGCAAGTTGCATCCAGTCTCATTGCGAATCATTGATCTGAACTGGCCTTTAGTTAGCTACACTGCAACGTTGCAGCAAGGTAGCATTGCATTCTAGAGGCGGTTTGCGAGGTCGGTACCGGTTGGTAGCGTTAGCTAGCGTTTTTTCTAAATGTTAGCTGACATTAGATTGTGTTAATTACATTAGCTAGCTAGCTGACGCAACGTTACCTGATATGAGAGATGGATATTGTGCGCAACGTTGTCTGAACTAATGTTGTCTTTCTTGACATGGTCTGGGAGCTAGTGTTAGCTGTGCAAATAGCTATGTAACTTAGTAACGTTACATTGTCATCAAATGTAATACAAAATCTACATCCACAAATAATATGACCTCATGTTACACAAAAACTTTTTAGGGTTCCATAACCACCAACCCCACCGCCCCCCCCCCCCCCCCCCTTCTCTGTTGTTATTGTAACGCTGGCAGACACCGGAAAAAACAGTACGCCGCTCACTTACAAGTCAGTTGAACAGCGAGCCTATTGCGTTAGCTCCGCCTACCCTCTCTGGCGGACCAACCACTGATGGGTGATGGAAAACGCGTCACTAACTATGTGCCGCTTGTGATTTTTTCCCGGGAATGTCGCCACAGACACCCAGTTCTTTAATCATAAATAATAATAATAATATAAATTAATATAATAATACGCTTAATCACCATTGTTTTACCTAATCTGGCGATAGATAGTGATTCAACAGACATTTATTTTAATGAAAATGAAATACTTGAAGATATTAAATAATTTTTCTCATCGTAATAACCTTTCCCCATAACACATAAAATTTAATGTCAACTACAGAGAGATTTCAGTTTTTTGTTGCCCCCTCTCTTGTGATTACAGGGGCATTTTGAGAATTATTTTGCCCTTTGCCCTGGTGTGTGTGTGTGTGTGTGTATAAGTCTGTAGATTTGCGCAGACTGGACGGGAGGTGTGTGTGTTACTGACCTGTGTCAGCCGTATTCCCTCAGAGCTCATGAACTCGCAGCTGAGGTTGACCATCTGGCCTGGGTACGACTCCACCTCCGACTTCACCTTCACATGGGCCGTCACACCTGCAACCGAAAAGCACGTCAGCCACCTTCCCTCGCCCTGGGCCCATCCCTGGTGTGCTCCACCGAGCCCGAACCGAAACAGAGCCTGGACAGGGCTCTTCCTGCGTTATCAGCTCGCTTCTCCGGCTGAGGGAGATGAGAACTGGCACGAAGAAGATGAGGAAAAGCACATAATCTCTCGTCTCTCACCTCTGCCTGTCTGTGTAGTTGTGTGCGGGTGTGTATGTGTGTGTTTGTGTGCGTATGTGTGTGTGTGTGTGTGTGCGTATGTCTGTGTGTGCGTGTGCGTGTATGTGTGTGTGTGTGAGTGTGTATGTGTGTGTGTGCGTATGTCTGTGTGCGCGTGTGTGTGTGTGAGTGTGTATGTGTGTGTGTGCGTATGTCTGTCTGTGTGTGCGTGTGTGTGTGTGAGTACGTTCGGTCTAAATGCTCTAGAGGCATGTGAGTGTGTGTGTTCCTGAGCACAAGCGCACACTCTCAGTAAGAGAGGGCCTGAAGGTAGGCTGATGTGTATGCGTGTGCGCAGCTCTACCCTCTCGAGCCCCAACTTCCCCTCCGGCCAGAGGCTGAGGCGCTGGGGCCGTTCCGCCGGCCGGGAGAGGAACGAGGCAGGCAGACCCCCCCCTCTCCCCCCCCACCGAGCCGCCAGAGATCACTTAGCCGCTTTCTCTGCGCAATCGATGAAATTAGCCACCGCCGTAATTGGCAGGCAGACGGCGCGGGAGAGGAGCCGCCGGCGATCCTTCAAGAGAGCGGAGCGTTGTTCCCTCCCCTTCCTTTACCAGGCCCATTACCGCACCCGCCTTTCATCTTAACCTCCCGAAGAGGAGGCTTTTTCACAATGTTTTTTTTACATTCCAAGTAAGTGTTCTAGAACTCCTTTGCTTTTGCAATTCACCATTAGCGACTGCTGCATCAGCATTAGGATGCTCAGCTACGAACGTTCTAATGCTGATTGTTACATCACCATTAGAATGCTCAGCTACGAACGTTCTAATGCCGATTGTTACATCACCATTAGAATGCTCAGCTACGAACGTTCTAATGCCGATTGTTACATCACCATTAGAATGTTCAGTGAAGAACATTCTAATCCCATGTCTGTGATCTCACACCTTAAAGGCGTAAACAAGTATGGTAGGTTCTGAAATGCGGCGCGCCTCCTTTTACAGCAGATATAAAGTGAGCAGCTCCACTCCCAAGGCCAGATGCTAACGGGCATTGTTTTTGATCGCGCTGACACGGCGGCCCAGCTAGCATCCTGCCGGAGGAGCTCAGGCAGCCTGGCGTCCAGCGGGGTTTAAAGCAGACTGAGAGGCGCGCGGCGTCTTCAGCCCGCTCCCGCGCCCCGCTGACACCAGGGGGCCTAGTAGCGGCAGGAGCCCGCGCCTCCCTGCTCCGGGTCACTGCGTGAACCTTCTACTGAGGCCTCTACGTCAGCCACGTACAGCAGCCGGAAGGCTTCAGAGATCAGGCTGCTCGGCCGTCCTTTCTTAAGTAAGAGAAATGAAGGGACTGGTCTTATTGACTCGTGCTGCAAGGCTGCTCCAGAACATTACACAGAGGAAAGAGAGCCTGACTGGCAGCTGAAAGAGGGCTGGATAAGCAGTGGAGCGCAGGGCCAGAGGAAGTGTGGAGGAACAGGGCGTGTAAACTGAGGGAGGGAGCTGGAACACAAGCTGCGTGTCCGTCATGCTGGGCTTTATCACACCGCGCACCCTGCAGGGGGAGCGCACACACACACACAAACATGCACACACACACACACACACATAGACACAAACACACACACACACACACAAACGTGCACACACACACACACACACACACACACAAATGTGTGCACACACACACACACACACACACACACATAGACACAAACACACACACACACAAACGTGGACACACACACACACTTGTGCGCACATACACACACAGGCACTATCATCCTCCCACACACACACAGGCACCTCAGAGTCAAAAAATTCATAAATCACAATCCTGTCCACAATCCTGTCACCAATCATTATGTCACATGGTAAATGTGCCCCCCGCCCACACACACCCACATACAATCACACACCCACACACAGACACACACAAACGTGCACACGCACACACACACACGTGAGCTCTACACCACCTGCTTCAGAGAAGCACTGAGACTTGTATAAACGCACCTCATCTGTGCCACACAAATCAGCAGCTCTCTCTCCCTCCCTGCTGCTCACACACTTAGTACCTCAACCCTCACCACACACACACACTACAGCCTACCTCACACCTTACCACACACACACACACTACAGCCAACCTCACACCTTACCACACACACACACTACAGCCTACCTCAACCCTCACCACACACACACACTACAGCCTACCTCAACCCTCACCACACACACACACATACTACAGCCTACCTCAACCCTCACCACACACACACACACACTACAGCCTACCTCAACCCTCACCACACACACACACTACAGCCTACCTCAACCCTCACCACACACACACACTACAGCCTACCTCAACCCTCACCACACACACACACTACAGCCTACCTCAAACCTCACCACACACTCACTACAGCCTACCTCAAACCTCACCACACACTCACTACAGCCTACCTCAAACCTCACCACACACACTCACTACAGCCTACCTCACACCTCAGGTTTAGAAAGCACTGGTCTGAGCCAACTACACAGCTCAGACACTGACTCTACAAAGACCACAGAGGGATGGGCAGAGCACAAACAGAGTTAAAATGTGAATTAAAGTGGACAGAAGGGGAGACAGAGAGAGGGAGGCAGAGAAAGGTGGGGAAACCAAGAGTGAGGGACAAATGGAGAAAGAAATTGAAAAGAAGGAAGGAGAGAGACAAGAGGACAGTAGAGGGCAGATGCACAGCCTGGAAAAATAAAATGAAGAGATGGAGAAAAGGAGGACCTCGGGAGGTTAAGGGGAGAGCAGACCGATGCAGAAGGATAGTAGGAACGAGGGAAAGAGAAGAGAGGGGTGGAAAGAGAGGATGAATGCACTGTAGGCATTAGGAGGCTGTAGGATGGAGGGAACACTACCCCTGACCTTGACCAAACACTGAAACAGAGAGATAGAGAGAGAGAGAGAGAGCTGTAGAGGAAAAAGAGCGAGGGACAGAGGTGCTGTTAGAGGTGGAGGAGCCGTGCGCACGGTTACGGTTGCCGTGGAAGCCATCGCAGAGCCGGTGAGGGAGGGGGGACGTGATTGGTCTCGTCAAGCAGACGACGACAGAGCTCAGAAGATGGCAGGGTGACGGGGAGAGAGAGAGAGAGAGAGAGAAAGAGAGAGGGAGAGCACTGAGAAGTGGAGATTAGAGGAGAGGGAGGGAGAGTTGGGTGGGGTGGCTGATGGCCTGGAGAGAAGCCATTCACACTCTGCTCAACAGCCTGCTGGGGGATTCACAGGAAACAGCTGTGTGTGTGTGTGTGTGTGTGTGTGTGTGTGTGTGTGTGTGTGTGTGTGTGTGTGTGTGTGTGTGTGTGTGTGTGCGTGTGCGTGTATGTGTGTGTGTGTGTGTGTGTGTGTGTGTGTGTGTGTGTGTGTGTGTGTGTGTGCGTGTATGTGCGTGTGTGTGTGTGTGTGTGCGTGTATGTGTGTGTGTGCGTGTATGTGTGCGTGTGTGTGTGTGTGTGTGTGTGTGTGCGTGTATGTGTGTGTGTATGTGTGTGTGTATGTGTGCGTGTATGTGCGTGTATGTGTGTGTGTGTGTGTGTGCACACGCGTGTATAAGTCCATGCCAGTGTTGTACTCCCACCTCTGACACAGCCTCTAAATACGAGCGCGTGTCAGAGCCCCCTCCTTGCCGTAGACGTGGCCGCACGTTTCCCGCCCCCGCGCCGCCGTCCTCTCCCTCTCCCTCTCCCTCATCCCGGCGCGTACGCTGCTCGCGCGGCGGGCTCCGGGGACCCAATCACTGCTTGGCAGACCCCGGCGCGGGCTGCGCTCGCATTTTAACGCCAGCGCAGAGCTCCCGTTCACTGAGCGCCTCCGCAGCTGCACGCGCTGATGAACGCGCTGATGAACGCGCTGATGAACACGCTGATGAACACGCAACCCGCCGTGTACGCCGCACACGCAGAGCGGTCACGCTGTACGTACGGTGTCGATGTTGTTGCTCACGCCGCGCGCGTGCGGCGGCGGTGTTCACACGATGCGAAGCGGTGCGTACACGACGCGGATGGCGCACAGGTGGCGTACGCGCGAGCGGGTGCGCATCCTCCCGCTCAATCCCGACTAGTCAATAATTCATTCCCTCCTCGATTATTGAAAACGAGCAACTTCTACGCTGCAACCGACATGAGAGAGATAGCGAAAGAGAGGGGGAGAGAGAGGAAAGAAAAAAAAACGCACATGACAGGGAGCGAGAAAGAGAGGATGTGAGAGGGAAACGCAGCAAGAGAGACGGAGGGAAACAGACTCCGGCGAGTTAAACAAGAGACAGAAAAGAGAGACTGAGGTTCAGGGGTTCAGTCTTTGGAATGGTTTCTCTCCTCCGCTGTTCAGTTGTTTTTTTTTCCATTTGGGCGAGATGTTTTTCTAAATAAGAATATGTACTTCCCCCGCGGCGGCAAAGTGCTACTCCGCAGCCAAGGACGGCAGCGAGCGAGAGAATGGCCAATTCACTGGCGCTTTGTACCTGAGGCGGACGTGCGGCGTCTCGTGTGATCCCGCCGGGCGGGTGCGGCGAGCGGGATGGAGCGCGGAGGCGGGGGGAGGCGGCGGGCGGACCCAACGAGGCCGCACGCGCCCGCACACGCACACTCAGAGTCGTATCGCCGCTGTAATTACAGAGCTAAATTAGACTCGGCGACTTCCACCGCAGGTTAAGAGCGCCGACGAGCCTCTCGAACAGCGCATTAAGAGCGATAATGCGCGTCTGAACACACCCGCGGCCTCAGGAGGAGACGCGGGAATTAAACATGAGGGGGTGGGGGGGTGGGGGGGGTGGGGTGTGTGTGTGGGGAGGGGGGTATGCTGGGCTTCATCGCGCGGCTAGTTCTGCTAAACTGGACACGGAGAACGGCGCTAGCATGCTGAAAAGGCCTCGTTTAGGGTTGGGGTGAGGCAGCTCAGGTCGTGGGTACCTTTAGCAGGTGGTGGACCGCTGTTACACACATAAATATATAGATATATAAACACATGAGCTCCGACAGTGTAAGTCACCCTGGATGAGGCCGTATGCTAAGCACAGCGATCAATGCATAATTAATTATGCATGAATAATACATAAGTCATTTTCTGAGAATATTCTAAGTTACAGCCACAGAATCCGTCCACCGACTTCCACGACCTTCGGCCAGATTCCGTTAGAGCCCATAGATACGGGCTCCCGCGTCATTATTATTTCAAAGCACAAGCGAAGTGACGACTATGACTCAGAAGGGTTTGCAGTCACGACTGCCGAAATAAGCAATCAGACAATAAAAACTCACGGGGGAGACGACTTCTTTTATCAGGAATTGGTGGGGGGAAAAAAAATTTCTTCAAAAGGACCTGGACAGTGTTGTTTTTCTGAGGGAGAGAGGCTTCATAAAAGGCCTCAAGTTAAAAGAGCGAGGCTTTCGAACGCGGGCCGCTCTGAATTGCAGGTTCACGCGCTAACGCGCCCGCCTTCCATCACCATCAATAAAAGTTTTGTTTCTGCTTATTGATCCGGCGTGATGGGAAATGTTAACGCGCGCCAATGGTCGGCTCGTTTCTCTGGAAACCCGCGACGGCGGAGTCTCTGAACGCCGCGTACGTGACCGCAACACTCCCAGACGCGAAGCCGAACGCAATCCCTGGGCGTCCGGCTCGGCCGCGCGACGGGAGCTTTTCCCCTCCCGTCCCCGTAAATCACGGAACACGCAGGCGACAAAGCACGCGGGCTTTGCCGCTAAGCCCTCAAATTAGACGGCTTGCCGCGTTTCCCATTAAGGGATGCGCGGGCGATTAGAACACGGCGGAGGCGACAGAGAGGCGGCTCTGTTGATTACACACATATCTGCCTCTCTGATCCTGGATTTCCAGGATCCCGCCGCAATCCGCCGGGGAACGGGGAAACTAATTAAGCCCCGGCAGGTCCCTGAGCCGGGCCCTGTCAGGGTCATGTGACGCGCATTCCGCGGTCGATCCCAAGGACCCCGCGGAGGTCTTAATTTCCTTCTAAGGAGACACGGGATTGGATCACCTCAGGGTCACGCTGGGGGGTGGGTGTGGGGGGTTTACATTGGTTATGTGGGCAACAGAGGTCTCCAGGGAAACATGTCAAAGGCGGCCAATCCGAATGCGCTATTAATAAAAGTAAAAAATGAAGGCTGCCGCTGGAATGAAGTCTGACATTTCGAATGCACTCCACCAGATCTGCACACACTCTGGATTAATTCAGCCTCAGACCCTGTAACCTTTTAAACGGTCCGGCGATTCACTCAATCAAATGTGTCAAAAAGATAACCAACACAGGCTTTAAAAAAAAAAAACCCCCAAAAAATGAATAATTACTTTCAATTTCTTACATACTCCTCAGTGTTGAAATTTCAACACGTAAACCCTTCAAGCTCTTAACCTGTCGGAATACGCAGGAGTTAACCTGACGGAATACTCAGGAGTTAACCTGTCGGAATACGCAGGAGTTAACCTGACGGAATACGCAGGAGTTAACCTGTCGGAATACTCAGGAGTTAACCTGTCGGAATACGCAGGAGTTAACCTGACGGAATACGCAGGAGTTAACCTGTCGGAATACGCAGGAGTTAACCTGTCGGAATACGCAGGAGTTAACCTGTCGGAATACGCAGGAGTTAACCTGACGGAATACGCAGGAGTTAACCTGTCGGAATACGCAGGAGCTAACCTGTCGGAATACGCAGGAGTTAACCTGTCGGAATACGCAGGAGTTAACCTGACGGAATACGCAGGAGTTAACCTGACGGAATACGCAGGAGTTAACCTGACGGAATACGCAGGAGTTAACCTGACGGAATACGCAGGAGTTAACCTGTCGGAATACGCAGGAGTTAACCTGTCGGAATACGCAGGAGTTAACCTGACGGAATACGCAGGAGTTAACCTGTCGGAATACGCAGGAGCTAACCTGTCGGAATACGCAGGAGTTAACCTGTCGGAATACGCAGGAGTTAACCTGACGGAATACGCAGGAGCTAACCTGACGGAATACGCAGGAGTTAACCTGTCGGAATACGCAGGAGCTAACCTGTCGGAATACGCAGGAGTTAACCTGTCGGAATACGCAGGAGTTAACCTGTCGGAATACGCAGGAGTTAACCTGACGGAATACGCAGGAGTTAACCTGTCGGAATACGCAGGAGTTAACCTGTCGGAATACGCAGGAGCTCCAGCCAATCGCGTTTCCCCCGGAACGAGCGCTCTCCTCAGTCACAGCTCAGCGAGGCGTGTCGCGGAAGCGGCGCGGCCGAACCGGGGGACGGGGCGGCGCGGCCGCAGGCGGAGCGACAGCTGCTCGCTCTCACATCTGGCCGGGGACGCCTGGGAGAGCCGAGCGGCGTGGGAAGGATCCGAGCGAGAGAGAGAGAGGTGCTGAGCGAAACGCGTGCGGCATCACACCTTTTCAATTCCCCTTTTAAGACCGACAAAAAGGGAGGAGAACAGAACAGCTGGTGCCAGGACGGTTTCACATTTCCAGTACACAATGATGCGACTGTAATAGATAGTTTTAATATTTGCACTGCATTCATATTTCCCCTGTCAGAATTGCAGTTGTTTTTTGATGCTATGTTCATTATACAGCATTGTTTAGTTTTTTTGTTGTTTTTTAATTAGACGCTTTGTTTCCCTCGTGCTGGAGTCGGTCTTTCAATTTGCATTAGCATTTAATTAAAGCTAAATTAAATGAAGTGCATTGCACGCTCTATGCTGTAAGCTGCTAAATAAGAGCTAGCCTAAATAAAGGTGTAAATAATGTCAAAAGGGTTAAAGGGATAATTCATTTTCTGAGGACTTGAGATATTATTTCAGTTTTAGCATATTTAACTAGCCCAGACAGCCTTTTATGTGCGGTGAAAAATAGCTACTTACTGAAGTTTCTGATGACCATTCCACTTCACAACGGGGGCATTCAGGGATTTTTTCAATTAGAAAAATAAATGTCAGCTTTTATATCTTGCTGGTACTACTTCCCTTGGTACTTTCTTCCTTTTCAGTTAGAAAAAGTAAGGAAGTACCAATATTAAATGTAATTTCTTCAATATACGCCTATATACTACATAGGAATGTCTTGAGGCACAATGTCACTGTATAAGCAGTTTTAGGGCTACCTGAAGATGCCCCTTCACCAGCCATTGTAAAGCCAGCACACTGTCAGAATCTTCAACTACTGCATGTGTCAGGAGCACAGCCTATCTATCTCAGTAACCCTGACGCAACCCCTCCCCCACCAACTGGAATGCTGGAACTCCACACACTGGAAGGTCGTCGGTTGGCCAAACCCTCCACTCTCTCATGCGCAGAAGGCTAAATTGTAGATTTTTCTAAATACTTCATAAACGGTTTCATGAAACTTGTACCACAACAGTCACAATTTTGAAACATCTAGGTAAAAAGCTGTCGCACTTTGCCAGCTTGTGCTTTACCCAGGTTTTGGAGCCAGTGTTACAATAACATAATTCAGTCAACATACAGTATAGACAGCTCATTTGTTTAGCACCTTGAATTTTCCTAATGAGGTGTGCTCAATGTATGTTTCCATGTAGTGACTTCCCATTGGATCAGTTATTTAACAATACCATTAAATTAAACATTCATTTTTTTAAAAATAATTATGTGGGTAAGAAAATGTCAGAAAAGATTAATGTCTTCCAGAATAAAAATGCTTACATTGCACACACTTAACCAAAGTCTACATTTGCAATATGATTCTCAAGTGTTCAAAGACAGCAGTGAGACGCCATAAAATCTCATTCATAGTGGTTAGACAAATTAATGGCAATACCGCGTGAAAAAGGACTAGATCACAAATATAAAAGCAGCTACACATGTGAGAGCAGAGTGCCAATTAGCAGTGAGGGAGCTGTAAAAGAGCTCTGACAATCTGTACTCTGATATGCGCCTCTCCGAAGCACCATCAGGCGACAGAGAGTTCCGATGAAGCAGGAAAATATCTGCGCCCAAATTGCGAGTGCACTGGTTGAAAAAATTGCTAAATTATTTAATGCGGCGTGGGGCGCGGTATCAGAAATGATAAGAACATATGCCAAACACAAACAAACTGAGCCGGCACAGAGGACTGGCAGCAGCCCGGTAATGGGGACAGACACTTAACGGCGTAGTCGCTAAGCGGCCCAAAACCACGGCCTCAAAAATGACCACAGAACTGAATCGAAACCTCGGACCTCGTCTCAACAAGAACCGTACCTCCTGAGCACTTCAGACAGGGCAGGGCGGCTCTTCAGGAAACGCTTATCCTATGCTAACGCAGAAAGATGCATCATCTGGTGTAAGGAGAACAGAGCCTGGACCCCTGAGCAATGAAAAAAATTAATATGGCCTGATGAATCATCATTTACTCATTTTCTACATCTGACCAGGTTTGTATCTGCAGAAAGCCAAGGGAAGCCTTCAGCTCACAATGTCTGTTGCCAACTGATAAACATGGAGGTGGTTCTGCAATGGTATCTCATGGCATCTCGTGGGAGTCATTGGGGCCGATGATTGCTCTGCATGTTTCTCTAACGGCCAAGGAATATGAAGTCATTTCACAAGACCAGGTGCAAACGCTGCTCCCTCCTGATGTTCCCATATTCCACGATAAAATTCAACAACCGTTTCATGAACACCAGGATGAAGTCAAAAACCTTTTTGCCTAACCCCGGTAAATCTGAATGTAATGTCCAGTATGCCGTTTTATTGCCTTAAACTCATTACAGAAACTTATTATAATGTCCTTCAACAGAATATTCAGCGCTGTGACATTTCTCAAGTTAAATTTGAGCAGACTTACGGTATAATTGAGCAGGGGATTAAAACTGGAATCTTAGTACAAAAATGCAAATTGGAAAAAAATTTTTGGACCATTTTTTATCCCTTTTTCTCCATAATCTGGAACAGACAATTGTGCCTCTGGGGCCACCACAGCAGTACCTACAAGCTAAATCACACGCATTACTGCAGCATTTTCACCTAGCTACCTAAAAGCCAGCGACTGTTATTCACTCCGTACAAAACAGCTCTACAGGAAAACTAGTGCTGATTGGAGGACTACTGATGGCAACTCCAGAAGCAATTCCCCTTTTTTCACTGAACTTAGTCTGTACCAACCTTTACTATTATGCAATTTTCAGCTAAGTGGCCACCTACCTGTAGTCAAAATAATTACTTTAACAGGGCTATAAATAGTTGTCACACGCCTATTAATATGCAGTAAACAGCACAGGATTTTGGATGTAGTCTTTCCACAAAGACAAACTAGCAGGCTACTCTGAACGGGATATTGACCGACGCCTCGTGCCAAGCTTTACAGGACCGGTGGAGCCGCTCGACGCGACGCACTAATGCTAATGCAGCGGAATTGTTGCGGGCTAACCAACGTCGGCTTAAAAAACCACGTTAAGTGGGTCAGATGGAAGGCAGCCTCCTCCCAAAGAGAGGCTCGCTCCTAACAATGCGTTTGAGAGAGCGCCGACCGCGCGCCGCGCGCCTGCATTACAGCCGCATTAACGGAGAGATTCGGGGGGAGTCGGCCAACAAATGCTGATGCATTTCCGCCCTATTAAGAGTATAAATATGCACTGAGGCAACCGAACACTGCATTAAGCGGGATGACTGCGTAGAAAAGGGTAATGTCATGTGGTAGCAGGGAGACACTGTGGAAAATTGCAATTGACCATATTAGAATATAGCCTTTATCGCACATAAATCCAGTGAATATTACCCCTCGGTGTGGATCCCCATGATGCTATAAATGCCTTTCTTGTCCCCTGCTCTTATCTTGTCTGTGCATTTTCCTCCCCACTTACAGTCTCCTTTGAGAACAATTGAACCGTCTACCCACACAGCAGGGGCTAGCATAATATTTACACTGCGAGTCGCACACAAAGGGCATTCACTCTGCGACATTCTCTCTGATCCCTCCATCCCTCTCTCTCTCTCTCCCTCTCTCTCTCCAGATTTCTCTGAAAACTGCTTCTCCACCTGCCCCACCTGTTTATTACTATATTACCTAATATATTACATATTATAACTAGTCACTTTGCCCTTTGTACTTTCCTCACACGGAAATCTGACTGCTCACTCTCGTAAACAAGAATTGTGGGGACCCTGGCTGTCACGTTCTCTCTTTCTCCCCCCCTCCCCCCCTTTCCCATTCTCTCGCTCATTTACCGCCTCTCCGCCGCAGCTCACGCCTTTATCTCTCTTCCCCTCCTCTCCTACTCAATCTCTACCTTTCTCCCTTCATCAGCCTCTCTCTGGCCAGCACCTGTGTCTCATTACCCAGACTGATGGGCTGGGAATGACATCCTCCGCTCCAGCCGTGACAATTCATCTTGCCACTCCCCTTCCCGCCGCCGCCGACCCGTCCCCCGCTCGCACCCGGCCGCCGGCGGCCCGAGTCCGAGGCCCACTGCGCGCGCGGGGCGGGGCTAATGAGGTCACGGTCCCCGCTTGCCCACGTAAGCGCCGCGAGTTGATCGGTTCCAGGCTCTTTCCAATCGATGGGATGTCACCGCTGGCGTGTCACCATGAAAAATGAAAAAACCGAGATGGGGGGGGGGGGGGGCGGGCGTGCCTTCTGTAATGCGATTTAGCCTGCGTTCAGTCAGCGAGCGCTAAGCCGAAAATTCAGGATCATTTCCACTCAAGGAACAGTGTAACAATCAAAGGTGATGGGATTTCAGACAATAATATTCCACTTATTCACGCTACCGCGTCACGGAAATTACTCTGATTTACTGCTGTAGTTAAAAAGCCATTCCGGAGCTGTTACCTGCAGCAGACAGTCGGAGTCTGAAGTGCCCTAAATGGCCCGAAACAGCGAGAGTCGAGGGTTCTTCTTCATCTTTCAATCTCGCGCGTTTCCTTTCGCAAAAACCCGGGCCCGTTGCCGAGAGGCGTCTTTCAAATCTTTCCCATTTTTTTCCAGGTTCAAACGGCCAGGAAGGCCTTCGACACGGCTCCGGCCCCCGGCCCCGCCCCTCACTGTCTCCCGGGCAGCTGAATAAACAAACAGAGCGAAGGGGAAAGAATGGTAGCGACCCAGGGGGCTAAAGCAGGGCAGTCCAGCCCCACGCACCGACAGGATATCCCCAAGCGCCACTTAAACGTGAGGGCAGAGCTAAAGGAATGCCTGCAATGCGAAAGCGAGCGAAAGAGAAGGTAATGCCATCGGCCCGGCCATTTCCTCCACAGCGTCCAACCTTGGCGAAGTGCTTACAGACCGTGGCCATGTTTTTACGCCCACTGTTAGGCGGCCGACACGCAGTTTTATGTTAAGCAACCGTGAACTTTTTATAACCTTCGCAGAGTGTTTCTCTGACACCCGGCGCTCGCACCTTGCAAATCGCTCTGAATAAATGCATCTGCCAAATTAATGAGTGTAATAGGAGTCTAAACAGGAAACAAAGCTGACAAGGCCGCGGTATCTGCGAGAGTTCCACATGGATGGAGGGTAATGAAGGGGTAGTCACACATCTACAGAGAACATGAATAATCTATGCCGGTGACAGTGTTTCACCAGGGAGGAGGGAGGAGGGAGGGGGAGAAAAGTGGCATCGCTACTTTAGCGAGCAGCACGGCTCCCCCAAACACCCCCCCCCCCCCACCATCAGTTCCCCAGGCTGTGTCTATTTAAATACGTCTTTAATAGGAGTGTTATAGCTCTAATCACGGCTACAGTCACAGATCCGTCTCTCTCTCTCTCTCTCTCTCTCTAGCTCTCTCTTTCTCTCTCCTTCCCTCCCTCCCTCCCTCCCTCCCTCCTGCCTGAAGCATGTACCCATTTTCTTTTCAGGGGAAGAGAAAAAATGTCGCTACCAGCCCCTGCGCCCCCCCCCCCCCCCCCCCACCTCCTCCACCCCCAATGATGAAGATGAATTAATGAGGCGCTGACGAACTAGCAGCCACAAACGAGCACGGAGAGCTGGGGAAATGAGATGCGAGAAATTAAGAAGTGGCGAGGCAGCCGCTCTCGGAGACGTGCCCGAATGCGCCGGGGCCGCCGCAGACACGCCCAGGGTACCGCCGCGCACCCGCACACGTGCGCCGCGCCAATTTCCACATTTGGGGTCCCGCGGGGACTGTCCGGTGGGCTTACTCAGCAAATATACCCCGTTTTCTCTGGGGAAAAAAACTGTGAGGTGTATCCTCGACATTTGGGGAACTGACCTGTGAATCAGTAAAGGACTAAGCTCTGTCCTTCGTCACCTCTTCTTCCTCCCTTCAGACTCCTCAGGTCTTTTTCCTCTCGTTTCAGGGCATCGGACGCATGCCCCTCTGAGGTGCACCGCAACACCCACGTTTACTAGTGCCGAACCTGGCCCCCATGCACATCCCCCTCTACAGTGTACAGCCCACAGTCTACTCCTCTGGCCCTCCTCTCGCGGCTGAATCTCAGAAGCCGCTGCGCTGCATGTCATTCTCCGTGCGTTTCTCAACCCACATGTATGCCTTTTCATGCAATCATTCATCTTTCCCTTTCAAAGGATGCATTCAACAAATCTCCTTGACTAGGCCCCCATTAATTACAGAGTGATCTTTCTTTGCTGGCTCTCCTTTGTGTGCTGCAGATCCCCTTCATCCCCCGTAAGACTCGCTCCGCTCGGCTCCTCGTCCTTCCTCTTCGCCGCTCTCATGCGAGTCAGCTGATCCATCCCCTCAGCCGGTTCTCCGGCGCTGCTCATATTATTCCCGTCCCGACCCTCTCCTCCAGTGCCACGTTAATCGCCCCTGTCATTTCTACCTAAAGCCCCTCTCGTCCCGGAAGATCATCCTCTGCAGCAACGGCCGTGCCTTCAATACCTCTGTTTCAACATTTCCAAAAGGTCTCCATCGATTCTGAACTGTGCCCCAAACACTGGGCTCTAAAACTCACACCCCTGGTTTTCAATTAATGGCGCCTCTTTAAACACTCGCTGTTTTTTACAGTAGCCCACATGATTCATCCTAGCATTTACTGGCTAGCCCCTGGGCTCAATCAAACACACAACCAAGTTTAAGGGCATATGCAATTCAATCTAATTAAACTCAACTTGTTCCGTATTCTGTGAAACAAACCTTAAAGCTCTTTAAGATTGAAAAATCCAAGAAAGACAAAAAGGTGTTGCCAGAAAATTGCGGTGCCTGGGCCTGAGGCGGGAGCTTTGTTAAAGAGCTTACGCTCTGCAAATAATCTGTTTGGATGTCAGCATAATCAGTTCATGTAAAATCTTAACAATAAAGCTATTAAAGTGGTAGTTTTTTTCCCCCCACTTTTGGCTTTAATATATTGGGCACTGAACAAAATAGTTTTATTTAATAAGGAAGAGGAGGGAAACAAACATTGGTGAGTCAAAACAAGTTCCTGAGAGTAAATGTTATTGCAACTGCTAACAAATTATCCTTTAAAATGTTATTGGGCTACAGTATTCCATAAAGGAGATTAACAATTCAGAAGATATGTGGTGGCATTCTGATGTGTATAATGATGATTAAGGAGTTCAACTTTAAACCAGACGGCATACGCGTGGTGTATATAGCGTACAGTTTGCACCTGGATAAAATAATTAGCAATTACAGTACATCTGCTTCCTGAAGATAAAACTGGTAGAAGCATATATCTCACTATACCAGTGTATTAAGTTGCTTCATTCTAGCTAAAGCAAGCTTTCATGCCTTGTGGCACACATTAGAATAAATGTTCTTTTTTTTCTCAGAATAAAATTTGCTTGTGCCATTTTTATATATCATTAAAGCAAAAGAAGTTGCAAGCAAATGACCTTGGACCGGAAAGTACCAGAACACTGATATCATCTAACATTAGTTTCTGTAAAATACTGCAGGGATACGATACTCTCAAGATGCTGTTTTTTTTCTGCCAAGTTAATGTTGCAGGAACGGAACAGAAGCCTAAGCATGTACATTAATCTACATAAAGATAAAAATAGTTTTAAAATGATGCCAGTTACTGCAACAGAAAAAATGTACATAACCATATTTCAGTGTCTGTTCATACCTGTTAAATATTGCACATCAACAACCTCTTTTGCATGAGTCCAAATATAGGTCTGTCTGTCCTTAACCAATGAAACAAAACTAATTAATTAGCTCCTTAATGTTTTTTAGTATACCACCAGTGGGGAAAGTCATCTTGTAGCAGAAACAGTGTATTTTTCCATGGTTTGATTCCTTCCTGTACTACAGAGAACGCCAAATTTAGCATGAAAAAGTAGGTATTTTAGAAGGTAGATTGACCAACGAATGACAACCAGGAGTGTCAAGCGTTAAATGAAAACTCATTTTTATTAGCACAAAACCCTATCTTAATAAGGTGAGCCGAGGAGACTTTGAGATAAGACTCTGGATTAATCCAAAGGGTATGATTGAAGTGCACAAGCCCTTAAAAACAGTCTAAGCGTGTTTGACTGAATCTGGCCCTAGGACAGGTAAAAGCTGAAATGTTTAAGCATTTTGCTTGTTATGATTCAATTAAAACAAATGCAGTACTTCATTCAAGATGTACAATGCCGTCCGTAAGTATTTGGACAGTGACACAATTTTTGTTCTTTTGGGTCTGTGCCCCAGCTCATTGGATTTGAAATTAAACAAAGAATATGAGGTCATCTTTAATTTGTGGGTATCTGCATTCATATTGGGTGAACTGTGTAGGACTTGGACCCCTTTTTTTATAAAGATCCCTTGTTTGGACAAACTTGGACGAATTAACATAATAAAAATAGGACAAATTAACATAATCTTAAATGAAGTCGTCATATTTAGAACTCGTTTGCAAATCCTTTGCATTTGATGACTGTTTGTAGTCTCCAAACCATAGACATCACCACTGTGACATCACCAGACACTGGCTATCTTCCCTGGCAATGCTCTGCCAGGCCTGTACTGCAGCCATCTTCAGTGCCTGTCTGTTTCGGGGATGTTTTGTGTTCAGTCTAGTCAAGTTCAATTGGATTCAGGTAGAGTAATTGACTTGGCCAGTCAAGAACATTCCATTTTTGGCCCTGAAAAACTCCTTGGTTACTTTAGCAGTATGTTTGGAGTCACTGTCCTGCTGCAAGGTGAAGTGGAGTTTTGAGGCATTTGGTTGAATCTGAGCAGATGCTTCTGTACACTTCTGAATTAACCCTGCTGCCGCCAGCAGCAGTCACATCATCATGAAGAAAAGCAAAGAAAAGAAAGCCAGTTCCAGCGGTAGCCATACATGCCCAAGCCTTAGCACCACCATAAGTCTTTGTTCCAGAACTCTAGTTTTTTATGCCCTTTTCAGGAACTTTATCTTGCCCATTCTGTTCATGAGGCTTACCAGCGGGTTGTATCTTGCAGTGAATCCTCTGAGGTAGGCTTGTCCTGGAGAGTATTCCTGATCTGTTAGACAGTTGAAAAAGGGTTTTTTCTTCACAGCTGAAAGCATTCACTATAGTGGTCTTCCGCGGGCTGTTTGCTATTGCTGAGCTCACCAGCGCATTCTTGCTTCTTAACAATGAACTGAACAGTTTATTTTAACGCACCCGATGTTTTGGCTATGTCTCTGATTGACTTATTCAGATTTTGCAGCCTCATAATGGACTGCCTTACTGGCATTGACACGTCTATGGTCCTCATGTTGAGAGACAACAGTAACAGCCTCCAAATGCAAAGGCCACACCTAGAATCAACTCTAGACCTCTTGTTAGCTTTCTTTTGCAAGAACTAATGATGCACCAACACACAGCTGGCCAGAAAACAGCTGAGTAGCCAACTGTCCAATCAATTTTGGTCCCCTAAAATGGGGGAACTATTGGAATTCCTACATAATTAATCTCATATGGATGCACTTTAACCTCATATTCACTGATTCATTTTTAATACTGGTGCTAACCCGAAGTGCTGGAGTACAGCACCAAAATAACTATAAATGTGTCATTGTCCAAATACTTACGGGCTGCATTGTAGGTAGGCATCCCTCTTTGACACTGCTTAATGTCATATAAATGCATTTTCTTCTCTTCTGGATACTTGCGTTAGTCAACGTAAAGCAGTCCTTTGCAAGCAGTGGAAGGAATAAAAATAACTTCAAAAAAAGGATGAGTAAGACTCACCAGGATTCCCACTTTCATTTTCAGGGTCACTTGTAACTTGAAGGAGATTTCAGCAAAGCAAAACACCCTTCTGCGCAGAATATTCCATCTACTTTATTTCGTAACACTAAGACGTTTCTGCGTGCAACCTGAAGCAAAATATCCCCCCCCGCCCCCCCATGGTTATCACAAATTCTTCAATATTATGCAATGTCAGGCATTCGCTTCAACAGGGTCTTGTTTTGGAGGGAAAACTCAGTTGGATCTGCTTGCTTCTTTTCATGTTTATGTATTGCTTATATTTTTGTGTTTTCTTGGGAACCACATTTTTGGCACATGCAAAAGTACAACAGTAAATACACTAGAGATGTACCAAAGAAATGCTACATGAAATCTCAAAAATATGTGAAAGGACTGCACCAGTGAAAGGTGTCATCCTGAAAGTTCAATCCAAATTCTCCACTTGTAAAAAGATATTCAGCTGTTTAGTATATGTATGTATGAATGTACATATGCATGTAAGCATGTACATAAAAACCAAACATTATTCTCATCTTGTAAACATTTATTTTCCTTGATTGCCAATCAAGCAATTAATTAGCTGTATAATAAACAGGTTAACAAATATTTAACTAGCCTAGTTTAAAGATTTTAAAAAATGGCCTCCAGCAAGCAAATTACCACAGTAACTGCAGGGAGAGTTCATTGTAGGCTAAAGCTGGGGAACTAAATTTTATTGTCTAACGTTTACATACCAGGTGTAGCCTACTGTCAAACGTATAATTGTCAGTATTTACATACCTTCTGCTTGCTACACACCTGCTAGTGTGGGCTTACATAATAAATATTACTAGAAGTAGATACGTATTATATAATTTTAAAGATACCATTTGAGCCTTCAGCAAAACAAAGTAAAACAAAGCAAAAGTTTGTTCTCAGAGCCAATCTACTCTGAACTTTATTACTGATCACTAGCTAGCTATGATGGCTGGCTAGATAGTTAGCTCACCAAATATTCAATGATGATGCACGTGCCTGTGATGTACTCAAATACCATTAACATCATTACAACTGAAAAATTTCTGGTAAAAAAACTGAAGTCAGTAACGTTATCCCACACAAGTGATCAGCCATTTCCATGACCTGATTTAGCACCAGATAATCTCATGCAACTTATATGTTTGCTAGATGAAATATTGATTCTAATTTTGTTCAAAGGGCCACTTGATTCTCATTCTCTTGCTTCTTAACCACCAGATGTCACAGCTGAATTTTCTTTGGAGTATCAAATCAGACCTCAGCATTTATTATTACCAAATATGTTCTTGCCTGATGTTTAGTCTCGGCGGCTCAAAAATTCAGTCCCAGCACGTCCCCAAGGATTAATAGGTCTGCGGGAAGTGCTGGATTTAATAATGGAGTTACCTGTGGCCCTGGAAGAATCTACTGCATCGCGATGAAGACACAGTCTAATCTTGGTATTGTGACCAAAGGTCTTTTCTCTTGCGTTCAAGTGTTAGATTTTGCGGTTGGTTACAGATTCATGTGGGCTATATTACATTTTCAGGTTCCAAAAATGCCTGCCGGACATTTTCAAGAAGAAGACGTGAAAGCTGCACCATTAGATGATATTTCAAAAATGGTTTTCTTTGTTTCTAGCTTATAGCATTGTAAATTCCCCCTCGGAAATGAAACGTTTGCTCATGTTGACAGTTCTTCAAGCGACCGGTCTGTGAGCGGTGATGTCCTATAAAAACGGAGCAGCGCGATTTCAAGAACAAATGCAAAATGAATAATTTAGCTGAAGTAATGTTTGTTGCAGGAAGTTGCACAACACTGAAAAGCTGCTCACTGTGCTGTTCACTTCTCTTTACTGCACAGATTTACAGTTCGTCGCTTCGTCAATTCAGTAGCCGTGCTGTCATTAGCCACAGGCCTAAACGAGTTGAGAGTTTTAGAGTCAAATGAAGGCACGGACCAAAATGGGAAACGATCACTTGGACAACCACTTAAATACCTGCCTACAGGTAGCTGGATGCTCTTAAAAAAAATTTTTAAGATGTAAAAATTACTCACAAAACAAAAATAATTATGCAAAAATAAACACTGTAAATGGTGACCTGTTGTTTCACACTTGAGCTGGATTTACTAACCCACCCCCAGTGCTGGGGGCCCACAGCCACTGCAGCTCTTTTCTTCCAGCTGGGAACCTAATTCAGCAAACCACCTAATTCCACACATTATCTTCTCAGCTAAACGAATTTAGCCTCTCTCCCCGGGTCCTGATTGGTGCTTTAGAGGGGAGCTGGAAAGAGGGTGGCACTTCATCCGCCAGAGCCCGGAGTGCAAATTACAGCACGGGAACCGGAGGCCCTGCCTGTCTGTTTGCCGTCTCTCGATAGGCCGCGCACGGCTGTTTCCCCCCGCGGGGGCGGAGCAGGCAACCGGCCGTCCCTCGCCCACCCGCCGCGGGCGCGGCTCTGTTCGGCGCTGCCCCCCGGGCTCCGCGGGCGCACGCTGGGACGTCTGTTCCGCTGGCGCGCCGCCACCCCCGTGCGCCCCGCCCGCGGCCCCAGAGCCCGCCGCGGACGCCGCGCGCGGCGACAGAGCGCATAATCGCATCCCTGCAGGAGCGCTTGGCCTTTGTAAACGATGCATCTGCTTTCTTCTGCCGCTTTAATCAGCGTTTCAGGCACCCCCCCCACCATCCCCCCCCCCCACACCAGCGAGCCGGCTGCGCCTGACAGGAGAGAAGGCAGCAGGGGAGCTCGACGTTGCCGTGGGACACGGCAAAGCGGGGGTGGTAGTCTGTGTGATGGAGTGGGGGGGTGGGGGGTGCTAGGGGGGGTTTGGACATACATATACGGGGTGAAGGAGAGTGTGATGTCTCGCCTCATTACAAGCAGTCCAATGCAGATGACAAACACGGGACAGGGTTAAATCGGGTAAGAGCGATGACGGGATGGAGAGAAGGAGGAGGGCGGGGAGATGGGGAGGGTGACCACAGAATGAAGGGAAAGGGCTAGGGGTGCGAGAATGGGCACGTGAGACAGCGTGCTGGAGAGAAAGAGGGGGCTCACAAAGCACAGTGGTAATTATACACCGCACTATTTAACCTTCCCAGCTTTAGACTAAGAAAGAGAGAGAGAGAGAGAGAGAGAGAGATTTTACAATTCCTTTTTACATGATATATATGCAGCGCTATAACGAAGAGCACGAGGGAAACACAAAAAAAACGAGAAAACGTGTGACAGGCAGCTGGGGATGTCACCGGATAATCTCTTAGACACCAACACTTACCGCTGGAACAGGAGAGAAAGTGCGAAATGGTGGGAGATGACAGAAAGCTAATTATGGTTTCAAAAGCAATGCAGTCGGGAAGATAAGATGGCTTGACTTTCACGGAGCGACGGAAAAATGTTTTTTAAGAAGCAGCCAATTTCAAATGTGCAAAACTGGCTTTTTCCTCCTAAACGCAAGCAGAAACGCCCGCCATTGGCTGAAGCGTCTAAACAATCTACCGGAGCAATGACGCTAAGCCCCGGCGTGCTCACGTGTGTGCATTAAGAAACAAATGGACCGGTTGGTAATGGGAGGTCAGTCAGGGCACAGGGGTGTGACTGGGAGATTACGGGAAACTGAGCTCAGTTCCTGCCTTGTTTGCCAAGTGCACTGTGCGCAGGATTTTCTACAGGGGGGGGGGGGGCAGAGAGAAGGAAGAGGAGTGATGCAAACAACAGCAGAGAGATAAGATGAAATAACCTTTCTGTTAAAAAGCCCCATTGCTCTCTCAGTAATTGCAGCCTGCCTCTCTCCCTGCCCTTATACGGCGATGGAATGCCAACGTGATGACCTGGCACCGCTTTCTAAGACCCAGCTGCCAGGCCGCATGCAAACATTTACACAGAAAAGGCCGAAATATCGTCAGACACAAAAAAAAAAAAGAAAAGTAAAAATCACACCGGCACGGAAAAGTCAAACACAATTAGCCACGTAACGTGTGAACCGCGAGGCCCAGATTCCTCGAGAAAGGACGGAAGGGGCTCAGAAGCATATGCTGCGTTTCCCCAGACGACCATCTTTACAGAAAATCTTACAACATTAGGGGAACACCTGGTACTGTCCCCTTACACCAGAGCTAACATTAACACTCCCCAGAATATTACGATTAGCCTGTGGAAGAGAATGTCCTGATAGGATATGCATCACATGACAAACATGTGAAGAATTGTCTGAATGGGCCACAGACCAGAGGAATGGAGGATTGGTCCAACATCCAACAGGCTGTTCCCTGGAGCGACTCCACCAAAAAGCCAGAGCAAACAGGACACCAGCGGGTCGCCCCATCTGACCGTGGCTGGGCCATGCGGCCAGCTGAAACAGTGATGTCTGAGAGGTTCCACCCAGATGGATGGCACAGCATAGCAACAGCCCGGCAACCGGCGTCCCTACTGACCTCTCCCACTATCGCAATCCCAGCTGAGGATATCACGTTCCATGACAGTACAGTACAAGGAAGCAACGTCCCCGCAGACAGAGTTTCGGGGGAGTCAACCCTCTGAATATTTTCTTGGTGACTCACTCCAGGAAAAAAAAAACTTAATTAGAATCAAACCAAAAGAATTTGCAGGGTGATAAATCCTCCAAGTTCCCGGAATATCTGGACTTTGGTCAAAAACGTGGACGTGTGCAATCTAGATGGAATGCATCGCTATCCACCATTAAATGACCAGCCCTGTTATCCTGAGGATACTGGACTCATCGCTGCTTACACATTTGTGGTATGTGGTAGCTATTGTTAAGTTTTTGTTCATTTTCTCTCCTTGTTTATTAAGTTTCAGTGAGGTGAGCAGAATTCCTCATTTACACCGGGTCTTTCATTTAATGGCAGAAGATAAACACAAGATGAATCCAGAAATACATTTCTCATACCAAAGCCCAGATGAGCTTCTATTTTATATACATTGCAATCAAATATACTACAGAAACTGTCACACTCAAATCAGGCTAATGAATGTATATATTTATCTCCTACACAGGGTCTAAGTGGCAACTGTTTAATGGCTTAGACCAATTCAGACAACACCACATGTTTCTAAAAGCTTCCAAAGATTTCCAAAGGGACAAAAGCTTATACTCAGTTTAGTTAGGGTATACCTACAATGCTTTTTATGATTATTTTTTTCTGTAAATGCTTTTACAAATTCTATATGATTTTGGTAGTTTGTGCATAACAAGAATGAAATTGCACCTTGTTTCAGAATTACTTTTTTTATTTTAGTCTCAATTCAGAATAACATCAACATTTACTTTTAGTAAAAAAAAGAAGCAAGAAAATCACAAATAATAAAAGAGAATATTGATAGAATCTGACGACTGAAACCTGAACATAAGGTTACAAAGAAAACCACATTCACCATTGTGCGGATACAATCACCATTAAATTTAAATGAACTGGGTGTTGTCTATAGACACATCAGATAACTGCTTTTGTCAATAATTGTATCCCCTTCACATTACTAAATTGTCTCAAAAGAATTCGATGGGGAATATTCTATGGAAGAGATGGGGTGGGGTAATTGCACGGGCTTTTTCATTCATTAAACTTACGTACAAACATGTATAACAGATAGACGGTAAGCTAAGCTAGTTGTTTAATACCACCTGTTGACTGCTCTGACTCGCCTATTTCCCACAAACTGCAGGCTGCCGTCATTAACATGATCTGTATCCATGTATCTTGTTTAAGGAAAACAAATAGTTGAGCAAACACGATGCTGGAAAAAAGCCCGTAATGTGGACTGTCTTCAGTCACAATCCCCTGCTGTTAAAAACCGACGCTAAAACGACGCCAGCAGGCCCCCCATCGAAGTATTCATTGAAAAGGTCTCCATGACAACATGGTTCAGGCTCTTTTGACCCACATAAACAAACCAAGCAAGAAATAACTCTGAAATAAGATTATCTCTTGCAGCCAGATTGCATACAATTACTGAATTGTTTTCAGAGGCCAACATAGAAACAATAACGATTAGGCTATTTATTTCACCTTCATTGCAACAAAGTGTCCACGCAAAACGAACTGCGTAAAACAATAAAAATGTGTCATCTCGAAACCGCGTTATACGTTTGTTGCACTGTAGGCCTACTTCCATGAAAATTCGGCGTTTTGTCTTTCATAATATAGCGTAGTCTTTTAGCTTTGCAACTTTCGGTCGGAACAGTAAACTAAACGAATAGCAACTCGTTCAGTTTTACTAGGAAACGTCCCGATTTCCCGGAGTACACAAACTAGCAAGTTCTGGGTGGCTGCGCAATATGACTATCTCTGTCGGAGCAGTAATGAATTGCGTACTACTATCGTCTTGCTAAAGCCAAAAAGGGAGTTCTTCAGTAATTCAAGTAAATTGGCATATGGCAGATTCCCAGGTTTAATTATTTTTAGAAGCACATATTATACAACTGCACATAATTCTGTGAGCACACATGTAATGTTTAACCATAACACGGTGTGAAATAGTAAGAGATTCGAGTCGACCAGACCCAAAGCCCGTACAAACTGACGGTTACTGAGTTGCCTACAGTCAGGTGACAGACGCATCGGTGCACCTGAGAAACGGGCCTTATACAGTCTATAGAGACGCGCACTCTTCCAGGCGAGTTTGAAAGGTTAACAGCAGCACAATTTACAAATACCCAGCAAAGGCATGTTATTTGTGACCATACAGACTAGTAGTGCCCCTTTCACAACAGCTTTGATTATTTATCACAGAACTAGTGAAGGCGTGGAAGTAAAGCTTCTAGGCTACTTTAGGGGCAGAAGAAAATCAGGTCTTTAGGGGGAAAAAACGCGCGACAAATGTCCATAGCTAACTATTGCTCCAGGGGACGGAAATTCAATTCCCCAATGATAATAACTAATTAGCTATAAAGGACGGACACAAAATCCGTAGACAGAAATAAATGCAACACTGGCCAACGCATTCAACCACCATGTTACAAACGTGAGATAGCCTAATCCAATCCCAGTAAACAACCGCCTGTCAGTGACAACACCCTGTTGCGTTTCGTTCTTCCCGTTGCAAATTTCTGAAGTGGAAATAATAGAGACATTCGAAAGAAAAGCAAGTAATATGAGAATATGGAAACATGGGAATTTCTTGTTGGTGTAGACGCCGAAAAGGGAGGAATGGGGAATACATAATCACACCTGCTGGTTTCCGTCGTAAAAATTACCCTAGGAAGCCGCACCTTGAGTTAAACATGGCGTATCGAAACTCTGGATACGAGTTAGATAGTGTAAGCCAGTGTAATAGCCTAGAGATAAGGGAACTAAAGCAGACCATTCACTATTTAATGTAATGCAATCGAAACAGCTGTGTGTGTGCGTGCGTGCGTGTGTCCGTGTGCGCGTGTGCGTGCAAAATTAGACATTTCAAATAATTAATTTGTGCAATCTTGACCGTGCGTTATAAACACAAATGAGGCGAAGACGCATTAGCAAGTTACAGATTGTCCTCCTATCCAAGATATAACGGTAGGGCTGCATCACATTTTCTTACCTCCAATTATTATGAGAATGAACCCCATAGACAGCCCACAGTTCTTCCTAAAGTCGAGGCATTTTCCAGCGTAGTCTCTCGCCATAGTCTTCCACTGGAAAGTGCGAACATAAAATCCTCACCAGCGCAAAAACAGAAGATTTGTGTTTAAAATTAAATTGATCTTTTTTCTGAAGATCTGTTCAGATAATATACGCAACAAACAGTAGGCTACTACGCCGAAGTCCGTAAGTTGCAGTTTCGCGCTCGATATTTCTTGTCGCGTAGTTGTCTTTCTTGGTGTACCGTTGCTTTTAGGAAATAACGGTAATTTTGAACTCCTTCCCACCCGATCACAGGCGCGACTGCAGACGGGGAAATGCGCACAGGTAGATCCAGTATGTCACTGATACGTGAGTAGCGGTATAGGATAGCTACTACTACGTTCACCGTGCCGATTAGTTTGACTGTGACTCTGCTGCACGTTTGCCTGTGGTGGTGGTTTGCCTGATCGTGATGTCACTGTAACGTCACGACACCGTAACGTCAAGATTTATAAGGTAAGTTTGGGAAGTTCCCACGGCTTTCTTATTTTCATGTATCGGGAGTTTATAATGATTTTGTTTTCCCCGTTTAGCTGGGGATTTCCACGGTAACGTTACAGTAATGTGTTGTCCTTATCGGAAATGCCTTACCGTTTCGTTTTTAATTGCTAACCTTTTTGTGATGTCTCGTTTGAGAGTCCAAATAACTGTGGGATTGAATGACTAATATTGTAAATATATTAAACACATACAACACTGTAGTATTAGACTATAATTATAGTTTATATCAGAGGTCAAGGCTACATATCTGACTCACTGTTTCACAGAGTAGCTTTAGTTCCATATAGAACATGACCTATCGGCTGTTTTCTGTCAGTTCGGCTGTCTTATGCTGCCTCGCTTTGCATTTGCCTTTGTAAATTCTCTGCCAAATATCGTTGAATAAGCAAGAGCACTTTTGCCCTAATATTTTATTAATGAGTCATATATTTTAATTGCCTTTTTTCTCGATGGTGCCAGGAATGAGATGCTAAAACGGTGACTGACTTCGACAGGGTGAGAGCTCTTTGACTGATTCTTGCTCTGTGCAAGATCAGCTCAGTGCTAATGACACTTAAACAGTTAAGGCCCCATAGCCTAATAAAGTCACATGTCGATAGCTGTACTGCACAGGATTGTCACATCTATGTCACTGATTAGTGCAGATACTGTGTGCCTGACACAGTCCCGCAGTGACTGTTTTTCCCACTTGTTCCACTCAACAGCTGATTGATTCCTGAATGTTGCACGAGACAGTGGCGTGCTTCATTCATTCAGTTATACCTACCCTTTGCGCTGCTGTAGATTTATACAACCTGCGGTAGATTAAGCTTCAGGCTGTTTATGCTCAGAACATTTGTATACATCACGCCCACCGGAGCTATCTTTGGTAGTGACTGAAAAAGCTAAACTAAACTCCTCTGTCTCACAGAGGAGGTGGGCACAGACACGTTTCTGGGGCTTTCTGTAAAGGTACCATATACCACCCTGGACCCAAGACACCAACCGACCATTTTCAGAATGACCCCTGAGGTCAAGATAAAATTTGTCTGAAAAGAAAGGTGTTGGATTAATGTGCTTTCTCCACAGGAGGAAGGCGTAGTTAGCAGCACAGTTTTTTATCCATGGTCGCCCACTTTGTTCTTTGAAGTGTTATTCTCCTTTTGGCCCTCCCTTCCCATTTTCTCTCCTCAGTGACTCTTCATCCTTCTTCCCACTCTATCATTAGCACCCCCCTGCTCCCACTCATTCCCCTACTCCCCTCTTCTTCGCTCCTCTCCCTCCCTCCCGCCCTTGTCTTTATTAGCAGAACTGTAACTAAATGTCCATCTGGTAATGGCGTTCCACGGGGCAGGCAACACTGTTCATTTTAATTAAATACATTAAAGGGACGTAACAATGTGCAGTTCCAGAGGGCGAAATCTCACATCTCCCGAAATAACCCCCCCCCCCCCCCCCCCGCTCTTATATTCTGTTTATTTTAGGGGCTCTTTTTACAGTTAAATTGTGCTCTCTGGGTACTTTTCTCCAAAGTGTATTTTTCACCTGCTGATTTCAGTCTTGCTATAAATGGGGTGTGTAGGAAAAATGGAATGTAAACAGTGTGTGTGTGTGTGTGTGTGTGTGTGTGTGTGTGTGTGTGTTTTTATGTGTATGAGCATCTGCACATTCAAGTGCCTTTCACAAATGCAATGTGTTTTTTCTTTATATTTTTTATTTTTATTTTTGCAACACAGGGTTTCTGAAGTCACCTTCCAATAGCCATCTTGCATATCGTCTCCTCATCAGTGCTGCTGGTTAGTTGCCAATACAGGGGACTGACGAAACAGCACTTGCGCAGTTTCGGAATGGAGTCTGGCACAGTTTTGCAATGGTGCTGCTAGTGGCTCTTTCACCAACTTCTGAATGCCCCTGAATGTCTGTGTACCTGAGATTACACTGCTGTGGATTTGCAGGACCTCTTGTAGAGGAAGCCCCAGCCCACTCATTCCCCAAACACAATGTGCGTATTTTAGGGGTCGGCGGGCCTCTGCGTTGTTCCTCGTCTTCTCCCTGTATTTCACCGTCGATGCCACAGCGGCGCCGGCTCATCTGCCGGATTATCGATGCGTTCCACGTCAGCTTCTCTCCGTCCGCCGCCCGCTGCGCCGAGAGACGTGGCGAGAGGCTCCCATCGATCCGGCCACATCTGCAAAAAACTCACACCGCGCGTCTAACCCCCGAAAACAGAAACGCGGTTTCGCATCACACAGAGCTGGTGAAGAAATGTTAGAATTATTCTTTTTTAATTACGTGCGCTTAAATTATTCTGCTGAATGGGTTTTAGGTATCTGAGCTTTTTTCCTCTGGCTGATACGCAGCCTTGCATAGATCCCGTCAGGCTTATGGGATATTTTAGCTGAGCATGCAGAATTGTTTCTTACCTGGTTGAGTTTTCCAGGAAGAGGAGTCAATAGCAGGGAAGAGCAAGCAAGAGATGTCTGTTCATAACATGAGGAGCTACGAGCATTGTATGTAAACTAATAATGTTTCTCCATAAATTATGCGTATGCCTACTAATGTTTACCCATGAGTATTATGTTTCATTATACTATTTGCTACATGATTTGTGTGAACTGTATGCAATAAAGCCCACATTCTCTTGGTACCTGTTATAACGTTCTACAGAATGGTGGTAACCTGGGAGATCTTTGAGTGTGTTCTCTCCCCAGAAATGCACTTGATGTCGTAGGCATTGGACAACTGCAGATCAGCAAGAACAGACTAAAGAATGCAGGAACTGATCACTGTTCCAAATGCAATCATGTGATCTACAATGCAAAGTAGTTCCTTTTATACAGCATATAATTTTCTGTTCTTTTTTCATACACATAATGGACACACCACATTGGAGGATTGGACACCTATAACCATTCATTTTCATGAAATATTGTCACAAGTTTAAAGGATTAACACCAGACACATATTGACACCTTGGAAAAATGAAAATAGTAAGAGTAATTTTTAATTAGAAATTTAGTTGGCACAGCGCTCACAGCTATAAACAGGCTTTTGGATGGAGTGTGGCATTAACAAAGGATCAGAGAATTGGACAGAACCCCGTATCGAGTGAAAACTCCTTTCCTGGCAGCTCAGGCTACGTGCTTTTTGTTTACACTTGACTTTATCTGAGTGCAGGTTCATAGCCGTGGGCTTCATGCCCACTAACTCTCTCGTGAATGGTATTTTTTTACATTTGTTACGTGCCAAGATGGCTTATTAAAAAATCTTTCCTTATATTATCTAGAGCCTCCCCCTGTGTGAAATCCTTGGCAATTTGATTTAGTAACATTACTGTTCAGTACGATGTTAAATACATTTTACACAATTTAAAAATATATTTATCTGTTCACATTTTCATTTATGTTTTATTTTGCACGTGTAATATGCATGCAAATGCATGTGTGTCCCTGCTGATCCAAAAGCAGCGGACCGACATGAGTACTTGTGCAGCTGTCAGTCTGCACATATTGTCTTTGGTTCCAGCTATTTCAGCACAGAATCTCAACGAGCATTATATTGTACAGTATCCCATAGCTTCCTATCATATTTCTGTTTCCTGTTCAGGGCAAACACCTCGTTTTTTCACCACAAGGTTGGAAAAATAATAGAACACCCCCCTGAAGGCCATAACCCCCTCTTCCTGCTACATCATGGGTCCACATGCACTGGGCTGTATTCAAAACTCCCTTGCTCCAGTACACACTTTTTACTGGTTCATGCTTCCTTGGTGTACCTCAGAAAGTTTGATAAATTCTTTGGGCTTCATTTTGGTGATGTCGTCTTACACGGGACCCCCTTAAAGCAAGTCGCTGCATCTGAAGAGGTGAATATGCTCCTAAGGAATATAGTGTCCGTGAGAGGAAGCTGACGAGCGGTCCCTCACTGATTCCGCGCCTCGCGCACTAGCGGCACAAAAATGGCAACCGTGAAATTTTCATTGTGAGGAAATGCTTGGTTTAGTTTCTGTATAAATTCAATTCCCCCTCGAAATGTGACCTTGAAATGACACTCTTCAGTTTCTCATTTAATTATGTGTTTATTACTTGCTATCTGTTCTGCTGGTTTTCCTTTCATTTTCGTTTGAATTACGGCTTGCAGTGTTTAAGCACGTTTCTCTCCACAGCCGTGTTCCCTGGTGAGAGAGAGCGGCGAAATGTTCAGCGAAGGCGTGGTACTTGAGCTGGGGTTGTCTGGGAGGGGGCAATGGATTTTTTGGAGTTGATTTGATTTGAGTCTGTTTTTCCTTCATTTTTTTTATATGTTCAGAATTATTTTTGTGTTCATTTTGAATAATTATTTATGACTCTGTGAAATCTATATTGGGATAATAACATCAACCTTTTCTTGATTTTGTGGTTGCGAAAGATATTCCGTTTGATTGATTCAAGATTCCTGATTACTCTCCACCATTGCCTTCTAGCCACTATCCTGAAAGCAGGCCTCTAGGATGCTATGCAACCATCTGCAATGCAGAGAGCTCGGTAAGCACTACCAGGCTAGGAATCACTTTGCACACAGTGAAGTGCTCACTCGCTGAGCGCTGATCCGAGGCCAGTGTTGCTATGGGGAGACGGAGGAGACGTTCTGAAATGTGACCATGGAGTGAATTCTCTACATCTGGAGGAGGAGCGAGTGACCTATCCTGGCCCAGCTCCCTCTGGCAGCTTTCCTTTTATCTTGTCCTGCTGAGTTTGGGTGGGAGCAGTCTATCCACAAGGCTCTACCTGACAGCAACCTCACATACCTTGACGTGCTTAATAAATACATCCATCATGTAACACCTTTCACTGCTTTCCACAAAGCCCTGGACAATCCATCAGTGCCAGCCAACACAATAAGCAAAGCCTTTGAGTCTTTTAAGTATTATCGCGGTAATTTATAGGTGTGTACTTTTAGCTCCTCTTTGTAAGTATGATTATGTTAAATTAGACCTGGTGGGTGTGTTAGGGAATGCAGAACCTCAGCGATGAGTCCAGTCAAAGCTACAGTATTATTAACTGTCATATTGTATTACTCCCACACTCATTCTCTTTGTTCCATCTGAAACATAAGTCATCCATCATAGTTAACTATTAACTATACAAGTATGCGTAATTAAAATACATTGCACTAAAGCTTGACATTTTTTCCCCGAACTGTTTGCCAGATACCTACTAAACTGATTCTAGCATGCCTCGCTACACAGGGAGTTTTCAATAACCAGATGTTCGCAATAGATCATCACACCCCATCTGAAGGATGGGTTCTCAGCACCTAATGTGTGAACACTGCAACCTGCTGGCAGGAGGAATGCAAAACAGTGCCAGTCACAAATAAATATTTGCTCGCACCGTTCTTTCCTCGGCTGGATGACAATTCCTCGTCTTACTTATGTGTTTGTTAAATGAAGCTGAAGGCGTGATGAAGGGTTGCCCATTAACAGTGTAAACATTTGCGCTAATCTTTACGGCCTGCGGCGAACGCTGCATTTGTGTCTTTTCTCCGCCCGCTCGAACGATCTCAGGCTGCCAATCCAGACGTTACTTCAGGCCGGCAGGTAATGTGCTTGTTGACATTAACCAAGCGCAGGGGAATAAATCTACGCATAAACTGAACACAGGATAACAGTTTCGCGCATAAACTATTGGACACAACGTAACAGGTTAATGTACAACACCCAGTCCCTAAAAGCTCCAGAATGCTTGCAGGTCAATCGATACAAACTGCACTCTCCTCTGTGAGATAATATTGACCTCAGTAGATGTGGGGCTGTTCCATCCTAACAACACGTCAGAGCCAAGTTCCCAGAGACAAGCTGGGGGTCATTTGGCTGGTATTCTATCAATAAAGGCCTTTAGGCAATGTTTACCAGTACTTTTCTATGAATGATGATGCACATGGATTGTCGAACAGCGAAAAAACTAGCTTGCCTCTGCAGGATATCACTGGTTCAGTAGACCATGGCAGTGTGTGATGTCCGGCATTACATTTTCAAAATTTGTATATTTACCTTTGCATGTAAGCCTAGCATTCATTATTTGACTGTTCCCTGTGCAAACTGAATGAGCCATTTATTCAAGTGAATGCATGCAGTAGCTGTTTCTACACAGCCGACAGACTACAGTAACCGATCCTCTCACTGTTATTTGACACTCCGTTTCACGTCTCTTGTGAGAGCTGCAGATGAGAGCGCTCTTTTTTTTTTTTTTTTTTAGTTTTTCGTGCTAGCAGACCGCGGACGTGCATTCTTGGTTAAAGCAGTTATTCAAAAAAGAAAAAGTCCACCCGGAGGATGTTGGCACGCTGTCGTTGTTGTCAAGTTGATTGATATACTTGTACTGGCCATTTTCCCAGAACTGTTTTAGCCTACTTATGCATGCTCTCATGAATGAAAAATTTAACTGAGCCGATATGAAGACTGTACTGCCCTCTACTGGTGTAAAGGCACACTCCAAACACCTGCCCAGAATGTTTATCAGTACTGTTTGAATTGAACCATGTCACTCTTCTTTTTTCCTTGATTGCTTCCTTCCTTCCTTCCTTACTCATTTTCTTACTTACTTCCTTCCTAATTATATATTTTATCCAGAATGTGCTAGGCTTTCCTCTGCTCTCTTCTCCCTGTTTTGGGGATTCTAGTCCCTGTGGCTGCAGAAAGTGTTGCTATGGAAACACAGGCATTCGAATTCTCACAATGGTGAGGCTGCCAGGGTTTTTCTTCCACGCCTCTGACTCTGTATCTGAACCTGAAAGAACATGGAGGCAGAGAGCACAAGGCCATTATAATGAATCTGGCACACAAATTATTGTCCTCAATGAGCCCTATGCCGGTTCATACCTGATAGCAAGCTTCTCTCTCTCTCTCGCCTGTATTGCTTATTACATAGTGTCTTATTTTTTTATCACACATTTATCAAAAAAAATAAAAAATAATAATAAACACCATGACCTGTTGGAACACAGGTTTATATAAGCAAACTTTCATACAAACTAACCTTGTAAATCATTACACAATGACCAACAGGTATGCCTGTTTCTCGGTGCACTCATTTCACTTTCACTTTTATGAAGAATCTGTTGATTCCAGCAGAGCGGTAATCTATACGGTATCCCTGTTTTCTATAGTTAGTATACACACACACACTCACACACACTCACTGTCTCACATGCTCATTCTGACAGCCACACACACACAGACACACACACATGCACATACATACAGTCTCTCACACGCTCATTCTGACACACACGCACACACGCACATACATACAGTCTCTCACACGCTCATTCTGACAGCCACACACACACACACACACACATACACACAGTCTCTCACACGCTCATTCTGACACACACACACAATCGGGTCAACCCGCTCGCTGAGCACAGGCCCCCCTAATAACCCCGTGTACATCTCTCCCAGCCAGCCGGCTATGAGTGCCCTGAGGTCGGCAGATGAGCTCCGGGCTGCATCCTTCCCTCCGCAGCCTGCCCGTGCCCCGAAGGTCATCCCTGACAGCTGGAGCAGGCCAGAGAGGGCAGGCGAGAACCGCTGTGCACTTGGCAGCCAGCGATACTCCTTTCAGCCGTTTCTTTGAAAAAAGAACTACAGCGATGCCATGAGAAAACGGCCGTGAACGCGTTTGCTCGGACAACTGTAGCAAGCGCACATAAATCAGGCCTCCGCTGTCCAGCGGCTGACGGCACTCTCTGTGTAGTATATCACTCCAAACTGTTTCTCTGGGCTATGTTTTCAAATACTTCGATTTTTTCCCCCCCATGTTCCATTTTGATACACATAAAGGGATGGTTGTAAGGTAAAATTACTGTTCATTTTTCAGAGAGGAGCACAAGGTCCTCTAAGGAAATTGTAAACATCTATCAGATTTATCTTTGTTTCAGTAATGTTTTCCTCAAGATGAACTGTGTGAAAGCTTTTTTATTTATTTTACATTGCTATTTTTATTTATTTACTTCTTTGTGGCGGCGGTGGTGGGGAGGGTCGTTCTTTTAACCACAGAAATTTTTAATATGAGATAGTGAGATGTTCCCTTTTTATCTTCAAATGCTATGCTGTTGCCTGTTCTGGGGATAACCAAGTCCCCAAGTGCCTATCTGTGATTTATTCGCATTATTTCTCTCCATACATTCAGTACACGACCCTCAATAATACGCACAAGTCATGCGGGGACTGCTAAACAGCTCGCGCATTGTGGTAGGGGTGGCGGTGTGGCAAACTGATTAGAAAACTAGGTATGAAACTCGGAGTCTAGTAACAGGTATGACATTGTTATTCTGTCCTTGAGCCGGCCGCACAGAACATCAATTACTTCAGCGAACATCCTGTGGTATAAATGCATAGTTTGTAAAATATGAGAAATGAAGTCTGCCTTTGATAAGGTGCTGGGAAAATAAAATATATGAGGACCCTAATGAAAATTTCTCTGCATCTTCACAATAACAACAAGTTTGTTATGGATTCAGGAGTTAACATTTTCAGTTGGCATTTTCGTGCAATAAGTAACAACGTTGGCTTTATAATGAATAAACCTACCTTTGGACTGAACAGGAATTTCAAACCTCACACCGACTGCACCTCATTAGTTTGGCTGTGCTTTCCTTCTTTCGACTATGCGCCCGCTACATGAGCTTCTCGGGGGAACTGTGCTGATATTTCCTGATGGTGGAGCTTTCCTTTGGAAAAGCGTGTCTGGGTGGATAAAGTTACTGCATTGGCTATTAGGATAGATGTGGGTGTCATTTCCAACAGAAGCAGTAATTGGCTGCTCGAAGGACTCAGACCTGCACCCCACTCAGCCTCCCCAAAAGGAGTACTGTGATGTAATGGTCCCGAACCTAATTCTAAGAGATCTACTACATTGATCTACATTTTACTTTTTTGTTCTCAAACAGTTTAACGAGTTCAGCATCACTGTAACTTTGTGAAGATATAGTGTGTAATGCATGCATTTATTTCATAGTCAAAATTAAGGACAAATATTGATTGAATACAGGCCAGTTTGTTTTCCATGCCATAAAGCATTGAGTTTTTTGGTCCCGAAAGGCAATATTATGAGATGAGTTGAATGAAAACAAAGTTCTTTCAATATGGGCTTGAGGCAGTTGGAATGGTTATGTCACTTTGCACAAAATCAGTATTTGTAATAAGTCTTGTAAGGTCGTAACAAAGATTTTATGAACAACATGGTTTCTTTCTCCATTGACAAAATGTGTGCGACAGAATGGTTGCGAAGGCCAAGTAACATTTTTTTGTGCAATCTCCATTTTTCAGTTTCCTGTTTTGTTGATTTTGCTGTTGAAAACTTAATTGCATCATACCTTTTCATAAACTTACTTTTAACCAGTTTGTAACCACAACCTAATTAAACAAATTCCTGTGATCGCTCAGGATCAATGCCAAGGCAAGGAGTGAAAGAAGTGTCCGTATTCAAGTGACAAGTGAAAGAACATTCTGCATCAGTTACACTTTGAGCAGTTATCACACCCTATATACATGCAAATGCCAGAAACACTCAAAGCCCTATGTATGCAGGTGAAGAATTCTTAATGTGATCGTCGTTTTGAGAACACTGCAATGAAGCTTCGCATTTTTGTTGCAGGAGGTAATCATAAATCCTTTCCTGTCATTTTCAGAAGTAACAGGCATCTGTACGCATATAAGTGTCGTCAACCTTTAGATGGCACATTTCAAAAAATTCAATTTCATTCGGAATGTGTGACATTTTCATGGTGGTTTCTATTCAGCCAGTGTCAGGTAAACGTGGTTCACAACAAGACTAACTCAGTTTGGTGTAGGCACATAAAGACGATACTTATCAGGACAGATATGTCTTTCAATATGTTTATTTTTCCATGATAGCCAAAACATTATGAGCAGAAATCACAGATTACACTCTTGTTGGCGGATCCCTCAAATCGAAGTGAACACTCATATTCAAATTTATATATACCAACTAACATCTATCGATATGCTCGTTGGACATGGATATATATTAAATACAGCATTAGAAAGGGAGAGCACAGGTCATTTGAAGTAGTTATAATACAAAATCTCGCTTCACCAAATTCCACAGTAAAAATGAAGCTTTGATCAGCATCTTTTTTTTCTTTTTCTCTTTTTTTTGTTTAACCACCAAGAAAATCAACCCATAGTGCCCGAAAATGATTGCCTGTGCTGGAAATCAGACATCTCCCACCACCCCTGGTATTCTCTTAGGTTACAAATGGTGGAGACAGGTGCTACACTGATGGCAGATCAGCATCCCTCTTTTCCACAAAATGGATACGGGTTCGGATGAGATCTCTGGTACCAATTAAGCCAATCCCAGATCATTTGCTGGTGGTTACATTTGAGCCATAACTAACTCTCTACTGCATTTTGAAGGACTAATTATTGGGAGAGGTGGAAAGTCCAGGGGTCAGAAAGTAAAAATCCTACAGTGCCTTTCTCCCACCCATGAATTCAGCCAGCTTATTTCACTAATTAATTCTCTCTCTGGGCTGAAGAATTGTGCTAATTAGCAAATCCAGGGAACAAAATACTGGGGGGTACTTCTACTTACTGAACCTGGATTGTCCACCTATTGTTTTGTCATAACAGTCTGAGCATTAGATAATCAACACCATTAAACACATTTATAAAAAGTCAGGAAAGGCACTGCTCTGTAAGGTGTTTTCACAGACGCGCGAAACCTCCTGCGTGCGCTAGGCAGAGCAACAGGCTGTCCGACAGCCACGCTTTGCTGAAACGGCTCCCAGTCCCTGTGCTCAGACTGCCAATGCGCACATCGCACACAGTCAGATAAGGACCAGAGCCTCAAATGAAATTTCAGAAATGGCACTTGGTCCCTGTCTCTTGCTTGGCACCTGCAAGCGGCAATCTGTCAGGAGACAGTCTTGTATCCGTTTCAAGCACAGGACAGAGAATGGGCTCCAGCCCCAACAATCACCCGGGCAACGTCCTATTATCAAGGATTCGAAAGAAACAGTCGCTGAAGCATGTACAATCGGAACAACCATTGGGATTCCGTTCGGTATGGATTGGGCAAACTGCATTGTGCTGTAAGCAGACGGTGTGATGTTCCGGCTTCTGTTCGGCGGAGGTGGCGATGTGGAACGTCCGACCCGCGCGCGGGGTTCTCTCACCGGCAGCCGCAGTGGAAGTCCGCGCTGGTGTCGATCGCGCGGGAGCCCTGGGCGCGCTCGATGCAGTCCACGTGGTACCAGGCGTCGCAGTCGTCGCACTGGATCCACTGCACCGTCTCCTGCTGGGGCAGGCGGCAGCGGGCCGAGGCGCAGGGCTCCTCCCCCCGCACCCTCTCGTCCTCGGAGGAGGAGGAGGACGACGAGGAGGAGGAGGAGGAGGAAGAGGAGGACGAGGATGAGGACGACGAAGGGGAGCACGTGGGCGGCTGAGGGAGCGGGTGCTTTCTTGGCCTGCCCCGACGTTTACTGGCGAGGGGGAGAGGGGACACCAGTTAGGAATAGGCTGGACAGTGCTCAGTGAAAGAGAGAAATGTCAAATATGCATTGTCATGAAATTAAAATGACAACAAATACAGATAAGAGAAATAGAAGGACAGAGGACACAAAATTTTAAACACCAAAAGACTTGAAGCAAATCTTTAGGCTATGTTATCATACCATAAAATAACAGGAAAATGTGTCTAGCCCAAAGGTTTTAAGATATGTTTTAGAATGGTTTGATGCCAAGTTTGGCTCTCTTGATCTCATTTTGTGGTCAGCCCACAGAAATCACAGCCTAGATGAGAGCTCCACATGACCAAACAAAGGCGGACTCACCCACTATTGATGCGCAATCGAGTGAACTCCCCCCTCTCCCTGTCCCCGTCTCCCTCATACAGCCTCAGGGACGGGGAGACCAGCGTGTAGTTCTCCCCCCCCACCACCATGGAGGAGTAGACGGGGGAGCTGTGGGCCCTCCTCCTCCCTCGGGAGGACAGGGGAAGCGCTTTCCTGGCGGAGTGTGGCAGTGGCGGGGGGGCCCTGACGTCCGGGCCCACCTTCAGGTTCCACCGGAACCCCTGCCTCTGGGCGGAGACGGCGAACACGTGGCCGGGCTTGGCGCTCACCCGCAGGGCGGAGCACGGGGCGCCGCGGCTCGGCTCCGGCTTCAGGTCGAACTGCCCGCGCGCGGCCTGCCTGCCGGCGGCCTGCTCCGCCTTGGGCCCCCAGGCCTGGAAGGCCTCCGACTCGGACCTGCAGAGGCGCCTCCGCTTCCTCCCCTTCTTCCTCCGCCGGTCCTCCGCCTCTCCGTTTTTGTGCATTTCGTCCGAGCTGTCGTCCTCCAGCAGGACCGTGTGAGCGGACTTCCGCCTGCTTTTGGAGGAGGGGGGCACGGACATCGATGCGGAGACCGAGGTGGCGGAGGGAAAGGATGGTGGGGTGGAGGGAGGGATTATGGACCGGAAGGTCGGAGAGGAGGCGGAATTTTGGTGCGTATTGTTTTTGTCCGTCCTCTTGAAAGTCCAACAGCTCCCGTTCATTTTGCTCAGGCTTCCGATAGAGTTCAATATGACAGTTGCCTTGTTTATGGGGGAGAGATCTAAATTTGGTTCCGTCTTGGGGTCCAGGTTGGTCCTGATTCGGTTCTGAAGGTCGGAGGAGAACGAGCTCGCCTTTGGGACAGTGATGGCATCAAAGTCAGAGGGTCGAACCAGAACTTTCTGGAAGAGGAAGTAAAACTCGGGGCTTCCTCCTTCAGACTGCCCACCAAACGTGAGTGTGTCGCCATCGGAGAGCTCCCACTGGACACCTGGTTGCAGGCGAATTTCATTCACCCATGTGCCTTAAGAAGACAGGGGGAGAGGTCAGTACTGCAGAGACCCACTGCCTGCACTACAGAAATAACCAAGCCAGGTACTTACTCGCATGAGTCAAATATCTTTTTCAAGCGCATCTTTGGTGTGATGTAACTATGTAATGGTATGATAAACAAAATGAGAGAAGAGGGCTGAGAAAGAGAGAATGAGGGAGGGAGAGGGAGAGACAGAGCGAGCCAGGACTGATAAAAACCCTCACCGTGGCTGCTGCGGTCCTTGATGAGCACCCTCCACCCCTCCTCCTTGGCCTCCTCGGCCTCCTCCCTCTCGGCGTGCAGCTCGGCGTGGATCCTGGAGATGGAGGCGGACTGCAGAACCACGTCGCACAGCTCCACCGTGCGCCCCAGGCGGAACAGCGAGTGGCTCAGGGCCGGCCGGAACGTGTACAGGTCCCGCGCCGCGTCCGTGGCCGGGGAGGAGGAGCCTATCCTCAGAAGCTGGAAGCAGGGCTGGACTTTCGAAAGCATGGCCGCTCCAGAACCGCACGCGACCCAAACTCAACTGACTGAACCAGGCTCCTTTTCTGCTTCACACTAAACTAGCCAAAGTAATCTAGTCTTGCACTCACAGTTTTATTACTATATCCCAATAGTCTGAATATATACTGCTATGTCCAACAAAGGCTTAACAGCAGATGAGTGAGACTAAACTACACAATATATTAAATACACTATCTGCTCAATCAGTTCTGCTCAATTTGCTTAGAGCACCTAGACATAACAACCCTAAATTGGCACACTATATAAGGTGATGCACAGCTTGGATAGGGTTGGAAGATTTCAGAACGGAGCTTCAAAGTTGATCATTTTCTGAAAAAAATAAAAATTTAAAATAGGTGAAAATGCATACTGCCGTTTAAGAATATGCAATAATTCATTGGGGAGCATGGACATTTGTCACTTATCCAAAAATGTAATTATAAAATACATAGCTACTTCGGTTCTCACATTAGACGATGTAATTATGCAAACATGAATCGCTGGAATTTCCTGTTTCAACAAAAACTACATGTTTACAATAACAATATCAAATTTTAAACTACAAATATCGAAAGGTTTTACTGACATGGGCTGTACAAAGCAGTTAGTTAACTTGGTACAGTACAATAATTACAGTCATGTATAATACCACACCTAACCAACTAGGCGTAAATGTCAGACATAGTTAATGCTACCATATGCGGGTCGTACTGTTCGTTGTTACAACAGAGATTGCACGATAAGAACTTAGCTAAATAAAAAATATTGCTCAGCAAGACAACATTTAACACGTATGCAAAATGCATTATGTTTGTACCAAACACAGAAATCTAGAACTAGCTATATGATCATGCCATACCTTCGAAAACAAAAGCAGGTTCCCACAAGCTTGTGCATATAGCTATCTTCTTTAGCTAGCGAGCAAAATGACAAGAAAGCAATTCTTTTTTGCTCCCGATAAATTACCTCGGTGCAGCAGAATGTACTAATGTGCACGCACCCTTACTCAAAATGCACGGAATTCATCAGCTCATTCTATAGCTATATTTTTTCTTAATTTTGTTCGATGGGTGGCTTAGCTGGCAAGGTGGCTACTTGGCTAGTTTTCGCGTTCTTTTTCCCAGGAAGTTCTTTGAAATTTGGCGCGCCGGGCTGGCTTCCTTGCGCGAGATCTCACTGGATTTCCGGCTCCGTTACCAGGGCAACGTGCATCAACATTTTGACAAGCAGCCATCTTTTTAGGTGTGTGAACTTTACTGAACTGTATACAGTTCTTTGTTAAACTGATGGAGCGAATTTAGTGCCGATATTATTTACACGTTCTTCAGAACTCACGCGTGATTTTGTGATTGTGATAAAATCACACACATCGTAAAACTACAAATCTTGTTTTACAGATCTCAAACTATATATTACAAACTACAAACTTCGAGCTGTGGACACAAGAATACTAATGATTTTGGCTCTATTTTTCCTGCACGAAAAATCCACAGGTGTATGCACCAATCAAAAATAAGGTATCCACCGCCAATCAGGGGACGATGAGCTCATAACCAATCAATGAGAACAGCAAAGCGACAGGGAGCAGGAAACTGGACACGAGCGGACGCATGGCGTATGCGCAGGTGAATAATATAAGAGATTTTGGTATCTAATGAAAAATGTTGGCTATTCATGCCGAATGTAGATGATCAAACTTAAACATCTTGGATTAGTCGCTGGCAGATAGCGTTTTAATGGGTAATTGTTGGTCAAGCAATGATTCAAATGGAATTGTCAAAGCAATTGTTCAATTGTCTTCTTCCATGAGGCAATTTTTGTGATGTGACTAAGAGTTTGAATGACCACATTGTCTTCAGATGGTAAAATGAAAAAACACAGGTTGAAGTTACTTGAAATATTTTAGGAAACATTGGGTTGCATTGCTTTGGAATAGTTTGTTTAATTTGTGTGAGCTAAGATAGTCAATATTGTTTCTTGTAACTTGGCCTAATTTTGATATCAGTTGGGGAGACCGGGGTCGGTTGTGCCCCATTTCATCTTTTATGCGATTGCTAAGAGACCACTTTTTCAATGACCAGAACATTTTCAAATGAACAACTTGATACTGTCTATTAACTTTTGGTGATGTTCATGTAATTCAATTGCTAACATGACTTCAAACAGAATGAGGTCATCGGGGTAATTTGTGCCCCTTATTTTAAAATATAGAAAAAGGCACGATAGGTGATTTATTACCATTTTTAAACCATTGTACCCATTTAGACACATGTATTTGACCTCTAGTAGTAAAAACCATTAAATACAAAATCTAAGGACCCATTTTTATTCAAAATTCTTAGGTGCCAGGTTTCAGTTTCTCCTCGCTTGCTTGTTGCTGGCATCTCTTGTCTGCACACATCTTTGCCAGTCTCTCTCAAATATGCTTTGAATAAAACAATTGCTACACACACACACACACACAAATTATTATATATTATATATATATATATATATATATATTTCAACAGGCCTTCTATGTGGGCAGGTCAGTTAGTCTGCACCAGCCTGAACATTTCATGGAATTTAATGTTGAATTAGTAAGCTAATTATGAGCTATTGAACTATTGGCTATGTTGCAGTTGTGCATGAACATAATTCAGGTAGTTAAAAACTAATGTATATGTTAAGTGACAATGCTATGAAAACTTTGTGTTGATTTTAATAGTCGGTGTTGACTGTACCCTTGGCACAATTAACCCCATCTTCCCTGTAAAGTTTTTTTTAACTTATTTTAGCTTGTGCTTAAAACTTACAGTCAAGCTCATACTCTAGTCCACAGATTACAGTTTAAAATACGATGTGTTATGATCAATTCACAGCTAAACACAGGATGGTAGTTGAAAAATAGCAACAACGTAAAAAAAAAAAATTACCCCCATAAATCTGGACGTTTCTCCAAAAGGAGATACTCGTTGTGTGTTCTACTACTTGTCTTGACCCAGAAGTGGATGTTTCAAAAGGAGTAAAAAAAAAAAAAGTTGTACAGCAATTTAGGGTGTTTTTCATTGGGTGAGAACAGCAAGGGGACAACCAACCCCGGGGCACATATGACCCCGGTCTCCCCTACTTTTGATGGCTGGCCTAGATTTTGCCTAGACAGTGCTTTTTGTATGTGTGAGTAAAATTATTCAGGTTTTATTTATTTTTGTACTTTGTTATGAGAAAGTGATAATGCATATAAGTGTGGGCTATGAGAGACATATAGGGCTAACTAACATTAATTTAGAAATGGGGCGTTGCAGGGTAGCTACAGTAGCATAGGTTAGAAATAGTTAATAGTAGAAATGGCACAGTGGTGAATTTTACCATTCTTACTTTAAGAAAACCGATATAACTGCAGTGAAGAAGTCATTATCTTGCGCTGGTTTCCATACGATCAGTAATGTTACATACTGGACCGAATGCAACACAAATTTCACTGTGTAATTTCAGAGTCATCTGTACTAACGTTACACATTCAGTCTGTAGACTTGTTGGCATGGTAGCTAATGTTAAACTTGGTCAAAGTGGCAAGAGTGAAACTTCCTAGTGTGAGAGTATTTTATTTGGATTTCAGTAATATCAATGAGGTTCCCGCAAAGATTACACAGTTGCAAAAGCAATAGTTTCAAGCAATGCTTTAGAAGTTTCCAGAGTGGGAATTTGAACCTGTGTCTGTCACTCGTCCAACGGTCCCATGGGCAAATGCGCTATTGGCTGATGTAACTAAATGTCCAATGGGGAGATATATTCTTTATGGACCTGGAGCATTTGTGATGATGCAGTCATCATCACAAATGCTCCAGAAAAAATGAGAAATCCCCTAAGTTTGGGGCTTTATTGTGTGGCGGTGTGAGGTTGTTTGTGAATTTTGTCTCTTGGTATGAGGTCAAAAGGTACAGAAATTCATGTTTTTAAGGACTAAGAGTCTGTGGTCATTGTGGTTACTTCTGTAGGGAACCCTGAAAAGTGCCAAATCTCACTGCTCTATAGATATGGAGCATGCTGCCTTGGCTGGATGGCATATTGTGGCCCACAATGCTGTGTGTGTGCAAATGGAATGTGCATGCACACAGCAGCCATGTGCAATGTAGCGTCATAGCTGGGCCAGAGAAGCGCCAGAATTGATGGGCAAGCGTGCTTGAATCATGCCTCCACTGCACCAGCTTTGAGAGGCAAAGTTGTCAGAGTTGGTGAGTAAATTTGTTTAGCTAACATGTTATTTTATACAATTATAAATAAAATATTTTATAAAACTTCATTATTGCTAACGTTAGCTATGGTTTTGTTTAATTATAGTGCTATTATTGTTTTTTAATGTTTTTATGATGTTGCAGTGAGCAATGCTAGGGTTGAATGGTTTTACGCTAACAGTACCTACGTTAGTTTTAGAATCTTAACTTATTGTTAGAGTACGTGTTTTAGCTTAATGAGTATGGTCATCTTTATGGGTATGTTGTAATACAAACCTCTAAAGATATTAAAACTAACGTTTGCTAAACTTGAGATCAACTGTTGTGAAGTAACGCTTATGTTATCCTATGGTTTCATGCAATTTTCTGAAATAATGTAGGCCTAATTACAAAAATAACCAAAATTGGTGCTAATTGTATGATATAAAAACAAGAAGAGCCTATTTTTTCCTGACATAATAATTTTTTGAGCATTGTTATGAGCTACTCTTCCCCTGATTGGCGGTGGATACTTTAATTCTGATTTGTGCATGCACGTGTGGCTTTTTCCCCTATTGTACATGGAAGAATAGTGCTTGAGCTTTGTAGTTTGCAGTTTGAGATCTGTAAAACAGGACTTGTAGTTTTGCAATGCTTAAAACGTGTGAATTGTGTTTTGTGGTGAGCTGTGAATCACGTAAATAGGCATTAAATTAACTTCATATGAATGGTGCTGAACCAGAAGACACGATTAAATGTATAATTCATCGATCTGATATCTATCAATACAGATAAAATTATGGAATTAATAGCAATGATTTACATCCTGCTTAGAGGCTGTATTTCATAGGCTTTGTTATGTGTAGAATTTGTCCATAATAGTATAAATAATAGTTCATCAGTTTGTCTTACAGAATATACAGGCATTACACTACTCTGATGGATACAAGGTAGTTAAAAGGATGGGTATGCTAGTCTACAATACTCTGAGAGGAGAGACACATTTTCTATGTTGGCTACATTGGTTGCCTGTGATTTTTTACAAAAAAGAAGAAATAAAAATGAACTGTGTTTAGTCAATGATTTTTCATTCTCTCACATGCTTCATTCATATGCTTGGTTTGGGCTATATTTCTTTGGGGACAGAAGAGCTGCAATAGGTCAGTTGCTATGGGAACAGTAGGGCAGAGATTTTGTACTGAAGCTAGTAGGGGTTCCTAGTATCAGGGGTTTTAGTGTTGCCACTGGTTTATGAAAACAGCATTAATGACACAATTATGACAAGCAAGTTGGATAGCTTTTCCACAAAAAGAGTAAACGGACATGGTAAATATTAATCAAAGATGTAGAAAAGTGGCATGTCTGCTGCTCTCACAAGCCCAGCTTTATCGACACTGTGCATACAGTACATATATATACACTGCATTGATAAAGCTGTTGATACACTTTGGTTTCGTAATAAAACAATTCACACATGGTTAAAGTAGAGATTCTCAGCTTTTATTATAGGGTATTTTTTATACACTTTGGTTTCACATTGTAGAAATTACAGCTTTTTATGCATAGTCCTAAAAAAGGAGATTTTTATGAAAAATTCTTGCCTTGCCAAGTTATTCAACTGATCTGAATCCATTTCAATATGTGTTTCATATGCTGAAGAGAAACTAGTCCCCAAACAAATCAGGAGCTGACAATGGCTGCAGTACCTGGTGTTGTCTATGGGTCACAGACTTCAAGTAGGCATTGAATGCAAAGGATATGGTATAAGTACTAAATAATACTACTTCAATTTACGAAACATTTATATTTCCCAAACATTATGGTGCTCTGAAATAGGAGGGCGATGTATGAAAGTGCTGTAATTTGTGTAACTAGTGTATATAAATGCCATAAAAATAAAAAGCTGAGTGTTCACTTTAATCACATGTGAATTGTTGATTACTCATCTAAACTTGTGGCGCAGAGAACCCAGTCAAGAACAAATAGGCTAGGTCTTTGTGCTAAACATTGTGGAGCTCAGTGCATATAGTCATATATGATAGTGTAGTATATGGATCGGGAACTGTGGTCGGTTCCCTGTATCAGCTGAGCACTACAGCTGGACTGATTATATGCTGGTTTGCACATTTACCTGAATTCATGCAACTTTTGTCCACTCTTAAAAAGAAATGCAAGCGCTCATTTTCTACCCACACAAACACAATTTGGCAAGTTAGTGAAAAATGTTGACTGAATACATTCTGCATGCATTCACATCACCTCTCTACAGAAAGTTTTTAAAAAAAGAAATGAATCACAGGAGACAGGACACTTCCTTTCTTGCGTGTCTTTTCAAAATCATTTTTTTATTATTACTTTAAGTCATTCCTTCAAGAAAACATGTTTTACAAAAATCTGTGGCAGATGCAAAAAACAGTATCATAAGATCTATAAATGTAAAACATCACATATTGTTCATTAAAAACTGAAAATAGAGTTAAGGTTTATACATGGTAGTGAAGTACAATATGAGTCAGTGGAACATGTTTTGAGAGTGCAGTACTCATTTTTGTGTCATAGGCATTGTGTCCTCAGTATACAACAATCCTTTAACCATACTACGAAAGTTTCAGCTGTTGATTAAATATATAAATCATATTTTAAGCATGCTGTACCATAGTATAACTTCAGTGTGTTGCCATACTGTAATGTGTTCAAAACATATCGGAAAAAAGGTTAAGTGCAAAAGCCAATACTGTTATTAAAGACTAAATTAATTCTGTACTTTTCAGGCAAAGGCATAAGAAATATCAATGACCTTTTATGATAGTACTGTTCATGTGAGATCGAATATATGTTTGTATATCATATTGACATACCCATTTCAATAGTAATACTACTCTGACTGTACAGGCAGACACTGATTGGTAAGGTTACATGTATATTAATGCAAACTTGCATAAAACTGTCTTACAGGCAATCTAAAAGCTCAGCATGCTTCAGCAATCATAACATTTTTATTTGTAATTGTGCGCATAATATATGACAGGAATTATTATAAGAACGAATATTTATTATATTAGGTATATTACTAGTCGCATTTGTAATCGTGGCAATAAAATATTACTCCTACTGTGCCTAGCAGTATCAAAATAATACTCTTGTGTATCTGGGTTTGGGTTATGATTCAATGATGATGGCTCTAATGGCTCCTGCAGAAAGAGCCACCAACATTAAAAAAAAAAAAAAAATTGTTTTGATCTCTCAGGCATTAATTCACAAAATCAATGAGAGTAATTTCTTAATTAACATTTATATTAGATGTAAATATATTTGCATGGGATGGGAAAAGAATGAGGATTATTGTGCCCTTTGGATGTGAAAGCTTGCATAAGATTTGCATAAGTAAACAGCTTTATCTCTACGCATGCAATATATACAGAGATGACTGAAGGGGTCGTGGTGTTTGTATGTACTATATACCCTGCATGCAAGGTGTGTGTGTATGTGTGTGTGTTAAAACAATATTGTGGTTGTGGATCAAATCAAAACCTGGTCCCTCTCCAATTCACATAAAAGGAGAGGTCTCTGCTCTGAGTCTAGACACTGTAGGCAGTGTCACCTGGGATTAATGGATGCTTTCTGACTAGAATGACTAAAGGCCTTTTGCAATGCCAGTCACAATTATTAATCTAATCAAAATCCAGGAAAGTGTGACAAATCCCTATTTCTACACCCTGCAATGAATACCACAAATTGAATGTATATATAATATAAATGTACATACAATTGTAATGCCCTTATGAAAAAGGTATATGCCTGTCTAGAAAATCCAAAGTACAAGGAACAGCTCAGTTATTGTCAGCATCTCATATGTAGCTTTATACTTAATTTTAGAATCATCATATCAATCATTATTTAAGCTGTTTCATACACAGACTATAAAGCACAGAATGACACTTATTAAGCTGACAATACCCCAGACAGTGTTGTGTTTTATTTTTTCAAACATCTATTCCTTATAGTTTGGATTTCACTTGTTTCATTTGTTGGATTTCATATGCATTCTTTTTTCATGTGTGAAAAAGACACTCTCCATTGTCATATGTTCACATCTGCAATACCAAATCTTTCTCTCATATTGTATATGCTCAAAAAAGCTCCAATTGTAAAAAGAAAAAAAGAACATAAAAGAGAAAATTGTTTAGCTTTTGGCAGATGGATCTACTTACAAGATACAATTTCATGATGTTATGAAGTTTTGCTTTGAACTTTTGTTAAATAAGTGAGTTTTTGTAAAATCTGTGCTTTTTGTGGAGACCCACTAAATGTGTTTGCCTCATTGCTTTGAACTAGAGGAATCATCCATGGATATCTGTGCTGTGCTGAAATGGGAGGTAGAAATGCTAATTCATCCCAGCAAGATGACTGTAACCTCCGCGTATGTCATGTGACAGCGTCCCTCTACTTCTGAAATGAAACCTGGGCCTTCAACAAACCTGTCCACCTGCTCAACCTTTCCAATGCACTAAAATCCACATCCACCCTTATACTCTCTGTAGTAAAACACACATTCCCAACACTGAATTGGATGAATAGTTCTTCAAGTTGGCTGTACCCTGACTGTACCCATGTCTATTTCCTGTGTTTCCTAAAAAAAACATCTCATATCTGCAGTCTCATATCTGGGTTCAGTAGTGATTGGCCTGCTTTAACTCAAGTTATAATTGAGTGACTTTGAGCCTTTTAATTGGATGAGAATATGTTTCAAGTGGACATCAGTAATTTGGCAAACAACATCTCTAAATAACCTTTGGACTGTGGCTCCCCAGGATCACAAGTGAGCACTACTGATTCAGTCCTTCTGTGGAAGGGGTGAAAACCCAGGGTGGCTATCTCGGGGGTGGTTACATGGTCCTCAGGGTTTTACAGGCACCAATGAGGGCGGAGGTGGAGCAGTGTGATGTAACCATCATGCAGTCCATCGTCTGTGGATCTGCAGGGCTGTGGCACGCTCTGCAATCCAGGGGGTGCCTCTCTGACATCAAAAGGGTGTCGGTTTGACGAGTATTAAAGTGCTCAGTGTCTCATTGATGTGTTCAGTGCCTTGGATGATGGTGAGCAGTTGTAATATGGAGATATCCAGTGGGCACGGTGGGTGAGACATGTTAGGCTGTTGTGGGGCACAGGCATCTAGGTGTTCAGTAGGTCTGCGGTGTTGCTGCTCAATCTCTTTGAGTATTATGATGTTGCCGTCATCGCAGTCCCTCCTGTTCCTGCTCTGCTTTGCCCAGGAGCTAGGGCCACATGGGAGATCAGAAGCGTACGGATGGGGTGACATCCAGGGTCATTCAAAACTGTGTCCATTGCCAGGATATGTATAGTGGGACGAGTTTAGGGATCCCCTAAAGTTGAGGGTTTGACCTCCCAGTTGGCTGTTAGTACAGAGAGGAGGGCCACTCCAGAAATGCCACTGGCTGACTCCTGGTAACCTCAGCCACAGGGGTGAACTCAGCTGCATCTCCAGCACCAGGTTTTGCGTTTTGCTTGCGTACGTAACACTGGATCCCAACGACAAAGTCACAGATCGGTTTAAATGCATCGCTAGATGCAGGACAAGAAATTGCGGAGCTGTGATCGAGCCACCTTCCTGTCTTACATTTACATAAGGAACCAGATGGCAGCCGTGGGATGTGTTAGAGCTGGACTAGGTTCTTTCAGTTTGGGCATACGGAGGTTAAATACTATCAGGGCTCCATTTATATGGGAGTTACATTCTTGAGAGACTTCAGAAAGACACATAAAACTATAACAAACAACTTTGTAAAGAATTTTAACTGGCAGCTTAGCAATGCTGATGTTGTGAATAAACCTGATGTGAAAATTCTAACATGGCTGAAATGGCTTACTAGAGAATCTATCCAACACTGCCACTTTCTTCTTCATCTATTTCAGATTCTAAATAGCGGTAAAGGCAGTTGGCTGGGTGACCTTTATGAGACTGTGTCCACTACCACACAGTACCGGAGCAGTGCAGTGCTATCAAATGAGCAGCTGAACACATACATTCTGGCGGCTCTGCATCTGTGTAACCATGGTTCTATGCCATGCACAAAAAAAGGGACATGATTAACTGACCATGCTTATCTGACATTTCCCCCAAAGAAATAACTACAGTGTAAATGGAGACCTGATTAGTCTCACACATTTGGGGAGGTTGTGTTGCGAGTCAGAGTTTGGCGAGGTTGGCATTTCAATGTTATCATTTTGTGAAATGCTGTCTCAAGAAAATCTGAGTTTGTAATGGTGTCTGTTAAGTGCAGCGGGTGGCTGTTCATTTGAGAGAACGTCTGATTTGGAGTGGAAGCTAACAAGCTGAGGGTTTTCAGGCGCTGTGATCCAATGTTCTTAAGTGTTTTCTGCTCTTTTCTCGACGGTTTCATGTTCTGCCATTTATTTTCTCACTGGTGTTTTGTGTGGGATCTGTAGGTATTCTTAATAGAGCATATATAGCAATAACAAGTTCTTTGTAGCATAAGCTATACAACGTTGAAACCCAGCGTTTTAATGTATGGTTCAATGTATGTTTTTTTAGAATGAAACCCTGGGTTAGTATTTGTTTGGCCATGAACCAAGCATTTACCTTATTGTACCAAACATTTTGGTTTTCTTCAGCGCATAGTTCATTTGAAGCATACCTGAACATGTACAAAGACTGTAATAAACTTGCTTGGCCTATTTTCAGGTAGATCAAAGATGCAAGTTAACATGTGTGGTTAGTGACAGTCATGCATCATAATCTCAAAGAACTAGAAGCTGTTAAAGCGTTACCCATGGATTTTGTCCCTGCCGTATTAGCAGCGAACTGAACTTAGCCGTGTGCGTTAGGGGGGTCTATTTGCTGGGGAGCAAGATTGTCAAGATTTTGGGGGTTGGGGGGCGCCAAGCTTCTAAAAGATCGGGGGGCGGGGGGGGGATGGGGGGGGGGGTGGTCCCTTAGTTGGCAGCTTTCTCGCCGTTGCCATCCTGACCGGCGCCGGCATCGCTGGGCGGGGCGGAGTCCTTGTCCGCCTCGTTCGCGGGATCAGCTTCGGGAGGCGGAGCCGCCATTTCGTGGCCGGCCCCGGGGCTCAGGCCCACCTCCGGTGAGGACCCCACCCTGGGCCCCTGCGCGGTGCCGCCGCTGCCCCCACCAGGTTGAGAGTCGGGGGCCTGCTTGGTGCTCTGGACGGGGTCTGGGGCGGACGTTCCATTGGGCTTGTCAGAGTCCAGGAAGGATAGGTACGACGGGGGCACGTCCGTGTCGCTGTCCAGCGGGAAGCCGGAGATGTTGAACTCCACCCCCGAGTCGCTCGTTTCGAGGAAATTTTTATCCGAGAGCAGGGTGTGGTAGCGCCCCCCTTTGGACACCTCTAGACCCTAAGGGCAATAATTCAACATTTTGTATATTAGAAGCAAATTATTTCTATTATTCTGTTTCTTACATCTGATTTACTTAAGGGGTTAGCTCATTCAGTGCTCATTCAGTTATAAGTGTTGCACAATTATACCACCCCTCCTCCCTCCCGGAGCTGTATTGGACCCCGCCCACCTTGATGTCAGCTTCTGTGTTGTCGGTGTTGCTGTCCCACTGGGACTTCATAGTGGATTCCTCAGTGAACCTGGTGTAGGCCTCATGGACCACCTGCCACCGAGAAGAAACAGAGATACATCTGCACAGGAACAGGCTTCACAGTAAAATCCACAGCAGATGCAGCCGTACAAAATACAGCAGCACGCTCACACAAGGACCACACACACTAAGCTGACACGAGAAGCGCCTTATGCGTACAGATTAGTGAAGGTTCTAAGAAGAGAATACGCATTGCAATATTGTGATAGGCTCTCGGTGGTGGAAAATATAGTTCCGGCAGGCTTGAAATAAGGACTAGATTCTTCGAGGGCCCACCTGCGATGGCAGATGTGGACGGTGGGCGATTTGTCTCTGGGAGCGGAGATTGCAGGGATTAAGTCAATCGATGGGTTTACAGGGGCTGACTCTAGGGGTGGCCCGATAACCGTGGAGCAGAACAGGAAGCCCATCAGAGAGCTCTGTCCTACTCCGGGATTTCCCGGGGCTCTCCTGTATCAACAGGCTCTTTGATGGCAAAGAGTTTATCGAGCAAACAAAGAAAAAGCCTGACCATATTTAAAGCCCCAGCTTAAATGCATCCGAGAGAGAACCTCAGGAGAGCAGACCGAGCCCTCACAATGCCACAATAGCCAATAAGCCTACACAGGCTTTGAAAAGAAACATTTTGAAATGCTAATGATTCACACGTTGGTGAAGAGCGCCTGGTACACAAAGTCACACACATGAACATGAACATACGGAGAACAAACAATAAACAAGACACATAAGTACACATACTTTATAGGGCTGTCAGTCGATTATGTTTATTGACTGATAAATATATATTTTTTGCAGATTAATTTTGAATAGTAAACCAAAATGGATTTGCATCATTTACTTGATCCATCCATCCATTATATAATTCACTTATCCTGCTCAGGGTTGTGGGTTAGATAATGTATGGATGGATGGATGGATGGATCATTGACTTGATTGGTTTGCACAATTACTGTGCATTTGCACGCACAAACAAGGTCAGACATTCAGACAGAATTGTGCCGCTGGATCATTACAGTACATCATGTCTGCTGGCTAAGCCTTTTCCCGCAGAAAACCTACTTTTATCTAATCAATGATCACATTCTTTATATACCACTTTACCACTTTAATTAAAATAATGAATGCATGACAATAAATATGGTAGACACTGTTTAAAACAACATTAATCACACTTAGTGGATTGATCTAATTTATTACCCAGTAATCGCTACAGCCCTAATGTTTAGACACACAATACACAGACATCAATCGACAAACAAATACACAGAAAGAAGCTTCACACCATTAAGCGTTAAGACACAAAAATAAATAAATGAAATGTGTGTAAAGAAAGTATCTTCATTTTATGGAAATATATGACAATATATTTCTCAGTATGTCATGTTCATATGACTGCAGTTATTATAAACAAATAACTGTAGTTTTTAACATATTTACAAAAAATTCAAACGGAACATCAATTGGAGCACAAAACAAGTGCTAAACCTATGCGATGTGTATACTGAAGAGCCATCCTAGTGCAGTAGCACAAACACCAATACAAAACCTTATAACTATGGAATAAATCAGGAACACGGTATCTCACCAAGCAGGAGTTCCTTCTGATGCTCCGACAAGAAGAAGAAATGTAACGCAAGTCAATAGTTAACTAACCTTCTCCAGCAAACCGCTGTGTGAGACATTTAAAACACTCCAACATCGACTCTAATTAGTCCCCCTGTTTGCGCAGACAGGGAAATGGCGTTCATTCCAAACCGCTGATGATGATTAATGGAGTCATGTGCGCCGACGACTACACAAGCTACACAGGAAAAGCGAATGGAACACATGGATGTCGTTAATTGGTCTCCATGGCAACACACAGGATGAATGGCCTAGGCGTTTTAGAGGATGGGAGACGGGTCTCATCCTGAAGCCCGTGTGCTACACCCACCTGCAGGAGACACCGGGTTACGGTTCGAGTGGGATTTCTACTGCAGCTGTTTTTGTTTATTTTAGAACATCAGTTCTTTGCAACATGGCGATGGAGTGCAATGCACAGCATATTTATAAGAAATGTAACGCAGCCTACAGTGTTATACAAATATCAAAAGTTTAGTATCGTCGAAACAACGGGTCGAATGGGTCAAACAACAAGTACAGACAAAAAGGGAGGGAGAAAAAAAGAGAGAGAAAGAGAAACAAACACGGAGAGATCGACAGACAGACGTGCAAGAAGACTCAAATTCGCTAAAAACGCGCGTGTGCACCTCGTTTCCATTAATCGCATTCGGCTACACCTGAGCGAAGCCAGCGCGCTATCCTTCAAAATGTCGGTTTGAGTTTCAGTCTTTTTTTTCAAATCCGGTAACCACCCGGGAGATTAGCTGTCCTTCGCTCAATGGATCCGCATGCGGTTGGAAAAATAAGTCCCTTCTGGCACACTGAAAGAAATGGAAATCATTTCTTGTCCTTACGCCACATTACAGCACAAACGGCGCTCAGGTGGTTGAGTTATCCCACACGCTGCCTGTCTGTTACTGTTGATGGAGCAAATATGTTTTCCTTGCTGATGACTGCAGTCTGCACAGCCGCTGGGAAGCTCCCTTAATATCTTAGAAATCTACCGACTGAAAACATGCTATAAACCTATTCTCATGTATGTATTTTGGTAAGGAAAAAAAAACTCCAAAAACCTTTTTTTGGCATTTCAGCTATCATTGGCTGTTGCTGTTAGGCAAACCGATATGGCTTTCAAGGAACCAGAAAGAAAAAAAGGTAATAAGAAGAATGCATCTCTGCCTAGGAGGCAAGCGTTATTAAAGGGCTTGTCAAATAAATTGAATGTGAAATGTTTTTCTTCTGGACCAGAAAATGAAACAAAAAAGATGAAAATGAAAAAAGAATAGCTATATACTGGAGTAGCTATAGATCTGGAAATGAACATTGTCACAATAGCACCTTGAGGTCAAGGTGCCACGCTTGGGTCTACCACAGGTAATGAAATACACCTGGGGAGGTGTAGCAGTGTGCTGAGGTGTAGCAGAAATTTGCCCGATGGAAACAGGGCTGCAGCTTCTCTACCCTGCTGGCTTTCACATTAACTATGCGCGTCACGTTCCAGTCGGTGACTGCCAATCAGCAGGTCCTCCCTGCGCTACAGCCTTTTCCAGGGCTGTCAAACGGGGAGGAAACTGGGGTGTTACCTGGCGGAAGGTTTCGCCGTCCCCCTTGCCAGCCTCCTGGGCGATGCGCGCTATGGCCCTCGCCCGCTTGGCTCGATAGTGGACCTTCGCCAGGCAGGACAGCAGGCACACAAACAGGAGGAAGACGAGCAGCGACAGGAGAGAGATTATCGCCACGTAAAGAGGGGGCAGCTTGTAGGCTGAAACGGGGAAAGAAGGAGCGAGGGAGAGGGAGACAGAAAGAAAGGAGGGAGGAAGGGAGAGTGAAAGGCAAGGAGAAAGAGAGTAAGGGAAGGAAAGGCAGCAAGAGAAATAACGGAGAGAAAATGTTAAAAGGCTAAGGTCAGAGTAAATCCTCCGCTTCCATCGATCGAACCTCCCCTCTCACCTTCCACCTCCACTTCGGTGTTGGAGATGACGAAACCTTGCAAGTCGGTCACCGTGAACTGCCCCGAATCACTGAAGCGCACCCGCTCCAGGATTAACATGGACCCATCCACTGAGAGCCTTTTATCCAGGCTGGGCTCCCCCGGCACCACCAGCTCCCCCCGGTCCAGAATGAGCCGCGCCCTGCCGCTGGACCTCTGCCTGTACTGCACCGTGACTTTGGAGGGGTCCAGAATCAGGTTGATCTTCAGTGTGCCGGCGTACGGTAATTGGACAAAGACCTGGTGCTCTGAGGACCAGAGAGTGAAGGCGAGAGAGAGTTTTGGAGAAGGGAAAGAAAGAAAGAGTCGAGGGGTTAGATGGGAGGGAGGAGAGAGAAACGAGCTTGTTCTCTTTTTCTCTCTCATCCCTTCTCACCTTTCACGTTCAGGCACGTCCTCTTCCTCACTTTCTCGTCAGAGTCCAGAATGGTGTAGCTGCCCTCGTCTGAGCCAGTCACGGTGTGCAGGATGACCCTCTTCTCTGACGCGGTCAGACGGGCCTTGTACTCCTCGCTGGGGGTCCAGGTCTGGTTCAGGAGCAGCACCGGGCCGTCCGAGGTCTGGTTGAGCTGCAGCACGCTGGACCGGAACTCCAGGGTGATTGGGCCCAAAATTTTGCTCAGGGAGATCAGGTACGTTTCGCCATATTTAAGATTATGCTCTATGGTGCAATCTGAAAGAGCCAACAGGGGTACGGTCAGACTCATCAGAAGCTGCAACTGTACATCCATTTGCAACATGCAAGACAACTCTCTGTTTTGTACAGTGTATTACGCCCTCTGGGTAAAATGCACTTTAATTTCAAATAAACTTTAAACAACAATCATTTTCACTTTCTTGTTCATGTGCTAAATATTCTTAGTTATTTTTAGTTTGCGTTCCAACTTAATCATCGGATGAGACGCAGAATATTAAAATGGGGAAGAGGGTGACAATGGGGTTGAATCTTCAGACAGAAGATGAGGAACAGGAGGAGCTTCAAGTACCTCTGACCATGAGAATGATGTGCTTGACGTCCTCTGGAGTGTCCGTGTGTTTAATGACATACACGCCCTCGTCCTTCTCCCCCACGTCCTCCAGGATCAGGTGACTGCGTTGGGGGTTCAGCTTGGCCCGAGAGCCAAACAGCACCCCGTCTCTCATCAGAACGTCCTCGGAGCCCTCCGGGCCAACGCTGGGCTTGAACAGCACCTCCGTGGTCTTCAGAGAGGGAACGGGGAGGTGCACATCTTCTCCAAAAAAAGCAGTGTAGGGTTCTTCTTTCACTGGCAGCAAGAGCGAGGAACAGAAGCCGAGAATTTTGACACAGGAAGTGGCAACGTGCCTGAGTAAACTCACAGTAATCAGCGCTAATTTACAGTGCGGTTATTCTTGTAACTTTAACAATAGCTATGGCTCATCGGCAGGATGATGACAAGCTGAAATGCTCACCTTCCAATCTCGCAGACGCTGTGAAAGAAAGAGAAATAAGTTTATTTTAAGAAAACCTTTTGTCCTGGTATTTTTTCCCCTCCAGGAAAACAAAGTTTATTGTGTATTCACTTACAATTCATGCAAAAAAAAATTCCACTTTTAATTTTGGCATACAAAATGAGGACTTCTCAAAAATATGAAACATTTGTTTTTTATATCCAACTTAGTCTCTGCAAATTGTGAATCAGAGAATCCATATGACTCCTTTTTAAAATGAGAGGCCTTAAAACATTTGATTCCACAGGTTCTGAACAAAACACAAAATCAATAGAGCAGATACTGGTAAATTATATGCTGTCTCAGATTCTCAATGTCCAAAATAGAACAACAGTAGCAAAAAAATAGAACTGCTGCTTGGTATAGATATGGATAAAAAAATAGAAAAGACAGATGGTAAGGCAGTCACACCCTGAGATGGATGTGCCTGAAGACTGACGCAAGTTCAACCCTTTATCTCCCCCTGCCGATCATTTCTTAGTATAACAAGTTACATCTCTAATACAGTATATTCACAAATCATGCATGTGGAGAAAAGCCATAATCTGCATGTGCTATTACAAATACACACTTAACACTATATCTATGCACCACATACACCACACAGCTTATGTTTATTCATGCAGTTGTGCTTTTTATGGTACTTACCCAGGAAGAACACAACACTGAATACAACCACTCTAGTCATTTCCATTTTGACCAAACTGACCATTTGTCCTCTGAAAGAACAAAACCAAAAACATGGCTTATGAAATGGTAGACACATCAGAGACACATTACTCATTTCAGACCAGGGGATCAATGCCATTGTATCCTTGAGCAACATACCAACCTGGCTTCAGTAGGCATCCAGCTATAAAAAGGGGTAGTATATAGAAATGTAAGCTGTGTTAGTCGTTCTGGAAAAGCCATAAGCCAAGAAGATAAATGTTTCAGTGTTTCAAGCAACTAAACCAAAGCACCTATAATAAAACCATACAAAACCAACAAAGTTAACCAGTGAGCATGACTGTGCTGACTTTTGTGCATTTTAATGGAGCAACAATGATAGGGTCTCATTGGCTGGTGTCATCATAATGAAATCAATTCACTTGCGTGTCTCAAATTAAGTTCTCAAGTTCTTGAAGAACTGTCCTGTTCCTCAGTTCAACACTGAAACACAGGATGAGTACTGATATATAATCCTTCACTGAATGCATTATATTGACCAGGTTTAAGAAACAGGACACTTTTTTATTTTACGATAAATGTACAGTAAATGGCATAAAATCCTTGTGTGAACATTGTTTTCTGAAAGCATTGTGCAATGTAGGCTTATTACAACAAATCATAACAGCATTTCAATTTTTTTTTAAATGCAAAAAATTACAATGACCCTAAAATCACAATCAAATATTAGTACTAGCAATAAGAACTGTATACTAATGACAATAAACCGAATTACAAGTGTGATTTTCTTCATTATGAACTCAGAGATTGTGCAGTTCTCTCCTGTCCACATTATGCCACCTGCACCTAACACAGGGAGCCCTGCAGTCGAAGCGTGTGCACTCATCCGAAACTCTCCCCCGCGCCCCAGTGACACTGCAACCCACAGGGAATGCAGAAGAGTTTGTGGGGACCAGGGAGTGGCCACGTCTGTCATCCCCAAGCACTACTCACCTGAGGTCAATTGGCAAGCAATTGGCCAGCTGCTAGCCCTTATGAAGCAACAGCCCTGGCCTGCATACATCCCTGTTTTGTGCTGCCAGTGGTACACTGCAGTCCTCTCCCTATTCTTGGGGATCAGCACCATTAAAGACGCTGCTTGTTGCATTCCACAGTCTGTTGCTGCTGGAATTTGACTGAAAATTACCAGAGCTCTTTGTGAGCAATGAATTTGCTTAAGCGACTCAGAAATAATGTTCAAACAGTGTTCCTTGTTTTTATTTAATTGCTCGCACATTCATGCAGAATGAAAATTAAATATTGTTTGCCTGTGGGATGAATTGAATTGTGACAGTGTACAGCTTGAGATACAAAATTGTTATCTGGTGCCCTTGTCATTATGTGTACACAAAATTCTCCAGAAAGCAACCTATCCAAAGAAGCCCGCCTCCCCCACCTGCACAGCACTCTCAGACAAGGCCAGTTTACAGAATTGAGTTAAATGTGGGGTTTTTTTGGGTGGAGAGATGCTATGGCATATCTGGCAACGCACAGTCACAAATTAAGTGCAGCAGAGGGAGAAATTGAACATGTGTTTTGCTCAACTGCGATGAAAAGGAAGATTTGGGTAAATACATTCTTTTTCACCAGAGCAATACCAAGAAAGATGAGGACAGATTGTTTCACAAAGATTGTGACAGCACTTCATTGTGATAATACTATTTATATATTTATTAGATAATGCTATAGAGAATCTCGCCAGGACAGCTAATACGTGTACTTATTCTGTATTTCAACAGTGAAATGTATGTAACTGTATCCCATGCATCTTGCTGGGTGTTCAGAGATTAAGGAAACTGATACTTTTTTAGTTGGGTCCTTTTATATGATGCAATATCTCTTCAATTCATCAAAATGGTGGGTCGCTTCTATACCAAGTAAACTTAATCATCTTAAACAAAATGAGACTTGCACACTTGATATTGTGGTCCAAAAAATAAAGCTTTAATACAGCACAGTTAATGTTTTGGCTTGCAAGCCTTCATCAGAACAGTCAAAATACTAACTGTGCTATATTAAAGCTTTATTTTTTGGAGCACTATACCAATTGTGCAAATCTCACTTTGTTCAAGTATTAATAATCTTTTGCTTGTGCACCTTAGCTATTGGGCTGATGTGCATGTATTTCTTCAGACATTACAATAAACTTAATCATCTGTCATCTGAGTCTCAAACTAAAACATCAGCTTTATTCATGAGTTCAACAACATAATTAGAACATTACAAGAAATGTGCCCAGCAAACTTGAAGTGGCAATACATATGTATTTGACAAGAAGAAACAGTGCCTCCCCTAACAAGCTTGAACCTCCACTGGGCTTAATTTGTCACGTTTCGGTAACAAGTTCAGTCTGGGGACAGATTTCTGCGTCTTGGCAAGCAGTGTTGGACTGGGGGTTTTTTATTCTCAGGAACAAACTTCAAGAGGGTATTTGTCTAGTAAAATACAGTTCCTGCATGATTCATCTGAGATTGAAGAAGCAAGGCATTCAAAGCATTGTCACAACTGCACACCTGTTTAATTTCAGGGACAAAAAATGGCCTGCAAGTTTCTATTAGCTCTAATATTAGTATATACATGTCTCCCCTTATGAAACAGTCCTACATATTAAATAAAATATATCACAATTAGAAGACATTGATAATGTACATCTTGTAATAGAAAGGAAAATATATAAATTGTTAACACTTTTGAATATTGGAATACATTGTTTTTAAAATACATTGCTGTGAAATACATTTATCTTTATATTTTCTGCACATTTACAACATATTGCACAATATTCCATTTCTGTATCATAGATATACCTTTCCAAAACTGGAAAACATGACTATTTTACTTAACTCATAGGCCTTTCATATAAACTGCAGACAACTGCTTTATGATGCAGATAAGAGTGGAAAATAATTGTGAATTCATTTGATTTTCATTGCTAACGATCACTTTGCTGTCCCGTAAAGTCGTTTCCACAATGACCTAAAAAAACTTAAATAGACCACATGGTATCACGTAACCCCTACAATCAGCTCATTGAAAGCTGATAAATTATTTAGCAAAATGGTACTGGCAAGTTCTTATTTCGAGTTCAATTGATCAGGAAAAGCTTTTTCAATCAAAAGAATAATTAAATGGTTTCTAAAACAAGAATGAATCTGGAGAAGCTACAAGTCCCTAGTACCAGGGTAAGCATGTCACATGATGAGACTAACAGCAGGCTGAACCAGGGGCACCTTGGCCAGTATGGAGCAACTGATCAACCGGTGGCCCATCATGTGAACCCTGTCCAGTGTCACTGGAATCAGTGGGAACAAAGGAAAGGCATAGAGTGTCAGTGGTGGCCACTCATGGCCCAGGGGAATCCAGGCTAAGGGTCCCAGGGAGTCTGACATGCAGAACCAGCAGGGCAGGTAGGTGTTCTACCAGGAGGCAAACAGGTCCATCTGCACCTTCTGAATCTCTCCCAGATCTGCACTACCTGAGGGTGAAGCCTAAATTCCCCCTCCGGTAGGCCATCTATGGAGAGTATGCCTGCTGCTATGTTCAGGGTTCCAGGGATGTAGGCTGCTCTCAGTGAGAGCAGACAATCCTGGGCCCACATTAACAACTCAAGGGTCATTTTGTGCAGGCCCTGAGACTGTAAACCACCCTAGTGATTGATGTGGGCCTCAACCGTGGTGTTGTTCGATTGCACCAGGACATGTTGACCAGGCAGAGGAGACAAGAAAAACTAGAGGGCCGGGTGAACTGCCCTGAGCTCCAGCAGATTGATATCCTGCCTGGTCCGGGGGAGGGGGGGGGGGCTTCAGCGGCCACTGCCACATAGACCACTCTGTATACTGCAGCCCAGCCCTCTAAAGAGGCATTGCTGCACACTAATTTCCTGCAATGGTCACTGCTCACACTCACTTCCTCTTTCAGAAAGAATAGCACCACACACTCTGGGCTGCCATGCACTCAATTGTCACCAGAAGTGAACAGAACCACTGTTAAAATGGTTGAGATGTTGAGATGGAGGAGGCCCAGGGGAACCAACATTCAGGCCGTCATGAGTGAGCCGGATAGCTGCTGGCACTCCCAGACAGACCAGCCCTGTATTGCCCATGGTACCCAGTTGTGGAAATCACAATAGCAACAACAAACTCCAAATGAAGTGACTAGATAGTTAGCTGCCCCAAGCTATGGAAGAGGCGCAAGTATACTTGCAAGTATAGAGGCGCAAGAAACAAAAAGCTCTTACCATTGAAATGGAGTGTGCCGAGAAAGGAAAGAGGAAGTGGCAGTCGCAGCACTACCCGTACATCGGACTAATTGAGAAATCCTATCTCAGAGCGTTTCCTGCCGCACAGAAGGATACCATAGTGGGCTGATCAAATAAAGTGAAACAACTCTATTTTCTACACAAATACACAAAGGGAGAAGCACTAGGATAAGTAACATTAATTGTAACTAAAACTTGTTGATGAACAGGGTTATAAAACGACATTTCTTATAACAAATATTTACAATACTTGAATTGATGAAACCCATGGGCAATCAACCCGAAGTGACGTTATTGATTGCTGAACTCAATGAAAGCTATGACTGAACTTGAAAAGTAAGGATCGTCATGCTTGACTTGTAATATGGCATCAAAAAGGACTTACAGTATCCTTCGGGATACCAAAAAAGAAGGTCAAGAAAGGAAAACTTTCACAGAGAAAAGATACAACATTCATTTCACCTATAACCTGTTTCTATGGAAAATGTATTTCTGTCAGCCAGCAACTGTTACGTCTTCTTGTTTTGTGGGGTTTCTGCCTGCCTGTGTCTGGGTCTTCAGCTAATTGAAGACCTGATTCCCTGATTGCTGATGATGTGCACCTGTGCCCACCTGACAGCTTAAAATGAATAAAAGCCTGAAGACATTGCAGATATGGGGCTTTCTTTGACTTCTTGGCACTAGTTTTTGGCTGGCTTGGTTGTGCATTAGAACACTTAAATTACTGCGTTTTGCCATATGATTTGTTTTCTGTTTTAGTTTTGTGTGGGTATACTTTTCTGTTGCAGTTGGCCAGGCAGTTTTTTCTTTTTTACTTTGTTTTCAACACCTTTTCAGATAGTTAGGTCAGAGTAGGGAAGTAGGGGTTTGCTGGAAGACTCACTCCTTTTGCTTTGCCCCGGTAGGGAGGGTCAGTATTGCAAATTGTTTTAGGTAAGGAGTAGTTTAGCTTTGGCCTGGTTACTGCCCGGGCCATCCTGTCAACCTACGTATGGTAATGTTTTGTATGTTTGTCTTCATCTTTAAATCTTTTTGTTATATGTAGACGTTGACTCCTTTTCTGGTTTGTGGCATTTATGTGTTACTGTCTATCATGGTCCCTGGTTAGACTTTTGTGATGTAATGGAAACAAAAAGAATGCTACCAGAACGGCTAGCTAGCCAATGTTAGCTACGACCTAATATGAAGGAAATCCATTGATCTAGCTTGCTAACCCTATAACATTCAGCTGTTTCTCCAAGATGGCTAAGCTAGTAAACTGGCAAGGTCAAACTAGCTAGTGAATTTAACAAAATCATCACTTCTTTTCTACAGAACTCTGACCACTGAAAAAGTTGCCCACTGCAGCTTATATGAAAATATGCTCACTTGTAGTGCCACTAACTATCTCGCATTAGCACTGATTGCCAACTAGCGAGCATTAGCCACTACTAGGTTGCTTGCTTTGGCAAGAGATCCAGAGGTAAAATATATTGCAAAAACGGTTGCACATTGCACTTATGAATTTGATCTTAAATGCCTTATTTTTGACATTACTGTGTCTTGTTGTGTATTGGTCATAAATATATTGCAGCCCTAAAATTGCCTACCTTTCTCTGGCTAGTTTGCTAATGTGTTGTCTATAGTAACTTAACTACTGAGGTTCCAATGGTTATGTAGCTAGTTTCATTATCTATGTAAATTTAATAATCATTCAAAAATAGAATTCTAGGCATAATATCAAAGTATTAGCTATTGTATACTTACAATAGCAGGGGTTAGGTAACAGGAAATCAGGATTTACAAAGGAGTCTTTGCATTTTCTCTGTCCAAAGCCAGCAGCTTGGTACAGTAGTCTCATTCTCTGGTGCAAAATGGAGGGTGGTGGAGCTCATTTTGTGTACTTTCCTTAACTGAGAGTGCACAAACAACTTCTGTATTGTCAAAGGATATCCTCATGTGGCCAGTGTAAGTGCATGAGGGAATTGGACTGCAGCCTAAGGACACTCATTTGCGCAATGAATGACACTACTTGGTACACATTTGTGGTTGTGTAACTTCCTGTCACAGATATTTTTCAAACCGCTGTATTGTTTTTCTTTTGAAATGTGTGATACTGAGACCTATATGTTCAGCTAATGACTTCTGGCAAAAGGTTGGTAGCAACAGCCCATCTTTGTGCTTGGCATCAGGAGTCAGGCATTGGAAATCTTCAGCCTTCTTAAAATTGGTCTTACTATAAATTAAGTATGTCCAGTGTCCACATCTTGCATATCCAACACATCAAATATACTTGCTCATCGAGAGCCATAGTTCAGGGCTTTGTAAACTTCGTCCTATGGCCCCCACATATGCTGTTTTTGTAAAGCCAACTTCTTTATCAGTTAAGGATTTTGGAAACATTGGGTAAGTTATTTCCTCATTTTTCCCTTATTTTAACACAATGCAGGTTTAGTTCATTGTTGCTTGCTTTGTTTATGAACAAATTTTCCACAAACTTTGGAGGATTAACTCTAAGTAGGCGCACACACAAAAAGTATTTAACGTTAAAAATCCTGTTTTACAAAACCATCTGTATGCTCACCTGCATGCAATTTTCTCTTGGAAAAACTTCAGTTTCTGCGTAGGTGCATTAGCCTAGTATCCCACCCCATTAACTCCCACAATTACCCATAAATGGTTCATGGAACCCCCATTATGAATATTGATATGCGTTGCATCTTAAAGCGGCACAGTTTCACACAGCTGCAAACATGAAAGTCAGATACATCAGAATAAAACATACAGAGATTGCATCAGCCTATAGGCTATATCTTCCCAATGAAACACCTCACCATCAAAATGAAATCACATTGTTGGACCTCACATTCAGCATTCGATTTCAGAATAAAAGAGCCTTTTAACCTTATGATTCTGTGCTGTGGGACTCGCCTCTCTGATGGCATAAGCTAAAACTCTGAATGTAACACATGGGAGGTGTCGCTGGCGATAATATCGTTTTTCAGACAGTCTGGGTGCTTAAATATGGACTTTCTCTGTAACATCAAAAAGACTGAAACTACTTCAGCTTAAATGTTCCTCTGACAAGGGACGTGATTAATGGAAGGCTGTGTATTTTTATATGAAGTGAAGGGATTTGAGTGAAATCTGTGTGGAAAATGTGCATACACATGGGTCATAGTTTGCATAACTGTATGTTTTGATGTCAAGTTTGTTCTTATAAATCCCATATCCACAGGGAAAGTGGTATACACATATTTTTTTGTGTGTAAGCACTGTTTATAAAATAGGTCCTAGGCGTACTGTTTAAAAATTTTCACCTCTCTGTCTATAAATCAATTATGCATGTTACCTCTGTCAGAAGGAATCATTTGCTATACAGTGCATGACAGAAAAATGAAAGAATTGCTAGTCTGAAAAGTATTCTGCCTGATTCAAATTCCTAGAGTGAGCATATGGGACATTCATTCTTCAAGCCATGCTAGCTATTTCAGAAATAATGTGGTTTTAAGAGAGTGAATCATCCCTCAATAGTAAGTTTGGGAAGCCCTGGTCTAAATTATTTGTTATTGCATATTTGTTGCCAAAATGAGGATTTAGTTTGAAACCTAATCCATTCTGTAACTTGTAATTCTTTTGAGTCTTTGCATTATGGAACATAAGCTTAGGCTACACTTGCAGTTACCACAATTTATTATTTCCAGCAGCTATGGAATAAATCAGCTGTTGGCTCATAAACAAGATCAACACTACTTTAAAATCTGTGTTCACTACCTTCACACCTTAATCCACATCACACTTTAATCCACATCCACAGGAAAATTAAAAGTACAACTCCTCAATGCTTTTACACATTCCTTCATCCTTTCTCCTCATGCACATTATTACATAACTATTGCACAAGGTTAGCCCAAGAAAAAAGGAGTGCACATGATTTCATTAACAGTACAAGGTTGACCTGAACACAGAAGACATGAAGCTCAACTAAATGGTATCCGAATTATATCCATTCATTGAAAATCTCTTTAGGCACAAAGTAATTACCACATGCAAGTATAAATCGATATATTGTTCTACATCACTAAAGAGCGCAACAAACGAATCTGCGGGGTTTCTCTCTCTGACACACACAGTATAGTATAGGCCATATAAAACATTTTCAAGAACAAAACAACGGAAAATGTGTTAATTTAAAAAATGCGACGCAAATATTTGAATGGTAAACTGATGAATCAACACGAACTAACGCCTGTTCTTCGTATTGTAATAAAATAGGATTCAGTGTGGTATTACATTAGTCTAGTTCGTTGAATGTTGCCTTGTGTTAATCCATATATTCAGATTTTATTAGTATACAGAAAATATAAAGCGTAAGATTTTCCTACTCAATATTTGAAACCAATATTTAACGATGTATAATTCCTCTTTTAAATCGCAGAGAGATGTTGCTAATATTTTTGACACGTTTATTGCGCTAACAAAAGTAACACGCCCTAACGTGACCTAAATAGATAATAACCAACCACCTAGGTTATCAAACCCCAATGCAATACGTAAAATTATCTGACGACCAGAGCAAAAACTGCAGAATTTAACCCATCACTCTCCCAATTTAATAAAAATCGAAACCATTACATGCATATGATAAGTAATGGGTTGTAATTACCTTAAATCAACGAAATCCTATCCGAAATGGTTGGATAAAGACAGGATTTTAAAAAAATTGCTAGAGTATTTTTGCTCTCAATGTATCGGTCTTTACCTCGCGCAAACCAGTGAAACGAAAATATTAACTGGGGTTAGATATAGAGAAAAATCTGTACTGGGTTCCTCAGTTGTCGCCTTGAAGTAAACATCGGATGCGCTCGGGATACCTCGGTCATCTACGGCTATTCAGTCTTCGAGTTCATTTTAAAGTGGCATATCATCACGTTGACAATTAATGTTTTTAATTTCACATTGCATTTCAATGTATTTATTTTATAAAGCAAGAAAGGGAAATAATACGAAGTTAATGTAATTTGCGTTGCCGAGTAATGGTAAACTGTGTAGCAAGACACATTTATGAAGCCAGCAATATGCTGACAACATGATCAAGGATCACGCACGCGCGTTCGTTAAACTGTATTTTCCGCTGATATGTCAAGCATGCTGGAAAGCCAAAGAAAATCACATATGGAATAATGAACGACAAATACAGATAAATGGTGACTGCTTACGTCTATGCATTCTCTAGATTATAACAATACAGTAACGTCTCCTCGTTTTTGTTTCCTCACGATCGAGTGGAGGAAGTTGGTTGGATTTAAGCAGTAGCCCGTCAGCGAAGGCGAGGCAATTACCCTGCTGAAAGGCAGTCTGACCACAATAAGCATTTTTCTTTTTGTTGTGTAAATTAAAACAATTTGTGAATTAAATGAGATGCCTCATTGTATGTGAACTACATTTTGTTATATCTGGATTTAACATCTTCATTCTGAAAGGTTCCACAAGCTGTAGGCCTCAGTGTTTTCCTTTGCATTTATGGTTGACTTGCTTACACTTGAAAAACTCTTACCATAATATAACTGCTTTAAATGGGCTGGTAAAAAAAATGATTCCACATTTGTTACCAATGCCTGGTGGATGAATGTATTATTAAGATCATGCAAACCATTGTAATTTGTTTGGTAGGTATCTTGACAGGAGGAAAATTACGCCCCTACCAAATGATCATTATTCCTTTATCTTTGTGTGGGGAATATACATACAGACTTGGTTGGAGATGTGCAAGTGAAGGCCTGGTCTTGGACTCAGATTTTACCCGCACATAGCCTACAGCTGAGTGCTTCCTGCAGAAGTTTCGTGTTTCAACAACCTTGCTCAATCAATTTAGGTCCCCCATGTCGTAAAATAGACAGCGGTGGCATTTTTATATACTGTGTCTTAAACCAGTAATAATGAGCATACATTTTTGTTGCCATTGTTGATTATATGTTCAGTCATATGGTGTCAATAAGGTTTTCATCTGTAACCTGGACATTCTAATTAAAAACCTGGTGTCTATCATCACTTTGATCAACTATGATCAATAGTCCACAGTTTTGGGACACAAGTGCCAAAGGGTAGCATTGGCATAAGTCAGCCAGTGTACCTTAGAAAACTGCTGCAGTTTGTTCCACTGTGGGTAGCCTCACAAGCCAGTCTTTTTCACTTCGTTCAACAGACACTGTGGGTAACCAGGCACTCACATGCTGCTAGTCGTCATAAGTGTGGCCACCAGGAGGCCTTAGCTTGAACGAGAGCAATTAAATTAATACAATGCCTACAAGAAAAATGCACCACTGTTGCGTGGTAATGATACATGCATTCAAATTCAACAAATTCAATTAAGGACTGCGGCTGCACAAATAAGTTGAGGAGCTTCCAACACGGAGAGAACTATTGAAAAATACATTTTAAAAGGAGCTGGGTTAACATCAAGGAATCTGTCATTTAACAATTCAATGTAACACCGAGCATTTCAAACAGACCGCGGTGTGGATGGGGCATCAGGCGGGCGTTGTTCAGAACGAAAGCTCAGAGCACACAAAGGAAAGGGGAGGGGGCGAACATACAGAGACCACGGGTACGCCCTACCTGCTAGCAGCTACTCCTGGGTCCTAAGCACTACTGGTTACATGAGTAAGAAATACACCCCTTCTCCAGTCAGCCCAAGCTCTCAAAATAGTCAAATAATTATATTCATTACAATCTGTTGGTAGAACATTACTCTCTTTGGTTGATGTAAATCAGGTATAGCTGAGTCACAAATAACCATTCAAAAGTTCAGAGTTATACTGCAGGAGTCTAGTTGTACACATGGATAGGAGGAAGGTACATCAGTAAGAGTGACTAGGATGACAGCCCTGTCTATCAATCATGTTTAATTTCATGCTTTGGGTATGAATGTACAGGACTGAGTCAAGGGATATTTTTGGTTCTGTTACTATTATCCATCTGTTGCTCTTAAATCAGTCAACACAATGCATGTATTGTCATTGTTAAGCCATTTTACTTGGTGAATTACAATAATATATCCATTCATACCTAAACTGATACCAAGATGGAGCACTGTTGTTGTACCCTTGATAAAGATATTTAACCTCAATTGTTCACAGATTGTATATAAAAATGTATTCTTTGTAAATGTATCTTTATCAGATGGTATCTTCACGACACTCCTCACCACATACCATCACAGGTATCCAGTCTTCCATCATATCGCTCTCTCTCTCTCTCTCTCTTTCACACACACACACACACACACACTATCTCTCTCTCTCTCTCTCACACACACACCTTTGAGGTATACAGACATGTACAATGACACTGAAGGGAACCATGGCAGTTTTAAAATGAACAGGAAACACTTTCATAATACAGACTAACACTGTTACTATATGCGGAGACAGTGAGGTAATGAACGGAGCATATTTATTGGATCTTGGGAAAGGCACTTTGCGCTCTGAATGAGTCAGACCACTGACGGGGAGAATGGTTGAGAGAGGGAGGAGAAATATGTCAGGCAACTCATACAGATGGCAAATTAAAACAGGCAGATACCGGTTGTATAGGAGTGGGCACCCCTCAGCTGACAGAGGGCATTCTGGGAAACCAGCAAGCTTGCTGTTTACCCATCTGTCATATCAATAGTGACTGAACTGATTTGCACTCGACAGTTTATAAAAAAAGTATGGAATAGAAAATTATGGATATTACCAATAATAAATGAACATTTACAGCATTGTTTTTTCAGATGTGTTTATTGTATTGGGACACTGCCAAGGCTGCTAGTTAAAATGCACTCATAATGAGGGTACATGTAAATGTACTGCATTATCTTTGTTTGTTTTTGGACTAAAGATGTATAATCCAGCTTTCCATAACGAAGGGCCTAATCTACATACCTGAGGTATGGACATAACACAGTTGTGCAAGGTGGAGGCTGACTAATTAAACGTGCAAAGCTGGAAGTGTACAGTCGACTGCATCCATTTTAGTCCCTTTGAAGGAAAAAAAATCACAAAAAACCTGAGCAGGTGAACACCGTATTGTGTACACTGAATATAAGCTAACAAAAAGGATTGGAAAAAAATGTTAGATTTGTAAAGCAGCCCTGTGTTCTTGTAGGCCTCACCTTACAAAAGGCAGTAGTCAGTACCTTAATGGCAGGTGTGACAAAGGCAACATACGTATGATTCAACCTCAGGAATACATGTGTACCAACGGCTGCCACTCTCCTAGGTCCTTCAGATCTGCAGCATGTACGTACCATTTTAGGAATAAAGGTACATGCTCACTAATGAGGAAGCAATGCTGTTCTTCTTATAAAGGCAATGCCAACAAAACAGACTTGCATTGTTACTGTATACTGATGAACCAAATAGAAACGGCACTTATCATGTCTATATGGTATTTGTGGGAGTGTTTGCCGCATTGTTGTTTCATCTAATGAGCAGTTCGGCCTTAGCTACGCCACCCTGGAGTATACCTCCTTCAATCCACGCTGCGGTGGCCACACAGATGGATGCCGCTGTAGGGTTCTTGTCTGCCAACTCCTACCACAGGGGGTCTTTGTTTTGGTTATTTTTCCAGCTTTTAACTTACTGCGATGAGTTCATCACTCCCTGTACTGCGACGTGCCCCACAGTCCGGAAGCAAATTCATACCCTACCAATACTGCGAATCGGAGTCCAGCAGCGTAATGGCTAACTGTAAAGCACCCTCGGCATTTGATTGTTGTGTTCTCGACTGAATATGCGGGTGCTTGTTCTACATATTTTCCTACATATTACACTTAGAACTGACAGTAGAGAGCTTTTCCATTTTTAGAATGATGTTTTTTATTGACCTAGAGAGACTGTTTCCTTTTGATAATTTGATGAAATAGTTTTTCACTTCATTGAATTGTAATTTTATACACTAAAACGGAATAAAAAATAAATCTGACCTTCACTCATGTCCACTTCACCGTTGGGCATAGCCATGAAGATTACAATAAGATTTATGATAACTCAAAGCTACCCGTACCACACACAGACTCACACTGAACTACCCATTACCATAGCGGATATACTAAATCTTGACTTAATATGTACTTGGATTTATAACCTTTCTTTGTCTGCCTGCAGCATTTAAGCTGATTTATTATTGGATCAATCTGTGTTCTGGTTCAGTCACCCCAATTTCCATCCATATGTTTGCACTGTATAATGGATGTGTAGAATGCAGAAAAAAAATCAGCCTAAATTCAATTTCAGCCATCACGAATTTGCCTCATGGCCATTTAATAAAAACATAGGACAGGGAAAATAATTGGTTGTTTGAACATGAGAATAAAAAAACTGAATCATTTACCGCAAGATACATCACACAGCTGAAAATAATTTGACAACTTTATATTCTCAGGATTCCTCCTGTCTCTTCTTAGCAGTCTTAACGCATTTTCTTTCAGTGAGATTCACTCTCTTGGTCTTTACTTTCTTCCATGATTGCGCCATCCTTAGCTTGACATGTGTGCTGATTTTGTGTCATTGCGTTCCTCTCACCAATTTTTTAAGCTGACCCCACTTAACCTTTGACACCACTCATCTACTGTTCTCATAGCGCAGTGATAGCACTCGCATCACACTCGCTGGTTGGTTAGGCTTCGGAGTGTTGTTGCTATGGCTCGGTGAGCAAAACATGGCGGTGGAACAAAAGTAAAGTGGATAAATAAATGGATAAACTTTCTTATTCGTGTGGTTTGACCTCTTGGCTCTTTCCTTACATTGACCCTATGACATCTCCATATCCCTCTTTCTTCAAAGTTAATGTGGCTGGGTTGAAAGTCTTTTCCGTCGTTGGTTATCTTCATTCGACTGATCAAAAGGCTAATAACCTGGCTCTTATTTTGACTTTACTTCAACCTGTAGCAGCATAGCCAGAAATATTTGTATAGTTTGGCCTGCACAGAACTAGGTGGATCAGAACTATCTAGGCAGGCATTCACACCTGGGTGCTGTGGTTCAGCCAAGGCCATGATATTATTTAGCTGGCTGTGGCCCACCCTGGTCCACCCGTGCCCATGCATTGATTCATTTATTTTTCCCCTGGCTGCTTCCCATTTAACCCATTTTCTTTTTTTTTCTCACTTTTGTGTTTTTGTGTTTATTGTTGCTTATATCCTTATTTCCTTACTGTATGTGTCTACCTCCCTCAAATCAACCCCAGATTTCTTCTTTTTTATAATTTTTTCAGTCATCTTCGTCAGCCTCCTCTTCAAACTCTCCCTCCTCGTCAGCAGTGGCGTCCTGGTACTGCTGGTACTCGGACACAAGGTCATTCATGTTGCTCTCGGCCTCCGTGAACTCCATCTCATCCATGCCCTCTCCAGTGTACCAGTGGAGGAAGGCCTTGCGCCTAAACATGGCGCTGAACTGCTCAGAGATGCGCTTAAACAGCTCCTGGATGGCCGTGCTGTTGCCGATGAAGGTGACGGCCATTTTGAGGCCCCTGGGTGGGATGTCGCAGACGGCGGTCTTGACGTTGTTGGGGATCCACTCCACAAAGTAGCTGCTGTTCTTGTTCTGCACGTTCAGCATCTGCTCGTCCACCTCCTTCATGGACATCCGTCCGCGGAAAATGGCGGCCACGGTCAGGTAGCGCCCGTGACGCGGGTCGCAGGCAGCCATCATGTTCTTGGCATCAAACACTTGCTGGGTGAGCTCAGGCACAGTGAGGGCATGGTACTGCTGGTTCCCCCTGCTGGTGAGAGGGGCGAAGCCGGGCATGAAGAAGTGAAGGCGGGGGAAAGGCACCATGTTCACCGCCAGTTTTCGGAGGTCGGCATTCAGCTGGCCAGGGAAGCGCAGGCAGGTGGTGACGCCGCTCATGGTGGCGGACACCAGGTGGTTGAGGTCTCCGTAAGTGGGCGTGGTCAGCTTCAGGGTGCGGAAGCAGATGTCATAGAGGGCCTCGTTATCGATGCAGAAGGTCTCGTCCGTGTTCTCCACCAGCTGGTGGACTGACAGGGTGGCGTTGTAGGGCTCCACCACAGTATCCGAGACTTTGGGGGAGGGCACCACGCTGAACGTGTTCATGATGCGGTCGGGGTACTCTTCCCGTATCTTGCTAATCAGCAGGGTGCCCATGCCGGACCCTGTACCCCCGCCCAGGGAGTGTGTGAGCTGGAAGCCCTGCAGGCAGTCACAGCCCTCGGCCTCTTTGCGGACCACATCAAGGACCGAGTCGACCAGTTCCGCACCTTCGGTGTAGTGACCCTTTGCCCAATTGTTTCCAGCTCCACTCTGACCTGAGAGGTGACAGAAATAAGGAACAGGAAGTGGATGGCAACAGGGAACAGAGAACTGATACTTAGGTCTCTACATCACATCCTTATGAGAAAAATGACAAGAATCAAACACTCCTGCTGGGTAACTTCCAAACCTCCCTCAAAGGAATACTTCCCCAATTTCCTTCATCCCACAATTCTGCACACTTCTATTCTATACAGGTAGAATCATCTTTGGGAAAAGGTTTTGCCCATGCATCCTCCAATATCCCACTGTTCTTACCTTCAGTTTTACATTGACTTACCAAACACAAAGTTGTCAGGCCTGAAGATCTGGCCAAAGGGTCCGGACCGGACAGAGTCCATGGTGCCAGGTTCCAGGTCCACAAGAATGGCTCTGGGAACGTACTTTCCACCTGCATTGGAGACAGAAATAGAGGAAAGACTCGACACCAGCTCAACACAGTGGACAAACATATCACATCATGTCAGGTGTTCATTAAAATACACGACAGCAAAGTGAGTAATCCACAGTTATGAGCATTATACCCTCATTACAGCATGTGCAAATATCTGCCACATTAATATCGCAGAGGATACATCCATCACCTTCGCCTCTTCTTCGCCCAGGCCCAGGCTAGGTGCTTTTGCACTATGCAACTTCACAGCAGTGACGGAGGTAGGGTGTGGGTGGGTGTGGAGGTACCTGAGGCCTCATTGTAATAGACATTGATTCTGTCCAGCTGCAGATCGCTGTCTCCATGGTAGGTGCCGGTGGGGTCGATCCCGTGCTCATCACTGATCACCTCCCAGAACTTATTGAGAGAGAGAGAGAGGGGGCTTTAAATGGTCCATTATAGCAGTCTGAGAAGCACTTTATAGGATTTCCATGATCCAATAACATAACATAACATAATGACGAGAAGAGGCCGTTCAGCCCAACAATGCTCACCATTTTCCTGACTAAACTGTACCTAGTGCTTGGATTACCGACAGACTAGATAGTATCTAACATGGTATAAAGCACGGTCTTGAAAATCCCCCTCTACTACATGACCTGGCAGGCTATTGAACACATTGACCACTCTCTGCTTGAAAAAAATGATTCCTTATGTCTGTACAGAATTTACCTTTAGCTAATTTTCATTTATGTCCTCTCGTTCTACTAACAGAACTTGAAGAATCTCTTCTAGTTCACTTTGTTGATCCCCTTTATGAATTTAAAAGCCTCAGTCAAATCACCCCTAAGTCTCCTTTTACTAAGCCGAATCATGGAACACATAGTTCATCTTAACTGTTTAACTGATTGCTTTTTAAATCAAATTTGTCATTATTAGTTTATACTGTTTGTGTATGCTCAAAACAAGGTCATTATATCAAATAGTATACCATAAAGTACCACTGACACTGAGTGTCCAGATCAGTTTAACACTGCACAACCTAGGCAGTATAAAACTGTCTCCTGTTCTAAAAACCTCCGTAAAATTCTTTTCATGTGACCAAAAGCTGCATGAAGATCATGTGCATCCGTCAAACCATTAGTGTCAACTGGAATCTATGGATATCGACCAATTATTTGAGTATTTATCGTTTACAATAATAAAGAATATGCACTGGCTTCCCTTTAATTTCAGCCATTCATCTCCTTCTTTCACCCATTTCTCTCCCCGTTCATTTTGTTCTTGTAGGCCATTGATTATGTCGCCATCAAGTGGCAGACCAAACTTTTTAAATTCACACAATAAACACGTCATAACCATGAATTGTTATACACATCCCATATAAAATTATATGCATAAATTTCTGAATATATTCCATTTACAAAAACATTGACATCAAATAACTGAAAATAAAATAAAAGATGACAAAAAATATCATGAAATATCTATTCAGCATTTTAAAAATCTTTGCACAATTTGAGTGTTTTTACTTTTCTGATTATTGTGTAGTTATACTGAGTCTAATAAAGAGTTTAATTAGTAAAAGAAAGCTTGGAATTTCTTATGAGGTAGACCGAGAGATCCTCCCAAAACTTTGTAGTTACAATAGAGGACCAGAAGAGACATACATTTACAAGAAGAGCAGACAGTAAAATGTCCAGTGTTAATTTAACTTTTTACAGATAACATTTGTTCCCAGATTCCAGAGCGGGACCAAATGTTATCTTTTAAGAGTTCTCCTACGTAACTTCTCCTACGTTTTTCGAAGGGATTGCTAGCCTACTGATTAGATCATTTCAGGGACTGAGAGCAGACGAACAATGAAAAGACCCTACATACGCCCAATACTGAGTCATAGCCAAACCGACTGTTGGCTTATTTTCTAGCTGTCCAACGTTATGTGATAATACGGTCTGGGGATATTTCAGTTAACATATCTGAAAAAATATTAAGCCTACTAAATCTGCCATTAATTGAAGAAAATATTGGGTTTATAGTTCACTTAGACACTCTATAATCTCACCATCACGTGTCATCGTGTCAATGATTTGATTTGTTAACTTCTGGAACACTGAATTTTCATTGAAACAGCATACAGTAGTAGGCTATTGTAACTAACCTAAAGCTATTTTATATTTTGACCATTATTAACTTGTAGCTTGCAATATTTAAAGTAGTCTATTAAAGTAGTTTATATTTCCTTACCTTAGCCCCAATTTGGTTGCCGCACTGGCCAGCCTGTATATGAACTATTTCTCTCATTCTGATAGGATTTTAGAAAGGTTGAGTTCACTCAGACAATATATTAAGGACTGCACCAATTCGAGTCCACTACTGATCCAAATCCCGATCGCTTTCGCTAGTCAATAGCAGACACCGCACCAGTTCTCTAAGACGGGACAAAGGCTTTCTTTGGACTGTAGTCAGACCGCAGAACTCTATGATATGTTCCTATATACGCTCTATGAGTCAGACAGAGACAAGCCATTGTGATTGGCCGAGGTTGACAGAAGTCAGTGAATTTTAACAGCGATTGGATTTCGGGCTATGGGGAAGGGGCTTCTCAGCAACAAGGCGAAAAGCATCGGAAGTGGACAGGGAGTGCCGCCGGACGGTGTTGCCGGGACAGGCTGTTCCTATAACATTTTTGAGCAGGCGCAATGCAGGAACCACGAATAATAATATCACATAAATAATACGTGAAATCATTTGTCTGAATTCACTTTTGTGCATTCTGGCAACATAAAGATGACGTCCTTAAAATCAAATCAAAATCACACTTTCCCTTTAAACGTCCTTGAATCATAGCCTACAGATGCTCACATTTATGGACGACAAAACGAATCAGCGTGATAGGTTTGTAAGTCTATGTTTGATCCATGGTCATTAGTGGTGAAACGAAATAGCCTGTTGATAATGACGTGGCATAGGCTAGTTTAAGGTCCTGAGGGAGTTTTGAAAAAGGAAAATGGCAACAATTACGTTATAAAGTGTCATACGCGGTCAGCATAAATAATGTATCTATTTTTTAAATTATTTTTTTAAAGAATTTGTATCCAAATGGCATTGGCATCACACGCTCTTTGGTATAGTATGAATAAAGCACAAACAGCTTACTTTTTGCAGGCCTGCATTAAGTAGGGCAGTAACGTATTAACTGCAGCAAACAGGTCTCATGTCGACAGGCTGCCAATGATTTGTGCTTTTATTCCCTGTAAATGCACATAAAATCTTACGTTCATTAGCAGACAATTCACCGCTGAAGCTTACTGTACTTAAACATTTACTTTATTCCAAACAAATAACGAGGAGGGTGTTGCTGAATGAAGTTAAAGAACTACAAAAAATCTACAAAACATCAATGTAACGGTATTGACAAAACACAAGTAGTTATTGCACCATTGCGAACAAAAGAGGGCGAACGAGTAGTTCCTCGCTGCCTCGCAGTGGGCGTGGACATATTGCGGAGGGAGAAGTGGGGAACAGCACTTGACGTAAACCCAGCAGTAAAATTTCTCGTTTGCTAAATATTTGACAAGTTTCCACATTCTCTATTTTCAGATCCAATCCACGGTTGGTAAGTTAAATCTCTAAACATCGTTTCGAGCGTGTACAAATGATATGACGTGTCTTTCTCGCTGTGGAACCCAGGAATAGCTATTCATGGAATTTAGCTAAACAGCTAACTACTTAGCTAGCCTGTGTTAGACACGGACACTGGATAGCGAACATATTGAACTATCGTAATTTTATCTAGCTGGCGTAACTGGGCCTCTCTTGGGTACCACATTTGCCAGATTGGTGGGCGTTGCTATAATTAGACAACTTGCGTTGCGCTAAGCTAATAGATAGCTAGCTAGCGAGCTGATTGTATGTTTTGTTGATGTAAGTTAGCGTAAGTGCTTGACTGTAGCCCATGGAGTCAATGTGCCGTTTTACAGTCGCTTGTTAATTAGATATACACAGCGTAGCTAGCTATCTGATAAACAGTTGATGTATCGGCAAATTTTGGATGTGGTTGTATTCGAAAATGCAACATATCACATAGACGACAAGCTAAATATCAGTGTCCCGTAGCTAACTACATAAACTGGTTAATCTACAGCTGTTTATAAATCGTGGCTAAAGATGGAATATATATGCTAACAACTGCTGAGTCGGTCAGGCAGGAAACGAAGCTAGTTAGCTATCGTTACCTGGCAGTAAATACAAAGGGATATTAAAAGTAACATTATTTCAATTAACGGACAGTTAACAATAACCCATTTACATTTTGTAGATTGAGACACGCCAGCTGCTAGCTAATGCCAATCAATTTAAGTTGTAGGCTGTACCCGTCGAGTTATTTAAAAACGCCAGACCATAATCAAGACATAGCTAATCAAACCGAATAACCATGTATACGGTGCGCACATGGGTGCGCATCAGAAAGAAATAGGCGTGGATGCCGTCTTCGAGATATGACTAACTTCACCGCAGTCGTCGGGCAGTAGCATAATTAAGAAAGAGTCGGTCTTTTTCATTTTAAGTTAAATGTCCACGTTGCTTTATACATTTGCACCAAAAACAAATATTTGTCACGGATTATACAATTCCAGTTTACCAATGGGATTTATAAGTGTTTTTGCCTTTCCCAGAGCACAGATGGACAGGTCTGATTCTGTAGTGATCTTATTGAAAGGACACCATGTATGGTGCCAACCCGAAAGTGGTGAAGGCACTGGCTTAAATTTATGCAGTGTAGTATTTGATAACACGGGGGAAAATAAACTTTTGTTACACAACAAGTACAGTTTGACTTATTTGGCAGTCAATTGTGACGTTGTAGTTTGGAATTCTTGAACCAACATGGTAACCATGGGAAAGATACGGGGAGCTCGCTTCAGTCTCAATACATCAAACAATTGCATTTTGCAACATTTTAAGTCTGTTTAAGTTGAAGGTCGTTGTACCAACTACCGTCTGAACGTTACTAAACGTGCATGTAAATGCATGTACATGTTAGTGCGTGACGAAGCGTTTAAAGATGACGTGCTGTACGGCAAGCAGTGCACAACGGAAGAGGCCTTCCGCGGGGCATAACAATCTGAGTAGTATATCAAATGCAGTGAACTTCCAGTTTATCCTTATCATATTATAGGATTCATTTTGAAGATTTTATTATTGGAATGTTACAGTTTGACAGGGCATGTCCCATACGTATACTGCACAGATAGTTTGGCACTTTTCAGGGTTTCCTACTGAAAGAACCACAGTGACCACAGACCCTCAGCCCTTAAGAACATTACCTTCTGTACCCTCTGGCCTCATGTAAATGCACAGAATTCAGACACAACTTCACAGGTCCACGCAATAAACCCCCAAACGGGGGTTCTTTTCCATTTTTTCTGTTTTTCCTGCCGATTTTGTCATCACAAATGCTCCAGTCCTGCAATCAGTAATTCTCCCCACCGGACATTTTGCTACATCTGCCAGTAACAACATTTGATCAAAGTTAATAGCATCAAGAGTATCTATCTACAGCCTACAATACTACGAACTACTCCCACTACAAGAAACGCCTACTACAAGGAACACCCACTCGAGAAAAATGCCACAACGTATTGGTCGACTTTAATGCCAATGTCAAACGTGTTAATCCAGTCATCTTTAAAGGCGTTTCACATCGTAGGCTACAATTTTGTGTCCATCCGGGGCATTCTTGGAGAAATTACTTGTTTATGTGAACAGTACTTGATTATTAAGCCTACATAAAATTTGGAAGTTTAACAACTTCAAGTTCAACTGCATTTTCAATCAATGAATGAAATAAGATTGAAAAATGTAACGAGAAATGTATTAGCCTTTAACGTGCAGGCTTTGTCCAATGATAGGGAATCACATTATATTACATTTATTTGGCAGACACTTTTATCCAAAGCGATGTACAATAAGTGTATACCAAAGGTAATTGGAACAACTACAAAAGACAGGTTCAATAAAGTACATTGAATTGAATTGCTACAAAAATTATTTAGGCTTATGTCTGACAGGCTAATAAATCTGCTAGATAAATGACAAGTGGCTTAAAGATCCAGAGAAAAACAAACTGGTTTGACTTAACATGTTATTCACATGCATGTCAGTGTGTAATTCTGCCATTGTGATGATGTAGTAGGCTAATTCAACCCTTTTCTGTATGAACTGAATTAGCATAAATTTTTGTTGGTTTGTTTGTTTTTTGTTAACCTACATTTTGTGTATGAAATGTAGGTATATGTGATGGTTAAATTTATTTAATGATAACTGATTTACTGCCAATCTCACAAACAGAAGTGCAACCGAGTCTTCACAGTGCATTCAAACCATGAACATTACACAAGTACGGCATGTCCGCGATCTGAATTGAGTCAAATTTAACGTGGCTTTATAGTTACAAGTTAACAGCTAGCTACAGCTACAGAGCCACCTTGTTAGCTAGCTTCATAGCTAATAGAGCTACATACAGGCTTAGTGAACCAGCGTACCTGTAACTTGTATGTACCCATGCGCAAAACAATGTACTGAAGTTTAAATCATATGATAGCTTTTTATCCAATAAGGGGTTGACTGGAACAGATCAGAAGAGGAAGGCAACTGTTATTGCACCCAGCAACAGGTTTTGCAGTGATAGTGTTACTGGATTTATTTGAGAATTTGTATCTATTTTTATACAATCTATGGTTTGTATCCATAACATTAGCTAGCCCAGTACTAGGCCAAGTAATAACTTTAAGCCAGGTAGAGTTCAGTACTATACTACATAAACCACTGATAATATAGATAAATTATCAACTTCGGTAACCATACGTTACCTTTGTATGAGAAGTGCTTTATAAATAAATAGCAATAATGAAATGGTTATCTCCACAGAACATTGTTACTGCTCCATGAAGCCAGTAATGTCAAACTCTCGTTCTACTCTGACATCCCGTGTGGTTCTTTGGTGTGATTTGGAAACCTAAAAATTACGCTTCCTCCTACAAGACAAGTCTCCTACACGATCAACCCCTTTCTTGCAGTCCGCAGACAGACCCTTCTCAGATACTCGGATACACTAGCAAAATGGATATATAAGGAAACACGCATGTAATGCTATTTCAGGAAATATAACACGTTTTTAAAACTTTGTGGTCTTCATCTTCGTTGTGTGGAAGCTAGCTTGCTTGCTAACTAATTATTGTAAAAAATTAAAACAATTGGCTTTACAGCTGTATAATATTAGTCCGAAAATATATATATATATATATATATATATGGAATGCATTCTGTATCATTTCACATGCAAACCACATATCGTTTCATGGCTAGGGATGGGATCGTTAGATTTTGACAATGCTCGTGCTAACACAATACTTTTGAAATGCTACGGTGCCCTTGCGATTTGGTTCGCTAGGTACCAGTTGTATGCGAACCTGTGCCACGGTGCTACCAGATTTCTGTACCCAAACAATATTGGCTACCTTAACTCACACAAATGAAACAAGCTCTATTCCAAAGCAAGGCTACTGAATGTTTCCTTAATTATTCCATGTAACTTGGCCCTGTGTTTTCTTTCATCTTACCATCCGAAGGCTGAAGGAATGAAGAGAATGTAACATAAAGGTAGAATGTCTACATTCTCTTCAGATGGTAAAATGGCATTGCTTTGGAATAAAGCTGGTTTAATTTGTGTGGGCCAAGATAGCCAATATTGTTTGTTGTAACTTGGCCTCATTGTGATATCAATAGTTTTAATGACATGCCTAGATCTTGCAAGTTTTAATTAATGACTTATAGACAGTGCTTTGTAACATTGTAACTTTGTAACTTTGTGGCATTTTTGTACATTGAAAAAGTTTTTTATTGAGATTGTTTTTTACCCAAACAGATACAATCTTAAAATACTAGTTTCAATGCCCTTTGTTCACTTAAGAAACAGCTGTGACAACATTAAAGCTCTCTTTTCTAGTAGAGTTCTAATGGCATCTCTTGTGAATGGCCGCTCCAATTTTTAGAATTGAGAGTGATGGTTTGAAATTTGCTTGTTGGGAATACATTGATTTAATTAATACACAATCAGAAGTTCTATAGGGGTTTCCTGCTGTGCAATAGGTTTATTGATCCCGTTTTTGTTGCTATGGCAATTGACCTGGCTGCATCTTAAGATTCTTGAATTGTAGTGCTTGTGGCAGCCCCTTGCTTCTTGGTTGGGATCTGTACTTTTTATTTTCTTCCAGCCCTTCTCTGTGCACTAACACCTATTCTTGCGAAACTTGGCATGCACTTTTTTTTTTTTACATGATGCAGCTTAAATTGCTTGTGCTCAACCAGTTGGTAGGAGAGGTAGGCTAGTCTAATTTGGCGGTTATTCTCTTGAGCAGCCCCACTGTACTGAAACACCATGCAGAATCCCAGACGTCCAGTTAAGACCGCAGTAAATGTCAATGAAAAACCGAACATCCTTTCATATTGAAAACAAACTTGTAGAATCAGCCGTGGAAGCATATACATTTCTCCACCAGCCGAAGACACACCCCATACAGTCTGCACTCAAACATGGCCACGCAAAACAGGACAGGGCTCTGGTTTTGTTGTGAAAACACCACCCTGTACACCCAGTCTTACAAACGTGCTCGTCTATGGCACAGGCATTGTCTGAGAGCTGGACATTTAATCATGTGGAGAATAGCCTGAAACTGAATGGGCCCTGACACTAACTCCTCTTAGACCCAGCTGCTTTGTTCCGGTTTGACTCAGGGACGAATGGACAGTGGGCTTCATCTGCATTCAGGACCACTGCTGCTTAAAAGGGGTTTATAGAGAATGCAAACTCGAAATTTTTGTGGTTTGTGGTTCCAGCATGTCCATTAGAAATTTTCCATTTGTTTAATTTGATAAAATTACAGTTATGTTCAGTCGATCAGTATAGCAGGACTATCCAGCTGGCTGACTGGGGACTTCCACAGATGTGCTCTTGGACCTTAGATTGTGAATAAGGGGGGGGGGGACATTATTCACATGCATCTGATATTGTGACTCTGTCCAGATCTGTTTCTGCGGTGTGTGCACAGTCCGTACTTAGTGACAGAATAAGACAGCTTTACAATAAGAAGGCCCCTGCTTTATTCACACACGTACAGCACATATGATTCATTCAGTGTCATGAATAGTGCAGGGAAAATGTATGTACTGCATATACACCATTTAAAAAAAAAAAAGAATTTGACCCACAGGAAATATTTGAAGATTGTGCAATACTGTGTTTGTACTGTAACTCTTTTCTGGTGTTGGTGCCTTTACACAGTCATGTTTATATTGGAGCGTTTGTGTGTGTTTGCAGCTGCTGCCCAGAGTGAAAATGTTCTACACCTGCGGGCCCAACGAGGCGATGGTGGTGTCGGGTAAGGCTTAACGTTGTGTGTAACCAGTATTACCAAGCGCTTAAAACGGCAGAGATGTTACAGATGCAGACGGTTGGATGCTCTGCACAAAGTTGCATAACCAATGGAGTTTCCTTCCCTGTAAAAAACGACCTTTGCCTCACTGCAGTTTGGTGGTGGTGCTGCTGTGAGTTCCTGTAAAGATGTAGCCTAAATCTTAGCATGTATCTAAATAATGGACAAACACTGAATTGGATACCTCAAATGTGATTTCCACAAATCTTTAAAATATTGGTTCAAATGCAACATCATGTTCTTGAGTATTGATATTTTGACACTATTTCTGATTTCATTATAATTCTCCTTCATTACAGTTTAGGATCGATGGCTTATTTATTTTTGTTCTGTTTGCTTTTAAATGGTTGAATATATGGAACTGGCTTGTATAGAATTGCAGGTAATGTTGTTCATGTGACATCACAGCCCATGTATGTGAATTCACAGCCATGTGTGCTTCACAGCCATACTGTATGTGAGTGACCCCATTGGCTGTTGGGTTCTGTCTGTCTCTCAGGGTTCTGCCGCTCCCCTCCTATGATGATCGCTGGAGGCCGGGTGTTTGTGGTGCCCTGTATCCAGCGGATCCAGAGGTATGCAGACCATCGCAAACTGCCCTTTTCTGTGTGTGTGTGTGTGTGTGTGTCTGTGTGTGTGTGTCTGTGTGTGTGTGCTTGCCTGTGTGTGTGTGTGTGCGTGTGTGCACGTGTGTGCGCGCGTGTGTGTGTGTGAGTGTGTGTGCTCGCACGGGTGCATGTGTATCCACGTGTGTGTGTTTGTGCGCGCGTGTGTGTTCGGGTTCTGTTTGTTAACCCTTTCCTTTCTCTCAGGATCTCTCTGAACACCCTGACTCTGAATGTGAAGAGTGATAAGGTGTACACCCGACACGGAGTGCCCATCTCCGTCACTGGCATCGCACAGGTCTCTGCACTTCCTCTTAAAGCATGAGCTTTAGGTCTTGGGTCAGTAAGCATGTATTCTGTGATACCCTATCAGAGATCATATTAATGTACAGTACCTTAGTGTGAGGTGGGTAAGCATGTTTACTGTAGTAATTCTCCATGAGGGTTAATGTACTGCAGTGTGAGGAAGGTCAGTGTGTCTGACCTGCTGTCACATCTCCTCTCCAGATGAAGATTCAGGGCCAGAATAAGGAGATGCTGGCTGCGGCTTGCCAGATGTTCATGGGGAAGTCCGAGCATGAGATCGCCCAGATCGCCCTGGAAACGCTGGAGGGCCACCAAAGAGCCATCATCGCCCACCTGACTGTGGAGGCATGTCACTGTACACCATCTGATAAAGAACTACACACTGAGACACTACACTGTCTGATAAACAACTACACACTGTGACTGTACACCTCCTGACAAACAATTACAGACTGAGACACTACATCGTCTGACAAACAACTACACACTGAGACACTAAACTGCCTGATAAACAACTACACACTGAGACACTACACTGCCTGACAAACAACTACACACTGAGACACTACACTGCCTGACAAACAACTACACACTGAGACACTACACTGCCTGACAAACAACTACACACTGAGACACTACACTGCCTGATAAACAACTACACACTGAGACACTACACTGCATGATAAACAACTACACACTGTGACTGTACACCACCTGACAAACAATTACAGACTGAGACGCTACATCGCCTGACAAACAACTACACACTGAGACACTACACTGCCTGATAAACAACTACACACTGAGACACTACACTGCCTGATAAACAACTACACATTGAGATACTACACCGCCTGACAAACTACACACTGAGACACTACACCGCCTTATACATAACTACACACTAATACACTACACTGATACATAATTACACACTGAAGCACTGCATCACACTAGGCTTACACAGTGTAGCAATACTACAGTATACAGTGGTATTCATTTCTTCTCCCTCTCTCCCCAGGAGATCTATAAGGACCGCAAGAAGTTTTCTGAGCAGGTGTTCAAAGTGGCCTCATCCGACCTGGTCAACATGGGCATCAGTGTTGTCAGCTACACCCTCAAGGACGTTCATGATGACCAGGTGGGTCCGTTTGTCCTCACTTCCTGCATGGTCATTGAGTGCTGGGTTGAATCAACCTTGAACCTGAATGGTCTTGTGTGTCCTTAATGGATGTCCGTGCTCAGTGTGTGCTTTGCTGGGTGTGCCTGGATGCTGGGTGTGTGTTTTGCTGGATGAGCCTGGATGCTGGGTGTGTGTTTTGTTGGGTAGCCTGGATGCTTGGTGTGTGTGTGTGTGTGTGTGTGTGTGTGTGTTGCTGGGAAGCCTGGATGCTGGGTGTGTGTTTTGCTGGATGATCCTGGATGCTTGGTGTGTGTGTGTGTGTGTGTGTGTATAGCTGGGTAGCCTGGATGCTGGGTGTGTGTGTTGCTGGGTGAGCCTGGATGCTAGGTGTGTGTTTTGTTGGGTGAATCTGGATGCTGGGTATGTGTTTGGCTAAACTCTCTGTCTCTGTCAGGATTATCTGAACTCCCTGGGGAAGGCTCGAACAGCGCAGGTTCAGAAAGATGCCCGGATAGGAGAGGCCCAGAACAAGAGGGATGCTGTCATCAGGGTGAGTCTACCTCTACCTCTCTCCTTCTTTTTCTCTCTCCAGCCTCCCTGTGTTCCTTTTCAAACTGTGCACACATGCACACACACACACATGCACACACACACACATGCACACACACACACATACATATACACATGCACACACACACATACATATACATGCATGCACACATGCACGTATGCACACACACAAGTGCTCACATGCACATATACACACACATACACACACACACATGCACACACACACATACACACACACACATACACACACACACATGCACACACACACATACATATACATGCATGCACACATGCACGTATGCACACACACAAGTGCTCACATGCACATATACACACACATACACACACACACATGCACACACACACATGCACACACACACATACATATACATGCATGCACACATGCACATATACACACACATGCACACACACACATACACACACACACATACACACACACATGCACACACACACATACATATACATGCATGCACACATGCACACACACACATACATATACATGCATGCACACATGCACGTATGCACACACACACATACATATACATGCATGCACGTATGCACACACACACATACATATACATGCATGCACACATGCACGTATGCACACACACAAGTGCTCACATGCACATATACACACACACACACACACACACACACACATGCGCACACACACACACACACACTCCGCTCATGCGTGTCTCTGTCTCTGTGTGCAGGAAGCCCATGCGATGCAGGAGAAGATCTCTGCTCAGTATCTGAATGAGATTGAAATGGCCAAAGCTCAGAGGGACTTTGAACTTAAGAAAGCCGCCTATGACATGGAGGTGTTCACCAAGCAGGCTGAGTCAGAGATGGCCTACCAGCTGCAGGTACGACAGACCGTGCGGCACAGCCATACTGCACAGCCACGTAGCACAGCCAGAAGGCACAGCCATACAGTGTAGCCATGCAGCACAGCTGTAAAGATGACATCGAGCCTGCCCACTCTAATTTGTTTTCTGCAACAAATATTTTGACGACTCCAATAACCATGTTGATTTAATGAAAATTGTGAATTTTAAATGGCCCAGTTCTTTGAATTGAAATGGTGAGTTGTTCCAAGAAATATTGAAGAGGTCCATTTGCTTGTCATTTAAGTCCAGTCTGTGGCTCCGTTTTTAGTCATTGTTACTCCAGCACCATTATTTATTCCCTTGTAAAATGTAGAAGTTTGCAGATAATGTTGAGCTGAACTTCAGGTGTGGTTGGTGGTGGCTGTGATGGTACTTGCTTTGCATCCATAGTTCAGTGAATCAGTTCTGAATATGGCTAGGGTTGTTTTGGCAGCTGTTTTGCAATAAGCAGCACAAACTGCGCTCTGTGTTTCTTAAAGTTTTTTTTTCTAAGTGGATCTAGCCCTCAGTGTCAGCATGTGAATACCAAACTGCAGGGACTGTCTCTCGCCCCCAGGTTGCAAAGACCAAGCAGCGCATCGAGGAGGAGAAGATGCAGGTGCAGGTGGTGGAGCGCGCGCAGCAGATCATGCTCCAGGAGCAGGAGATCACCCGCAAGGAGAAGGAGCTGGAGGCCAAGATCAAGAAGCCCGCCGAGGCCGAGAGGTACCGGCTGGAGAGGCTGGCCGAAGCCGAACGGTGAGTTCTGCTGCCCGAGCAGCGCCCCCCGCTGCCCCGCCCACTCCCCCTCTGCCCTGCCCACTCCCCCACCACCCCGCCCACTCCCCTGCTGCCCTGCCCCTTCCCCCACCACCCTGCTGCCCCGCCCCTTCCCCCACCACCCCGCCCACTCCCCTCTGCCCTGCCCACTCCCCCTCCACCCCGCCCACTCCCCTGCTGCCCTGCCCCTTCCCCCACCACCCTGCCCACTCCCCTGCTGCCCTGCCCACTCCCCCTCCGCCCCGCCCACTCCCCTCTGCCCTGCCCACTCCCCCTCCACCCCGCCCACTCCCCTGCTGCCCTGCCCCGTCCCCCACCACCCCGCCCACTCCCCTGCTGCCCCGCCCCTTCCACCCCCACCCCGCCCACTCCCCTCTGCCCCTCCCCCCCTCGTGTTGCTGACCGCTCTTTGTCCCCGCAGGATTCAGCTCATCATGGAGGCCGAAGCTGAGGCTGAGTCTATCAGAGTGAGTGCCCTCCACCCCCACCCCCCCTTCGCCTGCCCATCCGCCGTTGCTAGGCGACCTGCTGGCCTCTCTCTGAGCCCGCAGTGCTCCTGGCCATCTCTCCATATTTCCTGCCTGTCTTTCTGTCTCGGCTCGTTTCTGATTTAAGACTCGACTGAGCCATTATTCGGGACTGCTTACACAGTACATATTCTCTCCCCCCTTCTTTATTTAACGTTGCCACTCTTCCTCTGTTGCTCTGCCTGTTTTTCCCTCCCTGTGTCTCTCCCCCATCCCTCTCCGTCTCCCCCTCTACTCTCCCTGTCTCCCCCTCTCTCTCCCCATCTCCTCCTCTTCCTCTCTTTGTCTCTTCCCATCTCCTCCTCTTCCTCTCTTTGTCTCTCCCCCTCTCCCTCCCCGTGCCTCTCCCCCTCTCCCTCCCCGTGCCTCTCCCCCTCTCCCTCCCCGTGTCTCTCTCCCTCTCCCTCTCCGTGTCTGGCCTGTGCGTCTCTGTGCATCTGTCCCTCAGGTGAAAGGCGAGGCTGAGGCCTTTGCCGTGGAGGCTAAGGGCAGGGCGGACGCAGAACAGATGGCCAAGAAGGCGGAGGCGTTCCAGCAGTACCAGGAGGGGGCGATGGTGGACATGCTGCTGGAGAAGCTGCCCCTGGTGAGAGCCGCCCCACACTGAGCGCGTGCGGCCCGTGCCGCTCTGGAACGGTCTCTGAACGCGCGTTTCCTGTCGTCCCGCAGATCGCCGAGGAGATCAGCAAGCCCCTCTCCGCCGCTCAGAAGGTTACCATGGTGTCCAGCGGCGGCTCGGAGGTGGGGCCGGCCAAACTGACCGGGGAGGTGCTGGACATCATGACCAGGCTGCCCGCGGCTGTGGAGAAACTGACCGGAGTCAGCATCTCACAGGTGAGACTGTACTGAGTCCTGACAGGAGCAAGCATCTCACAGGTGAGACTGTACTGAGACCTGACAGGAGCAAGCATCTCACAGGTGAGACTGTACTGAGTCCTGACAAGAGCAAGCATCTCACAGGTGAGACTGTACAGAGACCTGACAGGAGCAAGCATCTCACAGGTGAGACTGTACTGAGACCTGACAGGAGCGAGCATCTCACAGGTGAGACTGTACTGAGACCTGACAGGAGTCAGCATCTCACAGGTGAGACTGTACTGAGACCTGACAGGAGTCAGCATCTCACAGGTGAGACTGTACTGAGACCTGACAGGAGTGAGCATCTCACAGGTGAGACTGTACAGAGAGACCTGACAGGAGCGAGCATCTCACAGGTGAGACTGTACAGAGACCTGACAGGAGTCAGCATCTCACAGGTGAGACTGTACTGAGACCTGACAGGAGTGAGCATCTCACAGGTGAGACTGTACTGAGACCTGACAGGAGTCAGCATCTCTCAGGTGAGTCTGTACTGAGACCTGACAGGAGTCAGCATCTCACAGGTGAGACTGTACAGAGACCTGACAGGAGCAAGCATCTCACAGGTGAGACTGTACAGAGACCTGACAGGAGTGAGCATCTCACAGGTGAGACTGTACTGAGACCTGACAGGAGTCAGCATCTCACAGGTGAGACTGTACTGAGACCTGACAGGAGTGAGCATCTCACAGGTGAGTCTGTACTGAGACCTGACAGGAGTCAGCATCTCACAGGTGAGACTGTACAGAGACCTGACAGGAGCAAGCATCTCACAGGTGAGACTGTACAGAGACCTGACAGGAGTGAGCATCTCACAGGTGAGACTGTACTGAGACCTGACAGGAGTCAGCATCTCACAGGTGAGACTGTACTGAGACCTGACAGGAGCGAGCATCTCACATGTGAGACTGTACTGAGACCTGACAGGAGCAAGCATCTCACAGGTGAGACTGTACAGAGACCTGACAGGAGCAAGCATCTCACAGTCTCTCTTAATGTCACCCTCTCGTGGATGTGTACCTTAGCACAGCGCTCATCCATCTCTCTCTCTTTCCGTTTAGTTATCTACGCGTGTGGCCTGAAGAGGAACATGGGCAGACCCCAGAGAATGAGAATCGACACCTGTTCCCACTACCCTGCCTGTCTGACTGAGCGACTGCGACTGCATGTGATTGGATTCACAGCCTACCCTTAAACCACTTCCCCTTTCTGGAACTCCTACACTGTGTCCGCCTGTGTGTTTGTGTGCACGTTTCCCTGTCTGTGTCTCTCTCTCCACGCCCTTCTAAATAACTGCCTCTATCCACTGCCTTGCTATCTAACTAACCCAAAGTGCAACTTATATTGAAATCATGTGATCTCACTATCCTCATTTCCATCTGATATTCTACTTCATCACTCAGTCTTGTACAGCAATACGGAAGCAATGTCCAGTCCTAATCCAGCCTCTACGGTTCTATTTATAACCATTGTTCATTTTCTATGGATTTGACTGGAACAGAGAAAAACCACTCACGCAGGCGAGGGATAAATACACAATAGATGCATATCAGATGATTTCCTGTTTTCTGAGCCAACCAAAGGCCCAGTTTTACTTTTTTCCCCAAAAAACAAAAGAATCAACTGTCCTGCTGGGGTTGATGATGTGGTTTCAAACAAGTTTCTTTTTGGGGATTTCTGAGGTAATTCTCTGTGCTCTTTGGGGAGAGTCCGTCGTCTTCCCCGCAGGTCTCGTACTCGCGCTTTTGCGTTGCTTTGTCGCATTTTGAACCTCGCCAGTCGCTTATTTTTTCCCGCCACTCCTTGCTGCTACGAGGTTTCATTTGCGGAGCCAGGAAGCCCACAGGGAGCAGACTACACCCAGGTGCTACCCAGCTTCGTCTGAGATACTGTCTTCTGCTATTAGAATCAGAGGTACTTTTTTTACGCCAGGAACATGAACACCTTGGCGACAAGTGCCTTGTTTCACAAGGTGGCGGTTTCAGTAGGGAAGTGGTCGTGCTGGAAAAGAGGGGGAAAGAAGTCGTTAAATGAACAGAGGACCAACAGGAGTTTGCAGGGAAGGTTGAAGGAAGGGAGAATTTAGTATGTGTGACAGCACTGAAATGAATGCGCTGGCTTTGCAAATCTTTCATAATGAAGGTCAGGTGCTACTTTGCCAATCATACAGGCAACTGTTGTGCACTCCCATCATCAACATTAAACACGTAAAGCATTTTATTCACTGTCCACAAGATGGCAGCAACACACTAACCTCAACGCTACAGTTGGGGGTTAGTCATTTTGAATGCTCTCCACTGCAGGGCTACAGTGTGTGCTATCAGCAAAATGAGAGCCAGAATACTGGTTACTTGAAACAATTTCCACTAGTTACCTCGGATATAAATTAATTACACATTAACATGTTCACAGTCAAGTGCCTGGACCCAGTAACCAAACTCATTGTCCTCTCACGCTAATATAAAAGCCTTTTTAATGTAGTCTATTTATCAATGTCTGCGGTGTGATTCTGAATTCTGCATTTTAGTTAGTGTGCTTTGTGAATCACCTTCCTGCATGCGCTTTTATGATTATTCTTGTTTGTGTGTTAAAAACATAAAATATTAGAAGGGGGGAAAGAAATAACTGCAAATCATGAGATAACACAAAATATATCAGGAATGTAAGACTCTTGCAGTACTTTTTGGAATCAGTACACTACAACAGGTATGGACATCCGGAAATAAAAATTAATGATGTTGATTGCAGTCACAATCAATGGACTGTTATGCATAGTCGATTATGAAAATCTGACTGACAGTTGCTCAGTTAAACGTGATAAAACATATCTCAATATGCAGTTAAGATGTACGTATTCTAGCTATTGAACACCTGTGTCACTATTCGTCATGGTTGGTGTTGCTGTTACTATCTTGAAATGGAAACTGCTGTAGACTAGAACACTAGTTGCTCTGTACTGCTGCTTAGCTATAGACAAACACTAGACTCATTTTCTAGGGGCTCATTAAATTTGTTATTTTGAGATGTCAAATGTGAATTTGTAGGCCAGTGTGTGCTATCAGTTCTACTATCCTCATTTAAACTTTATAAGTTGTATTGAACTAGCTGTTTTTTTTAAATTCCAAGAAAAAAATGTTTGTGGTGTTAGTTTGATTTTGTTTTTGTACTTTGACGACTTGCCAAATTGGAATTTGCTTTTGTGTAGTATTGAAATTACTATTAGTGCACTGGGATATTGAAGAATATTACTGATAATATGTTTGCATTTTCTAGGAAGTATTACCATTTAACTTCATACAATATACAATCCCCATGGTAACTAAATCACAACTCTGGAGTGTGTGTCGTCATTCTTTTTGTGTGCGCATGTATGTGATCTAGTGTGGTTTTCAGATTGATTAGTCCACCAAAGAATATCTACTTTTGTTAAAGAAGCAGTTCATCCATAAATAAAATAAAGCCATATTTCCACTAACCTGGAGTGCTATCTATCCATCCAGATAGCTTAGATTTGGCTAATTTTCTAGCAATGTCTCTCTCCAAATATAATGACATGGTTACTCACAAACACCCACAGACCTTGTTGTGCACAAGTTTACTGAAAACTTTCAACCAAAGTATACCTCGCGGAGACATATCCAAACAGGCCAGTATTCTGCAGCGCAGTGTCAAAATTGTTTCAACAATGCTGACACTGCATCACAGAATACCAGTGTGCTTCGGATGAGACTTTGCAAGGATATACACACTTGCCGTACTTCAGTAGGAAGTGGTTTTCAATGAAACCTTGCACAACAAGGTATGTGGATGATTGTGAGTGACAGTCATTACATTTGGAGACAATGCTGTTGAGTTTATCCAATGTAAATTTTTGGTGCTTTGAGCCACACACACGTTGGCACCGTTGAGGTTCGTTGTATCAGGGTGAGCTGCAGCAGATAGCTAGAAAGCTCATCAAATCTCAGTAAAACTAACCTGACGCACTCCAGGTAAATACAGATCCTTTTCATTTTTGAGTGAACTGCACCTTAAGATGAGCATCCCGACCTCAAAAGGTGACTTCTGAACATCTGTAGAATAATTACCGCATGGAGGATTAAACTCTGGGCTGTGAACACAAGACCCTGCGGTACATGGAACTGTCCCTCTCAGCTTGTGTGTTCGTTACATGGAAAGCCTACCGCCAGCGATGCGGGTGTTAGAACACTTCTGTAAAAGCCACTCTGCCACCTTCGTCCCGGGTCAAGCTTATTCACACAGCAGCCAGCATCACAGACGCAGTGGGCTGCAAATAGTCTACCGGCCTTTGAGCTCCTGGCACAGCATGCAAACTTGCTCAAATCACATCCTGGTAGATATACAGCACGGTTATAAAAGCACTTTCATTTTGCTGTTTCCCTGATGTCCACGCCACGTTATTCAGTGTTGTTTTGGAAGCTACTAAGGAGGGTGTTACAGGATTAAAGTTTGCGGTTTGCATTTACAGTGGACTTGTCCAGACATGGGAAAGTTATTCATATTCGTATCAAACACACAGTTGAAAGATCACAAAAATAAATATGTCAGATGTTTCATCAGTGTCATTTTTAGCTTTTTAAGTTCCAAGTCAAATCAACCTTGATTGCTTGTGGGTATGAAAATCCCCTGTAAATGCACCGTACCAAGAACTCACCCAATTCTGTGGTCATGCTTGTGAAACCACACCACAGGGTCCTGAGGTGAGTTCATAAGATTATATTTTTTATATATGATTTTTTCTATTACACATTTGAATTACCTTAGACTTTCTGATCCTCTCTGGCTTATGCAGTGTTCCTGCTAGTTTGCATTGATTTGTGTGATATTTGACACAGTCTCACACACAGTACATCAACCAGTCCGCCGATACAGTTAGCTGCAGTTAAAACACGTACCTGAAAATACAGAAGATAAAGCAACACACACGGGAAGGAATAATTGTAAAAACAAATTTAAGATTGATAAATACACAGTGCATGCTTTACACAGGAGCTGGCCTCCTCCACACACCCCGGTCTTGTGCTGGTGCTGGTCCAGCCCAAAGGGGGAGTCTGCTTTCCCCGCTCACGTCAGTCCTACCTGGCAGCTCACAAGCTCCGCCCCTTCCTGTCCTCACGCTGTCTTTGGGAATCCTGCGATGCCAGCTCATCCAGTGCCAGCAATGGCAGAAGCCATCCATTTCACAGCCGTTTCACAGCCATCTTAGCACAGCACCGCCTGCCTGTGATATCAAAATAGCATCTCCCTGTTAAAGCCAACAGCCCTCTGGGTTCCTGGGATGGGCAGTGGGGGCAGCTGCAGTGACCTCTGGGTATTGGGTTTCTGTGGCAGGGGTCCCAGGAACTGCTGCCCTGTGTGTGTGTGTGTGTGTGTGTGTGATAGAGCAGGGCTGTCAGTGTCCATCTAGTTCATTGTGACTCTTCCACACAAATGGTTACTTTTATTTTTTTTTGATTCATTACTGAATTTTTTCCCACTTTTCCTGTCAAGTACCATTTGTTTCTTCTCCGTAATTGGTAGTGTCATGAAAAAAATTGTTTATCCTCTTCTTCTCGCCTATTTTTTTGTCATTTTAGATTAAAGCAGTGAAGATTCTCATCGCACACGACTGACTGAAATGCTTCATAACTCATTAAACTAATAAAGCTGGACAGAACCCCACTTGATTAAACCATAATGTTATATAACAGTTCTTTGTTCCTGAGAATTAATTTTTCAGTAATGAATTTTTCCATAATCTTCTCCACATCCAGCCCTGCCAGCACATCTCCTGGGCTTTCTGCTTTGCCCTCTGTGTGTTCACTGCAAAGTGGGCTGTGCCCATTATGTGGTTGCTATACACTTAAAGCACGTTTCTATTAATACACAGCTCACATCCACAGGTCACAAGGCTCCCGGCATGGGAGGGGCGGGCTCTCTCATCTCCATGGCAACACGTTAGTATGCTCCACCTCTAGACCCCACCCCTTGCCTGCACTGCACCCTGTTCAGTGAAACAATGAAAGACACTGTGATGCAATCGGTCACAAGATCTTCTCCCAGCAGCTCAGGTCTAGTGGAATGATGGGAGATAAGAGTACTTGAGATGGAGTACTTCTGGAGCTCCCTGGTAAAGTGATGACTCAGACCTGTAAAACCCAGGAAACTGGTATAGCATTTTAGATGCACAAAGAACATGGGACTTTTCCATGACCCCTGCTTCCATCTAGTGGACATATTAAGCAATAACTAAAGTAAATACAAATTAACCCAAACTAATTATGCTGAATTAATATATGAATCATGATAATAATATAAAAATACTTCCTAGCTTTATTATGCACAGTGGGATTTGTAAATGGCTGTAATGTATTGACTGGAGCATGTGGAGGCTGTTGCATCTAAAAGCCCATAATCACATGGTAAAAGAGAACAGAACTAGCTAAATGAGGGTGTTGGATCTGTCAAAACTCTGCCGTACACAAGCTATTCAACAGCTCTGAGCACTCAGCTGCAGAACGGACGAGCCCGGTGTGGCAGCACAGACAGAGGGCAGCACCGATAGAGAGCAGCACAGACAGAGGGCAGCACCAATAGAGAGCAGCACAGACAGAGGGCAGCACAGACAGTGGGCAACACAGACAGGGGGCAGCACAGACAGAGGGCAGCACAGACAGTGGGCAACACAGACAGTGGGCAACACAGACAGAGGGCAGCACAGAGGGCAGCAAAGACAGAGGTCAGCACAGAGAGATGGCAGCACAGACAGAGAGCAGCACAGACAAATTGCAGCACAGACAGAGGACAGCACAGACAGCGAGCAGCACAGACAGATGAGAGCACAGACAGAGGACAGCATAGATAGCGGGCAGCACAGACAGAGGACAGCACTGGCCGGGTCTGTTTCTGCGTGGCTTTTATTGTCCTGTCAGGAGAAACAGTTGCTTTAGGTGCGTCAGTCTATACAGCATGGAGAATCCACGAGAGTACTGCAGTTTATAAGTAATAATAGTAATAAGAGCAATAATAATATTATTAATAACAGTAATAAGAATACTGAGAACCATGTTATATGGTAAGACACATAATGAAATACTACAAGAATTATACCTAACAAAAATCAGCCAATCACAGCCTCACAAAGCTCAAAGAGCTTCACAAGGTTGTGGCTGGCTGACCTCCAGATACATATCAATGATTCTGTTTGAGTTATTTCTTTCACGTTGGTAGATATTTCTTTTTTGTTTTTTAGAAGCAAAAGAAGTCCTTCCCTTTTTTGAAGGTTTGTCTTAGATATATACAGGTATATATATTTTACAAGAAAGACTAGAGTTACCTCCACCTGATGAAGATGATGATGAAACATAACTATGACAGCTGTAATAATGCTGTCAGTGTAAGAGCTTAAAGGAAATTCATGAACAGTACCTGGCAACCAAAAACTGTCAGTGTTGTTACCACAATAACCATCATTCTTCACTGTTTCAGCACCGTTCTCAATAGAGCTTTTCAGGAAAGAGCGGGAAAATAAAATGACAGATGCTAACAATAAAAAGAGCAAGAGCTTCTTCCTCACTCTCATTCGCCTCCCAATTCCTCTCTGACACGGTAGAAAAATACAAAATGAAATATTTGAGGCAAATAATGAAATGAAAGGTGAGAGACAGAAATAAGAAAAAAACACAAAGTTCAGGTTCTGCACTCCGCCTCTCATTCTCTCCTTCTTTCCCCATTTAGTGTCTTTGCTCAGTCCTTTTCTTTCCGTGGCATCTCTCCATTACGCTCCGACCACTTCCCCGCTCCCTTTCTCCGGTAAACAAAGGGATTCAAATCCATAGGATTAAAAATCCATCTTCCCAACCATTCCGCAGACCTCACCGTTTCCCATCATCCCCCTCTTCAGCCTGTTTGAGAAAATATCAGCGCCACCCACCTGCAGTTTATGCAGCCTTCCCATTCTTTACATGCGGCTCCGCCCCTGGCTCCGCCCCCCAGCCCCGCCCAGCTCTACGAGTTCATGTGCTCCACCTGAATGGCGGAGGTGGAGACGGTGAGGCAGAGGTCCTTGTGGGCGGCCAGGTCGGCCACGCTGACCGGTTTGTACTGGATCTCCCCGGCGGACACCGTCTTGTACTGGTGCAGGTCAAAGGGGCAGGGCACGCCCTCCGACTGCGGGTAGCTGCTGGGGGTGCCGGAGTTGCCCTGGGCCAGCCCCTGCCTGGAGCCACCTCCCCCGGCTCCGCACCCCTGCCTGGACCCGCCCCGCGCCCCTCGGCCCTGCCCCCTGCCCCTGCCGCCCTGGCCCTGCTGGGCCTGCTGGGCGGCCACGGCTGCAGCCACCGTCAGGGGGTCGGGGTTGTGTTTGCGCATGTGTTTCATCAGGTACGTCTCCTGGGGAGAGAAGCACAGCATTCATTCAGTATTCAGCACCTGCAATGCACGCGCATGCACACACACACTCACACACGCACACATACCCACACATACACAGAGGCGCACACACACACACCCGCACATACACAGAGGCACACACACACACATACCCGCACATACACAGAGGCACTCACACACACATACTCGCACATACACAGAGGCACACACACACACATACCCGCACATACACAGAGGCACTCACACACACATACTCGCACATACACAGAGGCACACATACACGCATACCCACACATACACAGAGGCACAAACACACAGACACACACACAAATGTACACGCACACACACACAGACACGCCCGCATGCACACACGCACATGCACGCACGCACACACAAACGTGCGCGCACAAATGCACACACACACTCAGACACACGCACACAAATAGCTCACAGCAAATGGAAAGGCAACAATTGGATAGGCACTGAGGACAGACACGAGCAATAAATTACCCAGACTGCAGTAAACCCTTCTCCTGCTCAAGCACCCACAGCTACATCCACAGCTACTGCCTGATTAAGGGCAATTTTACACTGTTTACATCAAAAGTAACTGAGATCTTTTTCACAGTTACAGCCAGGCACTATCGTTTGTGAAACCTATAAACATACACATAGGGCATATGTGCACTCACACAATATAAGAGCAATGGATGTTTAATGAACATTTAATATTGTTCACATTTTTGCCCCTTTTAGCAGTTTATCAATGACCTATCAATGAAAGTAAATTTAGTAATCTAAAATGACTGTAAAAATCTGGCTCTGTAAGAAAGGACAAGAGTCCATGCAGAACCCCAGGTTGTCAGTGGGGTGTGGGTGTACAGTACAGTGTAAGTTAGGGGGTGGGTATGGGTTTGTAACCCACCTCAGACCCCAGCCACACTGTTTCAAAAGCCAGACTAACGGAAGAATCAGGATCTGTAATCAGTGGGCGGGGCTCTGAAGTGAGGCGGGGCGGAGCTGGGAGCAGAAAGGGGAGTGGTCTGGGGCAGACGGGCGTACCGAGGTGTAGGAGCGGTTGCACAGGCCGCAGGAGTAGAGCTTGGCGTGCTTGACCGTGTGGGTGGTCAGGTGCACCTCCAGGCTAGCTGAGTCCGTGTAGGCCCGGTGGCAGTTGTAGCACTTGAAGGGCTTGTCCTTGTTGTGCTGGCGACGATGGGACTGAGGGTCCAAAACAGAGCAATCATTAAGCAGGGAGCTGCCCTTCTAAGCATCCGAAAAAATCAATTCTACCTATTTAAAGTGTCAGCATTACAAGGCCACGCGTGAGGTGGGTTTACCCAACTAAACAAGTACCCCACAGCAGAGTCCTAATCGTTCAGAATATATATATATATATATATATATAATCGGAAATGCATTATTTTTTTCCTCTAATGAATGCTACAAGGCGCAACAGTGCCTGCTAAATGTTCAAATGTAATTTATTATCATTATTTTTTATTTTAAGATATCGGTGCCCAAAGTGGAGCTGAACATGTCCAATTTTCTGCCTAATTTAGAACAGTATTATTTGGAATCATCAGCCTGTTAGCTATTAGCAACCACAGCCGCCTTCATGCGCGATCACCGTCTCACACGCAGTGGACAGCTGTGCGTGGCCATACGGCGCTACCAGGCGCGGTCTGCGCTGGCACGGCCTGGATCTGACCCGGGGCTGCGGGGCTCATCGCCACAGCGCGGTGCCTTAACCGAGCGAGCCGCCCAGCAGCTCCGCAAAACACCATTTCTGAGCCAGCTGTGCTAGCCCAGATCAAGGATCAATGCAGAGACAGGGTGTGAATTGTCAAGTTTTCAAGTGGGCTGGAAACAAAAGTTTGATGCCATTGGCCCACTGATGACTTAAAACAGTTATTAACACTGCCATAAATGAGTATTAGTAATAGTGAATACTGCCAATGTCTGGCCAATGGTGTTTAGACCCGTCACATTCTGTTGCCGTGGGAACACATCAAGCGCAGGACAGAAATAACTGGTAGTTTAGAACTACAGGTACCTGAACCTTAACATTTCCCAAGCAAAGTACAAGTTTTATGGACCTGAAAATTAACAAACAGATAAGATTACCTGTAGGTTGGACAGCTGAGTGAAAGCCTTTTCACAGCCTGGGTGCACACACTTATAAGGCCTCTCCCCAGTATGAATCCTGCAGAGACACAATCCAGAAACCACCATCTATAGCCTGCAGACACAGTAGTGTGGACTATGTAGTATTATAGCCTGCAGTATGTACTCTTACTGAAGAGAGCATGCATTACAGTCTGCAGAGAGTAGTGTGCACTATGTACTCTTACTGTAGAGAGCCGATATTAAAGTCTGCAGAGAGTAGTGTGCACTATGTACTCTTACTGCAGAGAGCATATATTACAGTCTGCAGAGAGTAGTATGCACTATGTACTCTTACTGCAGAGAGCATATATTACAGTCTGCAGAGAGTAGTGTGCACTATGTACTCTTACTGCAGAAAGTCTACAGACAGGGCAGTGTACACTTGCTTAGATTCAGGATCTTGTTTTTTTTATCTTAGTTTTATTATCTTTTACTGAAAAAATTGGTAAATAATACTCCTCATAAAACACTGCTCTCAGAGTCTCTTAATGTTTACGGAGGACGTGATCAGCTTAGACAAACCGAAACCAATATCTGCAGCAAGCCTACCCCACATATCATTTGTATGTGAACCCTTAAAGTGCAATAATCTGTGAAAACTGCCGAGACGCTATATTAAAAGCTGGCAATAAAGCGAAAGGGAAAAAAATAAACAAAGACATAGAATACAAAGAGAGAGGAAGAGAGGGAGAGAGAGAGAGAGGGAGAGATGTAATGGGAGAGGGAAGGAGGAGTGTGGGTCCTGTGGGGTCAGTGTTCCCTGGGGGTGTTACCTGCTGTGCTGCTGTAAGTGACTGAGCTGCCGGAAGGTTTTCTGGCAGTAGGAGCAGGTGTAGGGCTTGGCCCCGCTGTGGATGCGGATGTGCTGCGCCAGGTAGCTGGAGTTGGCGAAGGACTTGGAGCAGTGCGGGCACTTGTGAGGTTTGCCCTCTGTGTGGTTTCTAACGAGGCAGGGAGATAAGAGAGAAAGGGGGAGGGAAAGAGAGAGAGAGAGAAAGAGGTGTCAAGCACCCAGGTCAAATGGGCTTGATCCCGCCAAGTCTGCTCGGGCCCTGGCCGTGAGCCCAACAACAAAACCTCTCCAGTGCCTGAGCCGGGACAGGAAGGACACAAACACACACCAAGCACATCCACCTCTTCATCTCTCTCCCTCTCCCTCTCCCTTCCCCCCTCCCTCCCTACCGGCCTCTTCCAAAAACGGAAGCTCCTGTTTCCGGAATGTTCTACAGGCGGTACGGAAGGACAGACCTACATCCCATTCTCATTTGAAAGATGAAAATGCTGCACGTTCCACATACACAAGAGTAAAAGTTTCTGGACGGAGGTGTGCATTTGCAGAGAAAGGCAGTTCCTTCGGGGACACGATTTTTGAGAAAAACAGGAAAAACACACAAGATATGGAGGGAAACATAAAGACGAACGATGGGAAGGGACAGATGCCACAGCAGACGCTACAAATCAGTTTATTTCCTCGCAGAAAGATGTACGGGAAGAAAGATGGAAGAAGGAAAGCAGGGGTGGGGGAGGGGGAAGAGAGCGAGGAGAGGAAATGGAAAACTCATGTTCTTATCTCACGAGCGTTTCTCTGTGTATTTCTCCATTACTCTGAATGGACACTCAGGCTGAGTTTTAATATTTGTGTCTTTGTATGTGTGTACATTAGTGTCAGGAATAGCATGGGGGGAGGGGGGAGAGAGAGACAGAGAGAGAGAGAGAGATGAACACATTGACACAGAAGAAGAAAAGCAAAGAGAGGCTGAACTCAAAGCAGAAGACAGACTGATAGACACAGAGACATAAAAAAACATAAAAAACACTCTGAGTGTTTCTAAGAGCCAATCACCAGGTACAGGACAGCATGCAAATGCAAGCCACTTAATCTGTATTTCGCCCACTTTAATATCAATTCCTAAAACATGCACTTATGTGTATTTGCATATGCACACATGCTTGTGCACGCACACACAGACACACACACACTCATAAATATTTTCAAAATAAAGCTGAAAATACACAAAGTATTTATATTAGGGGTGGGACATTTTACTACATCCTCTTAACAATGACAAGCTAATTTGTCATAGCATTCACACGAGCACGCTTTAATTTTGTTTCATTTTGTACCTAAAGCCCATTTTACAGCAGTGGACCCACGTAAAGGCATCAGATTTTCTCTGGCGTAGGCTAGCCTGCACGGCAGCGCTCTTCGATAAGATGAAAGCTCGTTTTGAACTGTTATCAGGCCAGGCTCCAGCATGCCTGCTGTCCTACGCTAGGCGCTGTGGTGGCCCGGCGGGTGGGGGGGCTTGGGGGGGTTTGTTGGTAAGCGCAACACATAGGCTGTACAAGCTTTCACCCATTACTATCGCAATTATTTTTGCGATCATTTTGCAAAAAACTATTTCGGATTTTCAGATTCTGGCCAGTACTAATTTACTTGAGTAAACAGGCCCACCCCTAACATATGTAGCAACAACATTGCACTTTGAAGGTTAATATCTTGCTCAGCTGAAACGCCAAATGAATATTTCATATACGCTCCCCAAAATTACATTTCACTTTCCAAAAGCAACTTCAAAGAACATCACATGCCCCACAAAGTCTCATCCTGTACACAGTAACACTTCGCTCACGCAGTAGTCATACAGAAATCTCTAGTCACACCTCTCCAACACACATACGCTCACACACACATATGTGTGCACAAACACACACAGTCTCACACACACATACCCACATACACAGGCACGCAGCGTGCACAGTCTCACACAGTCACAAACACACACAAACGCAAACACAGTCACACACACACACACATTCTCACACACACACACACACTCACATGCAGACACATACACACACACACAGTCACACACACACACACCCCCACATGTACAGGCACTCAGTGCGCACACACACACACAGTCTCATACAGTCTCACACAGTCACACACAGTCACACACAGTCACAAACACACATACACACACACACACACACACATACAGGCACGCAGCGCGCACACAAACAGACGCTCCCCGCGTAGGGCTAGCCTGCGTCGCTGTGGCTGGCTCTCGCTCCCAGCAGACGGACCCCTACCGTGTGTGCTGCTGTAAGTGACTGAGCTGCCGGAAGGTTTTCTGGCAGTAGGAGCAGGTGTAGGGCTTGGCCCCGCTGTGGATGCGGATGTGCTGCGCCAGGTAGCTGGAGTTGGCGAAGGACTTGGAGCAGTGCGGGCACTTGTGCGGTTTGGCCTCTGTGTGCGACTTGGCGTGGATCTGCATGTCTGACTTGCTGAAGAAGGTCATCGGGCACATCCGGCACCTGTGGAGGGGGTAGAGGCAGTGAGCCGGACTCTATGGGTCAGAGGAGGAAACAGCATCACCAAAAAGTTAAACTCTGTGGAATGCAATGGAGAAGACAGAACAGAACTGAGAGAGAGGGAGGGAGAGGTGGGGTAGTGAGGATCAGGAATGGCTCAGTGAAAGTGAAGGGTTTTGTGGCCACCAGTGTGATGGACCGAATCGCAGTGATGCACCCCGCATACAAATGACTTATTTATTGACCATCAGTTTGAGCAGCTAGCTGTACACTCAGTCATGTCTGCTGTGTAACAATAAACAGTAATCCTTATTTTACTGGGTGCACATTGGTCTCCTCCTACATAAACACTTTTCTCCTACCGGTAAGTTTTGCTTCCGTCTTTGTTGCCATGGTCGTCTTCATCGTTAGAGAGGTCGTAAGGGTCAGCCGCGTGGTGCTGCAACAACAACGAATGAACGGCTGAATGAAGACTCGAAAGATTTTCACAGTGCCAGTCTTTCACCAGATTGTCTGCCTGTTTGCTGATCATACATCTAATCATTATTACCTGTCCTCCTGCTGCCAGGTGTGCCAGGATCAACGCATCACTTCCTGTAGGGAGTGTGTGACCCGTGATGGGGCCTGTCCTAGCCAGCTCGGACTTCTTCTTTCTGCCCCTCTTTGAGGGCGTTGGCATGACAATGGCTGGGGCAACACCGGCATTTTCTTTCTTGTCTGAATCAGGGAAGAGAAAAGAGAAACATGGTTGGACACCGCAGAAGAGAAGAACCTTGCAAAATCAGAAGAAGTTAGCCCTTGATTCAAGGAATGATTCCCACTCCACATGAACTACATTTCCCATTATATTTCGAATTATATTTCACCTAATAAGTAACCCCTAACGTGGAGGTTATTTCATCATTTCACAGTAAGCTCTCTAGTTGAGGTGAGCGGTAACATCATCCTCCAGGCCAGACTTGGAGAGCCAACTGCAGGGGGAAAAGTAGAGGCAATGCCATCTCCAAATCGCTAGAGTACTACAACTCTAAACGGATGATCAATTTTCCAAAAACTGCTCACTTCAATGCAAGCTTTCGACAGCACTCAATTGTTATTACCACATTGAAAAGCACATTGACAGAGTATCTGTGTCTCCCAACAAGCTAATGTGCCTTCAGACTTCCACTCCTGCGTGGAACAGCACCTCTGAGGCTGGTAGTGCACAGATCTGTGACATCACATGATGTGTAATTTCCTCCCAAGTGTCTGAACCAGGGCTCCTGCTGCAGTGTCAACATCAGCAGCGCATGACACTCAAGGGCACGGCCTGCAAGTGAGAAGCAGCCAGAGCCCTCTCTACAGGCCTTCAGCCAAATCCAAACACAGAAGAGCAAGAACCGTCCCCTTCGTCATATTTTAGATCCAATTTTTTGGATCGCTTTGATTTCAATTCCAAGGTTTTGGCACAAGAAAAGTCAGTAACACACGCATATCATATATTTAGACATTTGGTTTTCAGGATTTAAATACCATGATATGCATCATCTTGTTTTGAAAGGGAGTCCTGCTGAGAGCAAATAGTCAAGCTTACAAAACACTTGCCACGCTCAAGAAGTAAAATCGTGACATTCAGCTGCCAGATCAGTCTCAAAAATATTGCCATTTTTAACACAAGTTGTAGTTTAATACGGGCTCCACTACAATCCTTTGCATCTTCAAACTAAAGCCATTAGTTCAAATTCCTTGTGTACCTCCGTGACAGTGGAAAACAGCTACTGAATAGCTACCATCATACTACAGTGCTGTGAAAAACTATGTGCTCCTTTCCAGATTTCCTATATTACCGCGTAAGTGTCACACTGAACGGATTCAGATATTTAGACAAAATGTAATATTAGAGTAAACACAAAACACATTTTAAAAGTTATTATTTTGTTTATTTAATGAAAAAAGTGATCAAACAGCCATACCGGCCATGTGAAGTGTAATTATTCCACTAAACTTAATAACTGGTTGCACCACCTTTAGCAGCAATAACTGAAACAAATGCTTCCTATAATTCGACATCAGTCTTTCACATCACTTTGGAGGAATTTTAGCCCACTCTTCTTTGCAGAACTGCTTCATTTCAGACAAATGATAGGTTTTCGAGTATGAACTGCTCGTTTCAGGTCTTGCCACAGTACCTCTATTAGGTTCAAGTCAGGACTTTGACTAGGCCACTCCAAAACTATAATTTTGTTTCTTTTCAGCCAATCAGATATGGACTTACATTTGTGTTTTGGATCATTGTCTTATACATTACACATTACACATCAGCTTAAGCTCACAGACATTCTACTTAAGAATTTTCTGGTACAGAGTGGACTTAATGGCTTAATGACAAGTCGTTCAGGTCCTGAGGCAGCAAGGTATCACCACACTATCACACTACCACCACATTTGACTGTTGGTGTGATGCTGTGTTGTGAGAGGAGCACTGCGGTATCTTTTGATTAGCAGTGGTTTCCGCCCTTGATACTTTCCCATGAAACTAATTTTAGTCCAGTATCTATCTTATTGGGGAGTCATGAACACTGACCTTAGCTGAGACTAGAGAGGCCTGCAGTTCCTTAGATGATCCCCTGGAATAATTTTAACTGTCTGGAGTTGTCAGTGCACTCTTGGGAGAAATTTTGGCAGGCCAGCCACTCCTGGGAAGATTCAACACAGTTCCAAATGTCCCCCATTTGGAGATAATGGCCCTCAGTGTGGTTCGATGGAGTCCCAGAGCCTTAGAAATGGCATTGTAACCCTTTTCAGACTGATGTAGTTCTACAATTTTTTCTCATCTTTTCTGGAATTGCTTTTGATCATGGCATAGTGTGCTTGTAAAAACTTTGCGGTTACCTCTGATGTTAATGTACAATGTGAGTGAAGTTTAAATTCAGCAGGGCCGGCTACATCAAGTCTAGCTGTGTTCAATCGGCGGAATTTAATTATCAATTGAGTTTGGCTAATAGGTTGAATAACTAAGGGGTCCATTACTTTTTCACATGGGTGATATAGGCGTTTGATAACTTTGTGTCATTAAATAAATGAAATTATTTTTGAAATGTGTTTTCTGTTTCCTCACGATTATATTCTGTTGTCTATTCTTATATTTTGTATAAAGATCTGAAACCATTCAGCATGACAAATATGCAGTAATCAAGGAAATCTGAATGGGCACAAATACTTTTTCGCACCACTGTATACACAGCTCCATGTAAATGGGAACATCAGTGTTCTGCAGATGCATTTGTACAACAGCTGGGGGCAGTACTGCTGTTCCATCAGAGGGAGGTGGCCAAGTGCAGATCTGCATACAGCATTCAGTCCTCTGCCTCCTCAACTACTACATCTGCTGCCATGGCCGCGTCTTTGGAGGGACGTGCCTTCAGATCAACGTTTTGGAGGTTCTTTTGGAACCAACTGTTTCTTTTTTTCCATTTTGAAAGCCCTATCCTAGGCCTGCCTCGGCACTGTGACAGGACGATGTTTGCTGCCGTGAAAGGAGCATGCAGCATTTCCCCCCGCAGTCTGGCAGCTCAGATGCGCAGCCACTGCGTCGGTGTAGTACACTGCATGTGCAGCTGGCGCAGGTGGGCTACAGGCTGCAGCCACCAGATGTGCTGGAGCAGCTGCGGGTCCGGACTGAGGGGAGGAAATTCCCTCCCTGGGCGGGGCTACGGCCGATTGAGTACTGGCCAATCAGGCTGCCAGGATCAGGTATGAGAGCTTGGGACATATCACACACTGAAACCCAGTGTGCAGCTGGATGAGTCTCTCAGCAGCCTCCCACCAAAATAAAAAACATACTCTAAAAATCTGAAATAATCTTTTTATAAAACAAAAAAATTATATAAAACATGTACTTTGCTTTTTTTCAATTAAACAAATAGCCACCAAACATATAAGTTGATCTGAATAAATAAGCTATAGAAAAAGGTAAAAAGAGAAAGATGAAATACCAAAACCGATAGTGTGCCAATTTTGACGGCAATTTACGACTAGTATAAACGCATACTATTTATGTTTAGGCGGCTTTTCAAGTTCTGCTTAAAATAACTATCTCCAAGCCGAGGAAGAGACGGGTGTGGTGTCTGACAGGCCAAAGCTGGTATTAAGATTCTATTGTCAAGTTATATTTCCTGTGAAGGACTTTTAACTATGGAGACACGTTTTTACAGGTTTCTGTATAATAAACAGGACACACAGCATGATGGTAAGAAGCAAATAAGCCGTCGACAGGTATGAAAAACATGTGCTAACAGTTCTAAATGTTCGGGCATTAACCTGCCACACCTGCCCTCCTGGTTAGCTACTGAAGAGAGCTATTAGCTTGAACAGCTCCTATGCACAAATGGACGACCTTTTGATTTTTGAGGTGAGAAGACAGGCATGGTAGTTCAGACAGAACGCTATTGCCGCCTGGGTATGGCGAGTACCTATCCATATATTATTATTTATTCCCAAACAAAATATTTATTGATGCTCATGAAAACATGCATTAATTCATCAAATCTAAAAAAAATGTCCAATATATTATTTCTGGTTGAATCCCTGTGGCTGGAATTCCATCGAAATGAACATTATGTTCCCAAAAGAACATTGCCATATCAGGGCCTGACATAATTCATCCGTCACCAGCAAATTACCCGTTTCCAAACTATTTATTTCCCTGCTTCCACACAGTAGTGTAATCCTTTAACATCAAAGCCCACAGATACCAAAGTAGAAAATAACAGCACTATGTCCTGAAGGTTTTCTGAATACAGCTGGCTATGCTTAAGTGCCTTTCATTCAGGCTAGAACGTTCGAACGGTGGCACTACGCAAATAAGAGCACAGCTGCAATTCCAAGGCTAGCCTCTGGGTGCTCTATTATTCTCAGTGCGCTTGACTGTGAAAATGACCAGTGAAATCCTTCCAGAGTGAGCCCTTTGCTGCTTTGCTGTGCTGTGTGATATGCTACTTCCCCCTCCACAAAACAAGTTCGTCGCCACAATACTTGTGCGACATCTGTATCATTATTAACTAAAAACTTTGACAAAAGAAAGGCCTTTATTGCCACTCCAATCAGTTGCACTGAAATGTCTCCGATAATCCGCAACACCTGTATTCACAAAATACAGTTATAGTTTCTGCTCTTGGGGGGGGGGGGGGGGGGGGGGAGTTTTGCTGCATTCTGGCATGGTGTATTTACAGTTCTGAAGTGGCTCTTTAGATTAGCATACATAACACATCCTTTAATAGATGCCTCGCCACGACGCTAATCATACCAAATAGTGCAAGTGATGGCCGCTGTTGCTATGCTGTAAATAGTGTTTGCTTGTGCTGTGCGCTGATGGTGCGTGGGGGTGGGAGGGTACTCACTGTGGCTGTAGAGGTAGAGAGAGGAGGGACGGCCTGTCTCTGACAGAAACGGAGAGAAGAGAACATGCTCAACACTCTGCATTCATTCTCGTCCCTCACCTTCCCCGTGAGGTTGAGTTACAATTACAGCTGGCATTAGCGAGCTGTATGGTTAGTCTCACCATCAGCACAAAGTTGGGTTACATCTGGCATTAGCGAGCCGTATGGTTAGTCTCACTATGGGCACAAAGTTGGGTTACAGCTGTCCTTAACGAGCTGGATGGCTAGTCTCACCATCAGCACAAAGTTGGGTTACAGCTGGCCTTAAAAAGCTGGATGGCTAGTCTCACCATCAGCACAAAGTTGGGTTACAGCTGGTGTTAGCAAGCCATATGGTTAGTCTCACTATCGGCGCAAAGTTGGGTTACAGCTGGTGTTAGCAACCCATATGGTTAGTCTCACTATGGGCGCAAAGTTGGGTTACAGCTGGTGTTAGCAAGCTATATGGTTAGTCTCACCATCAGCACAAAGTTGGGTTACAGCTGGTGTTAGCAAGCCATATGGTTAGTCTCACCATCAGCACAAAGTTGGGTTACAGCTGGTGTTAGCAAGCCATATGGTTAGTCTCACTATCGGCGCAAAGTTGGGTTACAGCTGGTGTTAGCAACCCATATGGTTAGTCTCACTATGGGCGCAAAGTTGGGTTACAGCTGGTGTTAGCAAGCTATATGGTTAGTCTCACTATCGGCACAAAGTTGGGTTACAGCTGGGGTTAGTGAGCCGTATGGCTAGCCTCACCATCAGCACAAAGTTGGGTTATAGCTGGTGTTATTGAGCCAGATGGTTAGTAGCCTCATTAACAGTAAAAAAACTGGGTTACATCTAGTATCAAGGCACCATGCGGTTAATGTTATTATAGGAGTTCAACAGAGTTGCGGTTGCTGTCTATTTGCTGTTGGAAGGTGAGATTCAAACACAAAGTGTGATTTTTGAAAATTACAACCCAGCTAAGTATGTGCAGCCTCCTCAGGCTATGGCTACGATTTAAGGAAAAACAATCAATATTTTCTTTCTAGTTTGCTCTGAAGTGTTGCAAGAACAGAACAGACCAAACAGACAAAAACGAGCTGCCGTTCCTGCCAAGCCATCGAGCTGCTTCCCTCCAATTATGTTGTTTATCCTGCCTGCTCATTTTGTCTGGGTGGATGAAAATGTTAATGCTACTGTGTCTGTCTTTTTCCAAGTCTCCTTCTTCGCCGCTTGTTGTGGGAAACGGCTGCCGGATCGTGCGGTTCAAATGGAAACTCTTCATCATCAGTCACAATCCCCCTCATCAGCTCGTCTTTTCAATCCCTACACCACGCTCGATCAAGAATACATTTCTAAAAACGTCTCAATACACTTTGTACGCTTGCAAGAGCAGTTATCGTTGCTCGTAAACACCTTCACACACCAAAGACTTTAGTTTCAGCATGCTTGAACTTGCACAATGCCTATAAACAGAACTAAATTAAAGTTTTTTTTGCCTTAGGTGCGGGATGCAAGGTTACTGCTGGTTTCATTGGACAGTCGGTCCACGGTTACCATGGGTGATAGTGCAGTCCTGGTAGTACAGGTGACAGTGCATTGTGGGGGTGGTGTCACCCACAGTCAGTAAATGTGAGGGTTAGTTCAGGATATTCACATGCCCTATGTTAGCATTAATATCAGAAAGCCAGAAAGCTTTAGTATTAGCGTACACACCGGTACATTGGCTGGTGTCAGACTGCTATAGGCCTACTGCATTGCAGATGCAGGAAAATAGACCATCCATTGACAGCGTATTTACCGCCCACTGTCTCCCAGCACAACACGCTACAGTACAGGGCTTTACCTGCGTTTGGGGGGTGCAGCGTGGACACTATCATGGTGGTTGTGGGAGGCCCGGAAACAAAAGACTGCGATGAGGAGGGAGGAGAGACCAGCGTGCCCTGGGGAGTGGTAATCACCAGCCCAGCTGAGACAGATAGAGAGGGAGGGTGAAACAGGGAGGGAGAGGGAGAGAGAGAGAGAGAGAGAGAGAGACCATTGGTGACTGAGAATGACTTGTGATACACTGGGACCAGTTTATAAATAAAGGCACAAACATGGACAGAGACTGGTTCAGAACGCTTAGCTACATAAACTATGAGGGAGAGAGACACGTGTGTACATACACACACACACACACGCAGAGGCACACACACCCACGCACGCACACACGCACGCACGCACACACACACACACACACACACACACACACACACACACACACACACACACACACACACACACACACACACACACACACACACACACACACACACACACACACACACACACGCACACACACACACACAAGAGAGGCACCTCAACAGAGCCCACAGACCTGCTGTCATGATGCCCGTGGACGGGACGGGCACCACCGTTATGTTCTGGGACGTGTGCGGCGGGTGCAGGTGCCCCCCGCCCGCCAGCGAGGCGCCTCCGCCCCCCTCCTGCTTGGGCGCCCGCGACCCTGCCGCCCCTGCGTCCATGGAGACGGTGCCCGGCACGGTGAGCACTGCCGTGGGGTAGTGGGAGGAGGAGTGGGGGAAGGAGGGGTTCTTGTCCGGGCCCAGCTGCTCCTTCATCTTGTTAAGGAACATGGCGTTCTCAATCTGGAGCAGGGAATCAGTGCGGGGCAGCGGGAGCAGGGGTCCAGACCCAGCAAGAATGGGACAGAGGGAAACACAGAGGGGGATATGGGGCACACAGAGATTAAAGAGCAGCAGGACAAACACACACACACACACACACACACACAGGTCAGACTACAAGGAGGAATCATTCAAAGGACTAACCACTGCTTCATCTTCTCAAATGACATGCACCCGACCCGTGGTAGCCACCAAAGTAAAATAATTCATTGTTTGAAGAAATAATCATCGCGCTTTCTTATTTACCAGTGGTGACGTCCATACCTGTCCTTGCACTGTTGGAACGGGAGACCAAAAGTATGATGAGTTAAAATGGGAATCTTCCATCATTCCTGCAGTTGAGAAACAAAATTCATCAACACCATAAAGGAAATTTAGCAATAGTCTAAATGTGTCTATGCCTCTACACTATATGGGGCAATTGCTTAATAGCTCTGGCACTTCACCACGGTGGTTCCAACAGTAGTGACTGAAAATAGATGTTATGTATGATAATACAAAAGTATTATGTAAATGTAATTAGGTGTGATGATTATTATTCCCGTTTGTTCAGTATGTTCATCCAGGTCTCTCAAATAGATAACTATTAATTGTGTGTGTGTGTACGAGCTCTTAATACAATTATACAAACTGATGCTCACGTTTTGGTTGTACAGTATTTAAGTTTTATTTAACTGTCTTTGAAATGCGTCTCAAGCTCATTATCTTTTTAACTTATTTTGCATTCTCAAATATTGCCCCTTTTGACATATTACCCTGCCAGGCAGATATTTATCGCGCTTAGCTACGTGTTTTTGGCTAAAATTATCTAACAGCTAACATTTTGTGAATCAATTCTGCCCATGTAATGTACATTTGACAGTAACATTAGTCATGATTTATATTCCGTAACATATGCACAATTTAGCTATCGTATGTTAGCGTCAGCGTTTAATGGAAGCAAATAGCAGTTCCTAGCTATCCATAATACATTAATTTAACTAAAGTTAGCTAATACGACAGTGAGATACTTGGTGAACTCATGATTCGATTATCACTCCTCAATAGGGGTTTCTCTTGCCATGATCTAGCCACCCTATGATTCGTTAGCTAGTATATGGCCGCTGCTGTAACAAAAATAGCTAACTTGCTGCTGTTAGTAACTTAGTATATTAACGTTTCTAACACCACCACGCAAACGAAATTAATTAATAGGTAGTAAGCTTGTCATAGCTAACCGCCGTAGCTAGCTTTGGGGGCGTTTTGGCTAGCTAACGTGTGTCGGATTGCTATCTATCGAACTAGAGTCTAGCGATGTTTGTTTATGTAGGGCACATCAAGCAACTGTCACTATGGCTTTACAAATTAACTAGCTAGCAAGCTAATGTTTCCCATCTAGTGAAGTTAGCTACTGTACTGGACAGAGGGGCGTAACGGGAGATAACAACACAGCTAGTCTACCAACAAAGCTAGCTAGGTAAACACCTAGCTTATAGATAGGTAGCCAAGTTGTTTTCGTTTGTGCTACATACACATTAGCTAGCTAGAAAGCTAGTTAAGAATTCGTGGGGAATTAAATAGCTAGCCAGTTATTCTGACTCCTGTATTTTTATATCTTAAATCAACTTTTCATATGCATAGCTAAATAAACTTCCGCTTCAAAACAATAACTATCCTCTCTGTCTCCATCCTTCCCACGTTCGCCTCTGTGAAAATAAAAAAAGGAAAAAAAAACTCGGGGATAAAAAAAACGAACAGCGAAAAAAACAGTCGACGCCAAAGCCCCGGTGTGAGGCGCAGCCTCAAGCAGACTTCCGGCTGTCGAGACACAGAAGAGAAGCAGCTCATGCGAGTCACTCAAATTAACACAGAAAAATAAACTAAGTGGGAAATAAGTAGAAGTTACCGATGCTGACGACTTTCTCTCCTTCCCGGGGCTCCCTAGGGCCGGGACAGTTCGGAAACTCCGTCCAAATCTGCCCGAACCCACAAATTCACCGAGTTTTTTTCTCTCGCTTTTTTTCTTTTTTTTCTCTTCACTTGCGGGGCTGCCCGAATCGTCTGCGCCCCACTTCCGGTGAATAAGGTCAAGAAACAAAAGCATACTGGTTAATGCTGAGGCAACTTCCGGTGAATTGGGTCGAAAAGAATCACTCAGGCTCGTTGCAAAGCTTTAAATGACAGTGCCACTGATTGCCTTTTGTAAATTTGAAAATTATGATTTATTAAAAGCTGTTTCATCCAACACGAATACATTGTGCATGCATTGCCCTTTCTGTGATGTATCAGGGGCTCTAGACTGTACTGACTAACCAGCACTGAGAATGTTTGGAAACACGAGTTAGTACTGTATGTCAGACTGGATCACTTATCGTAAAACGGGGATAAATTTGGGGGGAAAAACGCATGACATGGCAATAGCTTCACCCTACTGTACTGAAATGAAGACGAATGGCCGTCAGGGGGCGACATATAATTAAAAACGCATCATAGCTATAATAACGTTTTAATGTGCACTTCCACAGAAGTCATCATTTAATAGTAGTTTAAGAAAACACAGATCGCCATACGTCTTCATTTTATTTTATTGGTCATTTTTATTTTGAATGATTTAAGTCATTGTTGCAGTTGCGATCGATTACATCTCACTGCCTCCATTGTGGGCTTCACTGTTACAAATGTGCTTGAAAACAGAAGGATATATGTTCAAATCCTAGTGGGGCACTGCTGATGTGGCCTCCCCCTCTTTAATTTTGGCCCAAATTGCTGCAGAAAAATATACTGCTTCTGTCTGTATGAGAAGAGTGCCTGAGATAATGAATAATGATTGATGCTAGCTAAGACACTGTCTACACCAAAGAACTCTTGGGGAGACAGTGAGCCATAACAAGCCTGTATGTGGTAACATGCAGTGGCATATTCAGAGATTCAAAGCTTTAATCTGCCAAATTTAGACAAGACCACAGGGTCACTTAATAATATGTATTATGCAGTATTGCACTGTTTATATGTGTAGACATTATTTATCAAGGGCTAATAAAATTACGATACTCTGTTTATACTCCTCATTCAGAAATACATAATGAAAAAAAAAAATTAATCTAAAAAGTGTGTCAGTATTTATTTTTGGTCAAAAATATTTGACCAAATGCTTAATGCTTGGTGTCCACCTTATGCCTTGGTTACTGCCTTCACTTTGCTTGGTAGAGATTCCACCAGTTTATGCAACACCTCACCTTCCATTTCATACCAGATCTTTCTCAATAATTCCCATAGATTACCTGTTTTTTTATGAATCATTTAAAAAAATAAAATAAAATAAATAAATTCATATCATTGTTGTGAACTATTTACATCGGGGGACAAAGCAAAGAAAAGTGGAAGACAGATAGTTACAACACTCCATGTGTACACAAGCAATCAATTCAAAAAATAACAAAAATAATATTTACAATCTAGTGACAACACGCCATAAACGATCTGTAGATGAATGCCTGATGCAGGACTAAAATAAATTTGCCTCATCGCAGGGCATTTAAACTGCCTAATGCCCAGCCCTTCGGACATTGTCCCGCTTATACTGTACAACAGCTGACCAACAAAAAGTAAGCCAAAAGTAATCAAAACATGTGTTTCAAAATATATATTTGCTTTATTCTATTTGTATTAGATAAAGAAATATGCTCTATTTTAATGCCTCACTTTTTTACATATTTTAAATGAATAAATAGAGCCTACTCATAGTTGCACGTGTCCAACAAGTAATTGATTCATCCATTACTCATACTTGTCCCATACACACACACACACACACACAGTATAGTCTGTAAGCATTTGTGGCGGCAGTGTAGTATAATGAGTAAGGAGTTGGTCTTGTAACCAGAATGGCACATGTTCAATTTCTAGGTAGGACACTGCCGTTGTACTTAACCTGCATTGCTTCAGTATATATCCAGCTATATAAATGGATGCAATGTATATGTAAAAAAAATTTTAAAAGTTGTGTAAGTCACTCTGGATAAGAGCGTCTGTTAATGCCTGTAATGTAATGCATTTGGACAGTGAGACAGTTTTGACTCTGTACTCCAGGACATTGGATTTGAAATGAAATGAAATGATGAAACTATGAATATGATGTTAAAATGCAGACTTTTAATTTAAAATGTAGGGTATTTATATGTGTTTTTATATATAGTCTTCCTATTTTATGGGACCAAAAGTAATCAGACAATTGGCTGCGCTGCTATTTCTTGGCCAGATGTGTGTCGATGCATCATTATTTCATGCAAAGAAAGCTCACAACAGGTCTAGAGTTGATTCTAGATTTGCCATTGGCATTTGGAGTCTGTTACTATTGTCTCTCAACATGATTACCAAAGAAGTCTCAATGGGAGTAAAGCATTGTGAGGCTGAAAAATCAGAACAAGTTGATCAGAGACATAACCAAAACATTGGGTGTGTCGAAATCAACTGTTTGGTAGATTGTCTCGAAGCAAGAATGACTGAAGAATATTTTGGATTGTGAAGAAAAAAACCCTTTCAGCTGTCAAATAGATCAAGAACACTTACTAGGATGTAAGCATAGATGTATCAAAGGCTACCCTAAAGAAATGACTATACCAGAAAACCTCAGAGGGTTCACCACAAGATGAAAACCACAGATAAGCCTCAAGAACAAAATGGACAGGTTAGAGTTTGCGTTTTTTTTTTTTTAAGTATCAAAAAAGTACATAAAAGAAAAACTGTACTTCTGGAACGAAGATTTATGGACAAATTGCTCTTGGTCCCCTAAAATGGGGGAACTATGTATAAAAAGGGCTGTAATTCCTACAAGAATAATCTGATATGGATGGATGCCCTCAAATTAGACTGTCTGCACTTTAACCTCATAGTGTCTCTTTTTAAATTAAATATGCTGAAGACAAAACAACATAAAAAATCTTAATTCTTTAATGAACAAACAAGTATTCTTCAAAAATATATTTTTCATGTTTTCGAGTTTAAAAAGGGAAGTAGAATTTATTCTATAACATTGAGGCATTTATTAAATGTATTTGTGCTACTGTAAATATAAACACAGCTTAAAAGTCCTAAAATAAATTATACAAATGATTAAATAAATTAACAAAAACAATCCAAGGTGTTCGGAATATTTCACTGGGAATAATAACCAGGGCAGCAATAAGTAGAAATAAATATTTTACAGCCAAGTGTATTTATTCCTCTGAGGTGACAGACTGATCAGTATAGCTGTCTTCTAATGCAGTTAACTCAGAAAGGAACAAAATCATTTTTGCTCAGCTGCTTCTCAAATGACGTGGTCATCTGGTTTATGATTATATTAGCAGTATAGTTGCGTGAACTATGGAGAATTCTAGAGAATGTGATTAACCGTGCTTCATATTGCAACAAGGCATCCACAGCATCAATGAACCTACTGAACTTACTCAGATAAATAGTGTACCGAGATGCTCATTGCTCCAATAGGACTCGTGTTAGGCTGAAAATTTCAAGGGTTTATATCGATTCAAGTTCATATTCATTTCAGTGGTCCGCAGAGAGAGGCCGTAAACCACACACTGTATTGCAGCTTTCCCAGTGGAAAAGAAAAACACCATCAAAAGGCCGGGCTGGTGAAGGGAGGGAGAGGGAAGTGAGATGATATGTGACAGACTGAGTGAGCGCGGGGAGGCAGACGTAGCGAGGATGACTGATTATTTTCCGTGTCAATATTTCTTCACATGCATGAAATAAACATGACAAACTGAGAACTTCTGCCATGATCATTTATCTTGTTTGTCATGTCTGTTGACTGGCGCTTCACCGTCTCTGAAATTCTCGCTCATCTGCCTGTGTTTGTTTCTTTCTCTCTCTACCCACACGGTGACATGAATGCGTACTGTACATAATCGCTCTCTCTGCCTCGTGAATAATCCCATCTCCTCACTTAGAGAGGCCCCATGTGTCTGTTTGTAAGTAATAAGCGGTTGATAATTGTAGTTTGTTTCGAAAATGTCCTCATGATGTTGGCACATTAATGCTTTTATTAATATTGATGTTTATGTTTCTGGTACAGCCTGCCCCCTTTGAGTGAAATGGTATTTTAAAAAAATGTTTACGACAGTATCCGCTAACTCTCCATTTTCTGTTTTCAAAAATGTTATTCACTTTATAGATATACTTAATTGACAATTACGGGTATATCATCTGCTTTCTAACCCTATAAACAGATCCTTAAAACCAAGTTCAACCAATTAGAACATTAGTAATCCTCCAGTCCATTTCTGTCATAAATTCCATTTCTCTGTCTGTATCTGTCACATTTAATTACACCCGTTAAAAAAGCATAATTAGCATTTAAATCTCTCCCACTTTTTCTCCCTCCCTCTCACACTCCTCATGTCTCTGTTTCCAAGGCAACTAATGCTTTTTCCCTCTCCCTCTCTACCTCTCCTTTCTCTCCCTCACTCCCTCCTTCTGCTGCGAGAGGTAGGCACGTTAGCGTATACCGTGTCCATGCATGTGTGTGTCTTTGGCCATGCATAAATGATAGGATTTATTGGACCTGTATTTGAACAGCCTATCTTGACAAGTGCAATTTGTGTGTCTCCTAAGTGAAGAATCAGCATGCATGTGTAGCCATGCTTAATGCAATGTTCTGTTGTGTTTATTCAGCCATGTGTGGAAAGTGTTCAACATCTTTCTTTATGTTTGCAAATTGTAAAACTGTGTCGGGTTTTGCGAGTGTGATTCTATTTGTACATGTGGAATCCTCTTCACTCACTCCTCTTTACCTCTCTCTGTGCCAGCCTTTCACCTCCTTGATCAGCCACTGTCAGAGTAAACCTGTCTCTTTCTTATTCTCATTCAGGAGAGATGACAGAAAGAGCAGCTTTGCTGTGAACAGCTGAAGCGATGGGGAGATGGTAAGAAGGAGCGAGAGAGGTAGCCAGGCTCGCATATGGCTTCACTGACCCTCCCCCTGTAGAATACAACCTAGTCCATCCACTGTACTTAATTAACCCCTCTCTCTCTCTGTCTCAGCCCCCTCTCTCCTGTTACCCGAATGGCTGCCCTCTGCTGTCTGCTGGTTGCAGTGGCGATTCGCCCCGTGTCATGTGACGAGGGGCAGAAAAGTGCAGAGAAGCAAGGGGATGAAAGGGAGCAGGTGAAAGTGACACAGAGAGGCTCGCTCTCATCTCAGCTGTCCGTCACAACTCAGGCCACTCCCACCCCACTCTGGGTGGTCGTTTGGGGTCCCACAGAGATGAACGAAGACGAGACAAGCCTCTTTGTGTCTGGCCAACAAATGGATCATTATCAAAAGGCAACCAAGCCTTGGAAACAACACCAGAGCGCTCCAACCAGTGGACCGCAAGAGAGCTTACTGGGAGAGAGAGAGAGAGACAACCATGAAGCTGGAGAAGGACAATTCAATAAGGAGGAACCAGAGGAAGGTAGGTGCACAAGACAATGGCCTGGGTTCTTCAAAACTTATATCTAAGTCTGACGTTTTCAACACTTTGGTGATTGCTAAAATGGTCAAATTGTGCATGTGAAGAAAACAAAGATGTTCAGTGTTAAATCAGCTCTTACAGAATACATAATCCTACTGTATCCCTATTGGACTTGTATGTACTCTGTCAGACAATGGACATTTTACTGTGAATGAAGAATAATGAGTCAAAACTAAGGGAAATGTTGACTGGATCCAGACCTACATGCTGTGATCACATAAATGTGCAAACCAAATTCTTCTGGACACCCCCCATTTAACTTTGAGCCTGCTGAAAATGAACCTTTTGGAAGAGCAATAGAAAATGTGTTTCCCTGTTAACTGGGACAGGTTACACTGACCTCTGTCTCTTTCAGTTGACCCTCAGTTCTATGTCACAGTGACCATTTCCTCAGTGTTAATTGTGTCAGCAATCATCATAACAGCTAAACTCTGGTAAGTGCTATCTGTGAATATCACCATCAATTAGACTAGAGTGGAAGCAACAGCAATCTGGTGTCATTTAGCCATTATGTGCATACTATATTGACTATGTGTAGAGGGTCTGCATTGTGTAAGCCTAACTCTTGCTATAAGTATGTATCTACATATTGCTGTATATTTTCCATTTTAAGACAATGTAATTCAGTAGACATTAAAAATTGAAAAGGAGCATATGATTAGACATTATCATTTCCATGCCACTCATACAAAACTATAGATTTTTTTATATGAATTGGTATGCATTATAAAATAGGAAAATATATTTTTGAATTTGGGAAACGTTGTGCAAAACCTCCTTCCCTCTGCTTCTCCCTCACCAACAGTTATGATCACAGAAGTTCCTGGCACCCCCCGCCTCTTTCCCCTGCTATGGCTCCCTCTCTTTCTCTCTCTCTCCCTTGTTCCCTGGCTCCAGAGGGAAGCAGACAGACACTACAGAGCACTCCCTCTGTCAGAGACAGGTGAGAGATGCAGTGCTGCTAAGCTGGACGTTGGCAGAGAGGGGACAGTGTGTTGGTGTGCGTTCACTGGGCATGTTCATTTCTGCATTAACTATGGCCCTTCGAGAGCCATTTTCATTGTTGCATTGTTTTTGATTCATTGTTATCACTTAATTGGTCAGTCAAGAACAGCGCATTCCACAGTTATCTCAAAACACGACATTTCTTGGATTTGAACTGGTTTCTAGTTTTGAAGTGAAATTAAATTTCTGCAATGCTGTTGATCTCCGAGGGCTAGAGTGAACATTAGTGTACGTTTGTCGTTGGTGTGGATGGTACCATGAGTGATTCAGTTTGCCTTCATATTCAAACATGTCTATATCATTTACATTTGGTCATTTCTGTAACAAAAATGAATACAGTAAACATTTTTCATTGAAGCCTCAGGAAATTGTCTAGCTGGGCTTACCAAGTGCAAAATAAGACTTTGACTGATTGATGCAAGGCTGATTTTATAAGTGCTTGGTACAAGTAATGCAGTTATTTTCTTTGGCTTATTTTCATTCAAAGCAATCCTTTTGTTTGCGAATGGATTTTTGTTGGATTTTAACAAAGGGGCTATGAAGGCTTTTTAATAATATCATAATTTGACAGTTAGGCAGCACCTTAAACAAACATTTCTTCAAATACATTCTGTGGGTCAGATAGAACAACAATGGAATGATTTCAAAATTAAACTGTCTCAATGTGAAAATTTGTAACTAGCGATGGTTAGTCATCTGTTCGCACTTTTCTGATGACCAGGCAATCTTTAGAGGAAGGTTGAAAACTTGTCTTTTGAAACTGCATTTTGGTTCTGTCAAGTCAAATTTTCCTTTAGCCAGAAGTTCTGTTTAAAATTCACGGATCTTCTGATCCTGGTTTCCACTGGTACTTCAGTTCACATTATAGTACTGTATTATACATTACAAGACAAAAACCTTTTTTGCACTTCCTCTGACTTAATGTGATATCTCTTTCAGACCAGCTTTGTGCAGGACAAAAGGTTAATTGCAGTGTTTTGTCATTCAATGAGCCTTTGATTTGACTGTCACTGTAACTTTCTGCATCTATACTTGTGTTCATTTAACCTTATTGTTCTGGATAACACCACCTGCTAAATGAATTACTATAAATGCGAATGTAATGTAGAAGAACGATAATTTGTTCATTATTTTTGAAATGGAATAAAAACATGTTTCTCTCCTCTGTAGAATGCCTGAGGTGATCATTTAAGAAGACTCAGAAGACTGTTTTAAAATTAAACGATTGCATTTCTACTTTGTATTTTGATCGTGTCAAATAGCACTTGTACATTATTTTGTTTTTTAAACCGTGAGACAAATAGGTGTCCATAGTTGAATTTGTAAAGATAATCTCAGCTCATCCTGCTCCGTCTGTACTGCATACGTGCATATATCCTGATATTACATCTGTTTTGATGCCTTTATATTACTCCATGTATCCCTCACTATTGCTTGTCTTAGAATATGTTAACTTCTGTTGATATGTACCCCGTGACTTCCCTTTTTGGGGCCAAGCCATACGTGATGTGCTTATTTAAAAAAAAACATATTATTAAACCATCCAAAGAGTTGTTTCCAAGAAGCACTTTCTGTTCCTTAAATGTGTGTGCTAATGTCCAGCAACCATTGCATTCCAACTAAATGCCTCCCAAATTGGATAAATAGTGTGAAAAAGAAAATGAAGAAGTCATTTCAGGCTATATGTTTTCAAAGTTTATTAAAGTAATTGAAGAAGGTTTGGATTCGCTTATTAATATGAGGCATCTTGTAGGCTTACTTGCCAAACAGATGCCTTTACTTTCCACATTCATTTTATCTGACTGTTAACCAAAAAAGTTTTGCAGTTTGAAAGCTTTCTTATGGCACACTCATTGAGAAACACTTCCTTAATCAACAGTGCAGAATTTTCAAAGAAGGCCATTAATTTCTATTAAAACCATCGCAACTAGACTTAATCTAGCACTGTCTCCGTCATGCAGCATGTCTGAAGTCCCATTAACGGCCAGCAAAGCAAGAAGCCATAAGCAACCAAAGCATTATTGACAGTCTACTGTGTTGTGTACCATGTTAATTAAATGACTCCAACTCCAACTCCAGCTTGCTCTAGCTGGAGACGATTTCTATAAACATAGATCAGTAACACACTATGATTTCTGTTGGATGTTCATTCAGCAGTAGTACGCCAAGACACTCTCAACCAGTGCTAATTTAATCAGAACTCAATGCACATTAACATGCAAGCAGTCCGATGTTGAAAAGTAATATTATGCCATAAATATTGTTCCATTGTATCAAAGCAGGATTCAGTCCTCTATATTTTTTGTGGTGGGTAATATTTATTTATTTATTTATTTATTTGGGGGGGCACACAGGTGTTTTATAGTGTTCATGTCAATCATGGTTTGGCAGTATTGCTGGTTCTCATGTGTGGGTCTTTGTATTGTAAGATGTAATCTGTATGTGATAGTGTGGTTCAGAGTGAATGACACATGCAATAAAACTGTTCCTCTGTGTCTTGAGACTACCTGTACTTGGAATATACTGTAGTGGGACTTGGGAGCAATCTGCTGTAAATTAAGAACATATCCTGTGCTGGTATGTGGCCATCATACAGTTAAGCCTAACTGGACCCATAATTAACATTTTGGAAAAAAAGTTATTTGATAAAAGATTTGAAAATTAAATTCAGCCATTTTTCCTAGCTGGATATACAAGTCACAGAATTCAATTGTCTTTGGAAGGCAAATGTTTGAACGTTTGTTAACACTTTTGTTACCACTCAGTGAATGTTTTGTGGTGTCCTTTGTTTTAAATGAATACAAACGACAACCCAAAAGCCTACTTACATGGTGGGTACACAATATTTCTTGGTAAAACATATAGCAGACACAGAATGAAGTAAGCCTAATGCTTTTCCCATGTCATTGTCTTGGCAGGGAACTGAAATTATATCCCACAAAAATCAGGATTTGTAATAGAACAGAGAGTATAATGTCTAAGGACACAATGCACAATAACTAATTGCTACTTGTTGGATACTACAATTGATTGAACTGACTGGATTAATCCTTCAAGCAATAAATGTTATCTTGCTGCACCAAAAATAAAAACATAAAAAACAAACAAAAAAACTGCCTTTCTCCGCCAGTAAAAAAATGTAATTAAATAATGAACAAAACTACAAACAGATGAACAAAAAAGTTGTATATACAGTACTGTGCAAAAGTCTTAGGCACCTGTGAAGAAAATGCTGTACAGCTAAGATGCTTTCAAAAATAATGAAATGAAAGGTTATAAATATCGAAAAAAATAATATGAAGAGCAGTAAATGGTTAAAAACTAAATAAAATCAATGTTTGGTGTGACCACCCTTCACCTTTAAAACTACATCAATTCTCTTAGGTACACTATCCTGCAGTTTTATAAGAAAATTGGCTGGTAGGCTGTTCCAAGAATTTTGGAGAACTTGCCACAGTTTTTCTGCAGATGTTGGCAGTTTCGCTTGCTTCTGGCCCTCCAGGAAATCCCTTGATCAAGTTTTTATCTGAAAAATAGTCTGTTACTTAAAATATTACTTTATTTAACAAACTACAAAAATGTATCTATAAAATTTCATTTTTTGGAAAATTCATGTTTGGAAATCTCAAATTTTATCTTTTCAACTGAACACAAAAAATAAACATCTAAGACCAAATATATACTATACATTATATTTAAAAATCTAGGGTGCCTGAGACTTCTGCACAGTACTGTACTTTAGGTGCCTCCTAGGAAATATTCAATGGGCGCTTTAGTTGGAGTCAAATGGGGAGCATCATAAAACGGCAATATCCTTCCCTGGCTTTTTTTCAGAATGATCAATTTTAAACTGAAGGGGATAACTAATATAGAAGTAGAGCTTACACAGGAACATATGCTACGCTGCAATCACACCCTCAGCATTGTGTAGCTGTGAGTTTGTTCACAGCTCCCATCTGCTCAGGTCACCTGAAACACTGTGGCTGGTTCTGAGAGAGAGAGAGAGAGAGAGAGAGACAAAGTACAGACTGAGTGAGCACAGCCTCACTATTGAAAAGGGGAGACACAGGAAAACCTGGTTCCCTGCAGAGCAAAGGCTGTGCTGCCATTGCACCCTCAGTGAGCCTGAAACAGAGCTACACTTCCTCACCAAATGTGAAAAGTATAAACATCTTAGAGAAGCACATTTTTAAAAATTCGGATTAATAACAAAAGGTTTTCTTAACCTATTAGATGAAGAAAAACTACCAGTCCTACTAGGGGAGGACTCAAAGAGCTGTGAGTTAACAGCAGTCTATGTTGCTGCCTGCCATAAACTGAGGGACAGTGAGTGACAGTTACCTGACACACATTGTTGCTGTTATATCTGATGACAGTTTATTTGATTTGTTTTGTGCTGATATTAACAATCAGCTTTTTGATGGCTATATTTATTTTCTACTTCCATCCACTATATTTTCTACTATTTACTGTAGTATGTTTTCTAATTAATGTTTGGCTTTTCAATGTTTAAACGCTTACTTTGGCAACATGTACAGTGTTACGTCATGCCAATAAAGCCATTTGAATTAGAATTTTGAGAGAGAGAGGGAGAGAGAAAGGGAGAGAGAGAGAAAGGGAGAGAGAGAGAGATTTCAGTAACTCAAAGTTACCTAATAGCACTGTAACATTGTGTGTAACTGTGAGTGCAGAGACTGCTTCTTCATGGCTCATGCAGCTGAGTTTTAACTGCCTTGACTCTGCCATCATTGACTCTGCCAGCAGTCTCAGGCTGCGCATAATTGACTACGTCTATTATGTTCAGTTCGATAAGATCCATTTTAATTGAATAAAATAATGAAGTCAACACTGGAAGTTTTCGAACATGGCTAGGACCTTAACTATTTCATGGTATTACAAATTGCTTGCTTTTTGTTTAGTGTTATTAACCTTACGTTTTACTTTACATGATGACACATAGTGGCTCAGATGGCCAGGTCCAGCACAGTTCCAGGCAGTTTTATTGATATTCTATTGTATATCTAATGTGTATCATTGTCATGAATGCGTATTTTGTCATGCTGATGAGGTGTGTCAGAATCAGTAGCTGATAAATCCATCTTTCGTTTGACATTGACTTTATTTTCTCACCATTACAGTCTGCAACACAGAATGGAGGATGGAGATTAACACAAAACAATTAAAAAATGCCTAGCAAAACCATTAAGAGAATATTAAATTAGATGACAGACTTTCGGTCTTTTAGTGTTAATGGATTATTCAGCCATTTGGCAACTAAATGAGCATGTCATTACTTGTTAAGAATGCGCTATGCGTTATTCTCCAGCACAGAATAACTGGTAACACTTCCATTATTCTGAAGGGTGTGTTTCTGCTCTGTGAACATCTGTGAGGAAACAGAGTGATGTGTCACAGTCACAAGGCTTTCCTGCATTTTGATTGGATGGAGCCTGAGAGTGGGTGGATAATTTCGAAGAAGAGGGAGTTAGAGACAAGAAGAGGAAGAACAGAAATTAAACAGGGGAAAGATCAAAATGTTGATCAACATGAACTTTATCCCAGAAGTATACCCATTTTTGACTCAACAAATCTGCTTACCAAGCCAATAAATGAACCAACAAACCCAGGAGAGCACATGATGTGCAATGAACTGGAAGTTTATCTCAGAGACCTTGGCCGCTGAGTCATTTTGAATAATAAAATTAGTTGTACAAACTCATAATCTGGGCTTTTAATGAAAAACAAACAGTTGAAAAAGTCCATATTTAAGTCCTACTTTTCCAGTTATTGCTCCATCTTTTTGGCTAGCCAAGTCAATATGGATCCTGATTGCTGTACCATCAGGAGATGAAGAAACCAAAATGACCTCTGCACTTAATTTATTCACTCTGTTATGTTTTTTTTAATCCAGTTGGTCAAAGCAAGAATAAACATATTGATTTCACATCAAAACATCTGCACAAGTCTGTTAAAACGTTTGGAGGGACTCTAATGCCTGCAAATAGTTAGAGATTTTCTTTTTCACTTAAACAGCAATAACAGCAACAGTGAATAAAAGTTTCTTAATGTCAGTTTGTGTGGTATTTTTGATGTCATTGTTAAGGCAAGTCAGTATAAAACCCAGATACTTTCAATGAACTTCAAAGGGAATATTCTATTCAAGCAAAATATTTGACTCAAAGGACATTCTATGTCAAAACTGTGTCGATGAAAAATTAGTACTATTAAGACAATAGTAAGGAAAAAAGATACTTCCAAATATATTTGATTTTACTTCCTTGCCCCCTCTATTTCTATATCTCACATGGTGAGGCGCTACATAAAGTCCACCAGAGCGCAAAAATGTTGCAATGGCTCCAGCTCAGCCATGCTGTTCCTAATTAAACTGACTTCCATTAAACCCCTGGAACAAAAACTGTGCGGGCACAATAAAATACAATTGTATCGGTACCGCGTATAACATCCATAATCATGTTGCATCCCTTAAATGAAATTGCAGAATCGTACCCTAGCAAGACTGTGTCAGCGTACTCATTCACCAGGCCCTGAAATTCAGGGGATATTTATGTTGTTTGCTCCACCAGAAGAGAGCAGATTTAAGTGTTCTTGCTCCACATCCACTCTTGTATTTCTTCATTACCTCTCTCACGCCACGCTTCAGTCTGATTTGGACGAACGGCAGAAATTGCAAGACGGGTGGTGCGAGCTAAAAATGAGATCGCCTTTGATGGAAAGTCACCTGTGGCAGCATTCCTTCCTGTTTCTAAATTATGAGGGCTGTTCTCCTGGTCCACCTCTTCTCGTGATTCTGGCTCTTGATTCTAAGCTTGCGTCTGGCTCCGGACTTCGCTCCAAATCCACATCTGATTTTCATTCTAGAAGGATTCAAATGTTCTACCAGGCAATAATCTGCCTGCTGTCTGAAATAAATAGAACAATGGATTAACCCTTTATTACAACAGACAACACAAATAAAAAAAAAATAAAGGCAGGCATTCATGTAATACTGGTGACCGTGTGCCAGTTGTCAAAGACATCCAAAATATATTTCCTTTCTTTCCTTACATTAAATATTGAATATTAGTCTGAAGAGTGTTTGCGAGACACCCTTAACATTCCTAAATTGAGGGGGGGGGGGGGCAGAGAGTAATTTGATGGGAATGATGGAGCTTGGACTGGCGTGATAGCTGATGCCTCTCCCCCCACTTTGCCCTCTTGGCCCTTACTCTGCAGGAGAGTCCTGTGGCCCTGGAGCTAAAGGGGGTTACATTCCCCCAAAAACAACTAAATCACAGGAATTTCAACAGCTTATGAAAGCACAAGTGCAGACCTGAGGGAATCTAGCGAGAGAGAGAGAGAGAGAGAGGGAGAGAGAGAGAGAGAGAGCACAGAGATCTGAACAATGCATGGATGAATCCAAAGTTTATAAATAATAAAAAAAATGGCCTTGCTATTGAAAATGCAGTTCTGTAACTAGACCTAGCTCTGATTCAAAATCTCAGTTCTCAAGTCTGGATCTAGCTCTCATCCAGGTTCTGGTTATGTTTGCACTCTTTTCTGATTCATATTATAACTATTTTAGAGCTATAGCTGTCTGTTTTAAATCATGCAAATGTTCACAATGTTTCTTTAGAGAACATTAAAAGGCAGTGATCTGTAGTATTTTGCAGTTTTCCAGTAGTTTTTCTCCCTACTCAAAGTTGTTCTATCCTATATATGTTTCTGCCAGTATAAACTCACTGTAGAGCCTGTGCTTGCTGTTCAAGAGCCATTCTTGCATTTAATTTGTCTGAAATGATGAATGAGGTGGTTTGATTCCTTTTACTCAAGATCTTTTCATCGGTAGCAGCAATAAGGGCAAAATCAATAAAAATAAATTAATAATAAGCAATAAAAGCAAAAGCAATAAAAGGATGTCGTTATTTTCTGAGTGACTGAAATTCAGAATGTACTGCAGAGATAAAAATGAAATACAACATATGCAGACTATGGCACCACCAGAATATATTAAACAAGTATGTGTGTGCCTGTGTGTGTGTGTATGCGTGTGCGCGTGTGCATGTGTTCAGAAATGTCAATGGGGAACAGAGGAGAAAAAAGAATGGGCAAGCCTTAGCATGGACCTGCCATTTTGACTGTAGTAAGCAAGTAAAATGTTAATACTGGTTTTGGATGTAAACAACCTGTCATGGAGAACAGGCCAGAAGGCAAAGTTAGACGGAACTGGAACAAGGACAGATTGTGACTGGATGGCTCACAACTGCCCAGGACAATGGGGTGTGAACAGGGGTGAGACTGGGCCTTCAAGTAAGCTAGTTAAATTGTGCAGTATATCACAGCACAGATGATTAACTTACTCCAAAGTTGGTCCAAAGATCGCTGATGCGACCATGAACCACAAACACATGCGACGGTTTGTTTGTCCAGTTGGCATGCTGCAAGTTTACGCAATCTGCACAAAAGAAATCCTGGCACCATCCCATCTGACAACGATGAGTGTAAGTCAGTTCACTGTGAATGTTGATTTTGTCTTTTTGTGCTGCGATGGATTGGCGGCCTGTCCAGGGTGTATTCCTGCCTCTCGCCCAATGCATGCTGGGATAGGCTCCAGCACCCCGTGAGACCCTGCCCAGGATAAGCGAGTACAGATAATGGATGAATGGATGGATATGCTGCTGGTCATATTTTAGCTCCCAGCTGTGCGGCATTCTAATCAAATCGCCACAGCAGAAGTCAGTATGGTGAGTAATGTAATAAGCGCCACATACTATAGACCACCACAGTACATATGACATGCCTTCAATATCTTGAATCTAGACAAGTGAACACTACAGGTTATGCATGTGAGAATTCCTTGTTTTTGCCTGTTCCAATTATCCTTTTGTTTTATGAAAACCCCTATGCAATAAAAAACGATCCCTGGCCTTTAGGATAATGTAAGTTCCACCATACAATTCATGTTAATTAGACCAAGAGTTGAAATCAGATGTACACATAAGAGCTTTACCCTTGGCCTGAAAATGTTTTGATTATTAAAACACCCAAGGTTAATCATATGCTCAGTTTTAAAACAGCCCAGATGGAGTGCATTTTAATGATTGCATATGAAAATTCATGGACTTTTTAGTTGAAATAGGAAACAGTGCACATGCATACGAATTGAAACACAATGTACCTAAATGGATGGATTAAGCAATTCAGTCTTCAAAATACATATAATCATTTGTAATTAAAAGTGACTGCCCATCAGACAATCTTTTCAAGCTAAAGCTTACTTTGTTCTTTTTATGTAAGATGGCAGTGACATTACTCAAAGAAGAGAAGTTGTATGGGAAATGCAGTGCTCCAGCTTCTCTTATTAACAGTGGCATTACTGCTTATTGCTTATAATGCTGGAACTAATTATAAAGATTGTTAAGCTGCTTGCACAATGTGTATGTCTCCTCCTATTATGATCAGCTTTTTTTTTTTAGAACTGTAAAGACTTCCTTCCCAGGGGCTTAGAGTTGTTACTGTGGTGATTGGCCAACTGCCGAAGGAGGCTGTACCTGATTGGCTGACCTTCGAGTCAAATTTGAATAGCTGCCGAAGAACAAAGACCCCCATGAGCATAAGCATGGAACTCATCTCTTGTGTGATTTTCTTATAAACATTGTGCTAACTTTCCTATGTGTTTTCCATTAGTGTCCCACATGTAAACCATGCATGCATTAGAGAGTGTATGTACCCCTTTAGTTTTATAATCACAGTTTCCAGAAGGCGACAGACTAGGCTAGAGACAAGAGAGACTAGAGTAATGTACATGCCAGTCCTTGTCGGAGAAGGACAACGAGGATTTTCACAGTGCTCAAAATGCTCAGCTTCAGTTCTCCATTGCACAGGCACAAGTGAGAAATACAGATACTCGCCCCCTGCATGGGTCCTGTGGAGACACATAATTAGTTGTTACCTCTCCGGCACTGGACATCTACAGGATGTCAGAGAAAACGCAGAGGCTCAGAGCTCTCCAGCAGGGCAAGGAGAGCGGTAGCTCGGCAGAGAAAGCTACAGCACATGGATCACTGAGGCCTTAAACAGAACTTATGAAGGCTCTACCGGAAACAGAAACAAACAGAGAGGGAATGATTTGGAAAAAAAGAGAATGGTTAGTTGGATGTGCGGAGCATTTCTAAACCGGCCATTGCTTTCCATTAGTGCTTACGCAGGGGGTCACTTTTAAACAATAATTATTAAAATAGTTATTTAAAAAGGAAAAGAAGAATGTTTTTGTAATTCATTTTTGTTTCTGAGCTGTCATCAAATGTGTCTTTGAAGACAAAATGATGTGAAAACAATCACAATTTGCATACAACTATGCAGTAAATGTGAAATTTACTCTAAGAGACTTTATATGAGTCCAACAAGGATCAAATCTGCTAATCATACTCATCTATATCAGAATTGATTTAATACTGAAATATTTACTGTCTGTATGATTTCATGATGTCCCATTCCTGGACTGGTCTCAAAATCCCCCTTTGATTTGGCAAAAATTCTTTTGCAATGCTTTCAATGAACTCATTTACAAGATGACCAGTTTTAAGAGGAATATGGATAAAACTATTAAGCAAGCTGCAATTGAGAAATATGCCTTGCTTCAGTTGCCAATGTATCTTGAAAATGATGGATGATCAAGGAAGATAAAACAGTTGCAGCTGAATATTGTATGAAGACCTGTTTCCGAAACAAAAAAGTTGGAGACTTTTTTCTTGCAACTGTGAGTTTATTTCTCAGAATTCCAATTTTTCCTGCAATTGTGTGTTTATTTCCCATCAAATTATTTTCCCCTTGTAATTGGAAGCTTATTTGTGCTATTTTATCGACCACTGCATAGGCCGACTGTTAATTTCTCTCAATTCTGACTTTATTTCTCACAACTCTGACTTTTCTCACAATTTCAAGTTTATTTCTTGCATTTCTGACATATACTCTTGTAATTGCAAGTTTATTCCTCCAGCAATTCTAACCACAGCTGCATACAGTATTGCCTTTGATAGCTGGGGAGACTAACATTATCTTTTTTCTGCTGTCCTATCTTTTTTGCTAGGATCTTCAGACTAGTGTTCTGTGCTGATTTCGGCCTGGCAATAATGACTTTGAGACTCACAATAATGACTTTGAGACTCACAGACCAATGCAGCCTGGAGTCGCTGGCTATCTGGTTTTAGCCTACTTAAAATATGATAGTCTATCCATCCACTATCCATACCCGCTGATTCTGGGCAGGCTCGGGGGGTGGGGGGTGCTGGAGCCTATCCATTGGGCAAGAGGCAGGATTATACCCAGGACAGAGCACACTTCACTCACTTTCACTCACACCCACGGGCAATTTAGAGTCTCCAATTGACCTACCTGCCTGCATGTCTTTGAAATGTGGGAAGAAACCCAAGCGAATATGGGGAGAACATACAAACTCCACACAGAAAGGCCCAGGCCGGATTTGAACTCAGGAGCATCTTGCTGCGAGGTGACAGTGCTACCCACTGCACCACCGTGCCACCCATCTCATTCATCCGCTCTTCTCTAGCTAGCATTTAAGTTGCTTCATTCACAATTCCTCTCTACACCCACAAAAATCTATCTGACGCCTACTGCAACATGCAAGTACGCTACATGTACCTCAAAAACAGGCTTTGTATTAATACAGTGGAAAGAAAAAAACTGTGAACCCTTTGGAGTTGGGTGATGCCACAAGACAATGGCCCAAAACATATGAGTAAATCAACAACAGAATAGTTTAAACAGAAGAAATTTCAAGTTTTGGAATGGCCAAGTCAGAGTCCAGGCCTTAACTCAATTGAGATGTTGTGGCATGACCTGAAGAGGGCTGTTCAGGCCAGGAACCCAAGAAATATCAATGAACTAAAGCAATTTTGTAAGGAGAAATTGTCTAAAATTCCTGCTAACTATTGTGCAAGATTGATCAGCAGCTACAGGAAACATTTTTTGGTTTTTTTGGCGATTATTACTGCTGAAGAGGTCCTACCAGTAACTAGATACAAGGATTCACATACTTTTTACAGCCTGAACAGGGAATGTTCAAGCAATGTGTTCAATAAAGACATGGAAAGTGCAATTGATTGTGTATTAGTTTTAGCAGAATGTGTTTGTATATTATTGTGACTTAGATGAAGATCACACCTCATATCACGAGTAATTAATGCATAAATACGAGTAATTCCAAAGGGATCACAAACTTTTTTCTTGCTACTGTATATTTTGCATAAATACAGATTTTACTGACTGAAATATCATCGCTGGGTATATCCTGAGCAGAATGAGGAAATAGGGGGTGACGAGTTGTTTTGGGCAAACCTGCAAAACTGGCAGATTAAAATATAAAAACTACATTACCTGTGTTGAACAGCTCGGTTAATGGAATTGCTCCGGGAAGGATTAGGCGCATCAACTTCTATTGAAATGACCTAGAGTTCCTGGCGAACCGTCTTCTTGGCTAATAACCACAGCTCAGAAACTGGGAAACTCTCATGGACATGTACATAAAGGTTAAGGTCAAACGAAAAAAGCAAACAAATTCATAATTTACAGAAGGCTAATGTGTCCTCTATGAATCATTGGGTAAAACGGGGGTTCGTGTACTTGCAACCTCTAGTGGTAAAAACACACTTGCGCATGACGCACTTTGCTTACGCCAATGCACACATATGTGAACACGCGTGTACACTCTCTCTCTCTCTCTCTCTCACACACACACACACACACGCAAACATACATAAACTCACGCACACGCCCCCACAAGGCGTGTTTTGAGCTGCCTATTTTATGAGGGGGTTGTAATAGCTTCACGTTTTACTTTAAGCTCTGTCAGTAATACAGACGTTTTCAAGGTACACACTTGCAAAGAAGTTCAATAGAAGACACCATCGACAGTCTGCAAGCATAGAAATCTTCGATTCTTAGAGTACGTAACATGGCAATGTCGGCAGAGATAGGATCAGTGGAATGCGACGGTATGTACTCTAAACTCATAAATAAAGATGAAGATACGCCATATGAGGAGGAAAACCACAAACTTGGAAATCCAGACGTTCAGGGTAAGTCACGTGAATTTGCATTATTATTTCGAATTCTGTCGGTCACATAATTGTTCTCTTTGACATATAAATTGTATTAACGATTTGACATAACTCATTAATTCGTAAAACTAATAGAAATAGTTACCTAATTCACGAATTATCGGTCTTTCAGAATGTTTAGCATTCATTTGTAATATTGTTTTTCAAGAGTAGTATTGCCCTAATTATGTCATGGTTCACAGCACCATAATCAATATCGACAGCTGTCATCATCATAATCATCACCATCACCATCACTACTCAAAAAGGTTACTTCTTAAGTACCTATGAGTAACTCTGGTGTTGAACCAGAACTTGCACTTTTAATGAAGATACATTCACAGGCTACAGTGTCATATTTTGGCGTCAGTATTGATGTCAATATTGTTAACAATCTGGTCATTGCTGTTATGAAAATCATAATATTCATATTTTAGCACGTGGAATTTAAACTAGAAAAATTTAAACTGTAGCCGTGGACTCCCTCCCTATGACTCATAAGGAAAAAAATCACGTTCAGTAAAAGGGTAGTCGTTGGAGTCAGACTTGTCCAAACATGCTGCTGACATTTTCATAAAATGACAGTAGGATTACTTTTTTTTATCCCGAAGATATAAAGACGTGGGAAAGATCACACTGGAAAACATCAAACGCACACATTCTATTCCATATTCTGAACCAAGAATTTAAACAATCTGACGTGGCCTACACCTCTACAGGCTGTCTTTTCTGACATGATGGGCTAGACATGTCTATCATTTTGCGTTTTCGATTTATTTCTGCCATTCTGGTTGTCCAAATAAAATGATTATATATATATATATTTTTTTTTTTTCTGTAGAAACTTTTGTAGTTCTGAAACACCAGACAAAATATCATTATGATGTTTTATATTTTCTTTTCATTGATAACCCCACGTGCTTTTCAAATGAACAACAATGCATTGATGATATTGTAACACGCTACAGAATGACTTACTTAAACGATATAATGAGTAATTATAGTTCCTACATTTAACTTAAGTGCAACTTAAAATGTTCAGCAGGAACTCACCAATGGTGACTTTGTCAGAGCTTCTTACAGCAAAATTGGCCTGTAAATAACAAAATAACCTCTGACTGGATGAATGTACGTGAATGTAATTCCTGTGTGAATCGATATGTTTTGGTCTCATTATTTATGTTCTTCAGTGTCCATGCCCTCTGCTGGAGGTGCACCCAGCTCTCACCCGTACAGACTGGCTACGGGGTGTCTCGGTGTGCTGTGTGTGGTGTTTTTAATTTCCATTGCGGTCCTGTGTGCCCACTGTGAGTATGTCTCATCATCATACCTCTTAGAACACGCATCTTCCTGCAAATGTTGCATGTTCCTCAGTGTTTATACTCACGTCTGTCCATGTCTCAATATTTGTAAATGTCTTTAACCAATTTTAGAATGTCTCTACACTCTTTTTTCACATGAATAGTTCCCATGCTGCACGAACAAGTGCAAAAACAGCACCACCTGGCGTTCAAGTCATGGGTACACATGTCATGCAGAAGACTGGAAGACTGTGGAAGACCAAATGTGACAGAATGAAGTAAATAAATAGAAAATAGAATTTAAAAATGTGAAATAAAAGAAAGCGAAAATGAAATAAATAAATAAGCAATTAAATAAATAGATAATGAAATAAATAAATTAATATGCAATGAAATAAACTTATTGATAATGAAATAAATAGGCTAAATAAGCAATTAAATAAATATCTATTCATTATTTTATGCCTCTTTTATTTATTTCATGACGTTATTATTTCCGAAGGAAGCAACTTCCGAAGCAACTTTGCACATTGGCTCTTTAATTAATTTATTCGGCCTGTCAGTCAACATCGGTCAGGCGTGATTACAGAGGCCACGCCCCCACGATGGCGGGAAACAATCCGCTGCTCTCCATAGAGTTAATATTAGCAGTCAGAAGATTTATACGACTATGAAAATGCCGAAAAGTTGTTATGTGGTAGGCTGTACAAATAAAGCCAAGAACATCGATTTTAAGTTTTATGGCCTCCCGTGCATAAAAGACCCGAGCCAACGAGGAGAGAAAAGTGGATTCATAGTATCAGACGTGACCCGGTTACCACAAGCCTGAATCTAGACGTTCAGATGGGTGGTAATATATGTTGAGAGGTGTTTCGACATAAACAGAATAGGTTAGCTCAGGTTAACTCCCAATTTCGCCGCATGTCTGAAAACCCGTGCTATTTGGTTGAAAAGTGAAAGTTTTCTAGCTGACTAGGAGATAGCCAGGCTATATCCGGGTAAAAAATTAACTAAATTGGAGCCAACCTCGTTAACCTATTTAATTTTGTCACGTTGGTCTTCCATAGAAGATGGTTGGGAAGTGCTGTCAGTCCTAATTGGGTGTCGTGTTCTCTGACTTCCCCCTGCAGATAAGAACCTGTTGTTCGGTGTGAGTGAGGAGCACGACGTGCTCTCGAAGAACTATACCTCAGCACAGAGCACAATGGAACGCCTCTCCTTCAATGTCTCAGCTTTGTCTGACGTAATCAGCAAACTGCAGAAAGAGAAGGGAGATGTGGAAAAAGACAAGGAGAGACTGCAAGCAAGGGTCAAGGTGCTAGGTATGTGTGTGTGTGTGTGAGAGAGAGAGAGAGAGAGAGAGACCTAAATATATCGTCTCCTGAATTCTCACACTTTGATCTGTTAATGTTGCAGTTTTACACTTGGTATTGCATTTTCCATTTGAAATTACTTTAATGAAAAGCAATGGTGCAGCAGTGCACCTCATTGCAGGAGCTGAATGTGAGCCAGGCTCCCCTAAAATGATGCATAAATGGCTGTAGTGTTGTCCAGGTTGGGACAGAGGGATTCATTTGGAAGAGTATTCCCTGTTTGGTCCACAGTATACTGTTTATGAGTATTATGACATTACTCAAAACAGCTGGCTTCTGAAGAAGTCAGCAGGAACTCAATTCCCTTTTTTTGTTATTAAAATATATGGAATGTCCAGGTCAGCGAACAGCTCAAAAAGACAAAGTGAGACTTAAGCAATAGAAAGTTAGCATGACGTGAACGTGGTAGCTGTGTCATTTGAGTTGGGTAATGCTCTTCATTGTGATTGCTTTTTTAACACTTGAACACTCAGGGTTTGGGAAGTTCTAAACCAGTCTTTGTGAAGGTGTGACCTTCCTTGAGCCCAGCAGGTTGACTCCAATTATTGTGTCCATTAAGTACTGAAGTTATTGGGCTACTTATTTGTAGATCAGTAATGGGATGCCAGTGTTGTATAATGTATCTCTGGTGCCTGTGCTGTACGATCCCCTGGGCTTGTAAATTTGGGCTTGAGCAATTGTCCAGTTCTTTTATTTGCCCCACTGCCCTGAGGATTCAAACCTCCCACCCTCTCCACCAAAATCATTTGCATTGTACCCTGAGGTCGGGGTCGGAGCTGATTAAAACCTTAGTTTGGTGGCTGTTGGGTAATTTAAAAAAGTCATAAAACAGCTTTGCCCTGAAATAAGTGGGTGGTTCCATTAGAACAGAGCTCTTCTCCTTTCTCTGCATTGCTTCAGGAAAAGACACCACAGCCTTGCAAAATCTTACTGTTCCTGCGGCTTCTCTCCCACGTGTTATAAGTTCAAAGGAGTGTGCTGTATTCAAATGCATGAGCTCCATTTCCACTGACCCAGTTCAGTGCTAGGACCACTGTACCTGAGGAAAGCCAGCTCCAGTTTTAGTAATCACTGTAAGTAACATGCTTTTCCTTAAACAGTCAGTTCAAGAAGGCACTACAGCATGGATTTTCTTTTTTCAGCATTTTCCAAACAGGAATGGCAAAGAAAGCAAATGCAGAAACACTAGCCTTTGTGGCAAGTTAAAATTTGTCGAGGCCTACTACTCATTTATTAGGAATTGACATGATAATGGCGGATGTAGGCTTGACCAAAAAGTTCAACTCTTCAGGTCTTTCTGGATAAGTTAACTTGGTATGTAGGTGAATGATGAATACAGTCACACCAGAGAAAAATATAATATTATGGTTTGGGCATTGGGCTCAGAGGTTTCAGGTTCAACTTCCAGATGGGCACTACCATTGTACATTAGAGGAAGATACATATAGCTCAATTTCTTATGTAATTATCCAGCTGTATAGTACATAGTATGTAATAATGTAAGATGTGCTACTCTGGATATTGATGTCTACTAAGCAGGTACACAGAGTGGAACACATTTACAGCTAAGACAGGTAGGTGGAAATGGAGATATTTTGTTTAGCTTTGTGACATATGCATTTCTCGCATGGTCTTCTCGGAAGCTTTCCCATTTTTTAAAGACCAAACATGAGGGAGTAGATTAATTATTACCGAAATCTGAATTTTTATATCTTTTTGGTTTGTCCGAGAATAGAGGAGCAGGGGAAACCCAAGGTCTGCCCGCCAGAGTGGATTGGATTCAACACCAGCTGCTACTTCATCTCCTCCACCAGCAAGTCCTGGAAGGACAGCCAGGAGTACTGTGCAGAGAGGGGGGGACACTTAGCCATTATACACACGCCAGAGGAACAGGTGAGAGGAGTCGACTTCTGTCTTGTTGCAGCAAACACAACCGCTGGTGTTACGCAGCTGATAAGCGGTTTCTGTTGTCAACTCCACCTTCATATGTATGCTTCTGAATGATGCACCTTTGAAGTTAAGACCACATTTAACAGATGGAAAGTGCTAGAAATGGAGATGATGTAGCACTGGCTGGACTCTCATGTGTGAACACTGAAACTATGAATGGGAAGGCAGCATTTTTTTAAGATTGTTGATCGAAGGGATTTGAGGGCCTCATGTAAAATCAGCCCAATCGGACCAAGGTCAGCCACACTGAAAAATGTTCAGCAAAAAATCAACTCTGATGTGGTATGTTTAACTCAAATAGAGTACATATTGTATCTAGTGGACTTATACAAACACTCTTGGAGCTGATTTAGCGTGAGAAACTTTGCTGTGCAGCAATGGTGTTTGTCCTCACTTGGAAGACGCTCGAGGAAACGCTGTACTGTGGGGTTTTTACAGGAGTCGCAATGTGGGCAGCTTTTCTGATTCTGCGTCATGTGTCTGTGTTGTAGACGTTTCTGTTTAACCAGCTGGTCAGAGGTCACTGGAATGCGTACTGGTTTGGGCTCAGTGATGAAAAGGCAGAGGGTGACTGGTTCTGGGTGGACGGGACCAAACTTGTTAGAGGGTAGGTGCACGGTCTGCTATCTAAAATGCAAATGCGCTGACTCTCATTGCCTGTGCTTGGTAGTATGTTGTTTTTAGTCCTGATTTGCAGCAAAGTGTGGATTAAATATGTAACTGTGGCTGCCTATGACACACTTTGGCAGCCTATGCACTGGAAATGTAGGAGGCTAAAACTTTGCCTTTAGACCAATCACTGCTCTCAACTTATATTTACTTACTTTCATTAGTTAAGCAATAAATTGACTGGCGAGCTGAATAATCCATGGAAATTGGTTGATAATGTTCTTTCTCAATTTTTTCTCTTAGGTAGTGTTTTTTTCTTCACTAAACTATACACTAAACTGTTTCCAATTCTGTGATGCTTATTTGATATGTTGTTTGATATGTTGTTAATTTTAAAGTATATTATTTCTGTAATGTGGCATGAAAAAATAGGAGGTTACAGAGTGGAAAACAGTTGAAATGACCAGCCTTAGATGGAATCTACCTGGAACCAGCTTCTGCTCCAGCTGGACACCAAGACTTTGGTGATGGTCTGTTGTCTGTACCAAGCCGGCCTATCAGCTGGGCATGGTCTTACCTGCATGGTTTCTATCTCAAACATTTTGCTGCCTGCTTGGACATCTCCAAACCAGCTTCAAACCAGCTGGAACTGCTTAAAACCAAGTGGACCAGCTTAAAACCAGACTGGAATCAAGCAGGAATTTCCACTAGAGGATCGCCTACTGCTATATTGAATTTTTTATGCTATTTTATGCTGATTGATGTAGATTGCTTAAATGGCACTCTCCATAAAGTAAAATGCAGGGATACCAGGTAGAGAGCAAGATTAAAAGTGATTTAAACAGTGCTAAATTAAACAGATTTCAGCCTGCTCCATTTAATTTTGCTACCACTGTGATTACACTGCGTTCATCTTTTGCCCATGTTGGGCATTCACACAACATTAACTGCATGGTGGTGGGACTACTTGATGCTCTCCTTTTAGCTTCTGGATGGATGGCGAGCCGAACAACCACATTGATGAGGACTGTGGCTATATGGTGAAGACTCGCAACCCAAGCATACTGGCCCTGGGAAGCTGGTACGATGCACCCTGCAGCATGTACTGGCCATGGATATGTGAGGCTCCGATCAGTTAGGTACAGGCATTTGCGCTGGAAAATGGGAATGTGCCCAAGCATTGCCTTCAGAACCAGAAGACTTTAGGACAGCAGTTTTATAGCCAATAAAAATGGTGCCCATTTTGGAGCCTCAGTAGTTTCTGTGCAGGTCAGATAGTGACAGTAAGGAGATGTATCTTTTGTACAATCTGAATACATATTGGGAAATGTTATGTAACTCTGTTTAGTGTGGGTATAGAGAGAATAGTATTGCTGATTTGCCAGTATCTGCTACAAATACTGTATATTTTTTCAAAATGTGTTAGCAATGGGAGCTGGACTCTGTTTTTCACTGTCTATAAATAACAATGTTTCAAAAGAACTCTTGAAGTGCTTTCTTGAGACTGATACAGCTACTAATGCCCGGCATTAGTACAGTGAGCTCCATAATGTTTGGGACAAACAGAATTTTAGATTTACAATCAAACAATGCCCATGTTATTAAAGTGCAGATTTTCAGCTTTTATTAAAGGCTGTTAATACATTTAAAGGGTATTAATACATTTTTGTTTCACCATGTAGAAATAACAATACATGTGTTTTCAAACCTTGGAGTAATGTACAGATATTTGTTATTTCCCAGCCTGTGTGTAGATGTACTGACAAAACATGGTTGGACACCCTCCACACATGATACTGCTGAGGATATTGCTGTTGAGGCAGGACAGTGTAAAGGAACTGTACTGTCAAGTGTGAGGAAGTTAAAGAATGGACTATGAGAACTGACAAACATGAACAAAACTGAAATAATAACATGCATCACACAGTAGGCCCAATAAAAAGCTACATATAGCACAGCCGGGTTCAGTGCATCCAGAACTAAACTAAAAAAATCAAGCTGAACACTGTTAAATAACAATACAGTGCCTAAAATTAATACAGAATGTAAGAATCTGTTAATCAAAATGTCCTTAATATATGGGTTAACATATCGGAAATAATTCAGGTGACTGAAAAGAAATGTTACAGGGATACAAAAGAAAAGTTAAAAAGAAAAGTTAAATTCTTCGTGTTTTTAAATCTGCCAGAAGATGGTGAATGATTGTTTTTCTCACAGTTATAGAAAGTTTATTGGATGACATCAGTATTAGTTTGGAATGTGTTGTCATATAAGTGAGGAACAAACACAACATACACCAAGAAGCCATGGGCCTTTGTAGTTTCAATATATCTTCAAAGTTATGACATTTTTAACAGCCAGGGGATTTCTCAAATTTCTACCCTATATGGAAAAATTCTGTGTCAAGTCTTTTCACACATGACATGACCCTTCGGGGTTAGCTTAGGTAAGACAGGCTGTCTACCCTTTGAAGCAAATGTTAACATTACATCAGTTTGTCTTTAAAACAGCCAGATATTTTGCTGAATAATTTAAGTTTTGGCAGAGATGTAAATCCTATCAACATAGTCGAAGAGAGATAGTTTTACGATTATGGTAACATCTTTAGCCAATATACACTATTTGGCCAAAAGTATGTGGACACCTGAACATCACACCCATCTGTCCTTGTTGAACATCTCATTCAAAAACCATTGGCATTAATAAGGAGTTGGTCCCCCCCTTTGCTGCTGTAACATCCTCCAGTCTTCTGGGAAGACTTTCCACTATATTTTGGAACATGGCTGTGGGGATTCACTTCCATTCAGCCACAGGAGCATTAGTGAGGTTGGGTAGTGATGTTGGGCTTAAGGCCTGGCTCGCAGTCGACATCTCAGTTCATCCATTTTGTGCACGGGGGCATTGCCATGCTGAAACAGGAAAGGGCCTTCCCCAAACTGACCGCAACCCCATCCAACAACTTTGGGATGAATTGGACAGTCAACTGTGAGCCATGCCTAATCGCCCTATCAGTGCCTGACCTCACTAATACTCTTCTGGCTGAATGGAAGCAAATCCCTGCAGCAATGCTTCAAAATCTAGTGTAAAGCTTTCTCAAAAGACTTGAGGTTGTTATAGCAGCCAACTCCATATTAATGCATATCATTTTAGATGATATGTTGAATGTCAGGTGTCCACATACTTTTGGCCATGTAGCATATTTGTGACTACAGAATGATAAATATAGTTTAACATGTGGCATTATTGGATATTAGTCACATAAAAAATGAATGTATGTCTTTAAAATATGAATGGTAAAATAAATGAATGGATATGTGCAAAGGAAATTAAGTATTAAAGTATGGAGAAATGTTTCTAAATATGTTGTTTTCTATTCTTCGTGCATGTTTGAAAACGGAAACTACTATCCTTTCTCAAAAGGAGGTTGTTAGAGATTAAAAGGCAGCTTCTCCTTTAACATTACAGCCACAACCACAACCACAACCACAGTTTGAGGACACAGCGGGGCAACATTTAAACAGAACAGGCAGGCATCAGGAGCTAGCACAGACTGAAAGTACTAATATCAAAAGATATCAAAGATAGAGTGTGTATAGTTTCCTGGTAAAAGCTCAGACAATGGAGATGTCAGCTCAATCCAAAGATGATGCATATGAAAATACAGGCGGTATCTACACTGGACTAATCTTGCCTGATAATAATGAATACAGCGCATTGAAGCCAACCTCAAATCCTATTCCAGAGGCACAAAAAACAGGTAAGAGCTCATTTGTCTATAGGGCTATTCTAGGTTTCAGTTTGCTTTCTAACATTGAATAAATGTGTTTCATATACTCATACATTAACGAGTGAGAAAAGGAAATAAAACTTTCTTTTTTTGTCATTTATAAAAGAAGAAAATAAATCAATCTACTGTAAAGTGTACTGCAAAGGACCAAGACAGGCTAATTTAATCTATTTTATGTTCCAGTGTTAATGAAATAGATACTGCATAAGTGGTGTACGCAGGATGTACACATGAATTTCCCTAGCTCATGAGGTAAAACTACTGTAAATAATCTGTATTAAATACAGAACTGTGAATTCCGCAATTGGTATTATTCATAATAATTACATTTTTTAAATTTTATCATCTCCAAGAACGCATCTCCAAATTTACATGTTTTTCTCTATGGTGTTTTTCTTAGTCGAATGTAGAATTGTTTTATGCACCACATATTTCAAAGTCTTATTTCACCAAATCGCGCTTTATTGAGCAATGTTTTATTCGCTTAAACATTTTTTAAAAATGGTGGCCAGTGTTGGACTGAACATGTCCAATTCACACCCAAATTTGGAATGGCTAACTATTCGCAACCACAGCCGTGCTCATGCATGAACCCCACTGCCGATTCGAAGAGTGTAGACACTTGCGGTTCTCTGTGGAAATACGTGATGATAGCAGCGTTTCTTCTTTTCACAGTGCAGCCCACAGCTACGCTTAGTTCAGAGGAAACTGAGTTAGTCAGTTTAATATGCCGCTCTGCCATGCAGTCCACAGGCCTTAACTGACTGATCCTTCCCATACTCTGGGTGATGCAATTGTCCATTTGGCATTGCCCTATGGAGCTACCATGCCCCACAGTGTGGTGCCTTAACCAAATGAGCCAACCAGCAGCTATGATTTATGCACTTTTTGGACTTTATCTTCCACCCTTTGGGCCATTTAAAAGGTGGGAGACACCCCAACAGTAACATCTTCTGTGAATTCAAGAGAGCCATCTAGCATGCGCTTCTACCAAAACATGTGGCCAACTGCAAGTTTCGTTCTCTCTCTCTGAAATCAGGCAGCCTGCATGTGATGAGACAGGGAATAGCCAAATGTGGTTGGGACTCACTGACCTGAAGGGATAATCTAATTTGCTTCACTTATTCATCCCAATTATAGGAAGTGTCATCAATTAGTAACAGATTTTTCCTTCCACTGTCCATCATTTACATATACATTATTAATATTCCATGAATGATTTTTCATGAAGGTTTGTTTGAGGTTTTCATTTGTCTAATCCCCAATGTCTTTGTCCACAGCTAAAAGCAGGCTGTGCTGTCCCCCTTACAAAGTAGCTACAGTGTGTCTGGGACTGCTATGTGCCTTCTTAGTGATTGTCATCATTATCCTGTTTGTCTACAGTGAGTACCATACTGTGACACATTTTTCTCCTTAATGCACAAAATATCACAGAAGATGTTAAACACATACACAAAATATTTCAAACAAGGTACATCCCCATTTCATACTAGGACTTTACACTGAATTATATTCGGCCATATAGTAGGCATGTTTACAGACTTACAGAAATCACGTTTAACATACAAACCACTTATAGAGCTGGATCTTTACTGGAGCAAATCAGGAGAAATGCCTTGCTCAAGGGAGCAATGGCAGTGCCCCACCTAGGAAGCAAACCCGCAAGCCTAGTTCCCTAACTACTGCACTACACTGCCATTTAGACTGCCTGGTGTATGCTCTATGTGCAGTACAGACCCTGTCCCCAGGTCAGTAGAACATGTAGAACAATCAGTGAGACAAAGCAAGACCATCAACAGCTGAGAATTACCAAACACACTGTAATGGCAGATCATCCTACCTATGGTCTCTACCTTAGCTTTGAAAGGGCAGACCAGATATTTCCGTATCAGATTTCCAAAGTTGGCACATATTTCTTTTCCAGACTGAAAATCAATAGGAGCCTCACCAGTCAATGTACAGTGTATTCATTGCTGAGATGCAGCTGAAGCATTGCCTCTGCCACAGGAGATAACAGAGTAGTTGTATAGCCGATGAGACATCAGAAAATTATGACAGTTGCCGTGCAAAGTTACTCTAACAATGGAGGGAACCTAAAATAAATGAATCTCAGCTTTCACAAATCAGAATGGAGAAATAAATGCCAATTTACTGATAGTGATACGGCATGCCAAGTATTCCATCAGTGGAATCTGAGAACCTACGGAGCCACCTGGTGTCTTTCACGCCACCACACAACCAAAATCATAATGTGAGTGAAACCCCGTTCACATGAGCAAAATTGTACTGTCTGTGAAACATTTCCACCTGGAAAATGGCGATGTCTGCAAAGCTGCCGCTTGTCATAAGAGCCATATCAGTACTTATCAGGGTCAGGTGAACATTGCCTGCTGATGTAAGATATATCAGTCATGTCACAGTAGACAAGGAGACATCTCCAAGTGTTTCTGATAAAGGGAACCACACAGAAATTAAGAACCAGCTGCAGTAACCTGACAGCAAGGGAAGACCAGCTACAAAGAGAGAATGGGAGGGAGGCAGAGATGGAGATGTCTTGACTCCTGAAGATTTAAAGCATGACAGTAAAACAACAGCTGAAGGGAGAATGCCAGAAAGAGCAGTTCCAGGGGCTGGTCAATGCATTAGCTCACAGACTTGGTGTCTTCCTGAAAGATCTGATTAAACAATTGCAGATGTTGCGATTGCGTGGGGGGTTCGGACCCAAACGCAGAGGGCAAAAAACACAAAACTCCAAAATGGAAGGAGAACAAAAGACTTTACTTAACGAGGGAACAAAGGGAAACACAAAGCCTCTCAGGGCAACCTTAAACAAACAAGGAAAACTTCAAAACATAGGAACAAGGAAAAAATCCAAAAACACTAGGAAACCAGGGCATAGGCAAGAACACATGGAGCAGAGGCTTACAAACAAACAATCTGACATTACCACAAGGATCCAGCACCTGAGTCAAGGGAGGGGGAAACTTAAATAGAACACACTGAAGAGACACAGGAGGGCACCATGAACAATCAGGCCACAGAGAGGGAAGGGAAAACGAGACAATCAAGAACCAATAATGACAATTGAAAACAATCATACAATTAACACAGGGGGAGCAGGACACAAAACCGAAGTGCCGCCATCTGGCGGCCCAACAGGGAAAACGCAGACCGGAACACAGGACCATGACAGTACCCCCCCCCCCCCCAAGGGACGGCTTCTGACGTCCCAGGAGGCCGACCCGGGGAGGGAGTCAACAGAGGGTGGGGGCTGGAGACAGGACTCAGGACTGGACAAGACAAGAACAGGGACAGAACACAGGAACAGGACTCTGGACCGGACTCTGACGGGGGAACAGGACTGGACTGGACAGGACAGGAACAAGACAAGAACAAGACTCAGGGCTGGACTGGGCAGGACAGGAACAAGACAAGAACAAGACTCGGGGCTGGACTGGGGAGGACAAGAACAAGACAAGAACAAGACTCGGGGCTAGAGTGGAACTTGGGGCTGGACAGGAACTCGACGGGATTCAGGAACAGGACAGGAACTGGACTGGGGCGAGGTAGACACACCGGACTAGACATGACTAGACAGAACACTGGACTGGAACAAGACGAGACAAGACAGAACACTGGACTAGGGTTAGACAGAAACGGACAACACCACGACCCTACATGAAACAGACACAGGAACAACACCAGGAGACTTACACAGACAGACAAAGGGACAAGCAGGCGGGGAGGCACACTGCGACACCGACAGACACACTAAGGGACAGACAGACAGGGAGAGAAAGGGGTGAACCCAAACACTGACACAGGGACTGACACACTGGTAAACAAGACAAAAAACACGCAGACTGACACACAGACAGACAGGCAGACAGGCGGGAGAACACATTGTCCGATGGGCCGACGGCCTGGGGGGCAGACAAACAGGCCAACAAACTGGCCGACACACATACGGGCAAACAGGCAGACAAAAAGGCGGGCAGACAACTAGACAAGGGGACCGGAGAACACACAGACGCACGGTTGGGAACACTGGGTAGTGCAGAAACACTGGGTGGAGCACGGACTCTAGGGGGCGCAACAACACTGGGGGGAGCGACCACACTAGGGGAAGGACGGACACCGGGGAAAGGACGACCACTGGGGGGAGCGACAACACCAAAGGGAGGATGACCACTGGGGAAAGGACGACCACTGGGGGGAGCGACAACACCGAGGAAAGGACGGACATTAGGGGGAGCGAGAACACCAAGGGACGAGGGAACACCAAGGGAGGCAGGAGCACTGGGCAGGGCAGGAGCACTGGGCAGCTTCGGAGGCTTCTCCTGGGCGCGGGGCGAAGCAGGAGGCTTCTCCTGGGCGCGGGGCGAAGCAGGCCGTGAAGGCCCCCCCTCCGGGACTTGGGGCAGAGCAGGCCGTGAAGGCCCCCCCTCGGGGACTTGGAGCGGAGCAGGCCGTGAAGGCCCCCCCTCGGGGACTTGGAGCGGAGCAGGCCGGGAAGGCCCCCCCTCCGGGGACTTGGAGCGGAGCAGGCCGTGAAGGCCCCCCCTCGGGGACTTGGAGCGGAGCAGGCCGGGAAGGCCCCCCCTCCGGGGCTTGGGGCGGGCAAGGCTGGGAAGGCCCCTCCTGGGCTTGGGGTGGCGCAGGCCGGGAAGGCCCCTCCGGGGCTTGGGGCGGAGCAGGCGGAGCCCCCTGCCGTCTGGGCTGGGCAGGGGAAAGGAACACAGACCCCAGCTGTAGGGAACCCGGCTGGGCAGGAGACAGGAACGCGGACCCCAGCCGTAGGGAACCCGGCTGGGCAGCCGGACGGAACCGGCGGGACCCCCGCGGGTCGGGCCCTGGAAAGATGGCCAGTCGAGACCCTTCGAAAGATGCAGGGCCGGGAACCGCTGGCTGGGCAGCTGGAGGTCTGGCCGACCGGGAGGCAGCCCGACCACGGCGCCTCCGTGACCGCCCGCCCCGGGCGCTGGGAAGCTCAAGGGCGAAGGCCTCCCAGTCGCTGGGTGGCGAGTCCTCCGGGTCACTCCACCACCCCGGTGGCATGATAAACAAAACAAAAAAACCCCAGAGGAGAGAAAAAGGAAAAAAGGGAGAGGGGGAAAAAAAAAACCTCTGCTGGGTCTGGCACTGGCTGGATCCTTCTGTTGTGATTGCGTGGGGGGTTCGGACCCAAACGCAGAGGGCAAAAAACACAAAACTCCAAAACGGAAGGAGAACAAAAGACTTTACTTAACGAGGGAACAAAATGAAACACAAAGCCTCTCAGGGCAACCTTAAACAAACAAGGAAAACTTCAAAACATAGGAACAAGGAAAAAATCCAAAAACACTAGGAAACCAGGGCATAGGCAAGAACACATGGAGCAGAGGCTTACGAACAAACAATCTGACATTACCACAAGGATCCAGCACCTGAGTCAAGGGAGGGGGAAACTTAAATAGAACACACTGAAGAGACACAGGAGGGCACCATGAACAATCAGGCCACAGAGAGGGAAGGGAAAACGAGACAATCAAGAACCAATAATGACAATTGAAAACAATCATACAATTAACACAGGGGGAGCAGGACACAAAACCGAAGTGCCGCCATCTGGCGGCCAAACAGGGAAAACGCAGACAGGAACACAGGACCATGACAGCAGACCTGCTAAACATCAAGCAACACTATGATGTAAGAGGATGCTGCGCATATGTGTCATTATTGCACTCCACACGCATGCTAGCATGATTCTACTATAAGGATTATGACCAGGCACTGTGTGTGAGTACAGTAACCATCCAGCGTGTTTATATTTCATATGTTTTATGTATTGGCAGTGTGTTAATAGCTGCTCTGTGTATTGCTGTTAGTATCAATCCTGTGATATGCATTTAATGCTTATTTCTATGTTGAAGATTTAAGTCATCTAGCAAAGTTTAAAAGACATTTCAATCTCATATTGAACAGAGATTGAGCAACTGTAATAAAAAGGACTCAGCATCCGATCTCATTTGTCAATCAAATAAGTAATAACACAGATTAATTATGTGAAACCTAGCAGGCCAACCTTTAGTTCTCATTTCTGTTTCTGGAGTAAGGATAATTCCTGGCCATATCTGCATTGTTGAAGACTTTGCCCATATTTAGCTTTGTGACATACATTTCTCACAGAATCTTCTCAGAAGCTTTCCCGTTTTTTAAAGACCAAACATGAGGGAGTAGATTAATTATTACCGAAATCTGAATTTTTATATATTTTTGGTTTGTCTGAGAATAGAGGAGCAGGTGAAACCCAAGGTCTGCCCGCCAGAGTGGATTGGATTCAACACCAGCTGCTACTACATCTCCTCCAGCAGGAAGTCCTGGAACGACAGTCAGGAATACTGTGCAGAGAGGGGGGGACACTTAGCCATTATACACACGCCAGAGGAACAGGTGAGAAGAGTCGACTTCTGTATTGTTGCAGCAAACACAACCGCTGGTGCTATGCAGTCAATAAGCAGTTTCTGCTGTCAACTCCACCTATCTATGTATGCTTCTCAGTGACGCATCTTTGAAGTTGAGACCACATTTAAGAGATGGAAAGAGCTAGAAATGGAGATAATGTAGCACTGGCTGGACTCTCATGTGTGAACACTGAAACTAGGAATGAGAAGGCAACATTTTTTCAAGATTGTTGATGGAAGGGATTTGAGGGCCCCATGTATTAATCAGCAGGACCAAGGCCAGCCACACTGAAATATGTTCAGCAAAAAATCAACTCTGATATAATATGTTTAACGCGAATAGAGCAGCTACTGTTTCTATTGGACTTGTATAAAAACAATGAGAGATGATTTAGTGTGAGAATGCTTGTCCTCACTTGGAGGACACTCGAGGAAACACTGTACTGAGAGGAATAGGAATGTGGGCAGCTTTTCTGATTCTGCGTCATGTGTCTGTGTTGTAGACGTTTCTGTTTAACCAGCTGGCCCCAGGTTACTGGAATGCGTACTGGTTTGGGGTCAGTGATGAAAAGGCAGAGGGTGACTGGTTCTGGGTGGACGGGACCAAACTTGTTAGAGGGTAGGTGCACGGTCTGCTATCTAAAATGCGAATGCGCTGACTCTCATTGCCTGTGCTTGGCATGTTGTTTTTAGTCCTGATTTGCAGCAAAGTGTGGATTAAATATGTAACCGTGGCTGCCTATGACACACTTTGGCAGCCTATGCACTGGAAATGGAGGAGGCTAAAATTTTGCCTTTAGACCAGTGGTGTCAAACTCGTTGCCATGGAGGGCCGTGTGTATGCAGGTTTTCATTCCAACCAATTAATGCTGCCTTAATTGAGTCCAATTACTCATTCAGCCATATGCGTTTAACTGCATTGAAGCACAGAATATAAGAAAATTTTTATTTAGACAATGCGGGTCACCATAGACGTCAGGTCACCATTTTGCACAAACCTGCATCCCTAATTCAGCAAATAATTTAACTAATTATATAATCAAGATCTGAGGCTGGAATGAAAACCTGCATACACACGGCCCTCCATGGCAACGAGTTTGACACCACTGCTTTAGACCAATCACTGCTCAACTTGTATTTACTTACTTTCATTAGTTAAGCAATAAATTGACTGGCGATCTGAATAATCCATGGAAATTTGTTGATAATGTTCTTTCTCAATTTTTTCTCTTAGGTAGTGTTTTTTTCCCACTAAACTGTACACTAAACTGTTTCCAATTCCATGATGCTTATTTGATATGTTGTTTGATATGTTGTTAATTTTAAAGTATATTATTTCTGTAATGTGGCGTGAAAAAAGAGGATGTTACAGAGTGGAAAACTCTGTAAAATTGAAATTACCATCCTTCGATGGAATCTACCTGGAACCAGCTTCTGCTCCAGCTGGACACCAATAATTTGGTGATGGTCTGTGGTCTGTGCAAAGCTGACCTATCAGCTGGGCATGGTCTTACCAGCATGGTTGATATATCAACCATTCTGCTGCCAGCTTGGACATCTCCAAACCAGCTTCAAAACAGCTGGAACTGCTTAAAACAAAGTGGACCAGCTTAAAACCAGGCTGGAATCAAGCAGGAATTTCCACTAGAGGATCGCCTAATGCTATATTGAATTTTTTATGCTATTTTATGCTGATTGATGTAGATTGCTTAAATGGCACTCTCCATCAAGTAAAATGCAGGGATACCAGGTAGAGAAAAGATTTCAGCCTGCTCCATTTAATTTTGCTACCACTGTGATTACACTGCGTTCATCTTTTGCCCATGTTGGGCATTCACACAACATTAACTGCATGGTGGTGGGACTACTTGATGCTCTCCTTTTAGCTTCTGGATAGATGGCGAGCCCAACAACAACAATGATGAGGACTGTGGCTATATGGTGAAGACTTGCAATGCAAGCATACTGACCCTGGGAAGCTGGAACGATGCACCTTGCAACATGTCCTGCCCGTGGATATGTGAGGCTCCGATCAGTTAGGTACAGGCATTTGCGCTGGAAAATGGGAATGTGCCCAAGCATTGACTTCAGAACCAGAAGACTTTAGGACAGCAGTTTTATAGCCAATAAAAATGGTGCCCATTTTGGAGCCTCAGTAGTTTCTGTGCAGGTCAGATAGTGACAGTAAGGAGATGTATCTTTTGAACAATCTGAATACATATTGGGAAATGTTATGTAACTCTGTTTAGTGTGGGTATAGAGAGAATAGTATTGCTGATTTGCCAGTATCTGCTACAAATACTGTATATTTTTTCAAAATGTGTTAGCAATGGGAGCTGGACTCTGTTTTTCACTGTCTATAAATAACAATGTTTCAAAAGAACTCTTGAAGTGCTTTCTTGAGACTGATACAGCTACTAATGCCCGGCATTAGTACAGTGAGCTCCATAATGTTTGGGACAAACACAATTTTAGATTTACAATCAAACAATGCCCATGTGGTTAAAGTGCAGATTTTCAGATTTTATTAAAGGCTGTTAATACATTTAAAGGGTATTAATACATTTTGGTTTCACCATGTAAAAATAACAGCATATTTTATACATAGCTCCCCCATTTCAGGGCACTATAATGTTTGGGACAAATGGCTTCACAGGTGTTTCTGATTAGTCAAGTATGTTCAATCACTTTGCTAGTGCACGTATAAAAGAGTTTTCAATATATAGTCTAAAAAGTGCTGTTATTTCTATGTGGTCAAACCAAAATGTATTACAATACCCTTTAATAAAAGCTGAGAATCTACATTTTGAGCATATGTGAAATCTACAATTATAGAGTACAGAGCCAAATCAAGAAAAGATAAAATATATATGGCTTTGTCCCAAATATTATGGAGCTCACTCATATCTGTGTGTGTGTGTGTGTGTTTTCAAACCTTGCAGTAATGTACAGATATTTGTTATTTCCCAGTCTGTATGTAGATATACTGACAAAACATGCTGAGGATATTGCTGTTGAGGCAGGACAGTGTAAAGGAACTGTACTGTCAAGTGTGAGGAAGTTCTTCACAGTTAAAGAATGGACTATGAGAACCGACAAACATGAACAAAACTGAAATAATAACACGCACACAGCAGGCCCAATAAAAAGCTACATATGGCACAGCCGGGTTCAGTGCATCCAGAACTAAACTAAACCATCAAGCTCAACACTGTTAAATAACAACACAGTGCCTAAAATGAATACAGAATGTAAGAATCTGTAAATCAAAATGTCCTTAAGATATGAGTTAACATATCGGAAATAATTCAGGTAACTGAAAAGAAATGTTACAGGGATACAAAAGAAAAGTTAAATTCTTAGTGTGTTTTTAAATCTGCCAGAAGATGATCTATGATGAAGGACATCAGTATTAGTTTGGAATGTGTTGTCGTATAAGTGAGGGACAAACACCAACATACAAACGTACACCAAGAAGCCATGGGCCTTTGTAGTTTCAATATATCTTCAAAGTTATGAAATTTTTAACAGCCAGGGGATTTTGCAAATTTCTACCCTTGTGCCGATTTTAGCTCCTGCTCTGTGGTAGGTACCAAAGGTACTATCCGTGCTGCAATTCGATACTGCAGACCGTTGATTGGTCAATGGAAATTGTCACAAATACCTTATCCCATGTTCATGTCTGTTCAAGGGCAGCAACCTCAATTTTTAAATACCACAACAGCAAGAGAGAGTAACATTAACTAGCGAATTTTACAGTCAATATCTGGGACTAAATAAATATACAACCTTACGATTGATTTTACACGTAGAGATGTCCCTTTTGAGACTGAGTGGTCATATATTGTCTTGGACAATCCGTTTGTGAAATATACGCGCATTTGTGATGCCTGGGTACCTTCCAAAATAGCTGTGCATAATACCACACCTGTTGTTTACGGTGTTGTCGCCCTTTTTAGTACAATTTGGCTTGATTGACAATTTCAGTAGGTGAGAGTATAAGCTTTCTAACGATGTATTACATGTATGATTTTGCTTTTGGAATAGCATTTTATAGTTCAGCATAACCGAAAATTTTCTTATCATCGCATTCACTTACGAATTCACTCTGTGTTAGCAGAAAAGACGCTGCAAGTAACGAAATGTTGTCAACGATTTCTCGTAATTTCTTGGAAAATACTATTATTATTGAGGACTTCTGGGCATAGCTAAACCAAATGTTTGCTGATAGACCTATTTGACATTGTTTTCTGGAGCAAAACATAAGTGGATAGAACACTTGAACATGCTGCATCTAACCAACTCTCTGCTTTCTTCTCTCACAACAACCTGCTTGATCCCCACCAGTCTGGCTTCAGGCCTGGCCACTCGACCGAGACTGCACTCCTCTCGGTCAGTGAGTCACTCCATGCCGCACGAGCAACCTCCCTCTCCTCTGTCCTGATTCTTCTAGACCTCTCCGCTGCATTTGACACTGTGGAGCACTCTATCCTCCTGTCCTCCCTGGCAGCATCAGGGATCTGCGGCACAGTCCTTAACTGGATTGAGTCTTACCTCTCTGACCGTTCCTTCCAGGTTGCCTGGGCGGGTAAGGTATCACCACCCCGTCCCCTCGCCACCGGAGTTCCCCAGGGCTCAGTCCTCCGTCCCCTTCTCTTCTCCTTGTACACCAGATCCCTTGGTCCTGTAATATCTGCCCATGGCTTGTCCTATCACTCCTATGCCGACGACACGCAACTCTTTCTCTCCTTCTCCCCATCGGACACACAGGTCCCTGCCCGCATCTCCGCTTGCCTGAGGGACATACAGAGCTGGATGGACAATCACCACCTGAAGCTCAACCCGGGAAAGACGGAGCTAATCTTTATTCCTGCTCTATCCTCTCCCCTCCTCGACTTTTCCATTTCCCTAGGGGACACCTTAGTGACATCATCACCCTGTGCCAAGAATCTCGGAGTGGTGATGGACAACAGACTGTCCCTCTCCAAGAACATCGCAGCAGTAAGCCGGGCATGCAGATTTTTCCTGTATAACATCCGCAGAATCCGCCCCTTTCTCACCACCTACTCAACCCAGCTCCTGGTCCAAGCAATGGTTCTATCCTGCCTGGACTACTGCAACTCTCTTCTGGCTGGACTACCGGCATCTGCCACCAGACCCCTGCAACTCATTCAGAATGCTGCGACTCGTCTGGTCTTCAACCTCCCCAGACACTCCCACGTCACTCCCCTGCTCACTACCCTCCACTGGCTGCCTGTTATAGCTCGCATCAAATTTAAAACATTGGTCCTAGCATACCAGGCAGTCAAGGGATCAGCCCCAGCATACCTCCACAAGATATTCAAACCCTACATGCCAGCCAGATCCCTCCGTTCTGCTACCTCAGGACGCCTAGCACCTCCCCCTCTTCGCACCTGCACTTCCAGAACACGTCTCCTGTCTGTTCTGGCCCCACGATGGTGGAATGACCTCCCTGTGGAGGTCAGAACAGCTGAGACACTGACCCATTTCAAACGATGACTGAAGACTCACCTCTTCAGGCTGCACCTCTCCCCATCCCTCCCTACCCCCCTGTAAATGACTGTAAGCTTAGGGTTGTAACTAGGCAGCTGTTTCGTAGGTGACTTAGGTGCATTAACTGTCTTAACTACTGCTTGTATTTTTTCCATAGACTGCGTTGTTGCCGTTCTCGTTGTTTAGTGTTAATCAGTTTAACCTTCAGGGTCTAAGTTGAACTATGCGGTTGTTCCCTGCACTTGGACCGGTACTTCTCTCTAGGGGTTTCGTCATACTTTCTCCTGGTTATGGTTATACACTTTGTTGTACGTCGCTCTGGATAAGAGCGTCTGAAAAATGCCTGTAATGTAATGTAATGTAATGTCTGTCTCTATCTACTGAACACAAATAAAATGTCATCCATTGCTATGTAAATATTACTGCTCAAATATTTCGGTTATATACGTTATTTTTGAAATTGCGTGTCTTTAAATAGGTTAGTGGTATTATATAATGTGGATATTTAACACTGTAATGTTAGCGTTAGTAGTGTAATAGTTTTTGTGATACATAAAGCAGTGATGACGAGAGTGTTGGAACATTGTCAAAACGTGGTGGATGGTGAAAATTGTTTTCATATCGTCCCATCCCCATACAAGAAAACATACGAGAGTACAGAGTATAGAAATACTTGCAAAAGTTAATTATTACACATTTAGGACGCTTTACTCCGTTTTACTCCTCCCATGCTTCCTACCTTCATGGGTCTGTTGTGTAATGGAGAAGCGCAACAGGCAACAAGGCACGGGTAGGATACGAATCCTTGCCGTCCTGTACCGTGCTGTGCTGGTCAATGGAGAAGCGCCAATAGGTATCCTATATGGAAAAATTCTGTGTCAAGTCTGTTCACACATAACATGACCATTCCAGGTTAACTTAGGTAAGACAGGCTGTCTACCCTTTGAAGCAAATGTTAACATTACATCAGTTTGTCTTTAAAACAGCCATATATTTTGCTGAACAATTGTTTTGGCAGAGATGTAAATCCCATCAACACAACATGGTCGAAGATAGATAGTTTTACAATTATGGTAACATCTTTAGCCAATATACACTATTTGGCCAAAAGTATGTGGACACCTGAACAATATGTTGTTTGGTATTCTTTGTGCAAGTTTTTGAAACTACCAAACTTCCTCAAAAGGAGCTTCTCAGTGGACAGCTTCCCCTGTGCAACCACAGTTTGAGGACACAGCAGGGCAACATTTAAATAGAGAACAGGCAGGCATCAGGAGCTCGCACAGACTGAAAGTACTAATATCAAAAGAAATCAAAGTCAGAGGACATACAGCTTCCTGGTAACAGCTCAGACAATGGACATGTCAGTTCGATCAAAAGATGATGAATATGAAAATACAGGAGGTATCTACACTGGACTAATCTTGCCTGATAATAATGAATACAGCACATTGAAGCCAACCTCAAATCCTATTCAAGAAGCACAAAAAACAGGTAAGAGCTTATTTGTCTATAGGGCTATTCTAGGTTTCAGTTTGCTTTCTAATATTGAATAAATGTGTTTCATATACTCATACATTAATGAGTGAAAAGAGGAAATAAAACTTTACTTTACTTTTTGTAATGCAAACAAAAGAAAATAAATCAATCTACTGTAAATTGTACTGCAAAGGACCAAGACAGGCTAATTTAATCTATTTTATGTTCCAGTGTTAATGAAATAGATACTGCATAAGGGGTGTACACAGGATGTACACATGAATTTCCCTAGCTTATGAGGTGAAACTACTGTAAATAATCTGTATTAAATACAGAACTGTGAATTCCACATAACTCAATTGGTATTATTCATAATAATTACATTTTTTAAATTTTATCATCACCAAGAACACATCTCCAACTTTACATGTTTTTCTCTATGGTGTTTTTCTTGTAGAATTGTTTTATACACCACAAATTTCAAAGTCTTATTTCACCAAATCACGCTTTATTGAGCAATGTTTTATTCGCTTAAACATTTTTTTTAAATAGTGGCCAAAGTTGGACTGAACATGTCCAATTCACACCCAAATTTGGAATGGCTAACTATTCGCAATCACAGCCGTGCTCATGCCTAAACCCCACTGCCGATTCGAAGAGTGTAGACACCTGCGGTTCTCTGTGGAAATACGCAATGATAGCAGCGTTTCTTCTTTTCACAGTGCAGCCCACAGCTACGCTTAGTTCAGAGGAAACTGAGTTAGTCAGTTTAATATGCCGCTCTGCCATGCAGTCCACAGGCCTTAACTGACTGAACCTTCCCATACTCTGGGTGATGCAATTGTCCATTTGGCATCGCTCTACCAGCTACCATGCCCCACAGTGTGGTGCCTTAACCAAATGAGCCAAATAGCAGCCATGATTTATGCTCTTTTTGGACTTTGTCTTCCACCCTTTGGGCCATTTGAAAGGTGGGAGACGCCCCAACAGTAACATTGTCTGTTGATTCAAGAGAGCCAGTTAGCATGTGCTTCTACTAAAACACATGTGGCCAACTGCAACTTCCCTTCACTCTCTCTGAAATCAGGCAGCCTGCAAGTGATGAGACAGGGAATAGCCACATATTCATCCCAATTACAGGAAGTGACATCAATTAGTAACAGATTTTTCCTTCCACTGTCCATCATTTACATATACATTATAAATATTCCATGAATGATTTTCCATGAAGGTTTCTTTGAGGTTTTCATTTGTCTAATCCCCAATGTCTTTGTCCACAGCTAAAAGCAGGCTGTGCTGTCCCCCTTACAAAGTAGCTACAGTGTGTCTGGGACTGCTATGTGCCTTCTCAGTGATTGTCATCATTATCCTGTTTGTCTACTGTGAGTACCATACTGTGACACATTTTTTTCCTTAATGCACAAAATATCAGAGAAGATGTTAAACACATCCATAAAATATTTCAAACAAGGTGCATACCAATTCCATACTAGGGCTTTACACTGAATTATATTCGGCTTTATAGTAGGCACGTTTAGAGACTTACAGAAATCACATGTTTAACATGCAAAGCACTTACAGAGCTGGATTTTTACTAGAGCAATTCAGGAGAAATGCCTTGCTCAAGGGAGCAATGGCAGTGCCCCACCTAGGAATCAAACCTGCAAGCCTAGTTCCCTAACTACTGCACTACACTGCCATTTAGACTGCCTGGTGTATGCTGTATGTGCAGTACAGACCAGACCCTGTCCCCAAGTCAGTAGAACTTGTAGAACAATCAGTGAGACAAAGCAAGACCATCAACAGCTGAGAATTACCAAGCACACTGTAATGGCAGATCATCCTACCTATGGTCTCTTCCTTAGCTTTGAAAGGGCAGACCAGATATTTCCGTATCAGATTTCCAAAGTTGGCACATATTTCTTTTCCAGACTGAAAATCAATAGGAGCCTCACCAGTCAATGTACAGTGTATTCATTGCTCAGCTGATGCACTGCCTCTGCCACAGGGGATAACAGAGTAGTTGTATAGCCAATGAGACATCAGAAAATGAAGACAGTTGCCGTGCAAAGTTGCTCTAACAATGGAGGGAACCTAAAATAAATGAATCTCAGCTGTCACAAGTCAAAATGGATAAATAAATGCCAATTTACTTAGGGTGATGCGGCATGCCAAAAATTCCATCAGTGGAATCTGAGAAATGAGGGAGCCACCACATGATCAAAATCATAATGTGAGCAAAACACCTCCACTTGGAAAATGCCGATGTCTGCAAAGCTGCCGCTTGTCATAAGAGACATATCACTACTTATCAGGGTCAGGTGAACATTGCCTGCTGATGTAAGATATATCAGTCATGTCACAGCAGACAATGAGACATCTCCAGGTGTTGCTGAAAAAGGGAACTACACAGAAATTAAGAGCCAGCTGCAGGGGGGGGGGGGGGGGCAGAGATGGAGATGTCTTGACTCCTGAGGATTTAAAGCATGACAAATAAAATATTCTACAATAAGGATTATGACCAGTCACTGTGTGTGAGTACAGTTACTATGCATGCTTATATTTCATCAGTTTTATGTATTGGAAGTGTGTTAATAGCTGCTTTGTATATTGCTGTTAGTATCAATCCTGTGATATGCATTCAATGCTTATTTCTATGTTGAAAATTTAAGTCACTTAGCAAAGTTTAAAAGACATTTCAGACTCATATTGAACAGAGATTGAGCAACTGTAATAAAAACGACTCAGCATCCGATCTTATCTGTCAATCAAATAAGTAATAACACAGATTACTTATTTGAAAACTAGCAAGCCAATTTCAGTTTTTGGAGTAAGGATAACTGCACTGCACTGCACTGTTGAAGATTTCGTCCATATCTTTTTCCCTCTAGTGGAGGTCCCCAAACAGTGTCCTGTGGGCTATGTACAATTCACCTCCCGATGTTACCATTTCTCCAGTGAGAAGGACGACTGGTTCAACAGCCGCAAGCTCTGCAAAAGACAGGGAGCGGACCTTGTGGTAATAGACACCATGGAGGAGCAGGTAAAGACTCAGGGTTCTGGAGCCAAAAGCATATAAAACACCTCAATGGGGATGGGAGTAACACTCCTACATCACTGCAGTTTGAGCCTGTCCAAGTTTTTATTAGATTCAGGATAGTGCACATAGTGGAAGGCCGTTTGTCATCTGTGTGCTAACCTGTACACTCTAACATTTCATCTGCTCAAAAATCATACATATTTTATTACAATAGATTGCAACATATTCCATTTTGGTAAGGGCATGGGAATGGCTCAAACATTATTGTCAGGTGGCACGGGACCAGGACCCAAACACAGAGTCAAAAACACTCAAAATCCAAAAGGGTAAATACAAACCGAGAATTTGACTTTTAATAAGTACAAAAACAAAAACAAAGCCACGCAGGGCAAGTCTCAAAAGGACAAAGCAAAGTTCTTTAAATGCAAAAACAGAGAAAATCCAGAAATCCAAAACAATGCAAAAACAGAACACGGGCAGGGTAGAAAACACTCAGGACAAAACACAGAGTCAAACGTACACGTGGGAGCACATACTGAAACACAATCAGAAAAGCACACAAGGATCCAGCACCTGAGTCAGGGAAGAAAGGAACTTAAATAGACAAGACACTGACGAGACACAGAAGGGCACAATGCACAATCAGGCCACAGAGAGGGAAGGGAAAATGAGACAACCAAAAAACAATAATACAATTAAACAGGGTAAATGAACAGAACTAAAAACTTAAGTGCCGCCCTCTGGTGGCCCAAAAGGGGAAACGCAGACAAACCATTATGACACATTATGCTTCCGAAATATACTTATTTCCATTGGTGCATACATATGTTTGTCATTTTCCCAGGTGTTTGTGCACAGTCACTATACACATAGCAAATACTGGATTGGGTTGAGGAATTCATCCGAAGAGAGGACCTGGCTATGGGTGGACGGGTCCCAGCTCGACGTGGGGTAAGACTGCTGATGACCCTTTCCCAGCACACATATTAGCCCTCTGACTGAGTAGCACATGACTGCCAGGGCATGAGTTTAGCATCTCAGGCACTCGACTGCATTTTCATTTCTGTATGTTGAATTTGGGACTGTTTAAGGTACTGGGATGACGGAGAACCCAACAACTTAGGACTGAATGAGGACTGCGTTCACGGATACAAGGATCTTAATGCTCTGAAGAACTGGAATGATATAAAATGTGACAACCACTTTAACTGGGTCTGTGAAACCAGCCGTCCGTGAGCCGTACGTCTCACACGTACACACGTGCACACACATACACACTCACACACACACGCACACACACACACACACACACACACAAATGCATATGATGGTACAAATGGTCTGTCCAAACAGAAAAACACAAGATGTTATTGTATGTATGGTTCTTTTTCACTGCAATGTGCCCCTGTGACTTTTGATATTTCAAATGAATAAATGTGTAATGTTTAGGTCTGGAAGTTTTTTTGACGTAAGTTATGCAGATATTGGGAGGTATGCCGTCCTGCCTAGTTATGGCTTGGTGGGGCGGCATGCCCCATACCTATACAGCACTGAGAGTTTGGCACTTTTCAGGGTTTCCTATAGAACTAAACACAATGACCACAGACTCTCAGCCCTTGAAGACATAACATTAACATTAACACATGTATTTTTGGACCTCATGTAAGCAGACAGAATTCACAAACAACTTAGGGGATTTAGCATTTTTTCCTCCACATTCTCTTCAGATGCTAAGATGACATAACACAGAGCCAAGTTACTTGAAAAAAATTTAGGAAAACATTGGGTAGCACTGCTTTGGAATTAATGTGAGTGAATGTGTTTGAGCTAAGATAGCCAATATTGTTTCCTGTAACCTGGCCTAATTTTAATATCGGTACTTTTAATGGCAGGCCTAGATTTTGCAAGTTTGAATTAATGACTTATAGACAGCACTTTGTATATGTGCGTAACTCAACATTTTTGTACATTGAAAACATGTTTTTCTTCAGATTACAGTATACTGAAAAATGTATGTATGGGTATGTTGAAATATTTTAGCCTGTTGAGTGTCTACCTCCTACTCACTTAAGTATCTTGATGTCCAGATCACTGGTCAGGAGAGCAGAAACCCTACCCATCATCTGACACAGACTGAATACCCACCTCTTCATATTGTAACACAGCTCCTCTGCTCCTTTAAAGCTACCCTCTTTCATTTTTTGATATAAAAAAATCCACAGTTCTACATATCAGAATGAATGTATACACTCATTGGCGTACATATATAAGTGACCACGAGTCGCAACATGTCACGCAGCTCATGATGCAACAAGCTCAACGAAGGAAGTGTGAATGCAACTGTCTGGAAAAAGGAACTGGTGACCGCTGGACACATTCTGTCATCCATTTCACGTATGTTCAATATAATGTTAATGCACCAGCTGCCATTTTGAATTTGTTTTGTGCAAAATAATAACTTTGTGAATGATGAAGGTAGATATTCAACTTTTTTTAAAAATTAAAAATAATTTTTAACAGGATATGTATTTATATGCAGAGAGAGTTAAGGTCACGAGAACAAATATTGCCACACACAGAGGGTGGTCACAACAGGCACACATAGTATTATTAGTCACGCTGTGACTAATGTGGTTTACAAGGTTCCTCACAAAAAATATTGCCTGACTGGCTCCAGTAAGCATGAGATGAATACAAGTGAGAATACATTCCAGCATTCTACTGGAAATTCTTCTGAATTGCACCATCTGTGTGAGGACAGCGAGACAGGCAGACACGGGCTGTGTGCAGTATCCTGTATTTTGTCACTGCTGAGAAAGACGGCCATTTTGTAAGACGCTCTGGTTCTTAGTGAGCATGTGCTGCACGCTTGTAAGCACACTGAAATCTATCGTCTAATTAAGTGTGCGTGTCATCTGCTCAGACTAATGTCATATTTTCCATTAGGTTCGGCCTCATGTCTGACCAACCACAGAAAGAGGAACTGATGTCACAGGCACTGTACTTCTTAGAGAGCGTGTAGTGAGGCTTTATAAGATTCTGGAGTGCATCTTCAGAACATATTCTATATATTACCCAGCAAGCTACAACAGTATCTTATAAGACTGCTAATGCGATGCAGAGAACAAAGGGTTACGATTAAATGTCGGCTGTGTTTGCTCACCTCACCCGTGGGCCGTTCTCCCACTCTGAGTGGGTGGGTGCAGGACCCTCACACACATCACTTCCCATTACCCAGGTACACCCCCAGCTCCACACACTAGCCAACACTCCTGACTCACTGACAGCCTCCTGCAATGATTTATATTGACATCTTCTCTTTCCCGGCATCACCCCTCCCTCCATAGGGTCGACAACTCAGACATGAACAAAATAAGCAAGACATATAACTGAGGTAGGAAAGTCTGTGGACATGAGTTTGAAATGGATCACGCATGTTTCTAGCCTGCATTATCAGATTATTTCACATTTTATCAAATGGATGGGGACCCTGTACCTCTTCCTCCGCCTGTTTTTTTTTTTCTTTTTTCTTTGATGAGAATCATGATACAACATTCAGGGGGAGAGAGAACGAGAGAGAGATGGAATAATTGGCGAGGCAATACATTATGTAAATGACAAATGAGAAACATATGCAGGGAAGTCGAGGCGGAGCCGGCACTGGAGGGAACGAGGGGTAACGTGCAGCAGAGCGAGAATGTGAATCACGGAAATTACAAACAAAAGAACATGTTGCTCCCCCTCATTCCCTTTCCTTACTTTTTAAGTCCGTGGTTTAAAATTTCAGTTGATACTTTCAATCACAACTACCCAGACTAGAAACAATTTCTTTATTTGCATTTGTGACACCAATCAGCGGACTGCACAAAATAAAACAAAGAAGCACACCAGTACAACACATAGAAAGTGTATATTTGCCACTAGAACTAAGTGACTCTGTAGAAAGTGTATATTTTCCATTAGAACCAAGTGAAAAATCCCTTTACACAGCAGACCACCCTCCCCCCTCCCAGGACCCAATCTATGAGTGTGTTATTAAAACACACTCATACACATGGCATGCCTTAATAACTGCCTCATGACACTCAACCATGCATAGCATGCCTTTATGACTACATCATCATGACACACACACACACAATCACATGCACAGGACATGCCTTTACAATCATATCACTATTAAAATACAAACACTCGTACACACAAGCTCTGACATAATTTACTAATTTTGCCCTGCATAAAAAAAAAATCTCAATAGGCCCTTATAATCTAATCTTCACCATATTCTTGTCATCAAACCCACAGATACGGCCCCAAATGGCGCGCACAGCAAAGCTTTGGAATGGAAAAAATGCAGTGGTCGAATCAGCTATCGTAAACAGACTGCCGCAGCTGAGCTTTGGTTTGGGGGTATGTGGAACAGGGGAATAAAGCAGTTGCTAAACTTCGCTTTCGATTTTACTGCCCTCAGGTGTGTCCTTCAAGGCCCCCGAAGGCCACGCGACTAAGACAAGGTTACTGGCAAAGGAGTGTCAGAAGAGGAAAAAGGGGAAAAAAGTCGTCTGTGATTCTCCACCTCGCTCTCCATTGTTTGCTTAAAGACGCATCAAGTGGGCCTACATCAGAGTAAAGAAATTCATTTTCGATGGACTTTTAAAAAATTTGTACATGTAAACATGCCAGAGGGGAAGTGAGGAGTTATGTTTTTTATCAGCAGCAGCAGCTGGCTAGCACTCTGAAACAGTGTAGCCCGAAGGAATTGCTTGTTCTGGGGTGGAGATTTCTTGACAGCCAATCTCGACAGGAATCACATGGAACCTGCATTCCTCATCTGTTAGGGAGCGGAACAAATTACAACAAAACCTCTGAGACATATGGAGAACGTCTCAGGGTAACAAGCAGTACTCCCTCTTACAGGTCCAAAATAGTCCTGTGTCAATGGCCAGCCTTGTTTCATTTTAATGTTAAAGAGACACGTTTTTGTGAATTACACCCAGCTGTCTTGTGCGAGTTATTGCTGTCTTCAGCACTCTAGCTGGTGCCCATAGTGGCATGAGGCTGGTGTCTTACTTGCCCTTTTATGTTTTTTTTTTATTGTAGGATTGGCAGCACCCCTTGGAAATCCTTTATAAAGAGCCCAGTGATTGCTGAGTGGATTCTTACTTACCCAATACACTACCTGTGTAACTGGTTTTCCTATTTAAATAATTCCTTGATTTTGTAAATATCTGGTTTTTTCATGCTTAATGTTGCAACTCACCAGGGGCAGACCATTACAGTTATGCAGTTATGTTCTTTGGCCCAAATTAAAACCTCCTCATTTTCAGTGGCATTTTATTACCTTTTAGCCCATCAATTTATACACCAACAGTAATTATTTTTTAAACTACCAACAGCAATGGCAAAATATTTTGTTTCCTTGGGGTAGTGGTGGGATATTGGACCTTTACTATTTTTATTTAACAAATTACAATCACTTAGCAGGCAGTCTCATTTTGGATGAATGTGATTGAATGCACATGTCCAAAATGTGATATCACAGAAGGCCCATGTATAATCAGTAAATGTAATGTCAGCCTAACAATTTGAATTGTAAATACCACTTGACAACATAACTTATTTACATAGCTATACCTTTAAATCCTAAAGAGTCTCAGGGGAGCCACAGTGCAATCTGAAGAGGTAGATTTTCAGTGTGTATCGGAAGATATTATTATCGTACTGGAATGTGAGGGTGTGGGTGGGGGCGCGGGTGTTTTGTGGCTGCCACACATCCCCCTGCCCAGAGCACAACATTCAAAATGGCTCTGTTCCCCATTGGCCCTTTGGACACCAAACACAAGCACACAGGCTGCATTCAAGGAAGAGATACATTTTTATTTTTCACAGCATGGGGGACACAGCAACGCACTCTTTCTCATTGTTATCACTCTTTCATACCACATTTGCCAGAAGAAGCAGCACTGCTTTGTCTGAAGTGTGCATGTACAGTGTGTACAGTGGATTCAGTTTTCATTTTTAATTTTTCTGGTCAGTGGTTTTTTAAATATATATCTCATAGGGGAGAGCAGGAACTTAATTGGCTGAAGCAGCTATAACACAACACAAAAGCTGCTGCCCAGGGGGGAGAGGAACAGAGAGGTTGAGTTTGGAGAGCTGATGAGTTTTGGGAAGGAGGGGGGGGGGGGCAATAGAGACAAGAGATAGAGGCATGAGAGAGGCATGTCAGTGAGGTGTGACAAAGGGTGGACACCTCCTACTGTCCATCCATCCCTCCCTCTAACCTGCCACTCGCTTGTGTGTGTGCCAGTCGTACGATTAGATCTGTTCCATTTGCATCCCTTCCTTCCTTTCTGCCTCAGAGCTTCTCTTCTGTCACAACCCCTCTCTCTTGCTCATTCATTACAACAGAAGCACAGGTCCCTCTCAGTCCTCTAACTCACACTGTCACTCTTCCGTAGAGGTACAGGTACCTCTAACCTCTCTCTCAAACTAAATGAGAGTACCAGTCTCTCGCCCCCCTCTCTTGCATTCAGTCACTCCTATAGATGGTATTTGTCATTTAGTGAGGTACTCTCCCACAGGGATAGGTTTCTCTCAGTCATTCTGATATAAAGGTACAGGTATATCTCTCACTCTCTCACTTTGTCATGTTCCTGTTGAACTACAGGTATCTCAGTAACTCTGTAGAAGTACAGGTATCTCTCTCACTCACCCAATCTCCTGTACAAGTACAGGTATCTCTCTCCCCTCTCTCTCACTCAGCCACTCTCCTGTAGAAGTACAGGTATCTCTCTCTCCTCTCTCTCACTCAACCACTCTCTGGTAGAAGTACAGGTATCTCTCTCACTCACCCAATCTCCTGTACAAGTACAGGTATCTCTCTCCCCTCTCTCTCACTCAGCCACTCTCCTGTAGAAGTACAGGTATCTCTCTCTCCTCTCTCTCACTCAACCACTCTCTGATAGAAGTACAGGTATCCCAGGTCCATGGGGGGCTTCTCAGAGGCACATACCTTCTGGTCATTGAAGATCACCCACCTGAAAAGAAAGAAAAAAACATAATATGATATTATTAGAGCTTGATTAGTGCAATATTCTTTGGACTGTATAAATGTGGGAGGGGGGTGGGGGGCATTTTGGGTGAGATGTAGTCTTCTCAAGAGAGTGCAAGAGCTCCGGTGGCCTTGTAGCACTGCTGGCTCCAACAGAGTGCTTGGCATCATGGGACACTGAGGCAGAAGCGTTTGAGAGGCAGCCGCTCCCAGCCTGCCGGTGTGGCCAATGAACAGGCCCGATGTCTGCTCCAGGCACTCAAGTGGCGTGGCTACAGCTGGGAGCGCAGGTCTTATGGAGGCTGGAATTACTTTTAGATGGGCTGATCCACATTCACCAATCTTTGATCAGTCTATTATTTGACCCGTGGGGCACCAAGGGTTGGTCTCTTGTTTAATGTAGAGGCATGTTTTATGGAGGCAGAGACACAGGAGCAAAGTTGTTAAACAGAAATCCATAGAACATAGAACTTTAATCTCTGAACTAAGTCAACATTTAAACGGTTCACATGTCCAGCCTGAAACTTCCCTTGCATTAATCTTTCAAGTATAACCATAACAAATGCCATTTAGTACAACATCAGAGGGAAGATTACTGCTGATGCAGTTAAAGAGGTCTCAGAATTCTCTGCCAAGCTCTTTTGGTTAGGGCACTTCCAACCGGCCTGAATTAAGGCCAAAGCCCATTTTCAGTGGCTGTGTAACTGAAATTAAATCCTTTAAATGATCCAACAGTAAATAATAAAACAATAAAAATGGCTTTAATTGCGTCTAAAGTCTCTTCGCTGTGTCACTTGCACGGCTGAGATACTTAGCTGTTTTGTGCCGACAGCATATGTGTACTTTCGCAATGCATTTTTGCTGTGCACTGAATGAAGACCAGAGAGAGTCAGGACTGTTGAATAAAAGCATAAATTCTCACTGCTGGTCCTTCTTGATGTGGCAGACGTAGTGACCACACATGGTACTTGTTCCCATGTGACTGATGAAGGCAAACAGCTCATACTCTATAAAGAATGAGATAAGAGAGGAAAAGAGAAAGTGGAGAAAGATTAGTACATTATTGTAGCGCATATATATGATGTTTATGGATATACACTCAAATGATTAAAACTCTTTCTAAAACATTTTTTAACAAATATTAGACAAAAAGTGGACTTGTGATTGATTCAAGGGGGATTCATTCTGTAGCTTTTTTGTTTTTGGGCATTAAATTCACTCAAAAGCAAGCATGTTGAAAGCACATGGCAGTACTGGGCATGTGCAAACAGGATTACACAACTGGAAGTTCACTCAGGAAGCCCACTGCCCACATTCTCCCCCAGCCCTACGTCCTCCCTCCCCCTCTCGGGCGTGTGCTGCGACTGACTTCCATCTCCGTCCCTCACGCGGGGTCCAGGGGGGGGCTCCCTGCCGCCCTCGCTCTCCGCGGCGGAACGCCCCCCCTCCGACACATCCATGGACTCCAGGTCGTCCAGGTGGGAGAAGATCCAGTCCACGGCCCGCTCCAGAACATTGCTCTGAGAGACGGGGCCAGAGGGAATCACAAGAGAATGATCTTGGATGGTATCAGAAAGAGCTCTCCACTAGAACTGCTTTTACAGGGCTGGTTAGGCAGAACATGATCAAAATGCTATGCTAATGCTAAGGAAATACTCTGGAAATTCTGCAGTTACAAAGTATTTGGCTCACATAAAAAAATAAGTTATATATGCAATGTGAAAAGATAAGTTATGAGGCATTTTTCCAACAAATAATTGGCTGGTACAATGCAAATTCTGTAAGACAATGTTATCATTGTTAGGCTCTGTACTGTATGTATTGGCATAACTCATATGTGCTCATGTCCTAGCACTCTAAAAAGTCTCTCCATCCTTGTTTCGGCTCTTTATGCTAATTTAAACTAGTTACTAATTAAGCCTTACTTAATCATTCCTATTAACGGATTTATCAATACAGTTTCATTGAAATTTCTCATTTAAAAAGAAACCAACCATTGCCAGACTTACAAAAATCTAAACCGTACACATTTAACTCTCCAGGAATGCCAATATAATACATTGTTGTATCAGTAAAAACAGCCATTTCCTCGCTACAGAAGGTCTGTGCTTTTTCCTCTGTTGGGTAACAAAACAGCGGTGTGTTTAACTCATCGGCGTGTTTAACTCATCGGCGTGTTTAACTCATCGGCGTGTTTAACTCATCGGCGTGTTTAACTCATCGGCGTGTTTAACTCATCGGCGTGTTTAACTCATCGGCGTGTTTAACTCATCGGCGTGTTTAACTCATCGGCGTGTTTAACTCATCGGCGTGTTTAACTCATCGGCGTGTTTAACTCAACGGCGTGTTTAACTCATCGGCGTGTTTAACTCACCGGCGTGTTTAACTCACCGGCGTGTTTAACTCATCGGCGTGTTTAACTCATCGGCGTGTTTAACTCATCGGCGTGTTTAACTCATCGGCGTGTTTAACTCATCGGTGTGTTTAACTCAACGGCGTGTTTAACTCATCGGTGTGTTTAACTCATCGGCGTGTGTACTGGGACTCACCGCGGCCCGCAGTGCTCGCGTGGCCTGATCTCGGCCAAAACCCATGGAGACGATGGTTGCCAAGTGATCCTCGGATATCGTTTCGGTGGGCGTGGACCCCGGCGCCGAGCTGCCGCACGGCAACACCATGGGGGCGGAGAAGTCTGCAGCCAATCACAGACAGGGAGATGGGGGGGGGGGGGGAGCAAGCACAATTTAGTAATATTTCAGGTTGGCTTGAATGATTATCAGAATGTTGATGTCAACACAGCCCCAGCTGCTTCCAAACCCCCTGAATGGGCCCTTCCCGCTCACCTGGGTCATCCATGTGACCCATCACCCAGTTCATGGCTGCATCGATCCCAGTGTTCCCAGTGCAGTAGACTGCCTTTCTGCAGGCCTCCAGGGGGAAGCCCATCTCACACAGCTGGGACACTATGGAGTCGTCCATTACAGGGGCTGAGTGAGAGAGAGAGAAAGAGAGGAAAAGTTAGTACAACACGCACACTGAGTAGTACAACTGACAATTCAAACTGACAGTCAGAGGATTGCTACAGAAACACACTTGGAAAATAGGAATATAGGGATATATTAATGATAATATTTTAATAATTCTATTACATTATTCTATTACTGTTTGCCATCTGGTGTTTCACATGTTCCTTGCCATGATTTGGCAATACAAATGCAAATTCTGTCAATAAAGCACTTCAATACAGTATTATTGTCTCCAATTATTAGAGTTATGTGAAAAATATATGAAAAAAACAAAAGAAGAAGAAAAAGAAAATTGTTCACAAAAAAGATGTGTCAATACAGTAGGTTCTCAGTGGCACGCTGGACCAAATTCACTTCCTGGGCATGACTAGGCACAAATGTAAAGGAGCAGTGGGGAAAGAGAAACAGAAAGCAGAAAAAGGAACAGAAACAAATGTAAAAAGAGAGAAAGAGGGAAGCCAAGAGCCAAAGAGGTATGCAGTGGGTAGATGGGAGACGCAGACACAAGTGACAAGAAAAGACAGACAGACTGACACAGCAGTGGGGAGTAGAGCGAGTCGTCATCCTCGTTGCCGTGGGAGCCCAGGATACCTTTGACCTCCACGTCGGGGGTCATGAGAGGAGGCGGGGCCACCTCCGGAAGCACCTCCTCCCCTGGCTGTAGCCCCGTCCCTCTGAGCGAACTCAGATCCAGTGTTTCAGGCACATCAATACTCACATCTGGAACCAAACAAACAGCAATCAGAGTTACTCATCCCTGTCTGTACAGCTACAGTACTTTCATATAACAAAATAATGTGACTAGCATTACTTTCCCACTTCTCATCAAATTATGGATTTGCTGATTGTGTCCATGCACCCACAGGTAGCACTGAAAGCTGAAGCATTGCCCCAGTACACTAGCCTCTGAACCACTGACTGTGTCCCACACGTTAAGCCTGAGAACGTACTACAATGGATCTAGCACCAACTGAAGGAGCAGAAGCACATTTCATTGGCAATAACTGGCAGTCTGTTGGGCAGCTCATGGGACCTTCTTGCAACAGTAACCCAAGGAACCCTGGCCAACATAAGCGTGCTCCACAAAGCCAACTGTGTCCTGCCACTGCAAACTCCCAGTCACAGTAAGCTAATCGCATGGACAGATACATTCTCGTTCATACTGCAGTGGCAGTCTTTACAGCAAGAAAATTTATCAGTTTCCTTAATCAACAAGGCACTGAACTACTTCCCTCCATTGAATGACTAAGCTCATTGTAGGCCTGGTTCATACTGTACCACAACAAACTGTAAAAGCTATTGAGATAGTGCTACTTACCGAGAGGCAACGATTTGAACATGACTTATGTTTGGCACAGACTACAAATGACAGTTTAAGTGAAGGTACTTTTGAGAAAGACCGCATTTACCAAGCTTCTTAGGTATCCAATCCAGGCCAAAGGTGAACTTCTTGATCTGGATGACGAGATAATCCGGGAAGGAGGCAAGGTGGGTTGTTCTAAGCAAGACACAGGACAGTTATGTTAAGAAAATTAAGGACAAGTCAGCAGTGCAGAGCCTGTTCAGGAACACTACAGAAACACTATACACGAAACACTATTCACTATCTTGAAGTCCATAATCTCTTCTTTCTTCATGGATAATGCATGTGCATTAAAGGGCTGATGGTGTGATTCTATGAGAATGAAACTCAAGCAAGATTCTGGGTTGACCCACTAAAGCATTTACATGGCAGCTGCCTGGGCTGTGTTGCTTTTGTTGACTTGGCTTGGTACCTCAGACATTCCCATTGGTTTATTATAGTACTGAACTCATAAAAAGTAAAAAGTCTTTTGACAAACACATGCGGACTATATTATATATATATAAAGTATCTTTTTGCAGCAAACATTATTAGATACTAAGTATTACTGTACATTTGGTATTGCATTTTCATGCACACTTCTACAGGACAGTGGGTTTTGTAAACATGTTATGTAAATAGCACCAGCCACCTCCCTACATCACCCTTCAGACACTGAGACCACCGTTAACATATTGCAGATCTCTTGTTGTCGGTTATAAACTATAGCTAACATTACCGATCCCCATTAGCCCCCAGCAATATTAAGTGATATGTGACTGTTCATGTGAAGTCATTTGTCAGTCAGCCCGTACTTGCTGGCAGTGGTCTTAGCCTGGACAGCTGAGCTCCAGAAGTCCATCAGAGTCTCGGGTTCACTCAGGGCAGCCAGACAGGCTTCAAATGGAATAGAAGCCCTGGGGGCGGGAGGCGGGGGCACGCCAGCAGCCTCCGCCTCCACACGCATTTGCTCCGCCTCCTGCAGCTCATCTGATGGACAGCAAATGTCAGCAAGTCTCCATTTTGTTGTCAAAATATATGCCGTGTTCACGTCATATGGGAGAAATTGCAATGATGGGACGACTTCCCATTACTCTGATTTTGAAGTGTTCAAGCATTGCACACTGGTTGATGCGCACTTATTTGGATCTCAAGAGTTACAAGTTGGAATCTATGAACACTGAATAATGAGGATAATGTTAAAGCTTGATCCAATATCTACTGACGCCAGTGAATGCCGTCTACCTGCTGCTCTAGTTCGTCAGAAATATCATTATAGCATATGGTAGCTTGCTCTATTTCTTGTTCTTAACAAGAACGCCCACCCAATTGTAGTAGGTAGTGGCTCAACAATTAATCACAAACAGAGTGTGTGGAGGCGAATGGGTGCAAATATAAAATTATATTATGATTTGTAAATTTGAACGATTGCCAAGTTCGTCGTGGCAGCCATTTTTCATTCGCCATTCACACACTTGTGTGTATTTTACTGCCCGGTTGGAGATATTGGAGCTGTCAGAAAGTGCCACATGACATGAACATTGCATTAGCAATGAAGGTCCATTAGAAAAAAATCAAAAGGCCAGAGGCTGCTGGGAAATGTAGTGTTCACCTGCATTGGTGGCTTGTTCCATTGGCACAGGTAACTGCATGATGTAGTCCACCCTCTGTGTGTACTTGACTCTGTTTGACTGCTGACACACGATCCTTTCCTCCACCAGGAAGCGAAAGGCCTCCGAGGGATTTTCCCCATAACGACAATTCCGCTGCGGAGGAGTGGAACTAGAAATTAAAGACCATGTGCCCTCTTCCTTTCATTGCAACACTTTTGTCTACTTCTTTAAAGTAAGAGCACTCCTAATGCATAACATCAGCTGAGGTGGTGAGAAAGGAACTTAACATGTTAAATACAGTGTTTCAGCTAACAGGCATGAAAAAGTTACAAAGCTCACAGGAAGTTACAGGAAATCGAATGCATGTACCTCCACCATGTTAATGAAGTGCAGAAAAAACTCCTGAGCATCTTGCTGCCGATTGGTGGAGAACTCAGGGTGTCCTCGACCAATTAATGCTTTGAACATTCGTGGCGCTATGCCGACCTGATAACCCTGAAAGCCAAAGATAGAATTTATAATAAATATATTGACTTTCAAAATGCATAAAATCATGCGTCCATAAGTGTAGGTTTAGGGCTCACACTGGGGTCATCTTCAGAGTCACAGGTAGGTTTAGAATATTCTCCTGACAACAAAGCGTGGCCCAACTTTGCCCTGAAACACAGACGGAGAAATGGAGTGTGTATACACAAACATAGATCCACCGGCACCGTTTTAATTCCTGCAAGTGGACATTGACAGGAAAGGTGAAAACTTCCGTTATGCCTACAAGAGCTGACACAGAAAGTGTCGGCTCACCTGAGACAACAAATCGAGTAACAATCAGTGGCGAATATTAAAAACAAAAGACAGTAATGTACAACTGCCACGGCCTTGCACTCCCTGTAGTGTTTTAATTTAGAACACCAGTCATTAAGGACACTTTGGAGAGGACACTTAGACAGGGAGTGGAGTCCGCTACTTTCTTCTTTATCTTGTCCCAGAAGCTGCTTACAATACTTAATTCTACACAAATGTGTTTCCGTGTGAAATATTCAGTGTAATGTTACAAACACTTACACTTGCGTTTTGAAGTCCTGTGTGGGATCGCTTGGAGCGTTGGCAAAAATCTTTTCGATGTTGGAGACATACCTGCAGAGCACACAGGCACGGTGTACAGACAGAGGGGTCACACAGAGAGGAATGTCACACCCTGCCCCAATATGTCTAACCCTGTTTGATTTACTGAATCTTATTGCATCCTTACCAAAATACTATCAACATAAATTGAAATCAATTTTGTTTCGTAGCCTACGATTCCACTAAGTCATCATACTGCACTATCATCTTAGAACGGATCTAAACCTTCACAGAGTGTCTTTATGCACTCAAGATGTTTATGCTGTGGATATGCCATTGTTTTTAGGATTTGGTGATTACTGATTGGTTGTCCCTGTATTCTAGCCCTTCTCTTTCCCTATGCATTTTCACACTGTGTCTGAGGTGGGTAAAATCCGGGACTGACTTGCGCTGGAAGTCTGGCACGGTGAAGAGCACTTGCATGACCGAGTTGAGGTAGCAGCTGTTCCCCAGGTTCCTCATCCCGGTGAGGCCGGGGCCCGTCAGGGGCTGCAGCATGGCCCCCGACTCCTGGATCACCTCCCACTCCCCCACGCGCCGGTTTGCCGCGATCTCCAGCTCCGCCATCGTGCTCTCTGTCTGCGAGACACAGGAGAGATGGAGAGAACCATCAAGCGCATTGGCATCCCGCAGCTTTCCTGTCCTAGACTGCAAAATATAAGTGCCTCTGGGTGTGGCTTGGTCGGTCCTTTACATCTTGAGCCACCTGAGAAGACCTATATGTACTCATAAAATCTTAGGAGGAGATTAGAAGGTCTGAATTAGGATCAGTTTTCACCTTGTGGTTCATAGTGGATAAGGTTAGAATATGGATAGGTGCCATCTGATCCAAGATCAGCATTCTTACTCTCGGATCATTTATGAATACAGGCCTAGATAAAAGATAGACAAGCAGTTAGTAGTCCTGTAGATGGCACTGTTCATCTCAACCAAAAGAACCCAAGGTCCTGGTGCAGTGATGTGGATGCTATACTCTCAGTCAGTTTGTGCCATTAAATCAAGGATCCGATTCATTGAAGTCATTAAAGTACCTTCTCCATGGTCATCATATCAATGCCGAAGTGAGCCAGGTGTTCTGGTAACTTCGAGTCCAGAACCATGTCATCTTCCTCATAAGAGTACACATCTGAAATAATCAGAAACAAACAGTCTCAATGACCCAGTTATCTAACTCATATACTCCATAGTAATTTTTTAAAATGGGAAATCATATTTTAATAAATAACTTTTATTTTGAAACCCTGGGGAATGAAGGTCACTAGGGAACAGACAAAGATAGGGGGCATTCTGATCATTTGAACAGGAGACTGGGGTTAACACCCCTACTCCTGAAACATGTCAAAGGATCTTTACTGACCACAGTTAGTTAGGGTTTAATGTCTAGTCTCCATGACAGTACCTTCCACAGCATCATTGGGGAATCTAATGAACAGACAAGGCAGGCAACTGACTGGGGCCCCGGGCCATTTTAGGAGTTTTGGGTAATATGGTGACAGTGGAAGTCTGTCAGAATAGCCGTATAGGATTTTCTGCCTAGAGCTCCTCTAGTCTCTAGAATCACCTCTGCTCAGCAAACTGCCTCTATCGCTACATTGAGGAATTTTACCAGATGGGAGTGTCCCCTGCTGGACCACCAACACAACTTCAGTAACTAAGTAGGTTTCCTTAGAGGGGAAGATATATCCTCATAATTTGCATTAATAAAAACAGGAATTTCTTCTGTAATCATATCACATCTTATCCAATCAATCATATCACACACAAATGAATCCAAAGGCCCCACTAGCATCCTCACCTGCTCCATCGGGGGTAATAGTACCCAGTTTTACGGCTAGGGGGTATCCAGTCTGCTGGAAGTGCAGGAGAGCGTGATTGTTGCCCCCAGTGCCATCAAAGTATCTGCGCCCACAGAGCACCTTCCCATCTGAGAGATTCATCCACAGGTTTTCCTCCAAGCCACACATATCACACTTCCACCCACTGACAGAGAAAGAGAAAGAGAGAGAAGACAGGCTGTGAGATCGCCTATGCAAGAGAATGGGTGTCCAGTGGGGTATGGGCTTATGGGTGCACAGGTTCTGAGGTCACATCGGATCCAGCACCAGAAGCAATAGCGGTTCTGTGTATTCCTTTGAGTATAGCAATTAACCTAAAATTATTTAAAATGAGGGAGAGGGGGGTCAACACTGAATTCTTTAGGCCTGGGTTCTGTACCTGGGAGGGATCTTGACGCCGTTGTCCAGCTGGCTCAGCGCGGCCGCGTGCCGGGACTCCTGCCGCACCTCGCCATCCCACTGCTGCACCTGCAGGGCGTGGCCCACCGAGTCTGCCGACATCAGCCCCGCCATGGACAGGGACACCTGTGAGCAGAGCGGATAACTCAGCGCCCTTCACTTCATTCCTAATGTTGGGGGCTGAGGCCACTTAGGGGCAACCATCAGCTCAAACCCAACATACATCGCTCCTGTTGCCTCAGCAGGGCTGAGGGGAGTCCACCTGACACCTCCTACAGAATACGAAGTGAAAGTCAACTGAACAGTGCTTTGAGATCCATGCAATGCACACAAAAAAATGCATCTTTTTCTTCATTAAATATAAGTCTGGCATCAGTGTGATCCCCTTTTCAACCTGACAGGCCTCACCCGCTCTCTCACAACATCGGGCATGGTCGTCAGGTCCTCCAAAGTCACTTCCTGTTTGTCGGGAAAGAGGACAACCTTGACTTCTTCCTCATACTGCTCCTGCTCTACATCAAATCCTCCTTCTATCCCTGGGAAAGACAGAGAGAAAGGAGAACAGAGGGAGAGAATGATTGGAAGAGTATCGTACTCTATGTCCAGCTCATTTCCAGAGATCACAGACATAGACTGTACCACAATCTGAATTCAGTAAAGAAAGAAAGATGGACAGATAAGTTTAAACCCAGCGTTTTACCAATAGCCAACCGTGTCGGCTTCTTTTTTGGTGAGTCAGAATTTGTGTCCTCATCTGTCTGTAAGCACATCACACAGAATACGATTTTACACGTCATGATAACAAATCTGCTAAAATTATCTGTCAAAGCAAAATAAAGAACCGTCAGCTGCTATTGTAGTGTAGCATGTTAAGTGTTACAAGAGATTAACAGGCAGATATGCAATGCGAATGAGCTATCCAGTAAAAAACTAACATTGTATGAAAGATGTGTATCATGACAGAAACTGTGCACCACCGATTTCAAAAAGAAAAAAAACAGTCTAGTTTTCTTTACTAATATTGGACAATGCTTCTTTAAAATGCAGTATAACATGCTATTAAGCATCCAGAAAGCATCATCATTGACAACAAGGTCGTTGTGTTAAGGGAGCAGGTGGTCACCTGTGCTTTACGAGTGCGCTTGATGTGCAGATACGCCCGCTGGCCAGTCTTATTGTGATGTCTTTCCACATACTGAGCACCAAAGCCAAGGAAACTGTTCATACACACATATAGACCACCTTCTGCCTCCTGCAACACAGGTAAACAGAGGATGTTAATAAGGTGTCGCCGCTAGCGAGCTACAATTTGATGACTGCAGATGCTGATGGCTGTACTTGACATAATAACCATAGAATAGGAAAAGGGGGATACGTAAAATATAGCCAGGACCAAGCTGGGGGGAAACACAAAGTGCAAAAAATGTCTGGCCAAAGATCAAAATGGATGAAAACCGATGGAATGTGGATACTGCACCCACAGTGACACAGCACAGTGATGGAGCATAATGAGAATGCACAAGGCAAACAAACGTGGAGATGCGCAGACAGCATAGTGTAAAAGTAAAGCTGTGAAATCAAAGAAAAACGAAAGAGTTAGCTGTGAAAATATGCGCTCACCGGGTTTGCAAAAGAGAAGGCGCATTCGTCTTTGTGGACACGATCTCCGGGCCTCGGAACCCGAATAGTGGACAGAACCGACATCAAAACCTCGCTCACATCAGCCATCTCTCTACTAAATTATTTGCTAGCTTCTGTCTCTCAGACCCTCCCTTTTTCTAAGCCAACTCCCTATTTTCCCAGTCGCTCACTCCCTCCTCTTCCAATGATTCTTCTCCCACCTCCCTATCTCCAGTCCTGTGTCATCAGTTGATACAAGGCTGGGTTTGAGTACCACTTGCAAGCACGGTTTAGCGGGCACCAATCGTAATACTGAGAGTATGAGCGTCAATACAAACACAGTGAGCAATAAGTGATGTATTTCATGAACAAAGTATACATTTGGATTACGTATCATAAATACTGATATTATTATTGTTTATGTTAGGATTTACACTTCAATTATGTTGAACACTTGGCTAAAATCCCGTGTTATTACTTTGAATGTACAGACAAGAGTTGTATCGGTCTGCTTTTTTTGCGCAAAATTATAGTAATTACGGTAGCGTCAGATTGCCAATGATGAGAATGCGAAAGTTGTTGTTATTGTTCAGTTAATACGTCATCGCCCCCGTGCAGCAGGGAGTGGCGTTGCAGGCACCTGCATCACAGATCTAACAAGCTTTTATTTGCCTGGGCCTTTTACGAAAGATAGCTAATTATAGGTCCGTGTATTGCATCCTGGTTTTTATTCAAATAGCCCTTGTTATTGGAACACAAAACATATTATTACAAAATCTGTTACCGATAAAATTCAAAAATACAGATGACAGAAAATAACCATGAATCATATTTTGTGGAAAAAATGCGATTTCTGAACGTTTTTGTGTTGTCGTTAATTTTGATTAGTTAGTCGATTTTCGTTAGTAAGTGCATTTACAATGCTGACGCAATAGGGTGGTAGAGTTGGCAATGTGGTCTGTAGCGCTTCTCCTATCTTTTCTGTGTCAGTCTTTTGGTGGGTGATGAAGGCCAATTCGCATTCAAGTTTCATTGTGGTCAACGCCCAATGGTGTTCCGGCTGATTTGAGATAAGTCTATGTGTTTTGTGGATGAATGCAATGTTAAAAAAAAAGAAACTAAAAATTTAACCACAAACACAACTTTGTTGTCATGGGATCCTTAAAATGTGTGTGTATATAAAATAGAGGGACATAAAGAGCAGAGGGATAGAAAGACAAGTTTATGAATCAATCTCCAATGATCTTCTGTGCAGTTGTATTATAAGGATTTCTGTAATGATCGTGAGTTAACTCATATATGCAATGGTGTCCTCCCTGATCCTAAAGAAACTGTAATCTAGTTCATGGCTCTAATTAAGCTGTTAAGACTGAGGGGTGAAATTGAGACTGTACTGTACGTGCCTACTGTATACCTGCAGTGTTTACTCTGACGTTACTTGTCTCTCTTCCCATTATTGCCAGTACTGCCCCTCCATTGCACTCTGAGAAGTAGGCCCATGCATTATAATGTCAAGTCAAGTCAATTGGTGTCCACTGGATTAACCCCCTTGCTCTTTGTGTGCAACAATCCATGTTCAGCACCTGCATGGGCTGACAAGAAAGCTCATTGGCCTCTTGGTGTATTAACCTCTCCGCTCCCTCTCATCCTACATAGTGTTCATATCCCCTCTCCAGCTTAAATCTCCAGTCACTAGGCCACTGTGTATTAATGCTTGATTATGACATGCTAAATTAAGCTACATGTTCCTACAATAACACAGCATAGACGTGACATCTCAGTCTTTGGGAAAAACTAAAATCTTAGCGTAGTCAAGTGTATCGAGGCAGGGTTGTATTTGCAAACCGCTGCTCTGTGTGAGCAACCCAGGTTCCTGGTAAAGTGATTTATAGGCCTTGTGTTTAGGCAGCAGGGGGTCCAATGTCATTGTGCAAGTTCCCGCACACAGCAGCAGCTCTGCTACACTGGTAATCCCCTACACACATTAGGCTTCCTCTCCTTGGCATTACAAAGACCCTTCATTCCCCTTTATCTCAGAACTCAGTTCTGTTTAACCAACCCCTTCTGCTCTCACCATTTCTAAATCCATTGTCTAGTAGCACTGTCCCCCCCCCCCCCCCCCCCCCCCCCCCCCCCCCCCCCCCCCCCCCCCCCCCCCCCCCCCCCCACTATGTTTTTTGTCACTGTAGTGCATCGTTTGCACCTGAGACAGTGTGACAGTAAGAATGCACAGGTTCAAGTACTGTGGTGTCAGGGTCATTCGCACCAAGAAAAAAATTTGTTTACCCCTCTTACACTCGTTGCTCCACGATCAGTGTACCACTTCTTGGGCCAGTCCAGCCGAGGGTATGTAATTGTCCTCTTCCTCCTGAGCTGGTTACCAGAAAGTGATCAGGAAGTTTGTTAGCCTGCTTCTGTCACAGTTCGTTAGGATAAGAGTGAGGGAGAGAGACGGAGAGAGGTGGAGTGAGACATAGACAGAGCGAAAGGTTAATGCTAACCTCTTTATACTCAGGGGGACTAGGCTGAACACAACTTTTGTTGTGTACCAACAAATATTGGTACTTTTTGAGGAAGAAAAACAGGATAAGAGTGCTTTCATATAATGCATATATTTTCCTAATTATTAACCTATATTTTTTTAAAAGTCATAATGTTATGTAAAAGACAGTAATGTATTCCACTTATTCACTGTGTATATGTACAAAAAATAATACTGGGTCATTATCTGATCTAAAGGTTATTTTGTCTTATAACTGACTTATATGATATTTTATACCAAAATAACATTTAAGTGTCAAAACTTCCCTAAAATTTGTTAGAAAAACATGAAAAGCATATGTATTTGTAGTATGCCACATAAAGTAGAATGGTTGCACATGTAATTGCACATTCAGGCACCTCTAACTGTGGGAACATTATGCTGGGGAAAACATTATTATGGATTAATAATGTATTGTCAAAAATGCTCTAGCTACAACAACAGGCAACTGAGATGGTGTCAGCAGGGTTGTTAATGACAAGAGTGATGACCATTGTCAGATTTCTCTAGGATGCATATGTTTCTGTCTCCTAAACTGCTCCAGGTACACCTGCTGGACATTACCTTAGCCAAATAAACATCGGGACATCTGAACATCTGGAAAGGGGTAACAGCGTGCAAGCAAGTTCAGTGGTGACTCAGGGTTCTGTCCACCCCAACATGACGGTGAGGTGTGCCACAGGCAAGGAGAGATACCACCCGTATGACTTTGCTCCAGGACTGGTTCATTTGGGAAAGCATTGCTGTACAGGTTTCATGGCCTGTAACTGCTCAGTTCTATAGAACATATTGTATATTGTTTACTTTGCACAAAATAATGCCCTCACCTTTATCCTGTGGACCTGAACCACAACTACAAGTACCACAACCATACATGTCTGCATAGCTGAGTGCTGAGTGCGCAGCTTACAGCTGACTGGATGTTGGTGCAGGCTGGTGGCAATCAGTGATTGCAGCAAATGGTGTATACAAGGGAAACAGAAGTCCTTCATTGGAAAATTGGAGCCCTCCAATCACGTAACATTGTCTTTTTCTGATCATGGTTTTATTTACTAATCAGTTACAAATACCCTACCATTATCTGCAGTTCAGTTCTTCTGCCTGATAAAGCAGAAGTCAATAAATTGTACATAAGGAGTTCATAAGAGTTTATTAACCTTTATTAATGTTATCATTCAAATAAAGCATTTGGTGTGTTTCTACAAATGACTGAAGTTCATACATTAAATTCATACATTTAAATTAATTTTAATTTCAGTGAACGTTACACTTGATTTGACATTTTGGAATACATTAATAATGCAATCAAAGAGACATGCCAGCATTTTATGTCAGTGCAGTCCTGAATCATACTCAGCTACATTTTAACACCATGCACGTTCTATTCCATGATGTCTCAAGGTTGCTGGTTTTTGTTGTGGGTCCATGTTTTTTGCAGCAATTTGTAGCTGTAGAGTTTCAGTAATTGTCACTTTTTAAACAAGGTATAAAATATATTTCACTTGAATATGAGATTCAAACATTTCTCTCAATATCTAGTCAATTTTAGATTTCTCATTAAATTTGGGAACTTTGGAAATGTCACAAATTATGATAGATAGATAGATAGTTGTGCTGCAACAAATTAAATTCAAATGAGTATCCTGTGTTTGGTGTTGATAGATTTGCTTTACAGCACCAGTCAAGTCTTCTGAATTCTGAAATATGGTTCGCTGAGAAGAAAAGAAAAAGAAAAAAACCTGTTGTGTGAGTACAAGTTGCACTTTGCATGTCATTTGATTAGGTGATAACAAATATATTTCTTATTTTAGATATCCTGAATGACATTATCTCCATCATCTTCAGAGCCCAGGCAGCCATGCTTAGTGACGATCATGTTGTCAACACTTGCCAAACTGCAAGGTATTTAATCACAGTGCAATTTGAAGAGCTCATCGCTCTTCCTGCATTGCATAATACAGTTACAGTTAAAAATTTAGCTGTTCTATTGTTAGCTATTAGAATTATAATATTCTGTGCATGGGGGATCTATAATATTGGTTTATTTAATTCTGTGCAGCTGAATGTTGAAGAAACAGAGCTAAGTAGCTTGATGTGAGCACCATAACGTACAGGAGCCTGATTGGCTAAGCACCATGTTTCCTTTCACTTGGTGCTTTCTCCTTGCTTGAGATCAAGTACTCACATGTAGATTTAATTACATGTTTTCAAAGAGAAATATTTACAAAGAGCTGACAGCAGACATTTAGTGTAAAAAGTATTTTTTAAATTGAATTTGCCTATAACTCCAGCACCTGCACAAAGACTAGGGTGTGTGTATGTATTTATTTATTTTTTTAGTTGTTTTTTTCAATCTGATAGAGGACATTCAATGCAATTAGTATATGAACTAAAAATTATTATTAAAAATATTTTAGCATCTTGTAGTGACATTTTATTTGTGAACAGGTTATGTGCAAATTGTATTTTTATACTTTTTTTGTTTGTGGTGAATGAACATTTTATTTTCTGCCACATCTGTATCTGAAGGCACACAGGTGTATACAATGTTTTAACACGGTAAAAGCTCTCCTTTTTCACACATTATGGGATGGTTGCCCTTCTTTGAGGAGTGTTTTTCCGCATGATCATAATTTGAACAGTGTCTTCATGGTGGTTCTGCTCCACATTTTTAAAGGTGTTTCATGCACAGAGCACATGTGCCTACAGAGTGAGAGTCAGAGTCCAGCTAACCTGGCAATGGCAGGAACACCATTTTGTGAAAAACACCCTGTCCTGATTTGACAGATTGAAATGTGCATAGGAGAGCCTGTGGGGCATTTCTCATTTCTGAAGATGAGTACAGGTGTGCTGAGTCTGGGCCTAGAGTTATATTTTTAAAGGCTGAACAGTGGAGTCATTCTGTGTACCTCCTTCATTAACACTTTGTCCATTTTCTCTTTTCTCCTTTTTCTCGTTCTCTCTGTGTCTGTGGTGACGTATGTCCATCTTTGGTTGTTCTAATTCCTTAATGAGATTGCAGATTCCCCCGGATATCCAATTAAATCCTGATTAACCGGGCTGAGCTAATTAACACTGACAAAATAATTCAACCCCTTCAACCTAAACCCCCTGAAGAAAAAAAACCCAAACACATTCACCTGCTCATCCAGCAAGAACCATGATATATTCAATGTCTCTGTATGAATCATTGCAGCAAATGTGATGATAATGCCTAAAACTATTTATAATTATCAAAGCAGTATTATTGTCAATAGTGGACCACGGTGGCAATAATAAGGATGCTAATGAAGCTAATTAACAGTGACTGCTAGCATTAGAGGTCATCCATCTAGTCTTCTGGATGGCTTTCACTGGCTGTAAAAAAAACTATAAACTCCATGCAATTCTGCTCCCCACCTGGCTCACATATTTGCTTTCTTCTTCCACACACCTCCATCTCCTCCTGTCTTCTTCTGTATCTCCGAACCGACTACTGTTGCTGGATATTCTCATGTACTTCTCTCTTTTCATCCACCTCACATCTCTCCCTCCTCTACTCTGTCCTTTGCTTAACTTGCTCTTTTTGACCTCATGACCTGATTCCTCACTCAATCCATTTACCTTCATTCCCTTATGCTCTCTCTCTCTCTCTCTCTCTCTCCCTCTCTCTCTCTCTCTTCCTTTTTTCCTCTCTATTTCCATCTTAGATCTTATCCCTTCAGCCCTGATCTCTCTTCATCCCCTTCAATCCTCAGATGTTCCTTGGTCCTCAGAGACGAAGGTAGAGACAGAGAGAGTCTCGCAGGCACACATCAGTCAGTCTGTGGGAGAGGGTAAGAGTGAAAGAGTGAGAGAACAAGTCCTGGAATAAGGAGAAAAAGTTGGACCACAAAAAGGAAAGAGAAGAGAAATTCAGAAGAAAGTAAAATAATCCCCTAGCAAAGGTAAAGGTGAGTGGGTTTTTCTTTTTTTTTGCACTTTTGTATGATTTGTGTTCCATCATAACAGTGTTCCACAATACTTTTCAAAGTTATTTCAGGAGTACCAGTAATTACAATTTGAAATAACATGAATTGCAACATTTTATAAACACTCCATGTTTTTAGAAATAGCAAGTCGCATGACAACACTATCAGATTGACACCTTGTGGAATGCTTGCGCTAATCAATATGCAAAACTAGTTGTAACTGACCAATTTTCTGCAAATGAACTGATTCATGTTAATTAAGAATTTGTACAATTATGATGAGAAAATATGGGTAATGTAGAAGTTCCAATAAAGTAATTTCTTAAATTCTGCCATATTTATTAATTGTAGAATTGGTTGCATGCCATTTTTTGGGTTAAAAGATTTAAATTACAGATAGTCATGAAACCAAGATGCAGACTAATTATGTTGTTCACAGTTGCACTGTAAAGCAATAAATTAGCATGGTTTTTGATGGCCACTATTGAAATGCATCCTTATACTAGGAAGTGTGTCAAATATGAGAAGCTTAACTTAAGGATTTATAGCTTAGACCTGATATCATTTTGACCAATAATGTAATGTAGACATTGCCATTATTAAGACAGTATCATACAATTTCAAGTTTTCCATTGAATAAATTTCAGCAATACTGAACTAATATTTTGCTTTAATTTAATGGAAGCAAAAGTAATCATTTGCAATTGTAATTTAGCTTAGCTCAGAAGGCAGTGTTTGTCAGAAAGTATAAAGGTGAAAGCACAGTAGAGAATCAACATCCACATCATAGGAGACGATTCAGCAGGAGACAGGAAAAATGTATGAATTAAAAAGCATAAGTTAGAATTTTTGTATAAGCACCATCCCCACCTCCTCCTCCCTCTCTCCCTCCCTGATCCTGTCGTAAAAAGCAGTCAGTAATCGGATGACAGGGGATTTGACTCAAAAGGCTTCTCTTTAAAATCTCCTCCAGGGATTTAAGCACTGTAGCTCTCCACCCTTTGTCTTTGCTGGCTTTAATGCCCCCCAGTGTCCAATACACTCATACAATGTCCAACATGTTTAGTTGAGTACAACGAAAGGTATAACAATGATGGGCATCGCAGTAATTATTGTGGACACGGTACAGTTCTGTCTGCTTAATTCTGTATTATGCAGTAAATATTAAATACAACAGAATTCCAAATGCCATGCAATAATGTCCTAAAATGTTGTTGTTAATCCGGTAATCATATTAATTGTGGTAGAGACCTCTTCACTATTTAGTATGGGGGGTCTAATTCACATCTGTTTATTTGCACATATATGTAAAGAGGATTTGCTCGGCCAAAGACATTCACATGAATGCTGTGCATTTGTATTTATTGCTCTCTTACTCACTGTTCACAGTCTTCTGCAAATCCATTTGGTCTGCCTTGTCACCTGACATGCCATTTAGCACAGATAAATGTGGGGAAATCTGTGAATAGAGAGAGAGGTGACAGAAGGAGACATCATGTGTTACATATACACTATACACTATACATACATGCAATACAGGTCCTTAGCATGCCAAAACTCCAAGATGGCTGCAACTTTCAAGATGGCCACACATTTTCCTGCAACAAGGGCTGAACGGTCTACCATAGCCATATGCTTTAACCCGTTCCCTGAAATTTGCCCATGATAAAAACACTAGACTGATGTACATGCATAGATGGTTACTGTACATATCAGTGAAAACTCACCATCTTTGAAGACTGGGAATATACATGTGTGTGTATGTGTATGTCTGCAGGCAAGTCTGGATGTGTGTGTGTGAGTGCATGTGCTCATGTAATTAGTTTAAGATTATTTGTATGAGGCACTAAAGTGCGTATGTGTGTAACTGTGTGTATGCACCCTTGCATATAAAAATGCATTGTTGACTGAATACATAGATTTCAGGTGTATGAGTGTACTGATGCCTCTATATGGGCAGGGAGCAGGAAGCTACATAATAATACTAAACATGTGTTAGACTTAATCCTGAAAATAAATGACAATTAAATATATGGATGTAATTAAAGATGGTAATTATAACACAAACTGTATGTATTGGAAAGTGAAGAGCTGTTTTATCTCTTACCTAGGCCTCTACCTGTTTGATCACACTCCTTCGTCAGTGACAGCACCTACCTGCCATAACCATGGGTGACTTGGAACAGTTGCGCAAGGAGATCAAAACCCTTAAAGATCAAATTGCAGTAAGTTAAATGAAGCATGAAGCAAAAACTTCCTCTTGTACTTATCACTGGGCAGAACAGTAATCATTGCATCATCATAACAGGCAAAACCAACCTCATTAATGTGCTATATTACATTACATTACATTACAGGCATTTAGCAGATGCTCTTATCCAGATCGTCTTACACAACTATTAAAAGGTGTTAATATTAAAATTAACCATCATCTAAAAGCAAAAACACTGTCAAATTACATTATCAACAATTGGATGCTCAAGTAGTGTTTCAAGACAAACATTTTCCTGTCCATATTAATATGAAAATATAATTATCAGTAGAATACATGCATCAATAATAAGACTGGGATTATTCACTTCCTCCAAAGCAGTGGCTTCGTAAATGTTAAGATATTACACATTTCGAAGGCTGAAGGAGGTTTCCTGATCATTATTACCACTGAGCAGCATGTTTGTTGTTGTCGTCGGTGTCCAAATAACAGTGACTATTTCCCTTCCCACCACAAGTCGGCACGCAAGACTGCCGGGGACACAACCCTGGACTCCGTGGCGTCTGGGTCTCCAGATATTGGACGCATCCAGCCAAAGACCAGGAAGACACTAAAGGGTCACCTGGCCAAAATCTATGGCATGCACTGGGCCACTGATTCCAGGTATGAGATCTCTATGTACTCCAAATAGGAAATGTCCACGCAGGGATTTACCTGATGTACATACGGTTTCTCCATCATATCCAGGGTTGACATTACTGATCCTGTATAGCAGTGCTGATCCTTTATTCAGGATCATTTATTTTTGGCTGGACTGCAACAGCGGGGCCAGCCCTACAAATTGAATGTCTGTGACTGACTGAGTGAGTGACTGAGTGAGTGATGAAGTTTCACCATTGGTCGGCCGAGTTCTGAAGTCACACCATTGGTCAGCCGGATCACGTGTGTTAGGTCCAGCCATATACTAGGTTTTAACCTGGTCTGGTTAATCACTCCACTGGGTCATTTGTAAGGCTCCTTAAGAACAGCCCTGTTCTCGTGGCCTTCTGCTGATGAAATGCTGGAAACCTAGAAAAATCTGTAGCCCATAGAATCTGATTTTGTGGCCTGACCACAGTGCTCACAGGTCCATGCACCCCTGGACATCAGTTTGCATATGGGCACATTCATGGTCCAGACTCTTGACTCCTTCTCGCTCCCCATTTTTTTTCTCACTCTCACTCTCTGTCTCTCACTTATTCACTCACTTGCTCTCTTGCTCTATCCTTGCACGCTTTCATACACATGTGAGCATGGAACAGTAATCGAATACTATCCTGTGGAAAATGTCCTGATCATAGGTTATGAAAATCAAAATGCACAGTCAGTTTGCCACCATATTTTCCCTCTTTTCTTATCAGTCTCCCTCTTCCTCTTATTTCTTTTTTCTCTCACCCAGGTTAATGGTCAGTGCTTCCCAGGATGGCAAGCTCATTGTGTGGGATGCCCACACCTCCAACAAGGTAACATGAACACACTGAATTCAGTTTGCAAGTGAAATGCAGTGGGAGGAAATATATATGTACTTAAAAAATGTACTCATTTATAATAAAATATGATAATGCTTCTCTTGTTTTTAGATATCAAACAAGACATGACAAATGTTTGATTTAAACTTGACCTTTTATGAGAGAAATATTGTGAAATTCTATTGGTATTGAATATGAATGCAAACACAGATTCTTCTATCACCGACATCTTCAAAATGTTTGTGACAGAAGCCTAACCTAGTGACAGAATACCTTAATATGAGGAAAAGACAGATTTATTTGACCTTTTTTAAACAATAAAAAATTTACCTTCAGGAGAGTTTCTTTATTCTGTTTTTTAAATGTATTATTTAGCTAGTTTTAAACCAATGAAAAATGTCATAACTACTCACTTTATATGGATCTTTTTCCTCTCCACTCAGGAAGTAAGTGAAATACGCGACTGATTTGACCCCTCCCCTTTTCCGCACCCTCTCTGCAGTTGAATGCCATCCCCCTGAAGTCCTCATGGGTGATGACATGTGCTTTTGCACCCTCTGGAGAGCTGGTGGCCAGTGGGGGCTTGGACAACATGTGCACGATCTACAGCCTGAAGGGCAAAGATGGCAACGTCAGAGTGTTGAAAGAGCTGGATGCCCACTCAGGTATGTGAATCAAGAGCGGAAGCTGGGAGGGCTCTTTGCTTTCTATCAGCTCCCGCAGTTCAGCAGTCGGCAGCAGCTGTAGTTCAGTTACACAGGCTTTGGTTAGTTTTAGTTCTGCCTACATGCTCCCAGCTGAGTCACAGTTGAGTTGTTATCCCCATGCTGTCAAATTATACAGTTCTTCACTGAATAGCTAACACGCTGAGTCAAGTAGTGGTAGGCAGTTAGATTTTTTTTCTTTGGATTGATTCATTAATTCCAGCTTGATGGAAGGACAAATTGTTTGTAAGTTCATTTGAGTTTGAACACTTGGGCACAGACATCAAGAGGAATAACAAGGTCTAGGTGCAATAGACATGTTGACATGTAAAATATCCTGTCCTGCTCCTATTTTATCCTGCCATTTCACACAATGGTAAGCTGTTTAAAGTTACATATAAGGCAATTAATATACTCAACACAACCATGTTTCCCATCCTCTAAAGTCATCTGAATCTCGTTCTTTAACTGAAGGGGTTTATACCCTGCCACTGTCTGAATTAGTATCTCTGAAAATGATGGTGTGCAACTCACCAAGTGCCTCTTATGGAAATAAGCTGGAAGCAATAAAAGAAGCAATAAAATCTAGCTAGATTACTAGGCTTCAGCAGAGGCCAGTTTTCTACTTCTTGCTGCTTCAGTGCCGTCGGGTTAGGCAGCTCCTGTCAAAAATCTTCAGCGGTTGAAGTCACTCACTTGATTGAATCATTCATTCAAAAAGGGGCTGTTCTTGAACTGAGAACCGCTCTCCACCGGTCACCTGTGGCTAACGGCAGCCTTGTCTTTGTGTACATCCAGGTTACCTCTCCTGTTGCCGCTTCTTGAATGACAATGAAATCATCACCAGCTCCGGTGACACCACTTGGTAATCCTCTTCCTTCTCATTACGTTACATTTATTTGACAGACGCTTTTATCCAAAGCGACGTACTGAAGGTCATTGGAACTACAAAACACAGGTCCGATAAGGTACAATACTCATTTGATAATAGTTATTCATAGCCATGAACACAGTCACATCTGTACAGCCGCACACTCACAGACACTATGGCTGCTTTTATCAGTGGGGCTGTGTCTGTCTGTAGCACTGCTGTGCCCTGCGTCTTGTGCTCCTGACCCCGCCTCTCTCACCCCACCAGTGCCCTGTGGGACATTGAGACCGGCAAGCAGAAGACAGTCTTCGTGAACCACCTGGGGGATTGCATGTCCCTGGCCTTGAGCCCAGACATGAACACATTCATCTCCGGAGCCTGCGACAGCCTGGCCAAGCTGTGGGACATCAGGGATGGAACCTGCAAGCAGACCTTCGATGGCCACACCAGCGACATCAACGCCATTGCAGTAAGACACACAAACACGCAGACACATAGACACAAACGCACGCACAGTCATGCAAGCACGCGCGCTAAGATATTTCTGCACATATATGCATACGTGCTTACCGGACCTGAACGTGATACACAGTTCAACTCTTATGCACAATTCTTTGTGTGCACATGCACAGATGACTGCACTAACTAACACTTAACATTTGGGCAGGATTGGGTTTATGCAGCATACAGGCAGACTGCTGTATCTCATGTCTGAGGTTCAGAATTGGCAGTGCTCAGCATGGCGTTTACCTCCTATTGCTATGAAATGCATGGCAGAGCCTGTTTTCTCACCGCCCTCCCGCTCTCCCCCCTTCCCTCGCCAGTTCTTCCCCACCGGCACCGCGGTGGTCACGGGCTCTGACGACTGCACCTGCAAGACGTACGACCTGCGCGCCGACCAGGAGCTGACCACCTACAAGTCCAGCAGCATCAACTGCGGCGTCACTTCGCTGGCCCTGTCCGTCTCCGGCCGCCTGATCTTGGCCGGGTACGATGACTTCAACTGCAACATCTGGGATACCTTCAAGGGAGAGAAAGTTGGTGAGTAAGATGGGTGAGGGACTCGGAAGAGTGCTTGGTAATGGACAGGGGCATAGAGGTTGAGGACACGAGGTGAGTGAGAGAAAGAAATGGGCGTGGCATGAGAAAGGAGAAGGGGCAAATGGAGAGACGGTAAATGAGTGTGGCTAATGGGGTGGGGTCATGTAGGTGTGCAGTTCATTGGATGAGCATAGGTAGTTGTAAAATGACATATTGACTTATTGTTTTTTTTTGTCAGAGTGCAATAGTGTGTTAAAGCATAACTATCTTCTCTTCCTCCCTTCTCAAACAGGAGTGTTGTCTGGTCATGACAACAGAGTGAGTTGCACAGGAGTGCCCCCTGATGGTATGTGCGTCTGCACAGGATCCTGGGATAGCTTCCTGAAGATCTGGAATTGAGTTGGTCCTCCAGAAATGAAGTGAGGATGAGAGAGATAGAGCAAGAAAGAGAAAGAGAGGGAAGGGATCAAGGTAATGGAGAAAATGAAACATGTCCAGAGAAGTCCTTCTGAAGAAGCAGAATTGGACTCCTTAGAAAATATTAATTGCATCTGAAACAGCACAAAGATGCATTATACACCAAGGTTACATTGCTAAGAACACCAATATTTCACCAAGGACCATGGAAAATAGTGATAAGTAATATGTTAAACATGATAAATATGCTCTTATTGTATTTATGTAAAAATATTATTTTGTTGATAGGTTTTTGACAAAACTGAGTGAAAGCATACATACATACAGAATCAAAATGAGATTTAGCACTGCTGGTTTTGTCTTTTTTGTCTTTAAGATCTTGGATTGCGATTTAAGATTCTACCCTCCCAGTAGCTAAGTGGTGCTATATTTGTTTGTATATTTTTAGTAGATTAATTAGGATGCAGAACTGATGTACAGTACCATTTCACCATGTATCCACTGGTGGGTGTGCATATGGTATACTCACTCTTTCAAAATCATTCTTTAAAAAAAAAAAGATGAGGCTAGAAGTGACTTTTTCCCACTGTGGTTGGAATAATGCCTCATACAGCTACATCTATTGAGTGAATACTGGTGCTGTTACATTGTCTGACGTTGTGTGCAGTGCAAAGCAATACACTATAGCACATTGCATTGTAGCTCTTTTTTCCTTCAAGCAGCTACACTGTACTGTTCTGGGTAATGTACTGTAAGGAAATGAAATGTATGTCTTGCATAATAACCACAAATGTATGAAACACACCCCCTAAATGCTACTTTTCACATCTCCAGGCTGATTGTTAATAAAAATGGTTGATTGAAAATACATTTCTAATAAACATAGATTTCTGCAATGAATTGTCTGCATTTATGTGTGAGCTAAATTTCCGTGTCATCAAAAAATAGACCACAGACAGTACTTGCCTAAATGCAAAAATCCTTGATCATCACTCCTACTCTGCAATGTTTTATGAATATGGCACCAAGTCTTCTGTTCGTTATTATTTTCATTTAAAATAAAGTTATATTCTGAATCTGTAGCACACAGTGGCTCTTTGTAGCAACCTCCTGTGGGGTTGTGGGTTGGGGGTCAGATGTCAAAGGTCAGAATAGGAAAGGTACCAGTGCAGAGGTGCATTTCATTCAGTTCCTTTATAATTCACCTCTGATGGTTGCAGTTATTTGCTTCAGTGGCGAGCACACCGTAATTTGAAGTCCAGTACTCCAGCTCTTCCTCAGTTCACCTGCTCACAAGAGAGATGGTATCAGCGCTTCAGAATATCCCTAGAACTACTGTTTTTCTAAGCAGAAGGTACTTCCATTTGGGGTAAAATATCCAAGTCAGCTGAAGATATGTGACGTAGTGGCCAGAAAATCATTCAAAGTAACGCCATAATCACCACAAAAGACCACGAGAGAGCTGATCGACTCTCTAATGATGAGTCATGACCCCACCCTTGTCCTTGATATTATTTGCATGAATGTGAGATTCTCTGTGTGTATTAAATTCCAAACATTCAAAATATTTACAGAATGTCAGAAACAGAGATTACAGACAACAGTTCACCATAGTTTATTTGATTATTTAATTGTAACATGATACCATCAGCTTGTGTATGGCAATATACAAACAGCATATACACATCATTCAAATGTTTTTGTATCAGTACAATGGCTCAATATAATAATTTCTCACAATCATTGTATAATGAGTTTTTTTTTTCATGGGTACTATATAATTATCATAGTTATATTAATACATTATTAATGCAACTGTTTCAGTTTCATATTACATTGAAAAAACACAGGCTTCATTTCGTGACAAGTCATCACTGTACACAATAACGCACAGACAGACACCTAGGTAAACAGGAAGAGGTGAAAGGAAGCAGAAGGAGGAGCCGATAATTACATGGACAACACAAAGGGTGCAAAACATCGGAAAGTGTGAACAGAGAGAAGAACTGGCGAAAAGGGGGGAAGGAGAAAGACCGGCTGGAAATGTCAGGGATTAAGAAAGCCGTGGAAGAGGGAAACAAAGGAGCAAGGTAGAGACACTATTAAATCACAACAATGTGCCCTTCAGTTCACGGAAGTCCAAATGCTTACATACAAACTAACTGACACTAAGCAAGCTTGCCGTAATCATAACTATTACTACTATTGTTGTTGCCATAACCAACAGCACAGGTGAATGTTGAAATCAGGGAGAAAGGTAGAGTTGATGTTAATACTGAATATTTCTTTCCCCTTTTATGGGAGAAAGAAAGAAAGAGAGAGAGAGAGCGCCACCTCTGTCTACATAGGCACAGTGGGAGAACTGCAGCTCGTCAAAATAATAGTAATAATACTGTAATAATAATAATAGTATTTACAAAATTTCAGTACAATCAAAAGTGCCCAAGCTGAGCTGACATTCAGGATACAGTGGGGGTAGTGATGTGAAGATAGCGGACAGTCGGTGCGGAGGAAACTGTTCAGCAGTGAAGACTGTCAGTGAAGTGTTTTGAAGAACACAGCTCGAGTTGTACCATCTAGAACAACCACATCAATGTGTCACACCTTATTATTATTACTTGTGCGCTCTATCTAGTGGCAAAGGGATGTGTGATTTGTGCAGCAACTGGGGATCATGTAGTTAAAGTATTTGTGTGTAATAGTTACTTAAGATGTATGTTTTTTTGTAGATTATAGTTAATACTTTAGAGTTTAATATGATTGTTTAATGTATGTTTCGGCTTAGAGGATTTCAACATTCATTTCTGAAATGCTAACCTCTACTGAATATACCAAAAAAAACATGAACCAATTTCTACAGGAATTCCATCAGACATGCAATAGCAGAAACTTTGTTCAAACAATTTTGTGACAGTATGACGTCAGATGATTTCCACGTCTTTGTGTGAAAACAGAAGAACTGTTTGTAATCTATTTGCAAGAATTCTGGAAAACACAAAGAGGATAATAACAGGGAGGTAAGGCTTGGAAAAAAATATATCTGTCAAAATTCTCCCAACCTAAATGTGTTGTGTATTTGGTTTTTTTGCCATAGACATTTCTGTAGGGATTTTTCCAGTGGTCGACAACTGATTGATAAATAATGTGTAGTGTAGGTCAGCTAATTGTGTGGTATACAGCATGTTTCAAGCAGCCAGTGCTGAGCTGTTAACACTATTTGTGCATTGGACAACATTGATTTTGAGTAGCATTGTGCACGTCATGCATAGTCCTTATGAATGTACACTCTATGGTTGTTTCTGCTGTGGCATACTTGTGTGTGGTTGTACGTGTTTGAATATATATACTCTGTGTTGTAGTGGTTGTGTGTAGTGAATGGGCTGTGATTGACTCAGTAACGCCGGGGGACAGAGTCTCTCCCTTCCTTCTTGATGATGATTTGCTGATCATCACTGGCATCGCCAGGTGACTCCACCCCTTCCTCATCTTCCTCATCTTCTCCCTCCACATCAGTGGCCACGCCCATCCTTGACTCGTATGTCTGAGATAAACAGAGAGGAGTAGGCTATGCATGTATGATAGGAAACAGGGAGATGCACCAAAAGCATCCACATCACAACTTTTAGTAGTTACATATTCAGTGCCTGTGTAAATTTATTACATTTTGAATGGTGATTGCCAATTTTATTATGCATATAAAACTTGGTGAACTTCACAAAAAAATATGAAACATTTTGGATTTTTACAGAGTAGGGCAAACAGCTGGGATAACGTGTTAAAGGTCTAAATGTGCATCAAGGCACATTCTGCAATTTACAAAGGTTTCACTGCATTATTAATGAAGTGTTCTCATGTGGTAACGACGAGGCAAGCTGTCATTGAGGGCCCCATCTGGGTCTTTCTCAAATCAGGTGACACCAACAAAAACAGTTCTGAAAAACTTTGTGTAAAAGCATTTGGGGGCGACATAGCTCAGGAGGTAAGAGCGGTTGTCTGGCAGTCGGAGGGTTGCCGGTTCCATCCCCTGCCCTGGGTGTATCGAAGTGTCCCTGAACAAGACACCTAACCCCTAATTGCTCCCAACAAGCTGATTGGTACCTTGCATGGCAGCTTTTCACCATTGTTATGTGAGTGTGTGTGTGAATGGGTGAATGAGAGGCATCAATTCTAAAGCGCTTTGGATAAAAGCGCTATATAAATGCAGTCCATATATAAATGCAGTCCAATTTAAATTAGTTGCATTTAGTGACCCATAGTACATGTGTTGCACATTATCATGGACACATAGCAAATGAATTTGAATTTGAAGTTGCTGCTTTACCTCCATGGGGTTAACTATGATGGTGAGTGCAGAGTCATCCCATTGGCCGCCGCCCTCCTTTTCTCCGCCCCTGACCCCATCTCCACGGCGATGGATGGAACGGATTCTGAACACTCCCAGGATCACCATGACAGCCAAGAACCCCACGCAGACCATAATGATAACCGTGGCCGCCCCTGGCACAACTGAAAAAGAATAAAAACGGGTGACGACACACAATCAGTGATAAAGATAGATAAGACATCTGCTTTGTGGTGTGGAGGGGGCTCCAGAATTAGAAACAGGCAGATATACATACTGACACACAAGTGCCAGAGCTGTTAAGGCGTGGGTGGGAAAGCACGTGCTGGATGGTGAGTCAGAGAAGAGGCAGGCAGGCAGACAGGCACCACGGCTGGGGTGTAAATTTGGGGTTTGGCGTTAGAATGTGAGAAGAGGGGCGGTCGGGTACCAGAGTTGTGCTGGGAGCTGGGGAGAGAGTGTCCGCTCAGCTCTCCGGAGTGGCGGGACGGGTGAAGGAACTGCTGCTCTGAGGCCAGAAGGTGTGAAGGGTGGTACAGACTGTCCAAGGAGTGCAGGAAATTGACCTGAGAGAAGTTTGGGATAGGTAACAGAAGGAGAAGCTGAGGTCTCAGGATGGTTAAAATGGGCAGCACATACAACACTGAAGAGCACTGAACATGGCCATAGGGACAGATGCTAGGAGAAGAGGGGAGTTGTCCCGAGGAGAACTTGGGGTGTAAGTTCATCACCCAGCTGTTCCACAGACTGGCCCCAACATAAGACAACATCCACAGTGAGACAGTGCTTTTGTCAGAGAACAGAAACAGTTTAATCAACATTGAGCCAGGACTCTGGGTACGCCTGTGTTTTGGGGGGGGGTGGGGGGGGGGGTTGGATGTACCTCCAAGGTGAGCTCGTTGCTGGTGTAGCGGCCATTCATCTCCGAACAGGACAGGCGGAAACGCCTCTCGAAGCGGGCGGAGTCCTTGGCCAGCCGGTAGCGGATGGAGCGGAGGACGTCCTCGTAAACTGAGATTGACTCAGCTCCTGGGAAAGAGAGAGACAGGATTTGGCACAGTGCCCCAAGACAAGACTACACTTTGATGAGAGAGGAAGAGAGAGAAGAAAGAGTATCTACTCAATAAAGTGTGAGTCAAAGGGTTCTGTCTACACTTGGGCTTAGCTTCAATGATGGCTCATCCATTACCATATCAGAGAGGCAGAGCATTAAAGAGTATGAGCAGTCAGTTGCACCTGTGATTGCTATATAAGCCGTCGTGTTGATGATGTCCAACCCTCTCTCTCTTAGTGACTCCATGTCCACCATAAGCTCCTCCCTCTCTGGGTTTAACTCCTCCCCCAGGGGCTGAACCTCACAGCCATCCAGAGTGTGGGCCACGGCATCAGACATGAGAGCTGAGAAAGAGAGAGAGAGAGAGAGAGAAAGAGAGGGGGGCAGGAATAGTGAAGGAAAGACAGAGTAAGAGAATGCAGTAAGTTAACTAACTTTATTTTTTCATTTTAATACTTTTTAATACTTTTTAAATTTTATTTTATGAAATAGAATGTCATCAAAACATCTAAAAATGAATCACAAAATGGCATCCTTTAACTATCCCATGGGCACATATGCTGTCTGTGCTTGATCTGACTAGCATAGAGGGTCTCTGCAATTGAGCAGTCTCAGAGGGTACTGGGCATGCTCCATAACTCACCCCCTCCCTCCATGTCCTGTGCTGCGGTATTGACGGTGTGGGACAGTGAGCAGGTTATCCTCAGCTCTGGGAACAGGGGGATCCCTCGGGGCCCCTCAAACTCGGGGGCGGGCCGGGCCAGGTGGGGTCCCACGCCAGACAGGGAGATCTGGGGGGCATCAGGCTTGAGGACCACAAGGTACCCCTCCAGCTGCTTGAGAGAAAGGCAGCTCTCCTCACTGAAGCACCTGGAGAGAGAGAAGGAAGGAGGAGTTAGTGCATCACTGTGTGTAGGAACAGGACTCACTTCTCTGTCTTTAATTTGGGACAGTTCATTTCTGACCTTTCTCAGCTGACTCCAGGTTATCTGTGTTCTCAATTTCCTCGGGTAAACTTATACTGGCCAGTGATTTGTGACAATGGGAGTGTACAAAAGGCGGCTAACACATCGCAGAATTAATAAAAGAAAAACTCTTTGAGAAGAGGCTGCAAAAATATAAATGTTTTATTTGATCGTGCTAGCAATAGAGCAAAAAGCTGACACAAGTTTAGATCACAAGATCATCATCAGTCAGCCTACTCCAACTTCCGCCCCGGCAACTAATTAAAATAAAAAGGACAGACTTCAGCGCAACAGCATTTCCCACGCTAATTGTACAAAAGGCTCCACACAAATGCACTTTGATTGGCTCAGCAGTAGGTACAGACATTGCACAGCTGTGGTCACCCCACTGATGCACAGAGGTAAAGCAGGCCTGCAGACAGGTACGGAGGCGAGCCTACCTGAGGGAGGTGGTGAGTTTGAGAGGGCGGACCCCAGGAGTGGCAAAGCGGAGCGAGTTTCTGTAGGTGACCTGCTGCACCGCGCGGTTGAAGCTCTCAATATCGTCCCCTTCCAGGACCAGCGTGGACTGGCTCGGGTTTACATGCACCTGAGAGAGGGAGGATAAAAAGTACTGTCTTTGTCCTAACACAGGAAGGCACTGTTTCAATGCGCGGATGGGCCTCATGGTCTGGTGTGGAATCTGGGCCATACCAGCTGGCTCTAACATTGCCCGAGGATGGGAGGATTTCAGCCGGCTGGGATTACAGCGTCTCATTGTGCACCAGTGACCCTTGCTGACCACCTGCAGGTCCACCTGCTGTCTGTGGGAGCCTAACTATGGTGAGATAGGAACCCCAAGCTGAGGTCAAACATTCTGGAAGAGGCCACTTAATTGTCTGCACTCTCACGAATCAATAGAGAGGTTGCAGCAATGAGCACTAATAAAATGTGATTGGGCATTCCGAATACAAAATGAGGGAAATATAAAAATAAGCCGGTAAAAAAACTTTTTTAAAAAATGCTTCACACGGCAAAGAAAGTTTCTTTTTAATCATCGCTGGTTGTTCGCTCCACCGCACTCAAAAGAACAGAGAGAGCCCTGCAGCAGCAGACCACAGCTCATTACCTTCATTCCTGATCCCAGTGTTTCCAGGTCACCAAAGTCCAGCCCCTCCCTGCAGGCATACAGGCACTCCACCACGCTGTGCGGCTCCACACTACCTGGACGCACGGTCACCCCTGACAACAGCCCCCGGTAACCTCCCACAAACTTCCCTGAGGGCAAGAGACAAAGAACGTTAGATGCCGTCCTTCAAGTACACCCAGGGCTGCGCTCCAGAAAAACATATTTGTTTGTCTTGGAAATTTGTGCAACATTGCATCTTAGCGTGCAACACTAATCTTGTTTATGAGACACATGCCAAGTCAACAACCATTTACCAAGCCGATTTATACATTTTTAGTATGTCCAAACAAATAAATACATTAATTCATTAATAATGCCTGAAATACCCACTAATATTTGAATTACTGAAAAGCTTAACAGTGACTCACCTGTGTCTCTGCTCTCAGGAATAGTGTTGTTCACAATATCCTTTGGTTTCTCTTCTGGTGTAGAGATAGAAAAAGACAGATATGCCATTATTACCATTAGAGCTCTATTCCATGATAGCAAATCAATGGGAGGGAGTGTGCATCAGTACATACAGTGACTAACTTTAGCATTGTCATAACTACCTGACTATTTGCACATTTGTACATCAATTGACACATTTTGTTATGTTTGGCTGAATTCTGGCATAAACAGTGCTAAGATTAGCCAATGCAAAGGTACATAAGAAGAGGCTTTAAGTCGCTGTGTTTGTGATGTATCACCCATTTGTGATGCATGTCTTATTTATGCCACACACACTAGTGCGAAAGGCTTCCATGACATCTGCCTAGACTCCAGAAGGCAAACAGGAAGAGAATATCTCATTAAGAGTGCAACAGCCTTGGCGTTGATTTCTTTTTTCCCCCACATGAGCCCCCCTCTCATTTGCACAGATAATCCCATCTTTTGGAATAAAGCTGCTCCATTTCCTCATCGAAGGGAATGACAGTTATTGCTCATGCATACCCCAGAGTTTGAAGGCAGGAAAGCCTTCACATTGTGACAAAGACCAAAACAACTAAAACACGCTCCATAAAACTTGGGTGGTTTGGTTGGGTTGAACGACAGGTACCCCAGCATGCTCCAATGACCACACGCTGATGGGGGGCGGGGTTGGGAATAGCGCCATTGTCATGGATGAGGGCGGGGTCGAAGGTCACACCATCAACGTAGAGAGTGACGGAGGGGAACTGGACACTCAGGGAGAGGTGATGCCACTCGCTGTCACACACCTGAGAGAGGGGCAGGGAGAGGAGGTCTGAAGGACACACTGGCACACACACACGGCGATGACTGACTAACGAGGCGACAGAGATGCAGAAGAAACTTTTCACCAGAAATTCCCTTAAACCGGCCATCTTAGTCTACTTCTAGCAAGCCCTGTTGTACCCAGTTAAATCCAGGTGAGTTTTATGGCCTAGGCCCTCCTCTGACCCCCCTAAATCCCCATTCTTGGCAGTGCCCCATTTCTCTGACGTTCCCAGCATTCCCAAGTGACCTGTTCCAGTTTCCAGAGGAACTTGATGGGACGCGCAGCGGTGACATCAGGCCAATAGAACAGAGACAAGCGGCAGCCATGCACTGACAGGGAGTAGTGAGAGAACGAATCATCTGAGAGAAATGAGAGAGAGAAAGAGAGAAAGAGAGAGATTAAATTCATGACCAATTACTTGATTGATTACAGAGTTCAGAAGAAAAAAGAGGACAGGAGGAACTTTATCACAATTACTGTTTTGCACACAGTACATACACACAAAGATGACATAACTAACAAGGAAAAATGCATTTTGCCCACTGCTATGCCCTAAATTTCTGATTATACTGATCAACAGGACTGACCATTCCTGACAGTGCTGCAGATGATTGTCTCCTCCTCTCGGTGGCTCCCTCTCGCCTGATTGGTCGGTGCATGAGCATTTGCTCCGCCTCTTCGCATCCATAATTGCAGGGTGAAGTGGTCACCGGACACTGTGGCAGCCACTGCATCTGGCACAACGGCAACATGGTTTGTGCCATTGAAGGAGAAAATTAGCGACGAATCTGAGGAAGGGAGGGTGGGGAGGGCTGCTGTCCAATTGGCTGCAGGCGAAGGGGGCGGGAGCAGGTCGACTTCCCCCCTTAATGCGCCTGGAAGGGGAAGAAAAGACTAAATTAACCTGAAGACCAAAATTGAATATTTTACATCAATGCCAAAAGCACTCATTCTGACTTGCTAATCCTTTGCCTTGTAATTTTGCCAAAGCTATTTACAAGAGCTTTCCATTAATACATAATTTGTGCACTGACATGAAAAATGTGCTATTAATTTCACACTGGTAAACACATGAGTGGCACAAGAAAACCGTGTCCCAAAAGGTATTTAATTCAACTCTGAAACTACAATTTTAGCTCCAATTCTTTCTTTCTAATTCACATCTAGAGTCATCATGATTTTCATTATTGCCTTTGGTGCCTTTGGAAACATTCCGGGAAATGAGGCTCTGTCATTGTACAAATGCAGATTTAGCAGTGGACAAATAAAAACACATCATGTCATACAGAGAAGTTTGCACTAGAGGAAAAGTACATCCAGTGCAGTGTGTAGTATAGTTTGCAGAGCACACTAGATTGAAGTGCCCAGTGCAGAGAAGGACTATTACAAAATTCACCCATGGGGAGCCCAATCATCTGATCACATGACTTACATAACAAAAAAAGATACTCACCGCACAGCCTCCGGACAGACCTATCAGAGTAGCTGTCTCTGTCGCACCCCTTCCCGATGTGGCCAGTCTGCAGCTCTATGGAGGCCTGAATGTTCCAGACCGTCTCCTCGCAGGTCTCCAGGTGAAGGCTGGGGAAAAGGGGGATGCTGCCCGACCCCGGAATGTACTCCACGCGCTTTGACCACCCTGAGGAACGCAGAATGTTTGGAGCATTTCTAAATAACAAGTGAGCAGACCACAGCTAATGGGGAAAATGTGATGGGAGAGCAAGGTTTAATGAAGTCCTTACTGGGTGGGAAAACACAATGACCTGACACAAAATAATTCAGATCAGCCAATCACCCACAACCCATAATAGGACTGCCCATTTTGGGGTTCATGAAGACTCACAAATCTGTACTTTGGTTTTCCCAATAACCTGAGTGTGGAAGACAACCAGTGCTATTAAAACACCATAACAGCAGGACACTGAGTGTGAATTTGTGATTACCGATCCAGCCAGGCTTGCAGGAGGGCTTGACGGTGACGATGACCTGGGCGTCTGCCTGGGCGCGGTTCTTGCCACAGTCGAACGCGGTCACCCAAAAGGTGTGAACCCTCTGACGCTTTGAGTCCAAGGGCTCCGTGTTCTTAATGTTCCCTGCGAAGAGACTTTCTGCGTTAAACTAGGCCTGCAAACCTCAGCATCTCTAATGCAATGCAATTCCACTGTTTATGCGAGTAGGAGGGGACATTTCACTCAAACGCACAAATATTGCATCTTTAAGGCACCAATTCACTGTTGATCGTCTCTCTGATATGGAAACTGCGGCACTGATATGGAAACTGTGGCAAACACACCATCCAGGGAAGACCGTCCATCAAAACATTGTGCGGAATAAAATTATATTGAGAGAGAAATGGTCACGGCTCACCATCGTTGTCGATGGCGAAGGGCACATCCGGAGTGATGATGTCATAGAAACAGATCTGGCTGTACTGCGGGGAGCAGTCGGCATCCAGGGCCTCCACCCTCACGATGCGGTCAAACAGACGACCCTCCGGCACGGACGCCTCATACCGCCGCTCCACGAACACCGGCGAGAACTCGTTCACATCGTTGACACGCACATGCACTGTGGCTCTGAGAGTGAGAATGTGAGAGAAGCAGAGAGAGAGAGAGAGAGAGAGAGAGAGAGAGAGAGAAGAGAGTGAGAATGTGAGAGAGAGAGAGAGAAAGGCGGGAGGGGGCATTCATATATATGTATGCACTGACACAGTCAGGATATTGCATTACTGAAACACTGAGTGAAAGTACAAGATGTACACACAGTACAAGACGCCTGCAGTCTGCCAACTCTACTTAGCAAGCTAAGCAAACACGATGTAATTCATAACAGGGTTAATAAATGCCATAGCTAGCCAACGTTGCTAGTTCACTCACTAAATGTCATGGCGTTCAAGTTCAAGACTCCACTTTAACGGTGCAGTAAATTAATTGACATAGACGCCAGACGATAGCTGGAAGTACACCCCATTATATAAGAAAACTGACAAGGGCATTCTATTTAATCTGGAAATGAAATGCATTTAACAGTTTTACTCGATGAGTCACCAGTCTGACATCACAATTTCACCCTTTTTACTCTCACATACAAGCCTTCATAATAAAAGTGCTGTGGAAAGTGTAGTTTCTTACTTGTGTGATTTTTTGCTGTTGGCCCCATCGGGGCCTTCTCCGCAGTCATAGGCTTGAATAGTAAAGCTGTGCTCTCGCTGGTTCTCACAGTCCAGAGGTTCCTTAGAGCGAACCAGCCCTTCCCCTGTTGACCGGTCCAGAACCACCGCCTCAAACTTGGCTGCACCTGAGCCCGAGGTCCCACTGTGAACCTTGAACCCACAAATCTCGCCTGGGACATGGAGCAAGGGGAAGAATGGGGCCATTCAATCAATAAACATACCAGTATAGTAATGGAAAAAAACAGAGAGGGGAAACCAATACAACATGACAGATCCTTGAACCTCAACAGTTTTTGTTTAGTAATTTCAATTCCCCTGACCACAGCAAAAGCTGCAAAATATAAAACTTATAAAACTACTAAATAATACTAATATGTAAAGGCTTCTGTTTAGAAATTAGTATTTTGAGTCAGTTGAGTCCATTAAATAAGTGAAGAATAGAACCAGTTTTTTTTTATTTCATAAATACATAATTACTAAATAGATTTTGTCAATGAGCAAAAGGTTATCATAACATATTTAGTAAACTAAATAAAATAATCTGATTGAACATTTTAAATAATTTTAGATATTTCCATGTAACAGATCTATACATATTCACTGACATATCTTGTATGAGCATTAGCAATCTGCGTTAATTTGTTATCAAAATTGATAACAAATCACCCCCACCCTCACCCACCCATTTTGTTTCCCCCATTTTCTCCTTATAGTCTGAGAAATGCTGAGACCATATGGAGAAAATGGGGGAAACATGGCCAGATGCAGGGGAGCTATGAAAATGGGTTTTATGGACCTCATAATGGTTTTTATTAACCTCATAATGATGGAAGGGCCTGAGTCTTTTTCTGGTGATCTTTACAGTAAATAAAAATGCTAAATTGCATTTGGTGTTTAAGTCACCTTTCATGGGTATTAACATTTTAGAGTGAGGTCTATGACTCACCTTTCCTACCACCAATGTGCAGCACCCACCTGGGTGAGTCACACCTCGAATTTTGCACCATAACATTTATTGCGCATCAGCAGAGGTGGAGAGGGATGATTATAATACACCGAATAAACTGTGGGATGATTTCGAGGCCAGACTGAGATAGACAAATTGGGAGATTGGGAGACAACCCCCATTTTTTTGCAATAAGTACCACAATAAGTGAGGTCAGGCCAGTTTAACATTTCAGCCAGAGAAAATCGTCTTCAGCAGACAGTTTCCCTGCCACCATAATGGGGTCCTTGCAGTGACAGGGGGTCCCGTCCAAACGCTTACCGGGCCCAACCCCCCACTTGAATTCTGCCATCACGGGATTCGGGTTTGTAAGCATGTCAATAATCGTCTATAATTAGTCTATCAACCAAAGGCCTTATGAACACAGTGCAGTGTCATTGTCAGAGCTGGCCAATGAGGGACACAGTAGAACATCCACACTGACGGATGCTGAGAAGAGGAGAGAGAGAGGGGTCGTGAGGGTTGCAGAAATGGCTACCTGCGTAGTGCAAAGGCGCGTCCTTGTCCACGGCGAAGAGAGGCGGGTTCAGCAGCACCGTGTTGTCGTTCTCCATCACGATTCCCTGGTATTCTGTCTCAATCCATGGCTTGTGCTTATTGGCTGCGAGGTTGAAGGGGGAGTTCTGATTAGCATAGAAATCATGAGCACCTAGCTTGCAGCAGATGAGAGCACATCCAGCGCTTGTCGATCAATAGTTTAAGCTGATTAATATCTATGTCACATAGGCAGTCTAACCAGATTACAGTTTATTACATACAGCCTACTACATATTTACAATGTGATCAATAGACATAGAAACTGCAGACAGTATAGAGTATAATGGCTTTCCAATGCTGTTCTTACACTGCGTGTGTCCTTTTTTTCCTAATCTACTATAATACAATTTACTGTCAGTTAGAGGCAGTTCAATTGAAAATAGCGTTCCTCCCAAGGTCTGGCCTGAAGTGAGCACGTTTGCACTTCTCTATTGGTTGAAATCTTTTACAAGTCGGTGAGTGAATATCTTGGGTATGTTCATTGTACCTTATGAGACATTGTTGAGTAGACTGGATAGATGTGTAGAATGACAGGAAGATCAGTGGACAGTGTGCCTTCAACTAATTTGTCTTGGCCATAACTGACGCCGAAGAGCACAGACAAGGAACGACAGACAATTTCCTTTCAGCCAATTTGGTCTCCCTCACCATCCACTCTCCCTCACCATCCATTCATCCTTTCTTTTCCTCCACTCGGTATGACATCCCTCTGTCACATCCCTTCTGCTCTTCTTCTCGTGTTGGATAACAGAACTAGACATTGTTTTCAGTCACACATCACCCTCCTGTCTCTCTGGCTGTCGCTGTGTCTGTGTCACACTCCGTCTCTCTCTCTATTCTCTCGGCTAAACTGTTTCTCTCCTCCTGTCACTGCGGTGTTATCTTTTTCTTGCGATCACCTTCCCTCTTTCCCTCTGTCTCCTTCAACCTTCCAGACTTCCTTTGTCACTGTTTCTCCTTGTCTCATAACTCATAACTACAGCAGTGGCAGTTATAAAATATACAGTCGGACAAAAAATGATAAACAATGCAAACACGTACATTATAATTCATTATAATTATAACGATTGCAGAAAATATCACCATAAGTGCCAAAGCAATAAACTAACATTTTTATAAACTATAATATAAGTCCAAACTGGGTGAGAAAGGTGCATGAAGATAAAACTAGAAATATTGCACAATTACATTTTGCATCATCACCATTCATATCCTACAGTAACTAAAATTCTCACAGTTGTAAGTTAACAGTTCTAAGGCAAGGTAAAGGTGAACTAAGACATTGTGAACTCACCTTTGTTACCGTGGGTAACGGAGGTCAAGCACAGGAGAAGGAAGGAAAGAAAATTCACTCCGTCCATCTGAGGGAGGAAATTAGAGGTTTAGACATGGGGATATATTAATATAACTGTATTAACCTGATCTGATTGGCACTCATAGAGCTGTATTAGATGAATGGACTGATAGTGTGACAAACAATAGCACACAGCCTAGATACATCAAGATCATTACTGCTCCCAGAAACATTACTAGCTCTTGACTTGGACATCTCATTTGGCTGAAATATATTTCATCTGCTGTCAGATAAATGCTCAGTCACCTTGATATCCCCGTTAGCTCACATGGACATTTTTTTTAACCAGGTAGGGCTTTTAATATACAGGACATTATTCATTACCAGCCAGAAAGCTAGAACGTAAAAAGCGAAGCGAAAAAAGCTTATAAATGTAATGCAATATTTTTAGGCACGTAATGATACACATATTGGTTACCGAGCATGCTTACATATATTTTTGCTAACGTATCAGGTGTGCGCGTGCAGGTCATCGACAAACGATTTTATATTTTACAAATCGACAAAAATAAATTGCACTGGAAATATTTCTTGCGTTGCCTGTATTTAAATGTGTCCATACGTCGGTAAATGCGAACCATTAATGCCATAACCATTTATTTCATATTCACGTAGGCCTATAATACTAATCAAAATGTAAATGATAAATCAAACTGGGACATTGTCTTGCTCTTAAGAAAACGTTGATAAACGAGACACACACAGACAAATTTATATTTAGCCAGAGAAAAAACGGGCACGGACAGACCCACAGACACACGTGTATGCGACAACAATTAATCGATTTTAAACAGCAGAATATGGTAATATCTTCACGCACGGCGTCGGGATTAATCGTCTAGTATTTAATAATGTCATCAACACAGATGACGCTTAAAAATGCGGTAAACCGCATTCTTTAGAACATCCTACCGTGGTAATCTGTCTTGGTAGCCTACTCGACTGCTCGCTCTCGCAGCATCCGCTGTGCAATCCCCGCTGTCTCTGTCTCCTCCGCGGAGACGAATGCAGCCTAATCGACAGGTAAATGAAGAGCTGTTTATATTCTCTTTTTTATTAATATTCTTTCTTCGGTATATGGTATCAATGTTCGAAGTTGGACATGTAAGTAAAAATCGAATTATGAATGTAGTTATTGATTTAAGCAAACCGGTATGAAAAAAACAGTGCCTCTATAATATCAATGCCCCCGCCCTCTCTCTCCGTTCCTCTGCCCGCCCCCACAGCGTCTCTCTCTCTCTCTCTCTCTCCTGTCCCACTCTGCTAATGTATAAGTGCCCTGCCCGTGATTTCATCTATTCGCCATCGTTTACTGTTTGTCCACGCAGCAACATATGCCAGATTTGCATGTACAGTGGATTTAGCGCCAAGATAATATAATTTTGTTTGCGTGTTTTTATTAGCAGCCAGTAATAGCTCGGCCCGCCTGTACCTTAGGCTGTTCCCTCCCTTTCCGCGTCCACACCGCAAAATGATGTCACTCCCCTATCGTGCAGGAAAATGGACACAGCAAATGTCAACGGTTAAACAGTGCAATGAAGCAACCACAAGTATGTCAATCAATAAATACAACCGAAAACGCTTCTTATTTTCTTTCAAGTAATTTGGAAAATATTTTAATCAATACATATCAATTAATCACCACAGTATTAACCGCAAACAATCCCACAACTTTTCCTCACTCGGTTGTTACAGAGAACACTTCAGTTGAGGGTACCGCGTGTATTCATGGTAGGCCTACTTGTTAATCGTTTTTATTCAGTTCATTTAATGGGTGGCATTTGTGTTTGTAAGCATTCTTCTGTTATTTATGCTCAAAGAGAAGCAAACAAAAAGTGATAAATGAAATGTGAAAATCCTACACTGTAAAACAAATGTCAAAACCTGTATAGTGCACTGTAAATCCTACATTTTTTTATTTTAAACAGACTATATCTGAGCCTGAACAATGTAACTATAAAGTGTTGTAGATGCCATGTGTTCTTACTCATCATGATACAAAATGCTAAGTATAACATTTAAATCTTTAAAAGGTTTTTCTTTTTGGGATTACTGTCATACTAATGTGGACAGGTGTTGTTGCATTGCCTAAAGATCATGTGTGCATTACACCATGATAATGATGTTCTCATTGTTTATCATTGAGATTGTTGTATAATATAGGCTGATGGGCATACACAAGCATGCACGCACACATACAAACACACACACATATAGGTCCAATGTAAATATTGGTCAAATCCCAAGAAAAATGTTACGGATATGTCGAGAGGTCTTGCACCTGGATCAGTGGAACAGTAGATGGAATAGAATGGAGAAGAAATGGAATTAATGGATACTTGGTGGGATTGAAAATCTGGATAAAATGCATTAGACAAAATGCATTTAAGTCTGGCTCCCTTCGAAGGCAGTGGAAATTTATCTTCATATCTGTGGCTATCCATTTGGAGTACAACTGGCACAATGTCATGCCTGTGTATCAATAATCAAACTATCCGCTGGTTTATTTTCTACATAACTTGCAGCTCTGTGCTATTTGCCAAGCAGCCTGTACCTCCACTATTTAATTGTGCTCATTACTTTGAGAGTTGCCAGTGTCTGGAGCATTCCATTAGGTTGCTTTATGGCCCTTGACAGCTCATATAATTTATGTGTGCCTCTCTCATCAATCTCAAGCAGCATCCTTCCTATCAGAGATGAGCAGTGTAGTGACAAAGGTACAGTTTATATATTTTTTTTCAGTCTGTTTATCTAATTCTTCTAAGGAAAAACAGTCTGGAAAAAATATATACCTTTGTCACACTACCCCCTCATCTCTGATAGAAAGGATGGATCCTTAAAACTCTGGGGAGTAGACTACTGCAAGCTGGAGTCTATTCTACATAAAGATGTCTAACCCATTCCTTGCCCTGGTGAACTCCAAACAGAAGACTGCTGCCTTGTTCTGTCTGCCTGGATCTAATAAATAACTATTAGCTGGTGGATACAGATACCAAAGATGGTGAGAAGATTGGTATTCATTACATCCTTGTCGTTACACCAGTGGTTCCCAGCCTCCATCTTGGAGGACCCCAGTGCATGCTGTTTTCATTCCAACCATGGTAGCAATCCCAGAATTTTAATGTTGTTAATGTTTCTTAATTATGCTTTTCATGTGTAGAGAGATTATTTACCCTCTTAAGCCACATTATGTCAGAAATACAGTAGCTATTGCATGCCATGAAGAATAAAAATCCCATGTTCACATTGTGCTATTTTTTGCACTATAATGCAAACAGTTACATACTTAGACAAATCAATAGGCTCCTAATTAGATTGTTGAACGCGTGTGTTTTAGTTCTTTCATTTTTTCCCACTTATTAACACAATGCGGGTTTGGTTCACAATCTTTTGCTTTGTTTTTGAATTCCTCATCAACCAAATGGTTGGTTTTAGTGTCTATGTATCCATACTTTCACCATTTAGGAGCCTATTGATTCACCTCAGTCTTTAATTGGATCTATTCAAAATTGAGTTACCTCTTCATGAAATTTTTTTTGCAATATACAGTAGCACAATAAGCACAATGTGAACAGATGTATTCCTCTTGGCATGCGTAGTTATTTCTGGCATAATGTGGCATAAGAGAGTGAATAATCCCTCTAAACATGAAAAGCACGTAATTAAAAATATGAACAGCTTCTGGAATTGTGGTTGGAATGAAAACCAGTATACACAGGGGTTCCCCAGGACTGAGGTTGGATCGCCATTTTAATTTGATCGAATGGCCTTTGGGGCCTGGATTGTTCCAGCTACTATACATTTTAGCATGGTCTAAGCTCAGACCTTTCTTATTTAACATACAATTACCATTTAGTGCTTTCTTTTCAGAAAAAAACCTGTATATCAGTAACATGACAGAGGGAGACGATTTGGGAGTACAGAAAATCGTATAACTTCTAAATGTTTTTAGATACCACTGCTTTCTTGTAAATGTGCTACAGAGACAAGCAACACCTGTGAGCTCTGACACACACCTTATTGAGCAAAAACAGACAATGCTTTGATCAAACATATTTTTACACAATAATTGTGTGTTAGAGTTTTGCAAGCTTTATGTGATTCATCATAGATCCCTTGGCTCAGCACCGCTACTAATTAGGATGAGGGTATTTTTTTTTATTATTGCATAAAAACTAGCCAATTTAAATCCAGATATTAGCTATTGAGTGTCTGAGTAAATCAGCTCTCCATATTATTAGCCATGGTAGCCAAAACAAACACACAATTTCTGCTGTATCATGACAATTCATGGATATCAGGGGTATTGGGACATGATCATGTAACATGATGTCTTCAATTGAATAGATTTCAGAAAGAAGAAAAAAACTTAAGAATTAACAAAAATGTGGCCCAAATATAGCTATTGATTTTGGCACTTTCCACACAGCCTGTTTCAAAGGTGGAATATAACAGCAGTAGCCATAGGGGGTGTGACCCCCTAGGCTGCGCAATTTTTTTACTGCGCTTGCGTAGATTGTAAGATACGGACATTTAGTAGAAAGCATCTTCTCTAATCGTCTTTGCACCTGTCAATCCTGTTTCGTGTCGCGGTCATCTTTGTCCCACCCTCAGATGCTAAAAAAGGAAATACTTTATGGGCGTGTCTATGGACCACCAATGATGTACCTGCAAGAGCGGAAAACAGGGAGGGAAGTTCATATGTTTAACTCATCGCTTCAACAGCATTGAGTGTTTCCACCAGTGAAGGTCATTCATTTGCACAGGCTTACTTCACGTCCAGTTGCAAAGCCTGTATCGGGGCTCCTCGAAAGCATCATGTCCCCAAGAAGGTTTTTTGTCGGTGGGAACTGGAAGATGAATGGTGACAAAAAGAGCTTAGGCGATCTTATCAACACTCTGAATACTGCCCAGCTCAATCCCGACACCGGTAAGGTTAACTAGCTAACTTGCTTAGAACCTATCAACAACATCGTCAAGTTATTACTATTTTTCATTAGCAAGTACATTCAGCAGATAACTTGTTAGCTTGAGAGCTGGGCGCTTTCGTGCTTGAAATCAAAGTACACGTTATTCACGTAGTTAGATACCGTGTTATATTTGGTTTGTTAACATTAGCTCAACCAAGCAGGCTATCGTACGAACGGAGCCTTAATTTCTGTGGTCCAGTAACAGGTAGTCAACCTAGCTAGCTTCAGTCAAGTTGGCGTCATAACGAGAAGTTAGCTATCTATCTAGCTAGCTGTACGTGCAGGATAAAATTAATTCGTATATTTCATAGCTTGTATTTGTTAGCAGCATTGACTCGGTACTAGTTGTCGTTTGCAAAATTCAAGTGCGTGATGTTAACTTTGAGTTTTTTAAAAATGCAGATCAATTACACATGTTCGCTAGTTGACTTACTGATCTATGAAGATTCAGCTCGTCAGACTGATGCAAAGGAAGGGCTTCATCACGATCGAATGGCCTGAGCCGACAATGCGACCCAGTAGCGTTGGGTCATCTCTTATTAAGGAACAAGAAAGTTGTCCTAAACTCGAATAAAGTAGCGCACTTGGATGGTTGACCTTATCTAACTATCCATGTGGTCACTGTCCTGTGTGCTATGCGGTCGGCTCTTATCGCGTGAGCAGAACGAGTTTTCTTTAAAAGGTTTTGTTGAGGACACGTCTGTGCACTTTTGATTTTCCTGTAACGTGGTCCCTTGAATCGAAATGTTCAGCACCACTGCATTGCTCCACGTTTCGTAACGTTTACACGTCGAGTGACCTGGGATTGACCCTCCCATTTCTGCTTTGTGCACAACGTCTCTCCGATCAATTTGTGTTGTTCAACGGCAAAGACACGGGGTCTTGCACAATATTTATTCTGTCGCAAGGTTCCTATCCTGTGACAACATTCTAGAATCTGATAGTTATTCAGGACGTTATTGTCTTATTGAATATTAGTGCGAGAAAAAAATAGCATGTGCATCACAGATACCCCGAACGTGTGCATATGAAATAGATACAAAGTTAAACGTAACCAGCGTTAATCATTTAGGAAAACCCAGTGCACGGCCCCATTATTACTGACTACATGACTCGATACAGCAAACGATCATTTTTCATAGACACAGAATAGAAAACCAAACCCCTTTTCATTGTGAATTTTGACCGTTTTGTGAGGAAGGGAAACGGGGAACATAATGCTGTTATAGTTATAGTGTCTGGCACTACACATACTGGTTATACCTTTATAGATTTTCTTGGAGTGCCTTTACCTGAGTTCTGGATAGCAAGCCAACCAATGGAAATGTGCAGCACAACCTTTTAAAATGCTTGAACATGCACAAACCTGACCCATTATGCCACTGTGTAAATCAGTACTGTAAAGTCAGATTGTGGATCAGAAATTTGTAACATCCATGTTGGGTTCAGAATGCTATGACCTACTAATATACTTGGTGAGAGTATGACTAATCTTGCCAGCTATACTTGCCCACTAGAGCTGCTATGGAAGGTCTGAAGGGGTATAACTATAAAGTTGACATTTTAAAGAGTCACTTTAAAGTTGAAAAAAAAAAGGAGATTGTCTTCGTCTGGCCTGTATTATATTGCTGTCAATGGCCCTCTTTATTTTTCAGAGGTGGTCTGTGGTGCCCCTGCTATCTACCTTGACTTTGCCCGGTCGAATCTGAGCTCTACGATTGGGGTGGCTGCACAGAACTGCTACAAGGTTTCGAAGGGCGCCTTCACTGGGGAGATCAGGTACTGCAGCTGCCTTGTCTAAATCTTACCCGCAGTATCTAGCACAGAACAAGTACATGTAATGTACTGTGGACACGATGCATGATAGTCTATGCTCCCTCAGTCCTGTTTATCTTCCTCTCTTTTGCTCTACTACTCTCACAGCCCTGCAATGATAAAAGACTGTGGGGTGGAGTGGGTGATTCTGGGACACTCGGAGAGGCGACATGTTTTTGGGGAGAGCGATGAGGTATTTGCTTCACTTGTTAGCCGTGGCTGTGTAGTTGTAGTTTCCTTTTGACTGTCACCTTACCGGTTCAATTCTGTAAGGGTATTTTTCTCTGTAGACTCATGACATTTGAAACTGTTGGGTGAATTAGGTTCCATTGCATTTGGCATTGGTTAAAGAAAAAAGAACACCTTTGCTGGCCTCTGTCTGCATAAGCCTGCTCTCACATGCCTACCACCTATCTCCCTTGGATTGACTGCATCCCTGTTGTGTTGACAGCTGATTGGTCAGAAGGTGGCTCACGCACTAGAGAGTGGCCTGGGTGTCATCGCCTGCATCGGTGAGAAGCTGGATGAGAGAGAGGCTGGGATCACCGAGAAGGTCGTGTTTGAACAGACCCAGGCCATTGCAGGTAGAGGGCACCAGAGGTGTTAAGCTAATTGTGTAACTGACCCATTTCATTTGGGATGTAGAGGTTTCCTACTGAATTTGTTTTCTCAGAATGCACAAAAATTATTTGAAAACAATTATACATGTAGTACCAAGGCAAAAGTAAAATAATGCTTATTAAATCCAAGAAAGCAGATTATATGATCATGAAAAGACATAATAATTAATCACTAATAATGGACATAAAAATAATCTGTCACAAGTAATAGAACTATAATTTAAAAAATCATTTTTAGTAATTCCAGTTATTCAGATCAAAGGTGTATGAAAATTTGTGATGTGTTTCAGACAACGTGAAAGACTGGAGCCAAGTTGTTCTGGCCTATGAGCCAGTCTGGGCTATTGGTACTGGCAAGACTGCCTCACCACAACAGGTAGGGTTCTGCACACACCTGTAATTGATGGAGGCAGGCCTTAAAAACCAATTGCACGTGCAGGATTATCCCATTGGACGCTTAATAAATGTCATTCTGTATACATTTTAACACATCAAGATAGGAGTTACATTAACAAATATTGATTTGCATGTGCTATAGTAAGAGGCAGATAGTAAGTCTAACATGGAAACTGGTCTGCACCTGCACTATGCTGGCGCAGAATTGAACTGCACGGTAGTGAATGCGCTTTACAGACAACATTTTCTGCGCTTTGTTGAACCCCATTGAATGGCCAGCTGTCCTTTTGTGTGTCCGTTTGTGGCTCTGCGTGTGCCTGAGTGAATGTGAGCGCTTGTGCGAGTCCGCACGTGTGCATTTGTGTGTCGTATAAGGTAGCGTCAAGAAACACCGGCCCCAAATTGCTATCTTGGCATTTTGGTTTTTTTCTCCCATCCAAGCTTGATTGCACAGCTTGATCAATTATTAAAAGTCTGAGTCTGAATCTCAATTAGCTGAACGCTGGAATGCTCAGTACAGTGCGTCTTAGCAACTGGTTACCAGAATTTATTAAGCCTAATAATTCAACGTTATTGGGAGGGTTTTGATGAAGCACAAACCAGGAACCTCTGTGGCACATTAGGGCAATGTGTGAACGTTCTCTCTCCACTCCTCTCATTCTCTCTTCAGGCCCAGGAGGTTCATGAAAAACTGCGGCATTGGCTGAAGGCCAACGTGTCAGAGGAAGTGGCCGCCTCTGTCAGAATCATCTACGGAGGTCAGTAGGGGACATGCTGTGCTCTAGAGTTTCTAGTCTTGTCTTACAGGCTGCAGCATTATCCTCCGGCTGCGTCTGGTTATTTACTACAGTGCGGTATTGCTTCATTCTATCGCCTCTGCACTATTCTTCATTAACTCTTGGCCAAAGTTCAGAGGTAAGTTTGTGGTAAGATAGTGCCTCTCCAACTGTGAGGGTTGTGTTTAATTAGCCAGTAGTTGATATACCTTGGCTTTGAGAGGGGGCTGGAGGAATTACTGTCAATGGCGGTTGGTGAGTTGAAAATTGGTGGGGCATAAAACTTTACTTTAAACTAAACATTGGTCTCAATCTGTTTTGATTCAATTTCCTTGATTAACAGGCGTGCCAGTCTAATCAATTGGAAAGTTACGCACAGCTTCTTCACTTCGTGTTTGAGAGATTAAATGATAAATTCAATTTAGAAAAATCCATTTTAATTACACTTTTCAAAAAAAACATACAGCACTCTGTTGCCTACCGCATTAGATTTCAGCATAACAAACAATAAGAACCTGCGCTTCAAGATTAAAATCTATGTGTTGCAGTTCTTTGCCATGAATATTCTCAGAGTGCGGAAAAGGAAGAGGTCTACATGTATCCACAAGTAACATTGATAAAATGTGCTGTGTTGCAATGAAAATAAAAATTATTTTATTACTAACTGAATGGCCTCATTGAGGAGAGCTCAGGTGTAAACTAATTGTTGTATTGATAATCAAGGAAAATGACTGAAAAGAGGTTGAGACCAATAATCAGTCTAAGGGGAAGTTTTCTGTCCCACCAATTTTCAGCTAACCAACTGCCACTGGCTATAAGGTATATGTCAAAACTTAATATTAAACACAGTTGGTCTTTCATTAATTGACAACGCAAGTTCGAAGATAGGCATTGATTACCAGATACGTAGAAGAAAAATATCAACATGGTCTCATTTGTCACTGCCCTGCATTTTAGTGAAGCTAGCAAAGAACCACAGATGCTAGCAGTATATACTGTAGCGCAACTTTAAGGCTGTGAAATCTGGAGGTGAGTAATTAACAGCAGAGGATTGTTGTAAACAGCCGTTCATTTTGCAGGACTTGAAGAACGCACCTCGAGGGTGGCACTTATTTGATTTTAACCATGCCTGGCTCAAATGCTGTTTGTGCACCACGTAAGATGCACATTTATGAGTCGCTTTGGCTAAAAGTGTCTGCCAAATGACTGAACTGTACATTTAAAATTGAGGGGTTGTTCTTACTGCAGCCAATCAGCACCTGGCATTGAAACCATCTCACGTAGTCTGCGCTTAATAACACATCTCCCTGTATCCATCCATCACATGCTGAACTGTGGAGACATCACACATTTTACAGGTTGAATAAATGAAAAAAACAGAAATATTTTGAACGTCGACAGTTTTTTAAAATTCACAGTAAAGCAGCACTGATAAAACCTCTCGCTTCCCTCGTAAAACTATCCAGCTGTGACCAGCTCTTCACCCAGTGTGATAATTTCATGTTTCTTTTGACAGATTTGTCGATACTCTGGTACATTAGTACAGAAATTCGACTCTGCGGGTGCAAAACAACAGAGAAATTAGCATAATATATTTTGACCAGTTATTTAGATATAAAATTATGCATAACTGTGGTGGAAGACCACTGTTGGTGGAATGGAATACGGTTCATAAATAAAGGTCAAATCAAAACAGTTGACCAAGGCTGCCCAACCTTCTTCCTGGAGATCTACCGTCCTGTAGGTTTTCATTTCTACCATAATTTGGCACACCTGATTCTACTAATTAGCAGCTCAGTGAAATTTCTGGCTCAGTGATTCCCAACTTCGATCCCCCTGTGTAGGCTGGTTTTTATTCCAACCACATTTGCAATCCCCGAATTTTAACAAGCTGTTAATTTTTCTTAATTGGGTGCTTTTCATGTCGAGGGATTGTTTACCCTCTTAAGCCACATTATGTCAGCAATAGCTAAGCATTCCACGAAGAATAACAGTCAGATGTTCATGTTGTGCTTATTATGCTGCATTGCAAACAATTACATAAAAGGAGGTAACAAAATTATTTAACTAATCAAAATAAAGACTGTAGTGAAACAGGATCCTAACTGGTGAAAGTGTGGACACATGCCCGTTAAATCTAACAATTTGGTAGATAACGTAGAATTCAGACAAAGCATATGATAATGAGCCAAACATGCATTGTGTTAAAAAGTTCAAGTAAAAATTATGAACAAACTGAAAGGTGTTGAACCACATAATTGATTCACTTAATTTAATCACTCAACCTAACAAAAACGTTATTGGTTTAAGTTTTGTTACCTTTTTTATGTAACTGTTTGCAAAATAACGCAGTAAACACCATGTGAAAATAGGATTTTTATTATCCATGACGCATAGCTATTTCTGGCATAATATGGCTTAAGAGGGTAAATAATTCCTCTAAACATGAAAAGCACCTAATTAAGATAATTAATGGCTTGTTAAAATTCTGGGATTGCAGCTCGGGGTTTGAACAAAAACCTGAATACACAAGGGGTCGAGGTTGGGACCAGCTGCTATCGCTGTTGAGTGAGGTATGCTTTGTTTTGGTTGGAGTGAAAACCTGCAGGACAGTAAATCTCCAGGAGCAGGGTTGGTCTTTTTCAGATTCAACAATGTGGAGATCGTGAGAAGCAGCCAGATACATTTGATGTTTCCAGTGAATTGTTATCACATTTCTCAGTGAAATGAGTGCTCATCAGCTCTGTTTGAAAACCTACAGTGGAGTTAAAATGGTACTCAGGTGCAGCCTAAAATAAAGGCCTCCCATTTAATATACTGTTAAATGGCTGTTTCCCTTCCACTGTATTAGTTTTAAGTCCTGCAGCAATCCATTAAATTATTTTAAGATTTTGACATCTATGTATTTTGAAATCGTAGTGTTCAGACTCACCATTAGTTTCACATTAGATAACCCCATGGATCCTGGCTCAGTGCCCCTGTTCCAATCAAAATGGTTTGGGCCAAGAGTATGGGTAGGTGGGCTGATCTTGAATCAGTTTTCGGTGGCTTGTGTGTGAATCTCCCCGATATGTTTCTTCAGGTTCAGTGACTGGTGCCAACTGCAAGGAGTTGGGCTCCCAGCATGATGTGGATGGTTTCCTGGTGGGCGGAGCCTCCCTGAAGCCGGAGTTTGTCAACATAATCAATGCGCGTGCATAAAACGCAGGAGAGAACACTTACGGCAGCCATTTCTGTCAAATGACCAAGTACAGCCCTGCACATCGCTAGTCATTCCAACCCCCCCCCCCCCCCCCCCCCATTTGACCAGGGATTATATGTGATGTCACTTCCTTTAATATTTCCATTCTAAATGACAGGTATCTCACACTGTACTGCACCTTACTGTAGGTATACTGAACACCATGAGTGTATAATTTTCACACCCTAATCTGTTATAAAACAAGAATTGCACTTGATAAAACAACACTGAGCATTTAAAATGTGCACACTTATGTTTTAAGTTTACCAGTTTTGTGTGTTGTCACTTACTGTTGAATATCCTTAAGTGGCTTTTGTGTGTAACTATAGTGCTGATGCTTAAGGCATAAAGAGGATTCCTTACAGCTTATCAATCATGCCCCAGACTGTACCTCTTAATAGAAAATAAAGGACTAAGTAACAAATTGACAGGCTGAATTTGTCCTTATTTCCTTGCACATCTTCAGCCTTCTTTGAGACAGACTTGTGTCTAGCCCTTCTTTGGCATTGGACCCTTTTGCCATTTGCTTTCTGTACTTTTGTGGGTTCCTTTCATTTAATGATGAATATTTGTGGTCTCAAACGTGATTACACCATTGAGTCCTATCACTTCCACTTGTACTAATCCTGGTCCTTCAGGGCTTGAATGTGGGGAACAACACAAAGCAACAATGCAAAGCTGCAGACGACCATGAGTGAGATTATGAACTCTTTTGAACATTAACGAGGAAATGCTTGGAAAGTGTTCAGCGCAGTGCATGGGATTTTTCAAGAGAAGTCGTTTTCAAAATTTGCACAATGGAGCTTAAGTACATCATGACAACTAGCAATTTGAGCGCCTGCTTGAAATCTGCACCCAGCAGTTCCAGTGTCAAAAAAGCCGAACGTGGCCACGTTTTTCTTCTGCTTCTCCATATGCATTCGCTAATTACCCGCCGCATGTGAAGAGAACACTGCAAAGAGAATACGCGTACAGTGCCATGAAAAAGTATTTGCCCCTTCCTGATTCCTCTTCCTCTATTATTGCATATGTATCACACAGAATGGTTTCAGAGCTTTAGACCAGATGTAATATTAGACAAGGGGAACCTGAGTAAACACAAAACACATTTTAATAAAAAGTTATCAAATGCCCATATCACCCATGTGAAAAAAGTAATTGCCTCCTTAGTTACTCAATCAGCCAATGTAATTGATAATTATTTTCAGCTGATTTTACACAGCCAAGCATTATTGCAGCTAACCCTGTTGAATCTAAACCTAACACATACTGAACCTTACCGTCAGAGTGAAGTAGTCAGAACATTGTTTCTACAAGCACACTATGCCATGATCAAAGGAAAGTCTGTTGAAATATCAGTCTGGAAAGCCGTTTCTAAGGGTCCACCAGAGACTCCACCAGACTACAGTGAGAGCCATTATCTCCAAATGGAGAATACTTGGAACCACGGTAAAGCTTCCCAGGAGGGGCTGGCCGTGCCAAAATTGACCACTCATCCAAGAGGTCACAAAAGTTCCTAGAAGAACATCTTAAAGAATTGCAGGTCTCTCTAGCTTCAGCTTAGGTCAGTGTTCATGACTCCAAAATAAGTAGGAGACTAAACAAAAATGGGATTCATGGCAGAATAGCAAGGCAAAAACCACTGCTAACCAAAAGAAACATAAATCCTCATCTCACATTTGCAAAAAAGCAACTAGATAATCCCCAAGCCTTTTGGGATAATGTTCTATGGACAAATAAGTTAAAAGTGGAACCTTTTGGATGATATGGGTCCCAATATGTCTAGAGTAAAGCAAATGCAACATTTCAAAGTGCAAAAATCATACCAACAGTCATGGTGGTGGTAGTGTAATGGTGTAGGGATGCTTTTCTGCCTTGGGACCTGGACTCACCATTATTGAAGGAAACATGAATTTTGCTTTGTACCAGGAAATTTTAAAGGAGAATGTCTGGTCATCTGTTCGTGAGCTGAATCTGAAGTGTAATTTGCTTATGCAGCAAGACAATGATCCAAAACAAAAAAGCAAGTCCACGACTGAATTGCTGAAAAGAAACCAAATTAAAGTTTTGGAGTGGTCTAGTCAAAGTCCTGACTTGAACCCAATAGAGTATGCTGCGGCCTGAAATGAGTGGTTCATGCTTGAAAACCTAACAATTTATCTGAAAGCACTTCTGTAAAGAGTGGACTAAAATCCCTCCACAGCAAAGACTGATATCAATTTATAGGTTGGTTGTAGTTGTTGCTGTTATAGGTGGTGCAACCAGTTAACGTTTAAGGGGGCAATTTTCTCATATTGGTGAAATGGGTGTTTGATGTCTTTTTCATTAAATAAATTAAATAATATTTTTTTTAAATGTGTTTTTTGTTCACTCAGGTTCCCTTTGTCTAATATTGTATTTTGTTTAAAGCTTTAAAAGCATTCAGTGTGACAAACATCCAATAACAGAGGAAACCAGGCAAATATTTTTTCACAGCACTGTAATAATCTGTCTGAATGTGTGCATGTTGTATAGTTAATGGCATTTCATTATTCATAATTATATTTCTGAATCCATATGAACAGTTACATTTTTAAGAAAAGAATATTCAAATGGCACTTTAGGGCACAACTGACAACTCTATTAATATTTTTGAGTATTAATATTTGCCTAATAGTTTGCTAAAAACGGCTACAGTAAATCGTGCTTCTGTGCAACTCAGATCTCTGTTGACACGCTTGCTGGTCCAGTAGGGGACACTGTTTGCATGGAAATAGATTAAATGTAATTTTGCTACAAGGAAAATCTCCTTTCTACCACTACAAGTGCTACAGTTATAATACCTACAGATCCAACCCTTTCCATTTTGTCCTTAACTTATCAATGTGAAATGTCTGTCTTGAGGTCTTTCTGTTTGCCTCTTTCTCTCTATCTCACTCTTTCCCCTCTCTCTTTCACGCTCTCTCTCTCTCACACATACATGTAGTATATGGTGCCATTTCATACATATAATATAGAGATTGTGAAGTAAACATTCTAATGTACTAAGCTGATATAGGCCTTGGTAGAATCAACATTTGTCAAAATAATTATGAGTGTTTCTTCTCATTCACAATTATCTGGCTCATTAATTTTGGTGATCACAAAAAAATTCTACATGTTTTTATTTCTATATCAAAATTCATATAAAAAAAGCTCATTCAGGGAATAAATTAACATTTCCAGAATTGCAAAAGTGAAAGAAAATGATATATGATTGGAGTATAAAAATCAACATGTTTTACATTTTTTAAACAATTTAATTATTTACTCTTCGCTTTCGACATTGACATTCCTATAACTGAATTCATGGCATCTAATATACAATGTATCCTCAGGATCTCCCTCTACCCCTGCCCATCCCCCCACTGATCTACTGCTGGTGTCCATCTGTGCCTCTCCCGTAATATCCCATTGCAAGTGTCCCTCCATTTTCATGTCCAGGGCCTCAGTGGACAGCTTGTGCTGCCCACTGACGTCAGTAAAACAGTTACTCGCAACCTTCCATTGCCTTCCAAAGGCTCACAGCTCAGCAGCTAATTTACAGAATGCACACTGGCCTCCAAGAATGCACAGGTAAGATAAGGTCCTTTAGCTGATAGGGCAAAGTACTGTAGGACATATGCATTAGCACCTGCAGATCACATGTGTCTGTAAAATTCTGAGATCATTTAAATAAATGGATTTATTGAAAACAAAAACCTATTTGTAGTTGTTCCATCTTCAATGATACCACTTTCAGAAATTGTGTATGCATTTGCAATCTGTTGAGACACAGCATAGTTTTTCAACATGAGTATTGATTTAAAAATATATTGCACATTATTAGCGAAACTATTTCTTATGATATCGACGGGAGCTGATAAAAGGACAAATAATAACTGCCAAAATAAATTGTCCTTCCGAGGCCTCGTTTATCGATCATGGATACAGAAAAAAACTGAAACACAAAGCTGTTACTGAAAAGATCTGTATGATTTTAAAGAAAGTACTGTAGCTAACGAACACAAATAAAAATAATGGCACAACCAAACAATGATTACACACACATATGTTTAAATTAATGTGTTTTTTTGCTGTAGACATTCAGGGTCTGTTTTTCATGTTTGATAATTACGGCTGACTCAGAAGGTTTCTCAAACTATTGCTCCATTGATCAAAGCTGAAACTAAGACATTCAAGGTTCAACGCCTGCAGAAATTGCTCATCAATTGTTGACTCTAAACACTAACAATTTGTCCAATTAACAGACCTGAAGTGAGGATGTTTCAGGAAACCTTGAAGCCAGAGAAGAATGAGATGACCTGTGAAACTTACATTGTTATCATTAGACAAGATAAAAGGTTAAATGAGGATAGTGATGATTATTTAGAAACTTTTTGTCATTTTTCTTTACTCCTCAAGTCCATCCCATTTCAATACCCTGAGTCTAGGAGAGCACAGGCTTGTCTTACGTACTTCGTTCTTATGCACCAGCTAAGCTGCTAAGCTAAGCTGCACAGCCATTGCACTGAAGGACTGCACTTCATGCGCCACTGGTATGGTCAGACCGCAAGTGTTTACAGGAACACCCTGCCAACTAACCCCCTCCATCCCTAAATAAACTGTGTATTGATCCACAGAGCTCCCAGCATGACATGGTCAGGCTTCTGGAGAAAGTCCAAGATTTTGAACCAATGGGCCCATCACTGATTCATTAACCAGCACTTTAGCTAGGTAGGCTAACCAAGAGCCACAGATAATGCCCAATAATAAATGAAGCCAAGGTCAACAACGTGAAAGAGGGCGTGAATGTACATTACAGAGGAAGGAACTGGCCAGGTTTTAAAGCACCCCCCCTCATCTGTGAAACATGGTGGGGGTGTTATGGTTTGGGTATGTATGGTTGCCACAGGTTCTGACTCATTTGTCAAGTAGTGCTTGCAAGCAATGGATATGCGACAATGTTCTCAACTTTCATTTACGTAACATGAATATGTCCCAAACATTACGGTGCTCTGAAATGGGGAAGGGGTTATGGATAAAATATGTCTCAAAAAATTTCTACATGGTGAAACCTACATGGTGAAGTGAATAAAAATCCTTTAATAAAACCAGAGAATGTGCACTTTAACCACAAGTGAATTGCTTGATTACAAATATAAAACTGGTGTACAGAGCCAAATAAAAAAATTTAAAAATAGAAACATAAATGCATGTGGAAACTGTTCATACATACATTTTTATTTAAAATAATCTGGCTCCCAGGGCGAGGTAGTTGATGAACACTGCTGTACAATTTAAATATCTAATTAGTTTAGTCAATAGCACACATGTAAACAATGTATGTAATTGTTTCAGCTGTAGAGTAGCATACTGCACAACAGATGGCTGGCTGTATACAGTATACATATATGTTTTCAGATTTGTTCACAGATATGAGAACATGCTACGAGCCAAGCTCTCATAACAAAGGTTACATGAAGATACTGTCAGGGGGACATGTGCATCATGAGGGGGGCTGTTGTGGGATTCAACCTGAAGCCCTTGCATAACATGAAATTACGCTGATAATCGAAAGGGCAAGTGCTCCAACAATCAGATGTGCTCCAGCTCTGCGTTTCTCTGTAATGTACATTCACACCCTCTCTCATATATACCTGTCCTAAGGAAGCAATTGAACACTCCTGACGAAACAAAAACACCTGTGAAGTCATTGGTCCCAATCTTTATCGTTATCGTGCCCTGAAATTGAGGGGGGGGGGGGGGGGGGGGGGGGGGCTATGTATAAAAAGTGCCGTTATTTCTACATGGTGAAACCAAAATCTATAAAAATACCCTTTAATGAAAGTAGAAAATCTGCACTTAACCACACATGAATTGTTCAATGACATACTAAAATTGTGGAGTACAGAGCCAAATCAAGAAACTGTCTTGTGTCAACTTTATGGAGCTCACTGTATATATAGTGCCATTTTTACATGCTGTATATCAAATACAGAAAAAAATGAGAATGAATTTGCTAATGAAGCAGAAGTGGACATCTGTCCATAGCTTACGAGCTAAACATAGAGAGGCATGCACTGCTGACAGATGAGTAGCTATTAAAGAATAATAAGGCTGTGAGAAAATGATCATCTGCATGACCTCACAGGCAGCCTGATAATACTCTCATAAATATCTCACACATATTTGTCCCATTTTCAGGGCAATTTTCCATTTTCCAGTTTCCATATTATAAATGCACAATTTAGTCTATGAACAATATCTTAGCATGTATGCTTATTTTATACAGGGACACTACAATGTGTAAAACTCCTTTACAATTGCTTGTTGCAATATGATATGCTGTTGTTGCTGAAATATCTCAGTACCAGTGTTGCCATTGTATGCTATGTTAGCCAAAGTACATTATTTGCATTTCATGATCCTTAAAGTAAAGACTACAAACATATGTAGAAAAGTAAGAAAACAGCATCCCCTAAAATGCTTTTCAAAAAGGAAACCTACTGGAGAAGTCTTAATTTTATTAGCTGCCTTCTGTAATTCTTTAAAATGAACGTGTAACAACTGAAACTTTGGTGCACAACAGTCGAATGTGTATTATTATGACCTAAATACACTACCAATTCCCAAGCTTGCCTTTTTTCCCACATATTCTCCATGTTTTGCCCTGAATAGACGCCTGATAAAGCATTATCTACACGCTTCTGAAACACAGCACATTCAGTTATATTGCAAAGAAATCTTATGATGTTCCTTTTACTTGCATTACTATATTCACTTGTCTTTTGCATAGTAGCCAACAGAGTAGCATATCATTTAAATGTAGGCATTAAGACTTAAGTACATGGCAACTGTACACTAGTGTGGCAGAGCTACAGTGTGGTGTCTTCCCCTGATAACCAGCCTTAGAAATACTCAAATGCATGCATAGCATGCAGCTGACTGCTGTGTTGTTTCCAACTGAAGGGAGTTCAGTTTGCATGTTTTTATTGCCAGTTTTTGAAGATGCTGAGATCCTGAGATGACCTGAATCACATCCATGCACAATGCACAGAATGCACAGACACAGTAGCTGTGGTTTATGTAACCATCATAAATAGTTCTCTTTATTTTATTGAATATATCTATGATGCATTTCATTTCAATTCAGTAATTCAGCTCACATTAGGAAAGAGGGACAGAGAATACAGGAAGGGGAAAACCGTGGCTGATTAGGAAGGAAAGATCAGACCAGTAAAGGAACCATGAAAGCTTCAGAGACAGAAAATAAAATGCAGCAGTAATTAGAAGGAAATACAGAGCAAGCAAAGACGAGAAAGGCAGAAAAGAGAGGAAGTGCAATTCTGTCACAAATGTAGCGCGAGACTGTGCTAAACACTGTTTGTGATTATTTTTCTCTATTTTATAGTGAAGCAGTCAGTCTTCTAGTGTTCATCAACCATGCAACGAAACAGCCAATCAGAGCATCCGACAGTCCGTACTTGTCGGTGAGTGCCAGTTATTTGCTATTAGATTTTTGTTCTGTGAGTGTGTTTCGGCCTGTGCCGGCCTCTGTCTGTTCATGTCTGCCTGTCAGTCTTCGTGAATATCAAAGTGGTTCAGTGTGCCTGAGCAATTTTGCTGTCTATGCAAGTCTCAGAGAGCGCTGGGATTTCTGAAATTATGCCCAGCAAAACGAGCTTGATCACCCAGCTCTTCTTCGATCCTGAGAGAGAGAGAGAGAGAGAGAGAGAGAGAGAGGTAGGTAGGTAGGTAACCACTGATATGATTTTTGTAGAATAATCTGTTCAAATGATTTAAAAGATGATCAACCAGTTATAATAGTTTAATCACTATTCTAGTAAAATTATCTACAGTACATGCTGGAAGAGAGCATTAATACTCCATTTTTTTGTCTCACACAGGATCCAGGAGTTTGAACAGACATCAGTGCACTGCATGGGTGAGCAGAGGGGGTATGGTAATTATCTTTTGTAGGCTAATTATATCAAAGAGCCTGATCGCTCTTACACTGTAAACACTGAACGGCTGGATTTGACACCATTACACAGTAAATTGACTGCAGTGGCCAGAAATGATTAACACTGACCTCATCAGCTGGTTGTATTTGGCCAGGCGTTCTGATCTACAGGGAGCTCCAGTCTTAATCTAATTGGGGGAAAGCACATAGGGGAACACAGAAGAAGGGAGAGGGAGAAAGAGAGAGAGCAAGAAAGACAGAGATGTTGGGAATCAATTGTGCAGTAAGAAACAGACCGTGTGCAAAAGAAATTTCCATGCGTTTACAGGTGTGTGTGACATCCAGGCGCTGTGCTTACCTGTCCAGTGCAAAGCCCCACCACAAGGTCAGCGATGAAGGTGTCCTCTGTCTCCCCGGAGCGGTGGCTGACCATCACTCCCCAGCCATTTGCCTGGGCCAGTTTGCACCTGACACAGAGAATTAACACTGTGTGTTTACACTGGCTGTGCAGAACACTATTCCTCAGCGGCATTAGCACAGTCAAAGGGGACATTTTTTTACTATAGATTTTAAACATAATTTGCATTTACATTAGCAGTGTCAAACTCCAGTCCTGGAGGGCCACAGTGTCTGCAGGTATTTGTGTTTCATTTCAAGCAGCAGCCAATTAAGGCCTCAAGAACAAGGTGTGTGGACTATTAAGCCAATCAATGACTTAAATTAATAATTTGTGGTGAAACAAACTGAAAACCAGCAGACACCTTGGCCTGCCAGGACTAGAGTTTCACACCCCTGATTTACACCGTAACTAAGTACTCCAGGAATAATTTTTGCCAGTATCTATGGTCATTATGGGAACAGCTAATTGCATTTGTAAATCTATGACAGGCAGAAAAATGGAAAAGTTTATGAACAGGGATCTACTGTAGATCCAACAGGATGCAGGTGAGTAGTGAGGACAGAATCATTACGCCTGGATGGCCTCGGTGACCGAGCCGATCTGGTTGACTTTGAGCAGCAGGCAGTTGCAGGCCCTCTCCTCAGCGGCCTTCTCGATCCGCCGGGGGTTGGTCACTGTCAGGTCGTCCCCAACTATCTGGATCCCCATGGAAGCTGTCAGCTGTGACCAGGCAGGCCAGTCATCCTGGTCGAATGGGTCCTCTATGGACACAACTGGAACAGAGAAGGTTGCTGGGGGTCAGTATGTGTGAGTCGTTTAATGGCCCTGTCATTTCTGCTATGCACTAAAGATGAATGTTGCAGTACACATTGCTAAATTCACTCAAACATATACCATTTGGGCTATGAGAGTAACCTGACCCTAACGCCCTTTTACGTATCTTTTGCTGTTAAGCCAAGTTAAAGCATTCAAGGGGCTTCTCCTTTTATTAATAAGCCCTAGTGAAAGCAGGGAACACAGTGCCTTATTTATGAATTCCAACAAGCACTCAGACCCAAACAGGACAGAGCTGAGATGCAAGGACTGCACAGACAGGCACACAGGTAAACAGAGGTACACACAGCCTCACCTGGGTAATTGCTGACGAAGCTCTGGTAAATCTCAGACAGCTCCTCTGCACTGATGTGTCTGTCGGGGTCAGGGGGGGATTTGAAGTCGAGGTCATACTTTCCATCACGGTAAAACTCTGACGCTGCAACATCCATCCCAACCACCACTTTGTCCGTGAAGCCTGCTTTCTCTATGGCTGTTTTCAACAGCTCCAGAGCTGAGGGCAGAAGAAAGGCTGGGTGAGAGAGGCACTGTGAATACACACCCATAAACTTACTAGCCCATCTCCCTGCTGAATCTAGATTATAATATTGATTACAACAGAGAATAAGCTGCCACGAGATAACTGGTCTGACTCAGTGATCTGACATCTGATTCACACAAAGAGAACAGGGGCAGACTGAATAAAGTGAAGGTGAGACAAGAGAGTGTCAGACTCATATAACAGTCAGTCATAAGAACAATAGTGCAGAACAATGATAATGGAGAAAAATGGCAGGCCTTCTTGAGTACCTTCACTGTTCTCCAGGATATTGGGCGCGAACCCGCCCTCGTCCCCCACGTTGGTGGCATCCTGTCCGTACTTGTCACGAATGACCCCCCGCAGGGTGTGGTAGAGCTCAGCGCCCACACGCAGCGCCTCCCGAAATGACTCAGCCCCCACCGGGAGCACCATGAACTCCTGCATGGCCAGCTTGTTCCCGGCGTGAGACCCTCCATTGATCACGTTGAAAGCCTGACAGAAAGGAAACAAAAAAACAGATGGTTAACAACAATTATAAAAATAATCATCATATCCTTCTGTACTGAATTAAAAAAATAAAATACAGCAAAGAACCCACTGAGATGCTGTAGTTGTTAGTTTTTTTTTCCAGACTAACTAAAATCTTTTAATGGATTCACTGCAGTTCTAAGGGTTCCTCCCACTCATCTACCTCAGGGATTCCCAAACTACTTTACCTGAAGACTGTCCTAAAATGACCATCTCATGGTCAATAAAATGACAAAAAACTACTGACCTTCACTCAATGCCTATTACAGTCTGTAATGCAGAGGTTATGCAACACACTACTACATGGAAACATGGCTAATTAGTGATTTTGTCATGAATCTACATAGCTATGTGGATATTTAGCACAATATAAACATAAGATGATAACAATAATCTTGTCATCAAGACGTATAAATTAGACAATGTTTATGAAACTATGTAATGAAACTACCTTTACTACCATCTACCTTTTGCAAAATTGGAATTTAAACAAAATATGCTTTAAAAAGAAGAATGTCTTTCCTTTTGCCTGCTAGGAATCCTTCAGGGACTGCTGGTAATCTCAGAGATTCCTGATCTATACAGCACTTCTGCTATACCTGTTACTGTACTACTTTAGCAGACAGACTATACTGCTACTTTTTATTCATTCAAAAGTCGCAGGATTGATATTAATCTTGTCTTACAGGAACCGGCAGCACCAGCTCTGTGTTTCCTGCCAGGTCAGCGATATGGCGGTACAGGGGAACGCCTTTCTCTGCCGCACCAGCCTTGCATACAGCGAGAGAAACACCCAGGATTGCGTTGGCACCGAACTGAGCTGGAGGAAAAGAGACAGAGAAAGAGTGTGTAAAGTTTACACATGGTATCACATACACAATGACTGCAAAAGAACTGCCAATAAGCAAGAGAAATTCACAAAAGTTTGAAGCATGTGAATGGACTATGAATTCTATGAATGTACTTTTAATATTCATTGACTTGTCAGATATCGATTATACGGATCAAGTGATATGCATTAAATAGTGCTTTATTTAAAACCAAAACTTAACTTGTTTCCCTCTGATTACTGACACATACAGTTTGTGTAGCTTTTTCCGATCTGCCTGTGTATAAGCTGGTAATTCATTATGTGAAATGGTTTTGGTTTTGCATATTGATGTGCTGAAATGTGTACTGGAGATTGCCTGAGAAGTTTAGTACATGAGGAATTCATGATGGATCATGTGACTCACACTTGTTCTCCGTGCCATCCATCTCAATCATCATGTTGTCCAGCTTCTCCTGCTCCACCACACTGATCCCCTGCACGTAAAACAATTCAGAACTGTATACTTGTGCAGGCAGTATAATAATATAACTCCCTTCATACACACTTCTGACTTCGTCATATATAATCTACATTCACAAGTGTTCACATTTGTCAGCTGGCCTCTCCAGTGGCTAAGGGGTTATTTTTCAAGTAGATGGACCTCCCACTGGGTCCACCTCAGTCTAGCAGAAGGAGGTCTTTTTCCTCATTGTTGGAAGTACATTTCAAATCCAGTGGGTAGCTAATCATGTTGAGGCCTGGCACTGGGTTCTACAAGCATAAGCTGGGTTTGCCATTGTCCAGAGATTCCCTCGCAAGAGCGAGGCCTCCATTCTACTGCTCAGTCACAGCAGCCAGCAACACAAGGGGTTCACAAGGAGTTCAGAAACAGCTTGGGGCGTATAACTCACAGACTGGATGAGAGCTGGGCGGATAGTGTCATTGATATTAGCCACTGCCTTGAGCACACCTGGGGGAAAGGAGAGAAAGAAAAAGAGAGAGAGTGAGAGAGAGAGCGAAAGAATGTGTGTGAGAGAGAGAGAGAAGAGGGAGCGAGAGAGAGAGAGAATGCAAGAGAGAGAGAGAAGAGAGAGGGAGAATGTGCGAGAGAAAGAGAGAGATGAAAATGTAATTGCCTCTAGCTTTCAAATCCTCATCTGTGCGGAAAGATAATGCAAAACTCGTTTTTCTTACAGCCGTTAATGGTTCTGCTCTCATGAATATTTCGACAAAAACAGTAAAACATTACTAATAATTATTTGGTAATAGAAGAAACTGCTTGTGTAAGCATGTTCTTCAGAAGCTGCTCTTGAACAATGTAATTACTTTCAATGCCGAGATTTTGTGAGAACAAAAATTGTCTCTTTTTTCATAAGCCTGTCATCCCGTGATGTTTGTGTGCTTTTAAGTATCCTACCACTTTAATACATCGGATTGTTTTCTTTGCTTGTTTACAGAAAAAAAATGACACAAGTAAATAGTACAAATAAACTGCCCACGTCTCACCCACCTCAAAACAAATGTTCTTGGAATACAGTACTTGGAAGACCGTTGCCAACAATAATAAAAAAACTGTATTAATTTCACAAATGTATATGCAACATTTACCCAAAATCTTGTTTAAAGAGTCTAGATTTGTATAATGTATAGCACTAATGCACTATGACTTGATAATATATCACTTGATAATCTTTGTGTGGTCCATTGATCTCTTTTCTCCTTTCTATTAGCAAAGAAAACTATTTAAACAGTGCTTAACAAGCAAACAGATTTTACACCTTTTATTTTTAAAAATCTGTTGTACCCTGCATCCCTGCATCCTGTCCTTCTCCCCACCCACCCTTGGAGGCCAACTTCCTTCCGTGCAATACTTTTAAAATAACACTTTACAATCTTGCCATTTATCATTTTACACAGAATATTTCAATTCCATAAACCCCAAGCCTTCCTATTGCAGGCCAATATACACAACTCTCTGAATGAATACATATTTGGTATCATTCAAGAAGTGGAGCCTATTTTTGTAACGTTTGGTAAATCTCTCACCTTTTCCTTTGTATCGACTTGCATCCCCATCTCTCAGTTCCAGAGCCTCATAGATGCCTGTGGATGCTCCACTTGGGACAGCTGCCCTGAACACACCTGGGCCACAAGGGGGGGGGGGGGGGGGGGGCGAGGGGGGGGGGTTGAAAAAGACAGAGGGGAAAGAGGAAGTTTTAAAAAAATGATGGCCTATTTTTGTAGTATAGTACAATCAGTGTACCCACACCAGTAAACATGCTGAGATTCTGGGTATGTCAATAATACATTGTCACAGTAATTTTGATATCTCAAATCGGGAAATTTGGTGTAACTCAAAAGTTGTGCAGGTTTGACTCCATGCTGAGGCAGTGCTGTTGTACCCTTGAGCAAGGTACTAGATGGCTTTGGTAAATACCCATTGGTATAAATAGACTGTATGTTCAAATGTAATCTGTGTAAGTCATGCTGGATAAGTGTCTGATGAATGCCAAAATGTAATGTCACGCTAAAATTTGAGGTTTCTTGCTGTTAAATTTTTCATGTTGCTTTGCACTATTCCTTCTGAAGTCAGTTTTGATAAGCAGGATGCATTTTTTAATTCTTTGCATAGATTCTAGTTTCCATTTTTTTTTCCATCATCCCGTACACCACACAGAAACATGCCTGAGGTTTTGGCATTGGCACACATCATTAGAAAGCAATATTCCTGACAGCTCCACAGGAAGTCTGAGACACAATAAGTGAGCACAAAATGAGGACACATCACTGCTATGAAAAAGGCTCCCGCAGTCACCCTGAAGCTTACGCACTTACACATAAACCAGTGACTGACAGTGTACTAGCGGCTAGCCGGTCACCTTTCTCAGTGTGCAGGTCCACCTCCACAGTGGGGTTTCCTCTGGAGTCGAGGATCTCCCTGGCCACAATGTTCACTATGGACATCCTGTGTGAGAGGACACGCATTCGAGTGAGCCTGTCCCCGGGGTACTTTAAGGATCTGGGCTCCAAACCAGAACAACGCATGTTCAGTCCCCAGGTGGTGCTGCTGTACCCTTGAGCGAGGCGCTTAACCTCATTTGCTCTCAGAGGCATCCAGTAATATTAATGGATAAATCACAGAGAATGTACGTTGCCCTGGATAAGAGCTAGCAAATGCGGAACCATATAAATTCCGACTCTCGTATTCCTGATTTAATTTCAGCAGCCGAATTGCATTTGGAAAGGACTTCTCGTGGCATTACGTGGGTATCGGTTACATGGACAAAGGCACATATTAAGCCTTCGGGCATCATGGTCCGCAGGGCTGCTAACACACCGGACCACAGCAGGCACCACAGAGTGACTGACACTCGCAGGAAGGATAGCCACAGTTTAAATAAGCTGACAGCGACAGATATGCTAAAATTAAGAACAGGATATATGGCAGCTAGTTTATTCTATATAGCACAGTGCCATAATTCAATATTTAAACGTACATTAAGCACAGGCACAGGCTCTGCTCATTGCAGTAGACTGCCTATATAAATATCGCAATAGTGTAAAATAGAGCGTGAGAGAAGGAGGAATAGAAGGAATGGGGAGAGTGAGATAAATTATTAAACCCCCCTTTAGACTGAAAAAAGAATATTGAGACAGGCAGAAGAAAAAAAGACAGATATATGGACAGATAAAAAAACGGGAATGGAAGGAGAGTAGCAGAATGTGTTGGATTTCTGAGGAAAGAGAGCAGATGCTCAGACACGCTGACACAGACACATTACATGGACACACACATACACTTTCTGACGCATCGACTGCAAAACGCACACCGGCAGTAGTGATTAAATATTCACTGACACATATATAACTGCATTAACACGCGTGCGCTTGCACGTACACATACACACAAAGTTGCATTTAAATACTCGCAAGCACACTCAGACCCACATTAATGAGCATCCACACACACACACATACATAATTCCTTACGATACCTGAAATGATGCATAAAATCAGCAGACACTGGGCAATGAGTGGAAAGGAAATGCAGACAAATTGGAAGATGGAGAAAAGCTGAGGAGAGAGAAAGCAAGAAAAAGATCAGCTTTTCCATCATTACCTGCTGTATTTGCCTTCAGCCTTGCAGGGCAAGCGAGAGAATGTGTGAGACAGAGAGAGGGAGAGAAGGCAGGGGAGGGAAACGAGAGGGGGGGTGTGAGAGAAGGGGGAGGGGTGGGGGCATGAGTCACAGGAAGAAGCCAAGTAATAGGGAGGGAGGGAGGAGGAACGGATCAAGGAGACTGGAAAATTAGGGAGAGCGATGCAGTGGCACTGACAGGGAGGAAATTATACGGTTCTGTTTTAGTCGTTTAAAAAAGGGGAGGGTGGGAGAGGGGTAACAACACCAGTCTCTTCATTTCTCTGCAACATGGACAACATGGTCAGTCCCTGAGACAGAATGTACTGTGGGGACATATCATTGCCAATGGGATGAATTTGCCTTTGTGGCTCTACCATTTTTGGTGTACTGAAACGGGGAGTCAGGACTTTAGGTGCTTCAGGCTAATGACGCATGTCTTCCTGTAGTATCATTTTTAACAATCTCTTGGATTTCCCTGTCAAATATAATGCATCAGCACAGTTCAGTGCCACCAGCCTATAGTGTTATTAGGAGTAATGCAAATGTGCAGTGTCTGTTACAATCTTCAAATGGTATGATCTCTGGTACTGGGAAGGTGCATTATTGCTCAATGCCTTTAGTATGGATTAGATTACAGTTCATAGAAAAAAAATGAACTGTCTTCAGTTTCACAGCTGATATATTCCCTGTAATTATAAATATTTTACCTGGTTTCAGAGCAGTTATTGGTTGAAAGTATCAGGTTGGTTGTTTCATTCAGCTTTACAAATGGAAAAGGTTGCCAATGCAGCTGAATATATTTTAGTCTGAGTTACCCTATGGGTATTAAGCAGCACACAAATTACTTGGTGGCACAGAATCTTTAAAAATTAGGTAAATGGCAAAATTAAAAGTTTTCTCTCCGCCATAGGGCATCTCAGATTAAAAATGTTTTTTGGAGAAAAAAAAAGTATGTATTCAATGCATTATAGCAAATTAGATTAATTAAATTATAAATGACAGATCATGATATCCTCTAGTGACAGTGTTTCCTCAGAGGTACATCACCTAATTAGCCAGATGAGGTAATTAGACGCATGTGACTGAACCAGCTGAGTAGCAAGCCTGGTGAAAATCAACGTCAGCACACAGACAGGAACAAACACCCAGCTTATAAAGGCCTTCCTTCCATCTGAGTATACCGTTAGCTGAACTAAATCAGTACACTCTCTTTGACATCTTTATATTAGGTATTTATTTGCACAATCAAATGCTTTTGACCCATCTCTACTGCTCTCCTCCATTAGAAAGAGCTGTGTGTTTACTGCATGAAAATTGCCATATAAAGCCATTACATTCAGGGCAGGTCATGATATAGTAAATCAGGACAGACTGTAGGGAAAACCAGTGTACATGTGCCAGGAAGCCTTTTGGCATAAGCTAGCCCACAGCCCTTCTCCCATGTCTGGTCATGCACTTTCACGCTACATGTTCGGTAGCCAGGGTGGAAGAGGGGAGTGTTGGGCGTAATTGGCTTTATAAGGTAGGCCATAAAAAAGACTGATGGTAATTCGAGGTGAAGTTCCCGCACGGAGAGACGACGGTATGGGAGATAATCCGCGAGTAAACGGCTGAGTTTAATGAGATTAGCGCAGAGAACAACCGACACTCTGTCCTTCAGAACAGAGCCAGGGGGTGTTTGGAGAAAAGAAAGATGGACGAGGTTATAAATAACAAGGACGTGCAAAGGGAAAAGGGAAAAGGGAAAATGGATTGACATTTGCCAGGAGTGGGGAAAATGTAGTTCATCGGTTATTTTCTTCTTTTAGCTGGTTCTGTAACACATGCCAGTCGTTTTGTTTTGTCAGTGTGCTTTATTTTAACTCCAAGCTCTGAAATGAACTATATTCTATAAGTCATTCAAATGTCTTTATATACATGCAGCAAATCACACGATGTGATGTGTGTGTAAATATTAACCACATGCATCCTTACCCATAGTGAGCATGTATAGAGTGGGTGGGGTGGGAGTGGGGAGGGTTTTTGGAGTGTAAGGTGCCTCTTACTGAAAGAAAACTGAAACATAATGTACTCAGCAGGTCATCTGCTGGTTGTGTTCAGATTTCTTTGGGCCCTTTGTGGTCTAGAGAAAATTACCAACCATTTTACACCATTTTCTCTACATATAAAGTTTATTTTTTAAATTTTCATTTAACATGCTTCAGGCAGATGTTTTCAAACAAAGTAAATGGATGTTGAGGTTTTTTGTTATTGATTTCATGTCATGTCCTATAGTGCAACTGACAACACAAATTAAACAAAGTCACCTAATAAACACAGACTTGGGGGGACATGGGGAGAGAGATGAGAGACAAAGAAAATGAAGTCTAACTCTTAAAACTGCTGACTTCACAGCCATCGAGCCAGACAATACACGCTCATCCAATTATTTAACAATGTTTATTTATGAATATTAAGTTTCGTAATTAGTCTACAGTGTACAATTCAACCCACGCAGAGACCTCAGTGTCTACACCAACGGATTTGGAAAAAATGTGTTATATAATACTGTTTTAGCAGCATGTTGCGCATTTTGTGTGTGCGTGTGTGTGTCTGTCTGTGTGAGTGTGAGTGTCTGCGCATGTGAGCGGGTGTGATATGTGTGTGTGTGTGTGTGTGTGCGTGTGTGTGCGCATGTGTGAGTGAGAGATAACGTGTGATGTTGCATAATGTTTACATTGAAAGTTCTGAGGCATGTAGATTGTACAGTTCCATTATAGCAGACATCTTCAATGATCACTTATTCTCCCCTTCTGTCCCTCATCATCCTGTTTTCACAGCATCAATGCAATAGCCTTTACACATTATCTATCCTGTGAGGGGGGGGGGGGAGGGGTTTGAAACTAATGACCGAGGTGGAGTTAACGGACTAGGACCAAACATTACAAGTTTAAACACGGGGGAACATTTAAATCGTTACACATTCTCAGCACTACATTGGCCTGGGCATCCCACATATGTAAGAATATCTTATTAAATCTGGAAAAAAAAAAAAAAACATTGTGTTGAAAAGAAAAACAAAATTGCCCTGGGCACGAGGAATACATATTTATAAGGACTAAATGAGGGCTCCATCAAAAATAGGTGTGTGCCAAGTGTGATCTGGTTCAATTGCAGCAAATCCCGCTAGTCTATTTAAAGGTAGCTTCAAACTAGATCAGGCAAATGCAAGAGCATCGAGACCTGCAGAGCAAGCAACGCCACGTTCCCATTGGTTGCACAGGTACACACAAGCCAGGCTTGCCATCCTTCAAAATTAACTGAAAATGTACTTGTGCTGTAAATGTGGCTATTCTGAAGAACAGTAACCAAATATGCTAACAGAGCCAAGACCGGTGGCTGAAAACTGGCTTCTTGCTCAAATGCATGTCCTGCTTGTGAAACTGCATGCACTACACACTGGAAAACCAGTTTTTCTTGCCATTCTGTTGACTCATTTTAACACATACTGGGTTTTAAAAAAACTCACTGCACCTAGCAATTTTCACAAAAATATGTCAACTTATAATACAGGTAATGGGAAAAATCCATTTCTTCATTATATCCTCAGCCGCCCACTGCAAGTGTCTCACATTAATGAAATAGAATTTTGCAAAGCGAAGATGAGAGGCATTGTTCAAGATGCGCAATTAAAAGCAAACCCATATTCGACTGAAAGGTTCAATTACTGCATAGCTAAATTCACATCAGAAGTATTAACACATCTTCAAAGTCTCGATTCCTTACAGAAATGCCATGGAATGGATTGATGACACCATTAATCAGAATTTAGTCATCACTGAGGTAGGCTTAAACAGAGCTCTCATGTGTTCCCATCCAACAGTATCACAAATGCGCCGTTTTTAAAAGTGCAACCCGGTTACTCTATTACTCGCCTCTTCACCCAACAATTTTAACTTTAAATACCATAAGCAAGAAGTTTCATTTAAAGTTCCTTAAAGACATTAAATATGTATTCGGAAACAAGCAGACGACAGACCTAATAATCAAAATGGACCAAATCTCCAAACCAAAACACACTCTCTTGATTTTTGATTCCGCAAAAAACCCGTCTGTCTATATGAGCTGGGTTGCTGAGATTTTCAAACATTGTGAACTATATGCTGCAATGCCATCCACAAGCACAATATTATAACTGCATTCTACTTGCAATCGAGAGGGGGCTGCTGTCAATCATTAGATGTTTGATACAAAAAAAGCTTTAATGCACTGGCGAGGATTGCAGAGACCAATGCAGTAGCTCAACATGTCTGACAATTAATGACCTCTTAATTCATCTCAGGATGTTTGCTGCAATTGAGGCAGACTCACCATACAATGCAATAGTACTGTTACTGTGCTGTCATTGTACTCCATTTTTTTTTGTTGTTGTTTTAACCGATTAGTTCCTCTGTTCCTGTTCCTCGGTCTCACCTCTCGCTCACCAATCGTAGCGTGGGCGAGACGGGGGTGGGCGGTGCCTCGGGGAGTCGTGGTGAGGGGCGGGTGGGGAGGAGGAGCCGGTGGGGCCGGTGAGGGCCAGCTGCTGCCCGCCCGCTGCCGCCCTTCTGTCTCGGCCATAGTCCAACCCCCGGGCATTCGGAGGGGGGTATCTCCCCGCCTCCCTCCTCCACTCGTCGTCAAAGGCTGCGGCCTCACCTGCGCGAGGAAGGGGGGGGGGGGGCAGAGGTAGATTGGTTGACTCTGCACGGTCCAAATGTAGACTCCTACATGCTGACTCGGCACTAAGCCCGCCCACTCGTGTACTGCTCAGTCTGTTCCCTCCCACAGAAGCCTCCCTTTCTCCTCATCCTGACTCTTCCTTCTTTCCCTCACTGCCTTTGCCATCCCTGCTAACTTTTCCTTGCACAGCTCCATCCCAGTACAATGAACACGCGTTCAAAAAACGTGAAAGGGTCACATAAGAGGTTTAGACAGAGGCAGAGATAATACAACAGCAATAGGCCGTTGGTGTCATCACTTTTCTGTTAGGAACCAGATTGGAGCTCTCCACCAATCACAGAGTACTTTGGGAACAACAAATAAAGCAAAGCCAGAGGTAAATGGTGAATACCTTATGACTACAGTTTCCACCATACATAAAAGGCTCCTGGAAATATTGCCAGAAAGCATCCACCAATCACCATCAGGGTTGTTCCTTGCCTCCCTACCAACATACTCCATAATTGGTGGAGCTCCTCCCTGCTTTCCATGGAAAAAGCTACAACACCAACACCTCACGCTCATTGTATTTGCCCTGGACAGAGGCAGAAAGCGAACAGCAGTGGGCAGAGAGCAGGATAAGGCCGAAGGGCAAGCTCACTCTCTTCCAGGTTGATGAAGTCCTGCCTCTCCTCGCGGTCGCCTGTCCTGTGGTTGCGGGACCTCTCCATCACGTGGGCCCGCTCCCGGATGTGGTGCCCGATGGACATGCGCTCAAGGCCGCTCTCGCTGTCCCGCATCGCCTGCCGTGTTTCCCTTATCTGGAAAGGGCAGGTGGGGGAGGGGGCAGGGAGTCGAAGCAAGACCGAGAGAGAGAGAGAGAGATGTAATCTCAGTACCCTACAGCAGAGAAACCGGGCACAGTGATCCATATCACCTACTTGATGCCGTACATAGAAATGAGAAGGAACATTCAAGCCCGCCAGCATTTCAACCGCATTTTGCCAATTTACAGGAATAAATTCCAAGCCAATCATTTAAAACCTGAAATGAGTGAAAATCCCAGTTGATGGATTCAATACAGACTACATATGATCTACTTAAATGTACCCATTTTAAAGCAAGGTGCTGACACCACTACTAGCTTTTCCTCAAATCGTAAATTGGAGTGCAGCGTCTCTAGGATAAGATCATATGAAGGCGTTTTGTGATCTGAAAATCATTTTTTTAAGAACCCTCTGGCAGGCAGTGCTCCCCAGTACCACTCCGCCCTTCTCACCCCTCCGGGGGCGGTCCTGGTGGAGCTGCTCTGCTGATAGACTCTGGGGGTGCCAGACCCAGAGGAGGAGTAGGAGATGACCGTGGAGGAAGAGTACGTCTGACAGGCGGGGGAGCCAGACATTGGCTCCTGGATGAGAAACAGGAAAGCAGCAGTAAGGAGAGGTCAGTGTAATAGGCTAGAGACCAATGCGAGGCAGCAGTAGCAGTGACAGACGGGGAAGTGGTGCCTACCATGTTCTCCATCATCCCTCTCATCATTCCAAACATGTCCATGAAGCCCTCGCCTCCCTGCAAGGCAAAGCAGGAGTTCAAGAACGATTGAACGAGGAAATTAAAAAACAACAACAGCAACAAACAATAATATTAATAACAAAAAATAGCCAGGATACACCAAAGGCCTTACCATTCCCATCATTCCAAAGGGGGCTATGGCTCCCGCCTGTGAACAAGAGCAAGAGCAGCAGTCATCTCATCATTCAATGGCACCCCCAAGAGTAGCAGTGGGCTCATCCAATAATTATACAAAGAAAGGTGAGTGCCACAGGCAAGTACACATACATATAAACATACGCAGTTACACATAAACATACAGTTAGACAAGCACCTGAATATGGGGGTTCCGTGGCGGCTGTATCTGAGGGGCGAAGGGAAACGGTTCAAAGCCGAATGACCCAAACATACTTCGCATTTGCTGCCGATGAGCCGAGAATGGATCCCTGCAAAGTCACAGACACACTCCCTGTCATATCCTCAAGGTTTCAGGTTTATCCATTACACAAAAGCTGCTGACCAGGGCCCTAAAACTGTTCTGTATTTGTATACGTATAAAACATTATTTTAAAAATGTTTGTTTTTTTTGTGCGTGTGCATGCATGTACATTGCTATTGTACTGTAGGTCCTGTCTTGTTTGAAAAAATAACAATGCCTGTTTTTGTAGTTTCCTTTCAATCAGTGGCCAATTTGGGCCTTGGGAACGATGAGTGTTGACTCCTTAGTCAATAAACAACTAAAATTAAGCACAAAGTGCAGAAACACTCAAAAAAACCAGCAAATATTGTGGACTTGAGTTTAAGGATTAGTGTGTACATTTGACTGAGCATGAACGTCTATGGTATTGTACACACAGGAAAGGACAGCACATTAACTGCACCATTTCCTCCATTTTCTTTTTTTGTGTTTCTGTATTCAGAATCAGACCATGCACAATGGTTTAAAAAAGGAGTTTCAATCGGCTGCGTTAACCGTCCTTACTGACAGTAAATAAAGCTCTTTCAAGTTTCGAAAGGCGTTAGGCCTAAAGTTTCAAAACTCAGTTTCACTTTTCGCCAGTCATCTCAGTGAACTCACATTTCTTAATATCAATCCTTTACGGTTCGTGCAGCCTTAAGTTGCACTTTTAGTACAGCGTGTAAATGCAGATAAACGTAAGAGAAAACAGGAGGTGTTAATGTTAGAAAATATTAGCAAGCAAGATACTTACATCATATACGGGCTGTCGTCCACGTCACTTAAGTATCGAAACATTTTTGGTCATCCAGCGGTTTCGTTTATTCGGTGAAAAATTCTAAAATATGTACTGTAAACTGCCAGCTATCTATCAAATGAATTGACGACCACGCATTTAGCAAAACAATGAGGATAGCTGGCTAACGCTATTCTATGGAACACATACAGCAAGCGCTTGCTAGTGAATACAAGTTTACTAGCTAAGCTAGCTACCTGGCTTGCTAATGTTATCGGGAATAGACTACTCGCTAAATGTTTCTTGTTCAATTTACAACACACCGCACATACATTTGACGGCAATGTTAACTAACCTCATATGCATTCCACAATACCGAGCATGCCAGCAATGCAATTTCATTGATTTTCCCCAGAAAATGACAGGCAAACGGGGACAAACTAGCTAACACTGGATAGAACAATGCTTATACGCTAGTTAGCAAGCCAACTATCTGAATAGGTAACTAGTCACCCAACACATCACTTATTTGGTTAATCAACCAGTTTTCCAGTAATCTAAATTGCGAATCGAGTTACTGTTTTCGCAAATGCTTGAACACCGAAGTGACAATGGAAGCCAAGAGGACGACTTTGCTGATTGTTGTTTTCTGTGCATGTACGCTCCGATCTGTTTAACCAAGTACAAAACTCACAGGCTCCGTTTTTCTAACCCTAACCCAGAACAATAATATCGAATGCCAGTTTGCACAAATGTGCATAAAAGAGTTCGAAAAATGTCGGTAAATTTAAAGCGAAATACCAGGTGAAGACGACGAACATTCCATGTTACCTAAGGACACACCGGAAATGGCGTCAAACAAATCTGCAAAACTGGCCTGTGTTTTGTCCACGAAATACGGTACCGGGTACAGAAAACTTGCTGCATCTGCATCTGACCTCTAGCGAAACAATTAAGGTAATTAATACATTTTCACTGTCCTCTGGTCTCAAACTGAATGAGGCCAAATGTGAGCTTCTTCCTATTAAGGATTGTTTAGATACGGTTATCTCAGGGATTCCTGTCAAACAGAAGGTTAAATACATTACCATTATAATAGAGAAAGAGCAAAATTCTAGAGTGTGTGACAATTTTAATTTTAACTCAGTTAATTACTTCAGTCCAACAGAGATTTAATCTTTGGCCTCACATGTATTCATCCATAGCAAGGTGTTCCTTTTGTTACCAAAGTTGAAGGCCTCTCCAGGCTTTACACTGTCATAGCACTTGATATCCCAAAAGACATTCGCACAAAAGTAGACAGGATCCTGTTTGATTTTGTTTGGAAAAACAAAATCTGTTATATAAAAAAACAATATTATGATGAACAAAGTTTGTTATGCTGAGCTTCATGTCCTGGACTTTTTTTTCTTGAACTCTTCTTTCAAAATCAAATGGATTAATTATTCATCATTATTTATTGAGAGATAGTTTGATAATGGCATATTGCTTGTAAGTCAATTGTTATTTACTTATGCAGTTCCAAATTGTGCTAGAATGCTATTGATATCAGCCTCTAGGGGTAAAAATAGCATTGCTCTTAATTTAACCCCTACCTTTCTAATGTATGCCCTTTTTTGACTGCAAAAGCCAGCAACCAATGTAGTACAAATATTATTTGAAGAAATACTATTTCTAAACATGCTGCAGATTTCTTTTGGTATAATTTATATAATGACATACATAGGTGAAACACCTGGGTTTTATCTAGAAAATGTCTTCTTACAAATAAAATACGTGAGGTATTACTTAAGGTGCTGCACAGGTGTTACTCAGTTAAAACCTTGCGGAATTAAAAATTGATATTGACACTATGCTCATTCTGTACTGATGAAGCAATAAATCATGTACTTTGGGAATGTACATATTGTCATGTTTATTGGAGTGTTTTAAATAATTTTCTCAATGGTAAAATAAATTGTTTTTTAAACTGAAAATTGAATATGTGGTATGTGTTTTTCAAAAAATGATAAGATAAATATAAATAAAATGTATGTTATACATTAGCTCTTAATCTGAGCTAAATATCATTTCCATTCTAGCAAATTTGCTAATGCTATGACCTTGAGAAACTTGTAATATGTTTATTTCCTGGTGTTCCTGTGATATTCTGTATATATTTGTAGTGTTTCAATTTTTTTTTTAATTGCATCTGACCTCATAGGCACAACGCCAAACAAGCTATGAACCCCTCTACACTGTTCATATTTTTCATCAAGGACATTTATATCAACCTCCTTCGTATTTTGGTGTCTGTCCTGTCACAAATTCATTTCAGTCAGATACAGAACTGGACAAAAATACCATTAAGATATATAATATGTGAACTGGTAGCACTTCATCTTCCTATGCCTACTTAGTTTAAAAAGTGTAAGGTTTTAAGGAGTAAAAAATAACAAAGGGTATGTAATGACTGCTATACTGTGTATCCGAATAAGTGTAGCAACATCCCCTTGCGTGATAGGGACTTCGTATTTTAAACATTCCGTGTGAAATCAAAACTGGCCCAGGACCCCTTTAGCTTTTCCTGGCATTTTCCAAAAATAATCCTCGTGAAGAAAAGATTATTTGCAAAATGGTATTCTTATTTTAAAGTGATTCCCCTTTGGGGGATTTTTTTTATGGAAATCAGGTTCCCAGGTACCAGTTTCATATTGATTTGATAATTAAGGGATAACTGATTTATCACAAGTTAACTGCATTTATTTTTTCCCATGCATTTAATATGTCATCATTTAAGAACAATGAATGAACAAGAACAGTATGATTGTCATTAAAATGTTGTCAGTAAAAAGCTAACTTGAGTACAATTGACATATTGAAGCACTGATTTATTGCAAATTCTATTGTGAAGCAAAGCTTTGTGATAATGACAGTTTATCACAATCTAAGTTTTATTAAAAACTTTGTAATTAGAGACTTTTTTGACAATGCAATATTTAGAAGCATGTTGTGAACCGCTACAAATGGGAAGTGTTTTCTTTTTTTTTTTCTTTTTTTTCACAGAGGCCAGACGGTGGTGCAGTGATCCCATATACAGTCTACACTTCTGTGGCCAATGCTGATTATACAGTTTGAACAGTTTGATGATGATCTCACAAAGACTTGTGTGTAGACACACACACACACACACACACACACACACACACACATTTTATATAGCCAAGGAGAAACTAACTAATAAAAATGACTCAATTTGATCCAGTTTTAATTGGTATAGAATATCATTGGGATGACAGGTATGCCAAATTACAGCTCGGTGGGGCGGTATGCCCCATACATATACAGCACCAGGAGTTGTACATTGGGTAGCATTGCTTTGGAATACAGCTTGTTTAATTTGTGTGAACTAAGATAGCCAGTATTTCTTGTAACTTGTAACTGAGATTTTTCAAGTTTGAATTAATGACTTATAGACAGTGCTTTGTATGTTTGCGTAACTTGCCATTTTTGTACATTGAAAACATGTTTTTCTTCAGATATCATTACAGATTGTTGGTAAAGTTCCAGATAAAATGATAAAGATGATACCTCCAGCTATTCCAAATGTCATTGGCTCAAGCACACTCAAAGTGTCCAAGATCATTTATATACCTAAACCATTCTCTGACATGCCTTCAAAAACAGATTTTCTCTGGGCTGTAAAAAAAACAAATAAAGTAACATTCCAAGGTAGTCATCAGTGCCTTCCAAATCAGACCATTGTTGTCATGTGACTTCTCCCAGTCACATTGCACAACTACCTAACAAGGTTTGATTTAGGTTGCACCGTCTGCTGAGTTCTACCCAAATTTCAGGGAGTCTCATCCAATGAACTCATCTCATGGATCGACCAATGGGCCCACTATGAACCGCTAGTGTCATGTGATTTCAGTATGAACATACAATAGAACAGTCATCATCTGAGCGGCTGTCATTAATAAACTGTCACAGGAGAACTTTAATTAATACTATCTGTATTGCTACACACCCAGTGTCATTGGCTACTTGTTGTTGTATTAGATTCTTGCTATATCTTAACTGCACTGCCCTGCAGTTGCCTTGTTTTTTATTGTTTTGCCATGTTTTTTATATTTAATTGTTTTGGCTCTGCCTTTGTGTACCATAAACATTCCTCTTGTCAGTGTTTACTGATAAACGGCACTGAACATGAATCTGTTGATAAGTGACCTGCTCAGCAACATGGTCACAAGCTCAGTGGTATGTCCACTACACCACACTGATGCTTTTGTTTAGTTATTCTGTTTGCTTTTGTTCTGTTCTACACAATTTACATGCACTGAATTCTTTTTCAGTTCTGTACACAGGCACAATATTCATGCAATGCGGAGGTAGAGCAATCTAGCAGCCTCTTCCTTGCTTTCTCTTTCAGGATGATGATTGCTGATCTCCTCCAGTAGTGTGCTGCTCTGGAAGAAGGGTGGAAGGGGCAATTAATTAATGGTGGAGAGTGTGAGGGAGTAAAGTAAAAGTGGATTGTTTTTTAGAGGAATATTGTTAGTGTTGGGTGGACTATTGGAAAATGTACCGATTACAATGTAATTAGCAATGTAATATGATGGATTACTCAAAATGTGATCAAATCTGATTGCTTTTGGATTAATTCCAGTTTCATTAGACAAATATCTTAGTTTGTATGTTTCTGATTGTGAATTCTTTTTTCTTTCTTTGAATGTGTAGTCAAAAGTGTAATGATTTAATCTTTAGAAAAAGTTACTGTAATCAGATTGTGCATATCCTGGGCTCATTACAGTTACTTTTGTGATCCAGTTACATAATCCAGATTGCAAATAATCCTGCCAACTCTGAGTATAGTTGTATAGTATAACAAAATACAATAATTTGGTTGATATACAGTGCCGTAAAAAAATATGCCCCCTTCTGAATGGTTTCAGTTCTGTAGACAAAATGTAGTATTAGACAACGGTACCTCACAGCAAGGAGGTTGAGGGTTCTAATCTCGGTTTGGGGCCTTTCTGTGTGGAGTGTTCTCCCTGTGTCCGCATGTGTTTCCTCCGGGTACTCCGGTTTCCTCATACAATCCAAAGACATGCAGGTAGGCTAATTGGAGACTCTAAATTGCCCATAGGTAAGAGTGTGTGATTGAATGGTGTATGTGCCCTGTGATAGATTGGCGACCTGCCTCTCACCCAATGCACGCTGGGATAGGCTCCAGCACCCCCCGCGACTCTGCTCAGGATAAGCGGGTATAGATAATGGATGGATGGATGGATTTTATTTATTCAATGAAAAAGTTATCAAACACCCATATCACTCACGTGACAAAGTAAACTTAATAACTGGTTGCAGCGCCTTTAGCAGCAATTACTGCAACCAACGCTTTCTATAATTTTATATCACATTTCTGTGGAGGAATTTTAGCCCACGTTTCTTTGCAGAACTTAATTCAGACAAATTGGTAGGTTTTTGAGCATGAACTGCTAGTTTCAGGTTCTGTCGCAGCATCTGTATTGGGTTCACATCAGGAAATTGACTAGGCCACTCCAAAACTTTAATTTTGTTTCCTTTCAGCCATTCAGCTATGGACTTGCTTTTGTGTTTTGGATCAGTGGGCCTCATTCAGAAAACTTTTCTTAAATTATTCTTACTTTTTTTGTTAAAAATGTTCCTATGAAAAATCAATATGGGATTTATGACACATGTGCAAGCCTTTGTTTTTGCGCAAATCCCAGGTGTATGAGATGATGATTGCTGACTATTAGTAAATTTTATGCGCAATCCTGTTCATGTGACTTGCATAATGAAACAGTCATGAACATACAGAGATAAGAAAAAAAAACGATGAATGCTGAAATGTTTGTGATCAAATGTGATTGTATACATGTTTCGTGAATGAGGCCCATTGTCTTGCTGCATAACCCAATTACACTTCAGTTGACTGGACATTCTCATTTTTTGGTACCAAGCAGAAGTCATGGTTCCTTCAGTAGTGGTAAGTTGTCCAGGTCCCAAGGCAGCAACGTATCCCCACATCATCACACTACCACCACCATGTTTGACTGTTGGCATGTATTTATTACTGTGAAATTATGTATTTGTTTTATGCCTGACATAATGGGACACGTCTCACAAGAATCCCTTTTTTGCCCAGTCGCTTTCTTATTGTGGAGTCATAAACATTGACCTTACCTGAGGCCAGAGAGGCCTGCAGTTCTTTGGATGTTCTTCTGGGAACTTTTGTGACTTCCTGGATGAGTTGTCATTGTGCCCTTGAGGAAATTTTGGCAGACTGGCCACTCCTGAAGATTCACCACTGTTCCAAGTGTTCCCCATTTGGACATACTCTAATGGCTCTCATTGTGGTTTAGTGGAGTCCTGTGGAGGCTTTGTAAGCATTTCCAGAGTGAAATGGCTTTTCACTTTCCAGTGAAGACTTTTTTTTTCTCATCTCTTCTGGGACTTCCTTTGATTGTAACATAGTGTGCTTTCAGAAATTTTGCAGTGTCTACTTCTCTCTGATGGTAAGGTTCAATAAGAGGGAGGTTTAGATTCAACAGGACTGGCTACAATCAAGCCTGGCTGTGTTCAATCAGCTGAATCTAATTATAAGTTTAAATTTGTGTAATTGGTTGATTGTGAAACTATGGCAATTACTTTTTCACATGGGTAATATGGGTGTTTCATAACCTATTTGATTTAAAAAAAATATATAATAACACAAAAATGTGTTTGTCTCATTTTGTCTAATATTCATTTTTTTCCCTAAAGATCTGAAACCATTCAGTGACAAATATATAATATATAATAGAGGAAGTCAGGAAGGGGCAAATACTTTTTCACAGCACTGTGCATTTCAACACTTGACAAATATGCCATCTGCAATGAAAGTTTGCACTATTTGAGCTTAACAAATGGCTCAGAAGAGTGGGACTCCAAAGTACGTGATGAGCTACTTAAACTGTGATCATCAGAAGCCAAAAGAAACCACTCACCACAAAGTACATGTGGGATTAACAATAATGGAACATGTCCGATTAACAATAATATTTTATTTAAGGATGACTGCATAATTAGACATAAACAAGAATCCATCATTCATTGCATAAAAGGTATGACTCGGTCATGACCAAATTCATGTGTTAACAACAACAACAACAACAACAACAATAATAATAATAATAATAATAATAATAATAATAATAATAATAATAATAAAATAATTCTTTTCTTAGGGGTGGGTTTCCTTACTGACACGCCCCTACCAGCGGTTACATCGACTCTGCTGCTCTCGCAAGCAAACCCGGATGTAACAACGCCTTGTTGGACTGAGAGGGTGAGTTGGTAGCAGTTCAGGTTTGAGGGAAAAACTGCTACGTTAGACGGCGACATTATTAATTATACTTACCTAACGATTAAGAATGAAGTTTATGTTACAGTATTAAGCATAGGCAGTCTTTCAGATTATGTATTTTAGTTTTGTATGAACTAACCTAGCTAGCATGCTAACTAAGTGTAAGCGGCCATCTAGATTGCTAGCTAACCGGCAAGTTAATCTAGCCATCGTAAAATAGCTAACCAGCTTCTAAGTTTTTAACAACTTTTCAAAAGTTTTAAAGTAATTTCAGAACTTGCCATATGTAAGCTACTGTTATAATACAGAACTGTTTCTAACTTTGCCCGCAACAAAAGATTAAATGAAAAATATAGCTAACTTAGTGCTAACTAGCTTGATAGTAGCTGTTGCTTTTAAAATACATTGACACTAGGTATATAATTTGGACGAGCATTGTTACTGGTGTTAACTTAAGCTGTTCATACGGTTGTTTTGGATTTCAGGAATAGTATTGTTTAAAGGTAGGTTAAAAGATATCTTATCGTTGATCTTTTGTGGCGTTAGCTATGCTTACTGCTAAACGTGGCTGAGGAAGTGGTTGTCTGGTATTTAGCTAGCTAGCTAACTAGCTAGCACAGTTATACGAACAGCGACGTCCCAGACTTTGCTTTGTATTGTACACGGAAGTGAATAAGTTTGGTGTCATCACGCTTTTACATATAGCTATATCCAGCTAACGTTAGCAGCTCTTGTAGTTCAAAACGAGTTGATATCGCAGTGTTGATTCCTTTTGCCCCATTTCTAAAATGCATATGGAGTACAGTTTCAATCTGCAGCTAGCTATGGATGGTCAAGAATAATTTTCATTGTACTGCAGGTACTGTTCAAGTCAGTGACGATACATATCATTAAGGGATGTATCACTGGTGTGCATGTACATTTATACATCACATCAATAGAACTGACATTAATCTTCTTCACAGTAAAATTAAGAATTATCTATAAAAATGCTTGGCATGGATATTAATGTGATTTATAATATGACCCTGTGCTGTCCTCAGCCGTACCTACTTCTGGGCGTTAGCGCTGCACGTAGAGGTTTCGGGATTTCTTGGAATATTTGTCACATCCTGCTGTGTGTTGAGTTAGTGAGGTCGGATCCCAGAGGATCATGCATGAGACATTCCGTAACAAATGAAAGCAGCTGCTGTTGTTTTCCAGCTATTATGACAGTTAAAATTGTGGTTTAATTGTGCACACAATCAAAATATTCACACTGTGCTGTAGTCAGTTTGGCGGTAATGTGTTAACTTCTTTCTCTCCTGTATTTCTGTAGATGCAGACGATAAAGTGTGTTGTGGTGGGGGATGGTGCTGTGGGAAAGACCTGCCTGCTGATCTCCTACACAACAAACAAGTTCCCTTCTGAATATGTGCCCACGGTGAGAATTCTGCCTCTAACTGACCTTCCTGGAACAGTATCCAGATTTTATTTTAAATGGTAGGGGGGCAGGATCAGTTGCAGTTAATCTGGTCCTGGATCAGTTTTGAGGGACGCAGATGACCCGGAGTGAGTCAGCCAGCTCTCTTGACGTCATTGTCAGTGGCCTCACTTCAAGTTGTGAAAATAAGGCCAATTAATGCCGTTCTTAACCAGATCTTTCTGGGAGGAACTCTGATAACTGTCAGCACAGCAAGTTGGGAAATGGTTAACTAGAGCAGAATAAGGTTTGTGGCCTACAACTCCCAGAATCCTCTTTGATGTGACACTGAATGTGATGCAGGAGTGCTTAAATGACACTGGCATAGGGGTTGTCTCTTCTGCACTCACGCCCTTCTCTCCCCCGACAGGTGTTTGATAACTATGCCGTGACGGTGATGATCGGTGGGGAGCCCTACACTCTGGGCCTGTTTGACACTGCAGGTGAAATATGCCCTGCCTCTTCCTCATGTAGCATTAGAGGCAGCTATGGCTGCCCTGTCTGCTTCCACCACCGTTCCCATGTACTGTGATTGGCTGTTTGGCGTGACCCCTTTCCTGTCTACCTACAGGTCAGGAGGACTACGACCGACTCCGGCCGCTCAGTTACCCCCAGACGGACGTCTTCCTCGTCTGCTTCTCCGTGGTGTCCCCGTCCTCCTTCGAGAACGTCAAGGAGAAGGTCCGTCTGCAGCTTCGTCCTCGAGTCTCAGTTCGACGCATGCTTTCGCTTGCCTATGACCATCTTTTCTTTCTCTTCGCTCTGTCCTCTGTCCGTGCGCAATGCGTGTCGGTCCTTCTCATTCTGTGTCGGTGGATTGTGGTGTTGGGTGTTGTCAGTTAGTCAGTCGGGCACTGTGCTTGTATGTAACTGGATAGCGTTTGTGGTAATCTGTTTTGGTCTCTCATGGTTGTGGTGGAAATTCTCTAGATCTCCAAGTTCGGTGAGAAGAGTCAAATAGACTTTCACACAATATTCAGTTCAAACATTTATTTGGCCAAATAGGTGAGTTCACACAGAGAAAAAACTGTTTCTGCATGAAGGCTCTCTGAACACTAGAGAGCCTTCTCTTTTATAAGCTTACACTTCATAAGCGTGTCTCGCAGAAAGTATAATCTTCTCCCCCTCCCTTACATCCTTCAGTTCAGAACAACATATCTTTTAAGGGAGGGGTGAGAGGTACATTTGTAATTTTCCGTTTACTGTTTCTTATTGCTGTGGCTAAGCATAATTTTTCTATCACATGGTGCGTGTTGCTGCATAATTCTCAGTGTTTCAGTATGTACGCCCTGTCCCCCTTGTCCCATCTCTCTTGCTGTTTCTCTCTCTCCCTTTCCCTCCCTCCCTCCCCCCCTTCTCTTGCTGTATCGCTCCTCTGTCTCTCTCACTCCCCCTCTCTGAGCCTGTGTGTCTCCTTGTCTGCCCCCCCAGTGGGTACCCGAGATCTCTCACCATTGCCCCCGCACGCCCTTCCTGCTGGTGGGAACTCAGATGGACCTGCGGGACGACAGCAACACGGTGGAGAAGCTAGCCAAGAACAAACAGCGCCCCCTGTCTTTCGAGAGCGGCGAAAAGCTGGCCAGGGACCTGCGCGCTGTCAAATACGTGGAATGCTCCGCCCTCACACAGGTACCGTACGTGCTGCAGTCTTACAGGGCTCTAATTAGCCATGCGATAACGGTTGTTTGAAATGCAGTTACCCTGTGAAAGATGGAACTCTACTGGAAGGCACACTGAAATTCCCAGTGCATTCCTCAAGATTTTATTGTGTTGTGAATATAATGCATCCTTCGAATTCCTGCAGTCCTTTTATTTTTAACTGCGGCAGCTAAACCAGAATTGGAATGTCTGTTTAGCTCAGCTGGTCCATAAGGTGTTTAACAGCACATATTCAACAGGGCTACAAAGTTGTTATTTCAGTCTAGACAATTCTAGTTACCACTGTGCCATATGCTAGAACAGAGTTTGCTTTGGACAAGTACAAAATAAATGCACGAGAGCAATTAACTCAAATCCACATCTGCTTGGCTCAGCAGGTCAAAGCGCTTAGTGATGACACCTACTTACTATTTTGGTGAGGCTCCCTTAAGCCGCCACAGAAAGAATATTAGTTCCCATTGTACCATATGTTAGAAGAATGGGTGCTTCAGCAATTCAGATTCCGAGTCAGGAATCTGGCCAGGCAGCATACCAGTGAGGGAATTGATGCAGGTAGATGAGATATTTGGGCAGTTGAATAATAGAACGTTCTAGCACAGTCGGATTGGCTAATATAGACAAATTGAGCGCAGCCGCTCCAAGCGCTGCATGGCTGTCATAAAGAGAAATGAGTCTCGCTCTGGATTCATATAACTCCTGAGTAGCTGCTGTGTGTTGTATATTAAAGAAATGGGAGTGGTAGTGAAGTCGCATTATCAAACGGTGAAGCGTGACCAGTGACACAGGACGGGTGTGATTGGCCAGTGACACAGGACTGGTGTGATTAGGACAGTCACACAGGACTGGTGTGATTGGACAGTCACACAGGACTGGTTTGATTGGCCAGTGACACACGACTTGTGTGATTGGCCTGTGGCACAGGTCTGGTTGGATTGGCCAGTGACACAGGGCTGATGTGATTGGCCAGTGACACAGGGCTGATGTGATTGGCCAGTGACACAGGACTGGTGTGATTGGCCAGCGACACATGACTAGATTATTGGCCAGTGACACAGGACTGGTGTGATTGGCATGCGACAAAACAGACTTTTCAGCTGAGTGATTGACAGGGATGGCGTCATGGCGTTTGAGTGAATCAGGCTAAACCTGTTGTATGGCTTTCATTTGGAACAGTAAACCTCTGTGGCTCCAGGCTGTATTGTTCTTGCCTTTATGTCTGGGTGTTAGCGCTGCACGTAGAGGTTTTGGGATTGCTTGGAAAATTTGTCACATCCTGTTGAGTGTTGAGAAAGAGCGGTCGGATCACAGTGGATCTGGAAGTTCACGGTGGGGTCAATCAGGTTCTCTTTCTTATGCATGAGACGGTCCTTCCGAAACGAATGAAAGCAGAATCCTGAAAAGATCGAAGGTGCTCTAATTCCAAGCCCAGTGCGTGCTGCAGTGTTGAATGCGTAAGTTTGTGTAAGGCACTGATGCTTTGTTGTTCTGTTCAGTTCAGTGCAGTCATGCATAGTGCATGCCTCTTATTTCTGCAAAGGTGTCATCCTAGCTGAATTGCCCTTTGTGGTAATCAGCATCTTATCTTTACCATTGAGTGATTCCTCTTGCGTTCATGCTCTGGTTAGTGTAAATGGTGCACAACTGTATAAGTCATCTCCCATTAAATATATTCTGGAGGATGGTGTAACCGTATAAATGTCGCTTTAGCCATAGTATCCTGGAAGCCTTTCTAATGCACATATTGGACAGTGACAAAGAGTTTATTTTATTTCAGTTTTTTCCCCATTAACCACCAAGTGCTGACTCTCAGTCAAAACACACTGTTTGCTAACACTGCCCCACTTCTTTAATCCTGTTGTGTGTTGAGTAATTTGTGGCAAATTACAGAGGAACCGGGAGATTGCTGTGTGTTTAATACGTGTAACCGCCTGTGTTAAAAAAAACCGGCCTTGCAAAACTGACCTACGTAGTGAGAATTGAAGGTAGCTGCCTCCTTGTGAAATCCACCGTCCAGGGCGCTAATGCCATGTTAATTAGTGGGGCTGGGTGTAGGGTATATTCCTCATTCCCCAACACTGGTGTCACTGACCTTCTCAAATCAGTCTTGGGCTACGAGTTATGCATCCACAGTTTGGTTGGATGCATGGAGCTCTGGCTGCAGTTGCATTCATGCGAGAGCTAAAGGAGCCCTGTGACTTTCTGTCTGATGCAATCTGGTTCTGTCGTGTCTAATCCTGTCATGTACTGTCCACACTCGTCTGGTCTGGTCCAGTCTCGTCTGGCGCATTGCTGTGTGTGTTTGTGTGTGTGTCTGTGAGGCCCAGCCTCTCTGTTTGAGCTGCGCACTGCGCTCAGGGAGAGAGCCGCTAACCCCACTTTGTTCCCTGTGTCTCAGCGAGGGCTGAAGAACGTGTTCGACGAGGCCATCCTGGCAGCGTTGGAGCCGCCCGAAACCAAGCCCAAGAAGCGCTGCAGACTGCTATAGAGAGAGAGGGAGAGAGAGGGAGGGAGGGAGAGAGGGAGGGAGGGAGGGAGAGAGGGAGGGAGGGAGGGAGGGAGGGAGGGAGGGAGGGAGGGAGGGAGGGAGAGCCAAGACAGGAAGGCAAAGGAAGAGGAATAGGGGAGGGGGGAAGGAAGGGTGGGTGTGACAGGAAAAGGAAACGGACAGAGGGACCGACTCGTTGACACAGTGCCTTCAGCCAATCCCGAGGGAAGCAGGGGCGAGAATTTCTCACCCAATCAAAACCCAGTCCTGTAAGAGTCCAGGAAGGGAGGGAGGAAGTTACTCTTCTTTTTTTTCCCAAGTGGACAGGGATTTAAATAGAATTAGTTTTTTGTTAACCTTACAGTTTAAAGTTCTGGGAGGAGGAATGGTGAATTATGTTATTGGGATGTAAAGAACGAGCTGGCCAGAATACTGCTAACCGTTAATCTCAGACTGCAGACTGGACACGAATGCATACTTATCCACTATTCTCCACCTGCTGCCACCTTCTGGTTAATAATGGGAACTTCCAAGTGCATTTTTCTCTAGCAATCTGCTGGCCACAGAGAACTGAATTAATATTTTCTTCTTTTTTTTTTTTTTGGAGTATGATGTTATTAATATTATAAATATTATGTTTTCCTCTATTGGGGATTTTTAGCGGTTTTCCATTTTAAAACTTGAGTTTTTTTATTGTTTTTATTATTTTGTGATTTTTTGCAACAGTAACTGGTTGCAGTTCATTAACGACATAACAATCATAATTCTAATGTGTAAATTACTGATCTGAATAATTCCTCTGGGTGTAATCAAAGAATGTCTAATAAAAATGGTTCTACTGGCCGACTGTGACAGTGTATTTTATCACTACAGCAAAATCCCTTTTATTGCATATTGGCTGATTTTATACTTCATTTTGTTGCTTAGTGTGCAGCTGTCTCAATTGAATCCCATTTGTCTTTCTTCTGGTATTTGCATATTCAGGATGCATGCATAATGTTACAACGGACCCAAGCTAAGTGTTAGCGTTTTGATATGGTTAAATTATTTGTTGATATTCAAATGCTTGTGTGACCTTCAATATAGGTACACTTACGAACTATTTCAGTTTTAAATGCAGTGCACAATGAATGACATGACTAGCTCAAACAAGGCCTGTTTTGAAATGCTCAAAACATAAATGCCTCAATTATTTAATCTTTAAAAAGCGTATCACATTTAGCATGCTCTATTCTGCAAGACACTGTCTAGTATTGTTTTGGTCATAGTCATCCTATGACTGTGGTCTGTGTATACTTGCTCCGATACCGCCTGAAGTATCCCTCCTTGCCACCTTGGCCGGCCCCACCCACTGCCTCCCTCGGCCCATTTCAGAGGTGCCAGACGCAGCAGATAGATCACTTAACATACAAGTGAGAACAGGGGTCAATAAACATCAGCTTGGGCCTGTGGGGCAAATATATCCTGATAGGGGCAGGTACAGATATCTGAGGTGCAATGTACCAAGCATTTAGGGCCCATCTTCATTAATCTACTTTAATCAAACCATCAAGGGTCCTGAATCCAGTGGTAAGGATTTTTCTGTCTGCTATCAAGGCAAGGAAAACTCATTAATAAGCCACCTCTGTTTAGACGCGCTGACACTGATGCATATTATGGCTCAGGACCAACACTGCATCAGGAAGTGGAGTGGTTCCTGTACACAGAGCACGAGTGCTGCTAAGTCATCTCATAATGCACTCTCAGACTGGTGAGCCAGCTGCAGAATATACAAACACCGGGTGACTGTGGTACAGGAAGTGTATCTGTGAGGACATGTTTGTGAGTGAGCTCTTGTAGAGTTTATTTTTGTTTCTTTGCTGAACCTAGATTATAAGTCAAATATTGATAAATGTTGCAAAAGAGCAGTTTACGCTTAAATAGCACATACGCTTAAACGATGGACTCTGAAGATGTGTGCAGCATGAAATTAGTGCAATACGCATTATCAATTCATATCTACAAACAGGAAATGCCATGGGTTGGTATCAAGACCGACGACACCAGCAACTACTAACACAATTCATCCTCAGGTCAAATAAATCACAGCAGCACATGAACAAAGCCACATCACTCACTAGGAGGCACAACAAAGGTACAGATAGGAAACAAAATTATATGCTATTTAACCATAATAAGACAGTATCGTATTGTCAAAACGTACATTCAAAGCCAGTAACACACTGTTAAAATTCACACTCAATGACCATAGCTTTTAACGTCCAGAGAAGACAGGCTGTGCTCACACAGATACCAGCAAGAAGTTGAGACAGATTTATAAAAACTGCCAACCAAATTTTCCAACCCAGCAGCTCTAGCACTGCCTGTGCCTCTGGACACTCGTAAACATGAGGAACATATCCTGCTGGTGGCATGGAGAGCACTCCGTTTTTTAGATCTAGATTCAATCTGACAGCCACAGTGCCGGTCAGAAAAATCCCATGCAGTACAGGCTGGACATCTGCATGCATTATAAGCCACTCCCACCACCTTGTGACTACCCAAGCTGAACACAGCTCTGAGATTTCACACACACGTCATATACTTACTCATCCCTATAAGTAAAGCCTGAGACCAAATCCATTCCATTGATAGATCTGCTACCTTCAGCAGTCTGTAGTGGCTGTACAAATAAACCAGAGGCCAGTGCGTGTACTCTGGTAATGTCCTTTGGAATGTACTTTATGGTTCTTTTTTGTGTTGATAAAACACATCTGAAATGCACTCAAAGAGATTGACAAAGTAAGAAAATGTAAAAGTCAGACAGACTAATAGAGACTAACAAAGATTAACAGAAAGACTGAGTTGGGTTGAGTTAGGGAGAGAGAGAGAGAGAGAGAGAGAGAGGGTCAGGGTTAGGGTTTTTTTTGCCGTACCACCATAGAACTGAAATTAGGAAAATCTTTATTACCAACAAACATCTGGTCCAATATCTTGGTTTTAATCATCACACTGGGAGCTAAAATAAGGGGCCCAGTACCATTACCTCCAAATTCCATAGCTGCCACAAAAGTTCAAAGGTAACATTAACTGCTGGTAAGAATACGAAAGAATGTTCTACAGCTAAATAGAGACACACCCAACAGATCAAACCTTGGGATACCAGCATCCTCTGTATCAGCACCCAATAGCAAAACAGCCAAAAACATCCATAAATAAAACTAGCCTTACCTTTGAAGGCAAAAGCACTTTATAGCAGAAAAAAAAAGAATTAAGAGCAGAAGCCGCTAAACAAACTTGAAAGTTATTGGCCCATAAACTGAAACCACAGTATCTACTATTTTTAGAATCCCTGGAAATACAAATATACTTCTAGACAGAATCACAGCCTATAAGTATAAAAAGCAACATATTTGCACAATAATATATGCTTTGGTGTGAAACAATAGTTTGTAGTGCGCAGTGTGTTCATTGTGCCAGGGGAGGTTGTTATTTTTGTGGTGATGCAGAAATGGAACATAGTGTTACACAACCATGTAAATGAATCACAGGACGATACAGTATAATTTAGTTTGGCATTTTATCTTGTATAAAAACACCCAATAGTTATTAAATATTATGTTGTGGGACCATTGCCACACAATACTTAAAGATACTGTACATGTTTAGAGCAGTAGAGGGCGCTCTTTCATGTATTTTCCGCAAGACAGACATTAAAAGCAAATCATTTCATTTCATTTATAATCATGTATGAATCATCTGTAACTGCAGGTTTATTTCAATATCATAAACAAAATTAGTCTTCCTGTTACCATTATTTTTTATAAAATGTCATAGATTAGGAGGAATGGAAAAATCTCTGGACAAATTTGCCACATGCAATAATTTGGGATATTTAAAATAATGATTTTTCGTATTTTATTCCATCATATAGACACTTATGCTAGAACAGTGGTAGTTGCGCACTGGCTCAACAAATACATGACATCAATCTCACTTTAGACAAGTTTACCCTTGTTGGTTATTTTGTGGTTGATATCCTTCATTGGAGTACAAATTAAAAAATTGATTTACAAATTCAATGTTAATTTTGGGACTGATTGTTCAACATATTATAACTAAGTTTTATCTGTTAAGTGTTCATCTACCACTTCCGCTATCTCTGTTATTCCAGAGTTCTGATTAGCTGTGCAATTACAAACACAGGAAGCAATTCAGAGACCTAATTTGTGTAATTTAAACACAGCTCCCCAACAATTAAAGAGGCAATTTACGAGGCCCAAGCAGCTCAGCTATACAGCCTTATGTATCATTTGTCCAGACACAATCAATGACATGAAACATCCAACTTTGATGAGTCTTGGAATGGCAGGATTTTGAAGGTACCTGGTATGCTTTATGGACCTGAGACATGGGAATGTAGGTTTCATCCAGGTTGCATTTATTATTCAGAGGTTAGGCATCACATCCTTGTCACCCATATTCGCCACAGATTTTTCAAGTGCACTGTGGCCGACTAGTGGGTGACATTTGCAAGTTATCTACCAGATTTGGCATGTCTAATAATAATAATGGGGTTCCAGCAGCTTCACTGCTTAGACCCCTAAAATCCTCCTTTGAAGAGATGAACATTTGAAACAGGTTTTTGTCATGTGTGATTGCATGGCTCGTATTTTTCAGTCTTCACATCTACTATCCTCAAGAGCACTTTTTTTTGTTTTTTTTTCCAGTAGATTAAAGGGTAAGTAGTTAGAGGGATAAATTGGGAAGAGAGGAGAGACGCAAAGAGAGCCCATATAATGGAGTGAGAGAAACAGAAAATGTGGGGGGGGGGGGGGGGGGGGGGGGGGGGGGGTGAATTAAGCAGAAGTGAGTGGAGCTCAGTACTTTCACTGTAGCACATCACCCCTGGTACTGCAGAGATCCTTTGTTTCCGTAGCAAATAAGTTATATCTGATGGCGAGAAGCATCAGAATAATGACTTTTGTGAATGTATTTTATTTTTGCAAACCAGAGGACAAAGTACAACATAAATGTCCCAACAAAGGCATAAAACCAGAGATCATTGCCCCACCCTCTACCGTCCACAGCTTCCCAGAAACATACAGACACCTCACTGTGAGAAGACCCAGGCCTTTCACAGCAGACGGAACAGGATGTGATGTCACTGTTCTTAGCTATCACATTTAGTTTACTTCTTCTTGCTGTTATGGTTTCTGCTGGTGACACAGAGATGTGGACCTGGCAGTACTGACAGTGGGGTGGCTATTTTGGGAACCCCATCGATTGCCTGGCAATAAAAGGCTAAAATGAAGCACAGAGAGGGGTTAACTGTCACCTCTTGTCTTCTCCTCCTTTCCTTTGAGCAACAATCCAATCACCTTTCCCTTTTTTTCTTAAAATTTTCATCTCCACTCATCCTTTCTCAAATTCAGTTATGAAATTGATTTCGTCCTGCAGGTATAATATCTCCCAAAATGTAAAATGAAAATTATATTTGAGAAATAAATTATCATGTAAGACATCTCCTTTCCTTTCCCTAAAGTAAACATATCCTCCAATAGAGCAGCAACCCAGCATGCCAGCTAACCTTCTTGCAATTAATTATTTGGTGCTGCCTCTCTCTTCATCAAACAGTACTCCTTCAACCTTTACATCAACCACAACCTGACCATAGTGTAGAACCCCTGTCTCTGTGGCACAAAATCATTCAGAGAACATTGTGTGAATGTGTACTTAAACCGCTCCACCTGATGGGAGGGGGCGTTATTGTAGACTCGGTTTGCTAAGAATTGCTCAGGCTTGCCGCCATCTTTGCTTTTTCCTCTTTTTTTCTCTCTCATGTACTATTCCTTTGTCTGGTGTCGGTTACATGTGAGCGATGCCGTCTCCCCTGATGGATTGCCTATGTTTCATCTGCTGTTTTAGCGCCACTTGCTCCTCCATGCCTTGCCTCTGTCTCGTCAAGAATACCTCTCCGTCTTTCTCCATCTTCCTTATTTTTCTTACACCCACACCCGCCCTTCGTCTGCCCCAGTTTGTCCCACCCTGTCCAGGCAGGGGAACACCACCTGCGGCCATCTCACAAAGGCCTGCGTGCCGCCGCGGCCTCCACCGCAGTAGGTAGAGTGACAGGTTACGGTGCACCACCCATGATGGAGTCAATGACGACCGGAGCCACACTTCCTGACACTTCAAATCGTTTTTTTTTTTTGTTTTTTTTTGCACATGTCGGAACCTGCAGGTAAATTTATCAGCCATTTCAAGGTATCATTGCCTTGTGAACCTATTAGCCTACTTTACATTCTAATACAGCGTGCCTCCTCCTGACAACCCACCATGTGCATAGATAAAGGGGCTTAGCCTGAGTCACTGTGGCTTATTTTACAGCTAAGACTATACTGACTTACAAAGTTATCATTTTATGCTAAATAACAATTAAGTATCTTCCATTAAGCTGTTACACTGTTTGGAAAAACTTTTACTCAAAGTGAATTGTATGGTATTGTTCACATTTTTTTTTCTCATCTCTTGTCTCCTTTTATATATGGGGGGGGGGGGGGGGTTATTTTTGTAGCAAAGGGTTTTATTGCATTGTATTGCAATAAAAATGTTTGAAACACATCACACACTGGCCAAACACTGGCAAACTTACAGTGCGTGCACACACATACACACACACACACACAGAAACAATATTACCTCTCAATAACTACATACTTCATCAGCTATAGCATATTGGCTTATGCAGCTAAACAGTATATACTGAAGTCGCACTGCTTGAACTGTATGTCCGTCAGTGTGTACAATACATGTTATAAATATGCTCTCCAAGGTTTCAGTGCTGATGCTGTTGTGTAGATTTTAATGCATACAAGCCAACTCTCTGCCTCAATCAGTCTATATAATCATATCGTGTAATTCCGGGCCACATTTCCAGTTGAATGTGATTTTATTGTATCTCTAATTTGCAGACAAGCATACATCTATGCATAGCTATTTCTATATACTGAGCACTTTTCTGTGGCAGTATACAATATGTGCCTCAGCACCTCCTGGAGTCTCTTAGTCACAGAGGTTTGTGATTATTATTGGATGGCCAGTTGACCTCATTATAAGATGGTTGCCACTGGTAACCATAGACATCTGGGGCAGAATTATGGGATAGAAAGACAGCCCCTCCCTCTTCATTTCTCTCTCCTAAGACACTGTTTCAAAAAAAGCAGATACAACCAATAAACAAAACTTACAAACTACGCTTAACACATAATCAGACCGCACTCTGTCAAACACATACTCTTTCCATAACACATGTATATTCAATATACATACAAGTACCATGTATAAGCGCACACGCATACAGTGCACAAAGACTGCTCATATCAACTGTGGACGTACAGATGCACTTATCTCTCAGTCTCTGACATAACCGGTTACCATGCTGACTGTGACAGCGAGGCGGCCGTGGTTGCGTGGCAGGGTGGATATTATGGGATGTTCTTTGTTTTGTCACAACGTGTCCTGGTATGGGATAGAGGGTGGGAGGCTGAGATAATGTTAGTGCACATATCTGACTTGTTAGCAGGGAGCGGTACTGTGGACCATCCACATTTGAACACATGCTTACCTCTTCCAATGACTGGGGCCACATTGCAACTTCGCAACCCTGTCTTTTACTCTGGCCTGTGATTTAACTGAATCAAAGCCACCGATGTGATCACTCTATGGATCGCAGGCTTTGGTTACGGTTAATATGAAAATCATGGAGCTGTTAAGGACCCTCCAAAAGTCTTCACACATTAGGTGTTTTGTCACTGTACAGACACACTATACTCACAACTACAGAGACAGTGCAGAGGGGAGGGTGAATTAGCACGGTGGGGGAGGGGGTGTTGCTGTGGTTATTATGGGCTGTCTGTGTTGTTAGGTGGGGGAGGGGTGGAGGGGGTGCAGTGGAGTATTATGGTCTGGCTTTGGCCTGTGCTGTGGTGGTTCCTAAGTAATGTGTCTGTGTCGCTCAGTCCTTCAAAATTTAAATCAATGCTCAATGTGCATATTATGGAAGGTTCATACAGCAATGCAGTACAAATACAACATAATAGCACTGAAAGAGTATGAAACCACCTTGACTACACACAGCCAGTTTTTTAAACGGAATAAGAATAATTTTGAGGAGTGAGAGGTGCACAATGTTCAGTGAAGTTTACTGTTGTGCCCACAAAAGTAAAAATTGTCATAATATAAAAACACTGCTATAATTCAGCAGATTATAGCAAGGCAGCACTGGGAAATACATCTTCAGAAGCACAAACCATCCAAGAGAATTTGTTTAGAGGTTGAGAACCAGTATTTATTTGAACTTATTGTTGAAAAAGAACCTTACATGAAATTGCATACCTTGTTTTTTTACCTTGAACTTGTTTCTGCCTTTGTCTTTCCGTTTGGCAATCATACTGTCCCTATCACATGTAAAATTACACTTGTGAGGCAGCTTAACCTCCAAATCGTCAGAATGCGCATTCTTGAGCCATTGTGCTTGGGGACATTATTATGCTGCCAGGTGGTGAACCTGAGATTGTTAACTGCATATTAATGTTGCACAGTTTTGAACTGCAGAAACAGCTATTTTTTTATGTCAATATCGATCTGTCTTGCTGTGATCTTGTATCTCCATCTGCACTTCTCTGTGCCCTATATACGCTTTCCATCCATCTCTCTTTCCTATCTGTATCTGTTCATCTGTCTGTGATTGTATTTCTGTCTGTCTATCTGTCTAAGCTCCTTTGCCCACTGATGGTGTGACATTATGGGATGTCTGGAATGGGGGGTGGGGATGGGGGATGGGGAATGGGGGAGGGGGGCAGTGGTGAGGTGGGGGGGGTGAGTGGGTGGGGGGATGGGTTGTGTATTTTGGTCTGTTTCTGAGTTTACATGGTAATCTGACCCCGCCTGTCACCCCACCCCCCTCCATACCGCTTATCTCCATAACAACAGTTGGTCTAGAAAGAGTATTATGGGCTGTAGTTTCTTTTTACAATGAAACTATATTATGGGATGTTCAGTCACTATGAGTGTGTGTATGGGGGGTGGGGGTGGGGACAGTGGAGGTGTAATGACTGGGGTTTCCATGACAACCACCCCCACATCCCTCCTGATTGGTGATTATGGGATGTCGCCACCCCTTACCCCTAGTTTCCATGGTGATGGAACAAGAAAGGGGGAAAAGAGAGAGAAAGAGGGTTGAGAGTGTGCTCTCTATTTCCGTTGTTCTTTGTGTGCACACAGGCCTGCCGCACGAAAACGAGCGCCCCAGGAAATGTACAGAGTGGGACAAAGGAAGAGATGGAGGAGGAGACAAAGGAGCATAAAATAAGTGTCAAAAGAAGCATTTGCTGAGTCAGAGAGAGTGGAAGCCGGTTAGCAAATGCAGGAAAGTTACCAGGCTTTAACAGAGGAAAATAGATGGGCATAAGCAAAGGGATTATTTAAGGGTATAATGATAAAAGACAAAAGCATAAATTTGAAATAAAAAATGTAATCCATTTCCAATATTTACAATTACAATGTGTATCGTTAAAAACTCCAGTCAATAACTTTTAACATTACAATAATACTTTTGTAATGCATCTCATTTCAAAACCAGCCTCTATATGCATATACTGTATATGCCACAAATTGTGTTAAACTGTTACGTCATTATTGATTGAGCTGATCACTACATATTCAGTGTGCTTGCCTTTGTATCATGTGTTGGCCCACTCCGTTGCACTATGGGACATTCACGCTTAACAAGACTGCCCCACAAAAACCCAAATGGAAATAAAAGAGAACATTGTCTGATAGTCTTTGACATAGGCCTTGACCCCATCTGTAACCTATTCATGGAACAAGAATATCCTTACATTAGCTTCAGAACCTGCTACTGGAATACTCTTTCTAACTGTGTATACATACATGAATATATACATTATTTTGTTGAATGACCTTGGATACACACAGTGCAGCATGTGTGTTGTCAGCATATTTCAGGAACATAAATCCAATGCAGTGGGCAGCCGAGTTGTGCACACTACGAGGAAACGCCTCTTGTATAGCCATAGAATGTCTCATGTGACTCAGCTAGTTTCTGCAGTACCTGTGCCATGTATACAGCAAGGACACAGCATGCATATGTGTTATGCTGTGTTTATGTGCCATATTTAACATGGTTGTGTGTAGTGTTTCGTGTTCTCTGTGTATATACATGTAAAAGGTTACACAGGCAGCTACACAGAAGTGTAATGTTATAGTATGTCAAGTGGCTTGGAGTTGCCTTGGAGACCATGTGACTGCTGTATTTTTTTCTTTTTCTCTGAAGTTATGCTTATTGTGGGATGTAAGTGACTGTGCTTATTATTATTATGGGATGGTGAGTCGAGGTGGGAGGGGTGAATATCTTCATAGTAACGGTGGTTGCTAAGGGGCCGGAAATAGTAATAAGGGGGTGGGGGGGGGGTAGTATTATGGTCTGTACGTTGCAAGGTAACTATGCAGAGTGGGGGGGGTGGGTATTATGGGATGTCTGCCCCCTGATCCCTTTGTGTGTATGTGAGGGGTGTTAGTAAAAGAGAGGGAGACGACGAAGGCGTATGTCACACACTGGACAATATTTGAACATTTCTAGCAAGCTAACGTGTTTTTCCTGCCTGCAGAAAACTAATACGGAAAGGAGCTGTTTCAGCGTGAGACCATCTGGTAACACCGTCCCTGTTCATTGACCGATTTTAAACAGTAAAATATTTGAAGTAGAGTGAATAGCTAGCTTGGTATTTGCGTTTGAGGTTCCTACTGGTGACCTAACATTCCAAGACCAACCGAACAAGGAACAAAAAGTATTCTGCCATTCATTATTAAGCCAGATTCACATGGATCGAGTACACTCTATCGAAGCCTGTTTCCCAGATTTTATGTAGCTAGGGAACGTGCAGCTGGCTAGTTAAATATATGCAAATAGCCAGGTAGCTAGCAAGCTAACGACAGAATAAGCAAGGTAGATAGTTGATAGAAAATTACATGTCCCATAACTAGCGAGCAATATAGTCTAAGGTTAGCTAGCCATCTAGGTATATAGAGTAAGTCAACTCAAGTTCGTGGATGGTTTCTTTTCGTCTTTTTGGAGGGTAAGTTTAAGGCGGCTTTGGCTGCATATGCATAGATGTTTAACTGAGCAGTTAGCTAGCCGCCGCTGTCCTGTGCTTGTCGGTTTTGTTTGTTCAGTTTTGTCGTGGAGCAAAAGGCACGTTTAACGTTATCTAAGCTTCCGTTTTCTTCCCCCCCCCCTTTCCTTCACCTGTATTCCTCTTTCCGATTTTCACTCCTCCGTCTTCGACGTTAACATTCAGGACTGAGTGGGACACATCGGATTAAACTACATTAATTTAGCTAGCTGGCGAGCTAGCTAAATTTGAACAAAAACATGTCCGGGAGTGAAGAGGACAGGAACGATTTTGGACCATCCGAAGATCGGTCCCTGATACAAGGTAAGATTTATCTTGGCAGCTGTACGCGCAAAAAGGCTCGTGCTAGTGATGTAACGGTAGCGCGAACGTTAAGTGAATGAAATATTGCTTGTTGAACAGCCATCTATGTAACGTTATTAGTTTAAACGTAGATGGCTAGCTAGCTAACAAGCCAACACGGCTAATAACTGGCTTGCCAAGCAAAATAGGTTAGTGATGGGCTAGCTAGTTTGCTATGCTAACCATAAACGGAATCCCAGTAACTTCGCCTAACTGGCCGGTTAACTCGTTATGGAGCGAATTTATTTAGCTAGCAAGGTAAATTTAAATAACCCTATCATATGGCAATAGTATTTTTCCTAGTTCGTGCTAGCTAAGTTGGCAAGCTGGTCAGTTGGCTAGTTGACGTCCGCTGTTTTAACAATAGCAGGCTAGCTGAGTTACTTCTCAATCGAAAGTTGGTTAGCAAGCTAGCTTTGTAAGTTTACGACAATGTGAAACATTTTTGTAAATTTTAAAACAAGATAGAAAAGTAATAGATATATTCCGGACGGCTATACCACGGTTGGTTGGTTTGCCGCCAGGTTCAATATGGAATTAAAATGCCGGTTTCTTTGGCGCAGTTGGCAGACTGCGGCCTACCGGTATCTTCACGTGCGAATGGCTGAGCTGCTAGCTAACGCTAGCACATGCTAACAAATGACGATAAGGCATTGTGTTGTGATCACGATTATACTCCGTTTCCTTTGTGCATCTATGATCTGAATTTTAGGGACCTGTCGCAACCCATATTTAGAATTGGAACATGATGTTAGAAAGCTGAAATGAAAACTTTAAAAAAAAATTTTCTCAAACATTATCTTTGAGCGAGTAATGAATTTGTTTTCGCAGTTTGGCTAGCTGCCAGTTCCGGAATTTTTTTTATATTTCAGGCGATTTAATACATTTATGTTCAGTACAGCTTGCAGTTTATGTATTTTGTGATATTTTTGAACAAGTTATATTTTACATTTTTCAGTTCATTGTAGGTGCAGTGTTAATGCTAAGCACCGGTAAGACGCCATTTGTCATTAAACGGTTAGCTAACAATTGTCAATGAATTGTGTAACGTTAGTCGGCTACATTTTCACCCGGAAGTATGAAAGAATTTTATTTGGCCAGCAATATAAATATCTTTAGCATGGGCTGTGTTGAGTAAACGTACTATAGTCGGTTTATAAACCAAGTGAAATGTAAAGTGAAATATAAAGACAAATGCTAACTTAATGTTATATCACGCAGAAATGCAAATGAATGCATAACGAAGTAGCGTTAGGTTGCTAGCTATCGTATTTGCAAAAGCTGTAATGCAAATTGCAAACTTCTCATCACCACTAAATGTAGCTCAGAAAAAATCCGCGATTGTGTACTATACTGAATTCGGTTTTCTTCCCCCCCACCCAACCGTGGAGGGTTGGAATATTGTTGGACGCTTGCTAGGCAGAACTTGTTTGACAAGTTTCCATCCCATTTGAGAATATAAGGGTCTCCAGCACGTAAACGGATTCAATAGTCAGTTACTACACAAGCAAAGTACTCTAAAGTTGTGGTTCTGTTAGTTACCCGTTCATAAATGATGTACTTGGAAGACACCTTTATCCTGATGGCATTATACAGCTTAATACTAAAGATAAATAAATAAAAACATTCTTCATATATACAGCATGGTACTTACTGATTTTATTTAGATTTATTTCCATATTCATAAGAGTATAGTGTCCTGGTTGCAAGTCCAATTTCTAGCCTATTACATTGACATACTGGATTAGTCATGTTTTGGTTGTTACCAGTGACGACAACATATAATTATCCCCCTGTTTTCTTGGCGAAGGGTCTTCACCGGGCACTTTTTAAAACTGTTTACATTTCTCGGTCAATGGTAGATGAGGAGGACATGGAGGAAGATATGTCTGAGGGGGAGGCTCCCAAAGTGAAGAAGAAGAAGAAGGCAAAGAAGAGTCGCGAAAGCAAAGGCAGCAAGAGGCAGAGGCTGCGCAGAGAGGTACCATACCTGGCCAGGACCGACCGGTCTGTGCCATATCCCCTTTCCAGCCGTCTTGCATAAGTGTGCAGCTGCACACTCGCTCCGCCTTCCCTGTGGAATTTCTGAAATTTCTTTTGAGTCTGTTTGTTTTCCTTATGCTTATGCTCACACTACTCTTTTTTTCTGCTGTCTCTTTTTTTTAAGGACCTGGCGGGCAGCTCTCCAGAAATGGCAGAAGGCCCAAACGGGGGAGACGGGGACGAAAGGGACGGCGACGGAGCGGGCCGGTCGGACAGCGAGGGCAGCGACTACACCCCGGGCAGAAAAAAGAAGAAGAGGGCGAGCACAACGAAAGAGAAGAAGAGAGGGACCAGTGGTGAGAGGGAGAGGAGTGCCGCAGTGTCATCCGGAGGGAAGAGTAAACGAAAGGAGCAGGAGCCAGAGGAAGAGGATGAAGAGGAGGATGAAGACAGCCAGGTGAGATTAGGCATGGCTTAAAACAGTGGTAACCGACCCAGTTACTGGAGATCTACCATCCTCTAGGTTTTAATTAAACATAAATAGTCAGGACAACCAATGCAGTCAAATATAAATCAAACGGTCAATCTGGAATTACTGTAATCTCACATAATCTGTGGAAGAGTTCACTTGGGCCATTATTTCATTAGCTGCCTTTTCAGCAAGGATAAATCTGTTTATACACAATATTTGCTTTGAGTCAACTGCTTAGCAAGCAAAGCGAGAAGATAACTGATGTCAAGCTGGCTAGTTAACCAGTTAGCCAAGCATCATTTAAAATTCTTTTGGTCAGTCCAGCTCGCACACAGGCACGCGCGCGCCCACACAGAAAGACCGGGAAGGAGTAGGAGAGCGATCTAATTGCTTCAAGAAACTCCCTGAAAGTCGGCTGTGTGTATTGCTGCCACCTACTGACAGGAATGCTCCATGCTACGGCATTGAGTATTCATTAATTCAAGGCGTTATTGTGGATCGCCACGGACTAAATTAGTTCCAGTCACATGCACTGATTCAGAATTGAACAGCATTCTGTACATCTGTATATGTTAAAATGGAGGCTAGATTATCGATGCGTGAGTTTATTATTTTGCACCTGCCAGCATGAACATGAGCATAAATTAAACAAAAACATAGGCTAAAAGATCTTGAAGGACAGGGTCTTCATATGTATGCATGTCACTTTCAGGAGCCAAAGAGCTCTTCCCAGCTGCTGGATGACTGGGGGATGGAAGACATCGATCATGTCTTCACTCAGGAAGACTACCGTGCCCTCACTAACTACAAGGCATTCAGCCAGTTTGTCAGGTACCTTTTTCCACCTGTGTATATATTATGGGATTTTATAAATTCCTGCCATTTTTTTTTCTCTACCGCCCCCCCCCCCCCTCCTGTCCCTCTTGCTAGGCAGTATGTCTACTTTTTGTGTTGGATGTCTGTGTCTTTTAGTGTACTTTCCTTTCCCCCCCACTTACTCTACCTCCATGTCCTCTGTCTGCCCTGTCCTGAGATGCATCTTCTGCTCTCCGTCTTGCTCTCGCTCTCACTCTCTCCTCACAGTCTTTTTTACCCCCCCTGTCCGCAGGCCCCTCATCGCCGCGAAGAACCCCAAGATTGCGGTGTCGAAGATGATGATGGTCCTGGGTGCGAAGTGGCGGGAGTTCAGCACCAACAACCCGCTGCGGGGCTCAGCCAGCGCCACTGCCGCCCTGGCGGCCGCCACGGTCGCTGCCACTGTGGAGAGCATGGTAGCCAGCGGGACCGAGGGGGGGTCGCCGACGGCGGCACCCGCAGCCACCACCACCACCACCACCCCCCTGGCCATTCCCGCGCCCCCTCCGCCAGCCGAACCCCCGGCGACAGCCCCCGTCCCACCCCTGCGAAAGGCTAAGACAAAGGAGGGAAAAGGTACCGTGTGTGTTTGGTGTACAGTTAATTACCCCTCACTTATTAGAAAAAAAATATTGAACTTGCTTTACATACCACTTTGGCTACAGGCACTTACCAAATGAATTAGCTGTAACATTAATACGACTATTTGTTTTAAAAAGAACGCTTTGAGCTTAGTTTACCTTTATTGGTTTAAATGGTTCATTCTTTTTTGTGGCAGAAAAATTGTGCGATGCACAATGTGCAAAAATGTAGACCCCCAAAGTTTTAAAATATCAATATTTATTAGATACCTTGCATGGTTAAAAAGGTGCACAGTTTGAGAAACGGGCCATTAGCATCAAAGCTAGTCACTTTCCTCCGTGGGTTCTGCTCTGTTCCTGAGCTCCTGTAGACATCATCCCAAAGGTAGTTCTGAATGAGTGCGCTGGTTTCACCTTTAGCTTTTCTTCTTTTCTGCGGGCTGAACTCGACTCAGGTCCCAACGCGCGTAAGAAGCCCAAGCCGCCTCCCAAACCCCAGGAGAAGAAGGTGAAGACCAAGAAGGTGGCTCCGCTCAAGATCAAGCTGGGCGGCTTCAACAGCAAGCGCAAGAGGTCCTCGGTAAGAGCCATTTCTCCCCCCTCCCCACCCCCTCCCCGCTCTCTTCTCCACCCTCTTCCCTTCTGTGCTCGGCTTCCCTCGATTAGCCCAGGCCCTCACCGCCCCCCGTCCCTCCCTCCCTCCCTCCCTTCCAGAGCGAGGAGGACGATGTGGACGTGGACAGCGACTTCGACGATGGCAGCATGAACAGCTTCTCCGTGTCGGACGGCTCCAACAGCCGCAGCAGTCGCTCGAAGAATAAGACCAAAACCACCAAGAAGAAGAAGAAAGGTGAGCCTGCACCTGGCGAAGGAGCAGACTCTCAGTCTCATTGTTTCAAAGTACTAACCCCCACCCCTTTTCGCCGTCTCGTAGTTGAGGACGACGCTGATGGGTATGAGACAGACCACCAGGACTACTGCGAGGTGTGCCAGCAGGGCGGCGAGATCATCCTGTGTGACACCTGCCCCCGGGCCTACCACATGGTGTGCCTGGACCCCGACATGGAGAAGGCCCCCGAGGGAACCTGGAGCTGCCCCCACTGCGTGAGTCCTTCTCCCTTATCTGTACCCCAGCTTTTAAAAGCTACCCCTACTTACAACATCACCACAGTCCAAGATAACCCGCTGTACCACTTACTATACCACCACCACTCACCACAATAATCTGCTACACCACTCTATATGCCACCAAACACCACAATTGCATACTATACCACTCCCTGTACCACTGCCACAAGCCACAGCAATACCAAGCTATGCCACTCGCTATTCAAACGCTTTAACAAGCTACCGCCACTCTATTATACATTATGAATATGCCGTTACCACAGCAGTAACGCGCTCCCCTCCCACTCAGCTGCTTCATTACACCTGAACCACAGCGACGAGCTGCCAACCGGCTCCACTCACCCGTCACCCTACAGCTCCAGCACATCAATGTCATGCTACGCCCGCCCACCCTCCTGTCACTTTACAACAAATCTAGCTGTTACAGCACTTAGCGCCCAGTGTCCCACTTGGGCTCATGCGTGCCACTTTACCTCAGCGCTAACCCTGTTCACCATTAACAGAAGCCTTAGCAAAAGCACCAGTTGTGGCCGTGGGGCTGTGGAGGCCAAGGTTCAGCAGTGCTTTTGGCCGTGGGCCATGGTTGACATAGCTCAGCTTTGCCCCTGTGTATCTGAAGCGTGAGCCCCTCCTCCTCTCTCCCCTCCAGGAGAAGGAAGGCGTGCAGTGGGAGGCGCGGGAGGAGGCGTCGGATGGCGAAGAGGAGAATGACGCCGACGCAAGGATGGAGACGGAGGAGGACGACCACCACATGGAGTTCTGCAGGGTGTGCAAAGACGGGGGCGAGCTGCTGTGCTGCGACTCCTGCCCCTCCTCCTACCACATCCACTGCCTCAACCCGCCCCTGCCGGAGATACCCAATGGGGAGTGGATCTGCCCACGCTGCACTGTAAGTCAGTCAATCAAGGCGGAGGAGAGAGTGATGTGTTAGAATCAGATTGGCAGGGACCAGGAAGCCAAGGGAGAGTGTGAAAGGGCAGGACTTGCCAAAGCGGATTGATGAGAGGAACCTGGGGCTGCTGGGGGACTTATCCATGTCATTGTGAGACTATTGGCTGACTCATAGTGAAAGTGCCTGTGCTCTGCTAACATCCTCTCTTGTGTTCTCCAGTGTCCAGCCATGAAGGGTAAAGTCCAAAAGATTCTTACCTGGCGCTGGGGACAGCCACCACCCCCCACACCTGTGCCCCGCCCCCCTGACCTCCAGCCTGACGCCCCAGACCCCGCCCCTCTTGCTGGCCGCCCTGAGAGAGAGTTTTTCGCCAAGTGGAGCAACATGTCGTATTGGCACTGCTCCTGGGTTTCTGAGCTGCAGGTACGCACGCACACACACATACAAACACACCACCTGAATAGGTAAAATGCACAACTTTCTATGGCATAACTAACTTAATTGTAGAATATGCCTTAAACTTTATGGTGCCTTAAAATGTATGCCCAACTATACGTACTAGCCAGAGTACTAAGGTTTAGATTTTATGCTGCCAATAGAGGAGACTTTTTTCCAGTGCTATAAGTCTGTGTTGGTATTTGTGTGAGGTGGTAAGGAATGGAAGCTTTCAGGACAAAACTCTACAGCTACAGTTTCACTCGATTACCAGAGTTGTGAGGTCATCGAACGGGCTGAACGGAGCGTTCTCTCACTGCGTCTGAAGCCCGTTTCACATTGTTTCCGTACGTCCAGCTCCATAAGTTTCCCCTTCAGTGTAGGTGTGTTGCTGTGGCGTATGGCACTGCCAGTTCATCACCATAACGCCGCTCTTCCCTCTGCTGCGCAGTTGGAGCTGCACTGTCAGGTGATGTTCCGGAACTACCAGCGCAAGAACGACATGGACGAGCCTCCATCCCTGGACTTCGGCGTCGAGGGAGACGAGGACAAGAGCGTGAAAAGGAAGAACAAAGACCCCCTCTACGCCCAGATGGAGGAGAGGTTTTACCGCTTCGGCATCAAGATGGAGTGGATGATGATCCACCGCATCCTCAACCATAGGTAACCACTCCATAACAACCATCTCAACCATAGGTAACCGTTCCATAACAACCTGCTCAACCATAGATAACCGTTCCATAACAACCTGCTCAACCATAGATAACCGCTCCATAACAACCTGCTCAACCATAGATAACCGCTCCATAACAGCCATTTAAACCACTCTGTAAGGGGTGCCTGTGTCCTGGACAAATATGATCCAATGTCATTTAAAAAATAAGTCAGTAAACAGCGTTTCTCTCTTCTGCCTCTCAGCGCTGACAAGAAGAACAACGTTCACTACCTGATAAAGTGGAGGGACCTGCCCTATGACCAGGCCACCTGGGAGGCTGAGGACATGGACATCCCAGACTACGACACCTACAAGCAGCAGTACTGGAACCACAGGTGCAGTACTGCACAGCTAGGCGCATAGAGAACTATCCCCTAAGCCTGCGTCAGTCCTCACACGTTAACACATCTGTCTCTCTCCCTCTCTTTCCCTTTCTCCCTCCCCCTAGGGAGCTGATGATGGGAGAGGAAGGAAGGCCAGGGAAGAAGCTGAAGATTAAGGGGAAGCTGAAGAGGAGTGACAGGCCCCCAGAGAACCCAGTTGTGGATGTAAGGACACTTCTTTTTTACTTATTAATTGGTCTACAGTAGCTCACACAAACACTTATTTACTGGCTATTAGTGTAAGGGAGCTGCCATACCACATCTGTGTACAAGCCAGGAGATACACCTGAGGAAATCTCCTAAACTAAACGGTAAAATGGGAGGGGGGTGCTATTAAAGATGGACAAATCATTTAATTATTCGAGCTTGCAATTTGCGTAACAGATGAATGTCTGCAGTAAGAAATGGGGTATATCGTATGTGTAGTTGCAGCATCTGGACAGAGGAGGCAGTACAGACCCTGGCCTCGGCCACACCTCTTACAGCCGGCCTGCACCAGTGCCTTTGGATTGCTGGGCAGGTTAGCATTGGTGCAGTCAGAGCAGGAAGGGAGGCAGTGCCCAGCAGTGAAGGCAGTCATAGTGGATAGCTAGCTGCTAGGTTCCAGTGTTATGGAAGGTGCTGAGGTGAGGCTGTCGGACATTTTCATGTGTTGTACCTGATGATGCTAATGTGCTAATGTTGGTGGAATCAAAACTGAGGACATAAAGCTTGCCTGCAATTTATGGCGATGGAATTAACTTTAAATTAAGCTAAATTAAGATGTATTAATGGGAGGTGTGGTTAGTCTAGCTTGTAAGTCAACAGGAGAAACCAAGCTGTCATGGTTTATACAGTGCCCTCCATAATGTTTGGGATGAAGACTTTTTTTATTGATTTGGCTCTGTACTCCACAATTTTAGATTGGAAATCAAATCATTCACACGTGGTTACATTTCACATTCTCAGCTTCTATTTAAACGGTATTTTTTATACATTTTGGTTTCACTATGTAGAAATTACAACACTTTTTATACAGACCCCATTTCAGGGCACCATAATGTGGTTTCAGGGGTGTTTAGGATTTGTCAGATTTGTTCATTTGCTTCCTTAGTGTAGGAATAAGAGAGCTTTCAGTATCTAGTCTAGTGTTTATTCTTTTTGATTGCCTTTAGAGTCTGTTATTGGCGTTTGTCAACATGAGGACCAGAGTTGTGCCAATGAAAGTCAAGGAAACCATTATAAGGCTGAAAAATGAGAGAAAAACCGTTAGAGACATAGCCCAAACCTTAGGCTTACCAAAATCAACTGTTTGGAACATCATCAAGAAGAAAGAGAGCACTGGTGAGCTCAGTAATCGCAAAGGGCCTGGCAGGCCAAGGAAGACCTCTACAGTTGATGACCGAAGAATTCTCACCATAATGAAGAAAAACCCCCAAACACCAGTGCAACAGATCAGAAACACTCTTCAGGAGGCAGGCGTGGACGTGTCAGTGACTACTGTCCGCAGAAGACTTCACGAACCAGGGCGTCAGCGCAAGACGATTTTACTTGCATACGCGAGTAAAAGTCTGCCTAGTGCCAGAAAGCGTTTTCATTGGTCGCACTAGTGTGACTGGAATCTCATTGGCCAGATTGACATTTGATTTGTCTCTGCTGTGTGTTCGTGAGCAAGTCTGCTCTCCCTACCGTAACGTCTTTGTAGTAACGCGAAGAGACAATAGTATCCGCGTGAACATTTGGACTAGACTAGTGGTGGGTCATTCGCGAAGGAGTGAATGTTAGGAGCAGACTCGCGTATCTGAAGAGCCGATTTTTTATTTTTTAGTTTACGCTTTTTATAAATGAGCCTATGACGTCTGACTCCTGTAATAACGGTAGCCTAATAAATTATACAGTTAAAGTAGTATTATAATAACAATTTAGTCTGAAGCCAAATATAGCAAGAATGGTGTTTGGCTCCCTCCTGTGTGTGTAGGTAGTGTGAGTGTGAGGGTCTGATTGCACTGCTGCTTGTTATGATGATGTAAGTGGTCGTGAATAGACTGAATAAACTGCATTGAAGTGATGTTTTTTGTTGTGTTCTCATCTTCCAACTGTATGATGCCAAAGAATTTGTTAATGGATTAATAAATTAATGAATCAGTGGGCAAGCCTTTGAAGTGAGCAGCAACAATCCTAGTTTTATAGCCTATTACTGTATATCAATTTATTTGTGTGATGTGGAATTTAATAGCCATATTATTTAATGAGTTTCATCTGTAATCAAGAGAATTCACAGTCCAAGAATCAATACATAAAGATAAATAGACCAAAAATAAGTAGGTTTTGCACATTATTTTTCTTTTTGATGCAATATGTTCTGTTCTGCGAGTGTGATTTGTTTTGAATGGTTAAGTTTTTTATGCAGTCTATTGTACAGTTTCTCAATACGTAAGAATGGCCTACATTCAATGCACGTGTAATACATCTTTCTGCTTTTCAATTTAAATAATTTTAATTAAAAATACAAAATGATATATTGGTCATTGGAAAGTAGAGCAAGATTCCATTGAACAATTTAAATTGTATATGTGCACACCAAGATTTTCAACAGTGGCTGCCAAGCTGTTATGGGTTGTATATCAGGAACGAAGTCTTCAGTTTTCAAATGTCAGGAAAGGCTAACTTCCTACCTATGTATCACGCGTTAGACTGAACACCGTTTTTTCAGATAACAAACAAATGAGTTTCATGTTTTGTTTCATGGAAATCTAAGGATGTTTTCCATCTTCTATCGGTTTTCCATTAATGAAGGGCAATGCGTGTACTCAAATGTCCCCTATACTGCTTCTTGGCCTAAAAGCCTGTTCAGAAAATTCTAGAAGGTCTGGTATTAACAGCAGAGCTTTGAGTCTAGTTTTTGGCATTGACCCCTCCCCTGCACCTCCCAATCTAGCCCACGATCAAGTTTGAGCGGCAGCCGGACTACCTGGACAGCACGGGTGGCACTCTGCACCCCTACCAGCTGGAGGGGCTCAACTGGCTGCGCTTCTCCTGGGCACAGGGCACCGACACCATCCTGGCCGACGAGATGGGTTTGGGCAAGACTGTCCAGACCGCAGTCTTCCTCTACTCGCTCTATAAGGAGGTGTGTGTGTGTGTGTGTTTTTGTGCTCTGTGTTTCGGGGTTAAGTGTTACAATTGTCCCCCCGTTGGTTTGAGGGTATCCCAGGTGTTTAGGAAGTCCCGTCCGTGTGGTCACTGACGTTCTGTGTCTGTGGACAAACGGACAAGGACTCAGAGAAGCTCTGTCCTTTAAAGGGGACTTTATCCTGAGTGGGGATTCTGTCCTAAAGGCAGGACGGCACAATGCTCTCTTTCTCCTTACGCCCCCCCCTTTTTACTTTCCACCCCCTTAGTTCCCTGTCCTAGGCTTCCTTCCATCCTTTAAGAGTCTTTCAATCTCTTTAGCTCATTGGTCTCCTGTTGTCTCACCTGTGCTTTCTCTTTTTCTTTGAGTTGTTGTGTTCAGGAAGTGACTCATTTGTCTATTTCCTCCTCAGGGCCATTCCAAGGGCCCGTTCCTGGTGAGTGCCCCTCTCTCCACCATCATAAACTGGGAGCGTGAGTTTGAGATGTGGGCCCCCGACATGTATGTGGTGACCTACGTAGGCGACAAGGACAGCCGAGCCGTCATCCGGGAGAACGAGTTCTCCTTTGAGGACAACGCCATCCGGGGCGGGAAGAAGGCCTCCAGGATGAAGGTAGGAATGGAGAGAGGATGGATGAAGAATGGAAATGTGCTGCTCTCTTCTCTTTCACGCTCATTCATAATTAAAGTTAAAGCAAGTCTTAAGGCAGAAGTACAGCATGCATGTTAGAAGGGACAGTGGATGGCATTTTGTGTTGTCTTCAGCGTACCACATCCCTGAGTGACGGGGCCAGTGCACTGTAGTGACTGGGCATTCTGGGAAACGGCGTTGCTTATAACTCCTCCTCCTTTCCCATTGGCAGAAAGAGGCGTCGGTGAAGTTCCACGTGCTGCTGACCTCATACGAGCTCATCACCATTGACATGGCCATCCTGGGCTCCATCAACTGGGCCTGCCTGGTGGTGGATGAGGCCCACAGGCTGAAGAACAACCAGTCCAAGGTGAGCAATGGGCTGACCCTGTTCAGCACTGCAGTCAGGCTGTCACGCACTGATTATGATGTCATAATCCCATGTCACTGTTGTCATAAAGTGTTGGTGACCATAGTGACCTGGGGTCTCCCTCTCTGCTCTGGCCCACAGTTCTTCAGGGTGCTGAATAACTACCCCCTGCAGCACAAGCTGCTTTTGACTGGAACCCCACTGCAGAACAACCTGGAAGAGCTCTTTCACCTGCTCAACTTCCTCACCCCAGAGAGATTCAGGTGAGATTCACCTGCAGAATGTGTGTACATGAAGTCTGTGGCTATTTACTAAGACCTTTAGCCTATGCAAATCCTTTCAGCACACAGAAAATGTAATAACTCAATCAATGATTGGTGCAAAACAAATACCATGGCCAGTCATTGCCTCTGCTTATTGCCATTGCTAATGGTCATTAGCACCATCTCACACACTCTCCCCTTCTTTCAGCAACCTGGAGGGCTTCCTGGAGGAGTTTGCGGACATCGCCAAGGAGGACCAGATCAAGAAGCTGCACGACATGCTGGGGCCACACATGCTCAGGAGACTGAAGGCCGACGTCTTCAAGAACATGCCCTCCAAGACCGAGCTGATCGTGCGCGTGGAGCTCAGCCCTATGCAGAAGTGAGTGCTGCTGCGAGGAAGGCTGGATATTTGCAGGCAGTAGGGGATGCGGGGGTCATTTGGAGGGGCACAATTTGATTTGGAGGATGGAGAGATGAGTAGAGCTACAAATGTTTGTATTTTGATTCTTCTATCACTGCTTGCCCTTGGTAATGTAGTGTAACTGTCCCTTTAAACAGGCCTCATTTTATCTCTGGATTTCAGGAAATATTACAAGTTCATCCTGACCCGCAACTTTGAGGCCCTCAACACCCGCGGAGGTGGCAACCAGGTGTCTCTGCTCAACGTGGTCATGGACCTCAAGAAGTGCTGCAACCACCCCTACCTCTTCCCTGTCGCTGCCATGGTACGGTCCACCACACACAGCTGACTGCTAGGGAGAGGAACCACTGCTAATGTGAAAGGGGGCGGTTTGTTATTAACCACACTGATGGTGGTATTGTTGGGGCCATTGATATTAGTCAGTGAAGTACTAAGGAGTGTTTCTTTAGTAAGGTATTTTTGAAGTGTTCTTTTGCACTGCAATTGAATCTGTGCTCAAGCAGGTGTTGATTTTGGGAGGAGCATGTTTGTGATGTTTGTGTGGCTGATTTCTGGTTGCAGGAAGCGCCGAAGATGCCCAATGGCATGTATGACGGCAGCGCCCTGACCAAAGCGGCGGGAAAGCTGATGCTGCTGCAGAAGATGCTAAGGAAGCTGAAGGACGACGGCCATAGAGTGCTCATCTTCTCCCAGGTGCCCACCCTCGCCCCACCTGCCACCCGCCTACGTCGCACCTACACCCCGCCTACAGCCCACCTACACCCTGCCTGTGACAACGGTCTCGTGGGCTCAGTCTCTCTCTCTTTCTCTCTCAATCACTCACGCGCACACACACACACACACACACACACCGTCAAGTAATTGTGACTGAACTTTTTGCTTACATGGTGGGAGAAGCCACTGTATTTTATGAACTAATCAAACGATTTTGCATGAACATTCTTATAGGAAAATGTGATTCATTCAGGTCATTTGGTAACTGATGATAAAGCATAATGGCTCTATCCATTTTGGGGGTCCTGAGGCCCCACTCCCATCACTAACCAGAAGTAAACCCCCAAATGTGATGTTTCACCACTTTGTCTTTCTCTCAACTTACACAAAATTGAACGCCTCCCTCCTCAGATGACAAAGATGTTGGATCTGCTGGAGGACTTCCTGGAGAACGAAGGGTACAAATATGAGCGCATCGACGGAGGCATCACCGGAGGGATGAGGCAGGAAGCCATCGACCGGTTCAACGGTAAGTTCGAAAACCTTCTTCCTCGACTCTGTGACACTTAATCAGTTCGGTAATGATGTTAAAGTCTCTCTCTCTCTCTCTCTCTCTGTCTGTGTATCTCTCTCTTGTTCTCTCAGCCCCCGGAGCACCTCAGTTTGTCTTCCTGCTGTCGACGAGGGCGGGAGGCCTGGGTATCAACCTGGCAACCGCCGACACGGTCATCATCTACGACTCCGACTGGAACCCCCACAACGACATTCAGGTAGGCCACCTCCCACTCAGCCACCTCTCATCCTCCAGTCGTGCTGTGTTTTTGATATCCTGTAATTACACTCCTCCGCTCTCTCCCTCCCTTTCTCTACCTCCCTCCCTCAGGCATTCAGTCGAGCTCACCGTATCGGTCAGAATAGGAAGGTGATGATCTACCGCTTCGTCACCAAGGCCTCCGTGGAGGAGAGGATCACTCAGGTCAGCACCGCTAATCTCTTACAGCGCCTCCTGCTGGAGTGTACACTGTCTGCATTGTGTGATCACTGAGGCATACATCAGCCCCTTTACTGCTAGTGGTGAGTGTCCACTATCTTCACTGCTAGCGCTGAGTGTCCACACTCAGCCCTGTGCTGCATAATCAGTAAGCCAGGCATGTCAGGGCCCTTACTTTGAGCACTAGTGTCCACTATAGCATTCTGTGTAATAAGTGGGACAGCAGTTTTGGCCCCTCACAGTTAACACTAGTGCACACTGCCTGTGCTGTATGAGTAAGGCAGCAATGTCAGCCTTTGAGCGACCCTTGTGTGTGATGCTCAGGTAGCGAAGAAGAAGATGATGCTGACCCACTTGGTGGTGCGGCCCGGGCTGGGCTCCAAGACGGGCTCCATGTCCAAGCAGGAGCTAGACGACATCCTCAAGTTTGGCACCGAGGAGCTCTTCAAAGACGAGATCGGGGAGGGTGAGTCCACCTGTTCCCATGATCCCCTTGCCTGGGCTCCCCCCGTAAGCAGGCGCACGTGCTGCACGCGCCCCCTGTTCGGTCCGTGAGCGGAAAGTTCGACGTGATCGTTCCGTTACACCCGTTTATTTGGAGTTGGAAAAGAGGCTATTTTGACTCCTTTGTGATGGTTGTTGCACTGATTGTCTGGTTGCTAATTGCTGGCTGTCAGTCTGATGGAGATGGTTCCCGGGCTGTAATGAGGCTTTTTGTCTATCAGAGTCTGAAACTAGATGGCAAAATGCTTAACATTTTGATACATTTCCGAGCATATCTGTTGATATAGTCTTTCTAGGTGAAACTTTTAATGTGTTTTGAAAATAACCCTGCACTGTAAATCAGCTGGGATCAAGCTAATTAGTCTTCTGTCACCCACTGTCTCCCTTTTTCCATTTCTGTCCTCTATCCCTGCGTTTCTCTTTCTTTCTCTTTCCCTCTCTTAGGGGACAATAAGGAGGAGGACAGCAGCGTGATCCACTACGACGACAAGGCCATCGACCGGCTGCTGGACCGGAACCAGGACGCCACGGAGGACACGGAGATCCAGAGCATGAACGAGTACCTCAGCTCCTTCAAGGTGGCCCAGTACGTGGTGAAGGACGAGGAGGAGGCGGTGAGTCTGAGCGCGTGCGAGGCGGAGGGCCCGAAGCCCGACCTCGCGACCCAGACCTTCCATTTCACACGGTCAATAAGACCGTTAGAGAGAAAACGGCCGCCCGGGTCGCGGAGAATGCATAAATAACTGTTCTAACACCTTTAAGTCATCCCAGATAAGGGCCGCTAGCCAAAGCTAATGAATAACAATGAAATGGTGGTGGCGTTTACACCGTTGGAAGTGAATGGGAGACACCAGGCTGTTATCGCTTCAGTTTAAATAGTCCTTTGAAAAACAGGAACTCTCAAACTGTGAAGAGGATATGTTAAGAAGTGTTTACCTTTGGAAATGATCACATTTACATTTTTTTCTGACTGTGGAAGACAAACACTTTTCGGTTTAAAAGTGGATTAGTGGGTGGTGTTGTGTGGAAACTGCGATTCGATTGTTCGTCACAGCTGGCAGTGTATGTAGCCTTATGAGTTTGAATATTAGGTGTCGTAATGGGAGAGAAAACAAACCCAGACCTCCCAGATGAATAAATAGTGCATGTTTCATTATCTAACCTTGGAAATGGGGAATATTTTTGACCAGTGCAGGACTTACAAACATGTCTTCCTTCCATCCTTCTTTCCTTTATCTTCCCTTCCTGGTCCTATTTTTGGCCTCTCTCTCCCCTCCCCCCTCCTCGGTTATGAATGGGCTGCCCCTCCCCTTACCTCCATTTTTCTCTGCCTTCATTTGGTCTTCCCCCACCCTCTTTCGGCTTGGTCTGAAATGGCCTCCTCTCCCCCTCCCCCCTGCCCCTCCCCCCTCCTCCCTCCTCCCTCCCCTCCTCGCCGTTTCCCCTGGTCTTGATCGGCCCCTCCCCCTTATCCCCTCTCCCCTCCCCCCCTCCGCCCGGACTGGTCTGGGAATGGTCTCTCTCCCCCCCCCCCCCCCCCTCCTCCCTCCGCGCCTGGCGGGGAATGGCGTCTCCCCTCCCCAGGAGGAGGAGGTGCAGCGGGAGATCATTAAGCAGGAGGAGAGCGTGGACCCGGACTACTGGGAGAAGCTGCTCAGGCACCACTACGAGCAGCAGCAGGAGGACCTGGCCCGCAACCTGGGCAAGGGCAAGCGCATCCGCAAGCAGGTCAACTACAACGACGGCTCGCAGGAGGACCGAGGTAGTAGACGGGGTACAGAAAACGCAGCGCACTTCTACTTCCTTTTTTGTTTGTGTCTGTCTGTCCGTTTGTCTGTCCCAGCATCCGTCTGTCTCCTCTTTGTTGTCCCATGATGCTCTCCGGTGCACGTATGCAAGTGGAGACTTTTTTTTTTTGCACGAGGTGAGTGTGTGTGTGAAATAGCAATCTACTCCTGCCAGCAGAATATGTATTAAAAAAACAGGAAATACACCACTCACTTTGTAGCTTTGTAACTGTTTTGTAGGCCTTTGTAAGCTGAACCATGACATTTTAACCTCAGCTGGTTCATGTCATTCTATTACCAGAACCGACGACTCAAATGTACTGTCCTGGTCTCAAAACCAAAACTCATTTTTGAATACAAACATGAAACCAATTCCATAGATCTTATTGCCCACAACTGACATCTTGGTGGAGCCGCTGGTGAAGTGTGTTGGCTGGAGTTGTGTTTGCCCTTTACTCCGACTTCACCCGCTCTCTCTCTCCATTTGACAGAAGCACCTCTGTCTGAGTAATGTTAGTCTCTCAATCCTCTCCTTCACTCTTTGCCTTCCTCTCAGCATCGCCGTGTTTTCAGTGGCTCAATTTCCTCTCTCTCTTCCTCAACAGATTGGCAGGATGACCAGTCGGACAACCAGTCGGATTACTCGGTGGCTTCCGAGGAGGGCGACGAGGACTTTGACGAGCGCTCAGAGGGTAACTGATCCAGCCTGGCCAACCAGAGTCTCAGGTACCGCATGTTAGTGGCGACGTAGCGCGTGAGGCCTAACTCTGTCTCTCTCTGCAGTGAACTCTCGCAGACCCAACAGGAAGGGACTGAGGAATGACAAGGACAAACCGCTGCCCCCCCTGCTGGCCAGAGTGGGAGGCAACATCGAGGTCAGTCTAGGGGTCACGCTCCTCTTCCTATCTGGGAGTACAGATACGCAACATGCCCGTCTGCGCGTGCTGTGCTAACCTCGGTTCTCTCTCTCAGGTGCTGGGTTTCAACGCGCGGCAAAGGAAGGCTTTCCTGAATGCAGTGATGCGTTATGGGATGCCGCCTCAGGACGCCTTCACCACGCAGTGGCTGGTCAGGGACCTGCGAGGGAAGTCTGAGAAGGAGTTTAAGTGAGTGCGCGAAAGGCCCCGTCTTTTGACTTCCTCTAGCAGGCGCTGCACGTGACCGCTGGGTAACGTTAGCTATGCTAACTAGTGCTATTGTGCTCCCGAACCCAGCGACTGCACAGTCCCTCTCCTTTTCACTTCATTTTGCTGTGCCAGCATGGTATTGCAATCATGCAGTCAAATCATGTTTCTTCCGAGCATTTAGCAGTAATACTGGTACAGTAGGACAGGATTTGAGTAAGCAGTTAAATATCTCTTTCTCTCTCTGTCTCTCTCTCCCTCCCTCCTCACAGGGCGTACGTCTCCCTCTTCATGCGGCACCTGTGCGAGCCAGGCGCCGATGGGGCGGAGACCTTCGCCGACGGCGTTCCCCGGGAGGGGTTGTCCCGGCAACACGTGCTCACTCGCATAGGCGTGATGTCGCTCATCAGGAAGAAGGTAAGCGACCCCCCCCCCCCCGGGTTTGAATGAACGGTCGGGTTGACCCCGCACAGTGCCGTAAACCGGGGCCAGTTTACTGACTGTGGCAGTGTGCTGAACAGGTGCAGGAGTTTGAGCATGTGAACGGCCAGTGGTCCATGCCCTGGATGATGGAGCTGGAGGAGAGCAAGAAGGCCGCTGCTGCTGCCGCCGCCGCTCGCCCCGACTCCCCAGGGAACCCCAAGACCCCGTCCACTGGAACCCCCGCCGACACCCAGCCCAATACCCCTGCCACAGGTACACCGTTACCTCTCCCCTCACTTGTGTGCACACTACTGCACCACACTCAACACTGACAATCACACATACTGTACTGCGCACCAGTACACGTGCTGTACCATTCCTCTCTCCATCTCTCCACACACACGCACAATATACCACTCTACCCCGGCGCACACTGTACCACCTCCTGCTCTGTAGACTGTACCCAAGTTCCACACAGCTGTCCACCATGCTCAGCGCTGTCCTCTGCTTCCCACACTGGCCGAGATACTGTGGTGTTCACGCCCCCTTTGCACGCTCGTGGCGGGCAGGCACCGTCACTGCCCGCGTTTTGTTTCCGTGCAGTCGTAATGCTCTGTTCTTTTTTTCACCTGTGCCCCCCCCCCCCCCCCCCCAGCCCCCAAAACGCCCTCCACCGGCACACCCGCAGACACGCAACCCAACACGCCCGCCGCAGGTAACGCGCGCCCCGCTCACTCCGCCCCCGACACGCCCCACGCACCATGCTGGCCCCCCAGCACAGGCTCTGACTCTGTCTCTATCTCTCTCTCTCTCTCTCTTTCCCTCCCCCCCCCCCCAGATGAACCCGCCAAGTCTGAAGAAGCCGCGAAAGAAACTGAGAAGGAGAAGGAGGAGAAGAATGGAGGAGGAGAAAAGGAGAGCAAGGAGTTGAGCAAGACTGAAGAGCCAGAGGTAAGACTCTTCTGTTCAGTAGTTCTCACAGCTGGTAAGCGTGTTAACATCTGCCTCAGGGCCAGTGGATGAACCCACTGCAGCTCGGTGTTTAAGCTAACACTAATTGCTGCTGCTCGCTCTTCTCTTCAGGTCATTGCGATCCCTGACGATGAAGAGAAGGCATCCCCCTCTCCCGAGAAGAAAGAGAAAGAGAGCGAGGTAGCGGCGGACGCCCCGGAGAAGGATGCGGGCAACGGAGAGGTGGAGAAAGAGAAAGAGAAGGAGAAAGAGAAAGAGGGAGAGAAGGAAGAGAAAACTGGAGAGGCGGAAGAGAAGGGCTCCCCCGCCGAGGCCAAGCCCGAGGGGTCCGAGGGCAAACCCGAGGAGTCCGGGGTCAAAGGTCAGCGTGCCAGGGAAACGGACCTCGTTTCAGATCCAGCTGTGGTCCAGTGGAGCGGCCAGTCCATCATTGTAGCATCCAGCGCGGAGGCTAAGCGGTTTCTGCAGTCTGTGAGGGGGACACTAACTTTATTTCTGCTTTCTTTTCCCTATTTTCCCTTAGCAGATGACAAGAAGGAAGAGAAAGAGAAACCTGAGAAGATGGACACCACTCCCCCTGCGGAAGAAAAGAAGGGTAATTCCCTCTCTTTTTACCTCCACCGTCCCTTCCTTCATGAAGCTGTAGTGTAGTAACTGGTCTCCCACTCCTGTCACACCAGTTAATTCCTCCTATCTTTCCCTCTCCCTCTCTTGCTTTCTCTTTTTCACCTCTCCCTCCTTTTTCTTTTTTTTGTCTCTGTCTCTATCTTTCTCCCGCTTATTTTCTTTCTCTCTCGTTTTACAGAAACGAAGGAAGAGAAGGAGGGCGGGAAGGCGGAGGAGGCCACCAAGCTGCAGAACGGAGAGAGTGTGAAAGAGGGGGCGGCGGGTCAGAGTGAGGAGAAGAAGAAGGCGGGGAAGCAGAGGTTCATGTTCAACATCGCGGACGGAGGGTTCACAGGTGAGCGCTGACGGCCCCGGGGGGGGTCTCCGGCTCAGCCTTCCACCGAGCGGCGGAGCGGGCACCTTAACGGGACCCGCCGCTTGGGCCCGGATTGGGGGGGAGCTGTGCGTGGGTTTACTCCCAGTCGGTAGCATCTGATGAATGCATGGTCCTCCTCTTCCTCAGCTCTCCTTCGTGTAACTCTGAGGGAAGCTAAGTTTAGCCTCTGAAGAAAACACTTAATGGACTGAACACACACGCTCCTACTGTTTCAGTGTCTGTGTTGCTTGTTTTTTTTCCTCACTCGCTCGCTCGGTTCTCCTCAGAGCTCCACTCCCTGTGGCAGAACGAGGAGAGGGCCGCCACCGTCACCAAGAAGACCAACGAGATCTGGCACCGTCGCCATGACTACTGGCTGCTGGCCGGCATCATACAGTATCCTTTTCCCCACACCTTAACCTGACTCTCCACCAGCTCGGGTCTACATGACTCATTGTCAATATCCAGTTTTTAGGATAAAAAAAACCCACAATTGGGGGCATGAAAGATAGCCGATGTGCCGCATGGCGCCGATTATTCACTTTATTTAAAAAAATTTTTTTTAAATTGTGATTTGATATTGTGCAGCCCTAATATTCGTATATTTGCACAATATTGTGTAATGTTTGAAAGCGCTGGTGTAACCGAGGATTGCTTACTTTTTGTGTTTAAAGTAGTGCATGGTGGGATGTATTCTCTAAAAACAGAGGTGTAGCCTGGGGTCCGGGGTCGATCAGGTACGTTCCATAACTCCGCCCCCCTCCAGACATGGCTACGCGCGCTGGCAGGACATCCAGAACGACGTGAAGTACGCCATACTGAACGAGCCCTTCAAGGGCGAGATGAGCCGAGGGAACTTCCTGGAGATCAAGAACAAGTTCCTGGCGAGGAGATTTAAGGTACCGAGACTCTCTCTGCCATAGATTATCCGCTGCTTCCAGTCACTAAATGTAAATGCAGTTTCGATCTCAGACCGGTTGTTGTGGTAGTGATATTAGCTTGGATTTGGTCGCATCTCTCCGAAACCGTTCCAAATATACATCAGCCTTTTTCCTTCATCTGTTTGGCTAGTTGATATTGGGGATATAGTGGGACTCTGTATGAAGAAAATGGGACACACACAGTTAAGACTGGAATGGCGAGTGTGTCCAGGCCATAGTGTGCAATGCAGGCAGCGCTCACGCATGCCCCCCACCCCACCCCCCCAGCTGCTGGAGCAGGCCCTGGTGATCGAGGAGCAGCTGAGGAGGGCTGCCTACTTGAACATGTCAGAGGATCCCTCCCACCCCTCCATGGCGCTCAACACGCGCTTTAGCGAGGTGGAGTGCCTGGCCGAATCCCACCAGCACCTCAGCAAGGAGTCCATGTCCGGGAACAAGCCCGCCAACGCCGTCCTGCACAAAGGTATCGGCTTCGCCCACCGGCCCTCGCCACCACGGCGACTGCGATGACCACACCCACTTCGAGGTGGATACCGTTTCAGTGCGGGAGGTTTAGCACGGAACCGAGTCCTGGCTCCACTGCCCGCTCCTGCAGAGCATGCTGGAAGTCGGGTTGCGTTCTGCTTTCTCACAAAGCGCTCAAGCCCCCCCACCCCACCCCCTCCTCTTTCCCTCAGTGCTGAAACAGCTGGAGGAGCTGCTCAGTGACATGAAGGCAGATGTCACCCGTCTCCCAGCAACCATTGCCCGGATACCGCCTGTCGCCGTGCGCCTGCAGATGTCAGAGAGGAACATCCTGAGTCGCCTGGCCAGCAGGGGCCCTGAGACGCAGACTCAGCAGGTACCAGACCCCGCCCCCTTCTTGAGCATGTTAACCGGAGGCAGCTATATTACTATGGATACTCTGACACTTCACGTTACTTTTGAAGCTTAAACATGTCTGTTGTATTGAATTTGCTCTTTATGGCACTTTTTTCATTTACAATGATGCAGACAGTATGCTCCAATGTTCTTTGGTTCCCTCCCTCCTCTTTAAGGTGTCACAACAGTAGCCTGTCTCAGGCTCCACCTCTTAACTCTTCGCCTCCACATTCCTGATTGGCTCCTGGATGATGACGTGACATCCAAGCTTCTTGAAGCCATACCCCTTTTTCCTGTCCAAGGACATGCTGTGTCAGTAGGCTGATCCCTGGAGGCAGTGAAAATGAAAGCAATTTTATTTTTTGTTTTTTTTTAATGTTTCTTCCTTATTATTATTAATATTATTATTATTGTTATATCGTTATGATCTTTTTTGGGGACCTCAAATAAAAATGTAATAATAATCCTGGCTGCTGCTGTTTTGGTATGGAGAAGCTAAGCAAACAGAAAAATACGCTGTGAATGTATGATGCGGGGCTGGAAGTAGTTCAGACTTGTGAGCATGATCGGTTTAAGTACTGTTAATTACCCCAGCTGTGCTTAGGTTGACAGTCCAGTTAGCCCACGAGCTTCCTCACAAAGAGGATCTGATCAGTGTGCTGAGTTTGGTCAGCACTGCCCAACCACATCTCAAGACGTACAAACCAGAGCATTTGCGATCCCAGAAAGGGCAAATGTTGGAGGAACATTGCTTATACCAAAGGGCATAGAAGAATAATTATTGAGCCATTGTTTACTCTCAGGATTACCCAGAAACTCTGCGAATCCACAGACCGATTTGGCTTCATACATGAGATTACGTTTGTTTGAAAATGTGTATCTGTATCATTTGTTTTATGAATCAATGTCAGCCAGCTGCACATATCAGGAGATCCCGATATGACTCCGTAAACTCTTAGATTTTTTTTTCTAATTCACCAGGGCAGTGATAATGCTATAGATTTCCATGTAAAAAATGGCTGACTTCATAAAAGCAGTTTTAGGAACTTTTCTGTTGTTAATGAGGAAAGCCAGGTTTTCCACCCAAACATAAAGACACCCCTTGCGGCTTTGGCGTCCACTGATGGCCTTATTGAACCCAGCTTACTTGGTTTACTTAAATCCTTATGGTAATTCAACTAAATTGAGACGTGTCAGATCATGAATATCACTATGAATATTCATTGACTGGTTTGGTGAGTCAATGTAGAGTCCAGATTGAGTTTTCATGTGTTCCATTCAAATATGCCAAGGGAAATTTAAAAGTGAATGAATATCAAAAGGGAAAGAATAGGAAAATGAAAAGCTGCATGGTGGCCACTGTGTTGCTGTAGGAAGAACTACAAGTTAATGCTATTGTAAATTCATAGGCATATATTTTATTTACAAAAAAACAGCCTAGACATCATGACTGCACAGGGTTCATATTCAGGTCTGTTTTGGGCTAATAAACTTCTATACCACAGTACAGTATTCGTCCCTACATTTGAGCATAATAGAACAAAGATGGAGTGCCCTCTACTGGTTAGGCTGGCTAACACAGCGTGGCTGGTTTTCCTTGAGCATCTTTTACATGCTTCTATTTGATGGCATCACCAAGTTTCAGTTTGGAATATTATGTACTTGTGTTTGAAAAGGAATGGTGGGGGTAAATGTTCTCCTTAACGTTGATCAAATGTGTCACAAGCCTTGAGCGTTTGGGACAGACAAGGTCACATTCTGACAGCTTGCAATGAGCATATCAATTTAAAATGATGTCTTGAATCAAAGATCTGCTTATATATATATATATATATATATATATATATGTACACCCAGGGGGTGGGAGATTTTGGATCAATGTTTTAGATGTCACTTTCCACTATATATACACACACACATATATATATATATATATTTATGAATCATTTTTCCAGAGAATTGGAGAGTCTGAATTTCTACATAGAGTTTGAAATGGCACAAGGCTGAGGTTAGCATGAACAGTAATGGGCTTGATATCTGAGCCCATAGAATCCCTGCAATTTGTATGCCTTTGCATTTACCAGAGAAAAAATAATGTTAGAAAAAAATATATATATATATATATTTTTTAACAACCATATTTTGGTCTATTTGCTGAAGCCTACTGAGTGAGGTGTGCTGTGCAAAATTGTATCTAATCTAAACGGTAATACCATCACCTCTGTTTGCTGGGACAGAGCAGTGACGCATGTTCTTTATCTCTCATTTTGTCTGGTAGTTTACAGTCTGAAGAGTGCGAGTCTTCAGGCTGCGGGTTAATTGTTGATGGACATGGGCTTTTTTTCTGCAGCACACTCATTTGCTCTCACAAGGTTACCATTCAGCAATCTCGGTTCAAAGAATGATTCTTTCTTTGACGCTGGCACCCAGTAATGACCATTGATTACAGATGCAAAATAACAGCCTTCCCTCCCACCCAGGAGTGCTTTGCACATAGAATTGCTGCTGGCTGAGAGATGGGACAGAATCACAGTTTACTCGACACGCCCTGTACTGACACATTATCAGGACTAAGCCTTATAATCAGCACATGTCCATAGTATTTACCTCCCTCACTGTGGTGAGAACCCGGTATTCACCACATTTTACATTAACTTTGGACAGATGGGAGCCCAAGCATTTAGAAACAAAAATAACTTGTTCTTTGTTTTGAGTTGTGTGTGAAACTTTTAATTTGAGATTTTAAGAAAGGTCTGCGATTGTTCAGGGCAATTGGAAAGGCATAGTTGCCCTGGAGTATAAATGCTTACCAACCAGGCCCACTGAAATATGTTTAATAATGTAACATTGGTGTGATAATATTTATCTGAGAACAACGTAGTGAACATTTTGGAGAACCAGTATAAGCGTCCATATAAGCTACGATAAACCAGCCTCACCGATACTTTTTTTTGGCTTCTTATCCACAAACAACTAAAGTCTCGAACTGACTGTGGTCACATCAGAGACTTCAACAAATGCTTGAACGCCATCACAATAAAAGGAAATAGCAGTTTGTCACTTTTTAAATTAAGCATTTCTGTTCATTGGGTGGTGCTGATTCTCTACTATTTGACTCCGGTAAATGGCAAGAGTTGATATAGTATAAGACTATATAACCCTTGCCAAAAACCTAACCCTAACAATAGCCGTAACCCTAACCCAAACACTAACTCCACCCGCAACCATAACCCAAACCATAGGCATGACCCAAACCCTAACCCTAGTAGTTACCCTAACCCTAACCATAGCCGTAACCCTAACCCTAACCTTAGCTCAGACCCAGACCCTAGCTGTAACCATAACCATAACCTTAGCCGAAACCCTAATCCTAACCATAGCCGTAAACCTAATGCTAACCATAGCCCTATCCGTAGCCAGAACCATAACCTTAACCCTAGCCGTAACTTTAACGCTAAACCTAGCACTAACCCTAGCCGTAACCCAAACACTAACATTAGCCGTAACCCTAACCCTAATCCTAGCCCTAGCCCTAACCCTAGCCGTAACCCTAACCCTAACCTTAATCCTAACCCAAACCCTAACCCTAGCTGTGACCCTACCCCTAACCCAAGCTGTAACCCTAACTCTAACCCTAGCTGTAACCCTAACTCTAGCCCTAGCTGTTATCCTAACCCTAAGCCTAGCTGTAGCCCTAACACTAACCCTAGCCCTAACCCTAGCTGTAACCATAATCCTAACCCTAGCTCTAACCCTAATGCTAATCCTTGCGCCAACTCTAGCTGTATCCGTAACACTAGCCCTAACAGCAGCAGTAACCTTAACCCTAACCTTAGCTGTAACTCTAACACTAAGCCTAACTCTTGCTGTAACCCAAACCATAACCCTAATTGTAATGCTAACCTTAGGGTTTGGGTTAGGGTTACAGGAATAGTTATGATTAGGGATTCGGCTAGTGTTAGGGATAGAACTAGGGTTCGGGTTAGGGCTAAGTATAGGGTTAGGATTAAGACTTGGGTTAGGGCTAAACTTAGGGTTAGGGTTACAGCTAGGGTTAGGGTTACATTTGTAGCTAGGGTTAGGGATACGGATTAGGGTTACCGCTAGGGTTAGGGTTACATCTAGGGTTAGGTCTAAGGTTAGGGTTAGAGTTACAGCTAGGGTTAGGGTTAGGGATTTGGTTAGAGCTAGGGTTAGGATTAGGGTTACAGCTAGGATTAGGGTTAGGGTTAGAGCTAGGGTTAGGGTTAGGGATAGGGATAGGGTTACGGCTAGGGTTACAGTTTGGGTTAGGGTTAGGGTTACAGCCAAAATTAGGGTTAGGGTTACAGGTAGGGATAGGGTTAGGGTTACAGCCAAAGATAGGGTTAGGGTTACAGCTAGGGATAAGGTTAGGTTATCAGCTAGCATTAGGGTTAGGTATAGAGCAAGGGATAGGGTTAGGGTTACAGCTAGGGTAAGGGTTAGGGATAGGGTTACAGCTATGGTTAGAGTTAGGGTTAGGGTTACAGCTGGGTTAGGGTTAGGGTTAGGGTTACAGCTAGAACTAGGGTTAGGGTTAGGTTAAGGGTTACAGCTAGGGTTAGGTTTAGAGCTAGGGTTAGGGTTAGGGTTACAGCTAGGGTTAGAGTTAGGGTTAGAGCTAGGGTTAAGGTTAGGGTTACAGACAAAGTTAGGATTAGGGTTAGGGTTAGGGTTACAGCTAGGGTTAGGGTTAGTGTTACAGCAAGGGTTAGGGTTAGGGTCACAACTAGGGTTAGGGTTAGGGTTGGGGTTACAGCTAGGGTTAGGGTTAGGCTTACAGTTAAGGTTATGGTTAGGGTTAGGGTTACAGCTAGGGTTAGGGTTTGGGTTACAGCTAGGGTTAGGGTTACAGCTAGGGTTAGGGTTAGGGTTACAGCTAGGGTTAGGGTTAGGGTTAGGGTTACAGCTAGGGTTAGAGTGAGGATTAGTGTTACAGCAAGGGTTAGGGTTAGGGTTACATCTAGGGTTAGGGTTAGGGTTACAGCTAGGGTTAGGGTTAGGGTTACAGTTAAGGTTAGGGTTAGGGTTAGGGTTACAGCTAGGGTTAGGGTTAGGGTTAGGGTTACAGCTAGGGTTAGGGTTAGGGTTACAGCTAGGGTTAGGGTTAGGGTTACAGCTAGCGTTAGGGTTAGGGTTACAGCTAAGGTTAGGGTTAGGGTTACAGCTACAGTTAGGGTTAGGGTTAGGGTTACAGCTAGGGTTAGGGTTAGGGTTACAGGTAAGGTTAGGGTTAGGGTTAGGGTTACAGCTAGGGTTAGGGTTAGGGTTACAGCTAGGGTTAGGGTTAGGGTTACAGCTAGCGTTAGGGTTAGGGTTACAGCTACGGATAGGGTTAGGGTTAGGGTTACAGCTATGGTTAGGGTTAGGGTTAGGGTTACAGCTACGGTTAGGGTTAGGGTTACAGTTAAAGTTAGGGTTAGGGTTAGGGTTACAGCTAGGATTAGGGTTAGGGTTAGGGTTAGAGCTAGGGTTAGGGTTAGGGTTACAGCTATGGTTAGGGTTAGGGTTAGGGTTACAGCTAGGGTTAGGGTTAGGGTTAGGGTTACAGCTAGGGTTAGGGTTAGGGTTACAGCTAGGGTTAGGGTTAGGGTTACAGCTAGCGTTAGGGTTAGGGTTACAGCTAAGGTTAGGGTTAGGGTTACAGCTACAGTTAGGGTTAGGGTTAGGGTTACAGCTAGGGTTAGGGTTAGGGTTACAGGTAAGGTTAGGGTTAGGGTTAGGGTTACAGCTAGGGTTAGGTTTAGGGTTAGGGTTAGAGCTAGGGTTAGGGTTAGGGTTACAGCTACAGTTAGGCTTAGGGTTAGGGTTAGGGTTAGTGTTACAGCTCGGTTTAGGGTTAGGGTTAGGGTTACGGCTATGGTTAGGGTTAGGGTTAGGGTTACAGCTAGGGTTAGGGTTAGGGTTAGGGTTACAGCTAGGGTTAGGGTTAGGGTTAGGGTTACAGCTAGGGTTAGGGTTAGGGTTACAGCTAGGGTTAGGGTTAGGATTACAGCTACGGTTAGGGTTAGGGTTACAGCTACGGTTAGGGTTAGGGTTAGGGTTACAGCTAGGGTTAGGGTTAGGGTTACAGCTAGGGTTAGGGTTTGGGTTACAGCTAGGGTTAGGGTTAGGGTTAGGGTTACAGCTAGGGTTAGGGTTAGGGTTACAGCTAGCGTTAGGGTTAGGGTTACAGCTACGGTTAGGGTTAGGGTTAGGGTTACAGCTATGGTTAGGGTTAGGGTTACAGCTAGGGTTAGGGTTAGGGTTACAGCTAGAGTTAGGGTTAGGGTTAGGGTTACAGCTACGGTTAGGGTTAGGGTTACAGCTAGGGTTATGGTTAGGGTTACAGCTAGGGTTAGGGTTAGGGTTAGGGTTACAGCTACGGTTAGGGTTAGGGTTAGGGTTACAGCTAGGGTTAGGGTTAGGGTTAGGGTTACATTTAGGGTTAGGGTTAGGGTAACAGCAAGGGTTAGGGTTAGGGTAATGGGTACAGCTAGGGTTAGGGGTAGGGTTACAGTTACAGCTAGGGTTAGGGTTAAGGTTAGAGCTAGGGTTAGGGTTAGGGTTACAGCTACGGTTAGGGTTAGGGTTAGGGTTACAGCTAGGGTTAGGGTTAGGGTTACAGGTAAGGTTAGGTTAAGGGTTAGGGTTACAGCTAAGGTTAGGGTTAGGGTTACAGCTAGGGTTAGGGTTAGGGTTACAGCTACGGTTAGGGTTACAGTTAAAGTTAGGGTTAGGGTTACAGCTAGGATTAGGGTTAGGGTTAGGGTTAGAGCTAGGGTTAGGGTTAGGGTTACAGCTATGGTTAGGGTTAGGGTTAGGGTTACAGCTAGGGTTAGGGTTAGGGTTAGGGTTACAGCTAGGGTTAGGGTTAGGGTTAGGGTTACAGCTAGGGTTAGGGTTAGGGTTAGGGTTACAGCTAGGGTTAGGGTTAGGGTTACAGCTAGCGTTAGGGTTAGGGTTACAGCTACGGTTAGGGTTAGGGTTACAGCTACAGTTAGGGTTAGGGTTAGGGTTACAGCTAGGGTTAGGGTTAGGGTTAGAGGTATGGTTAGGGTTAGGGTTAGGGTTACAGCTAGGGTTAGGGTTAGGGTTAGGGTTAGAGCTAGGGTTAGGGTTAGGGTTAGGGTTAGAGCTAGGGTTAGGGTTAGGGTTACAGCTAGGATTAGAGTTAGGGTTAGAGTTAGAGCTAGGGTTAGGGTTAGGGTTACAGCTATGGTTAGGGTTAGGGTTAGGGTTACAGCTAGGGTTAGGGTTAGGGTTAGGGTTACAGCTAGGGTTAGGGTTAGGGTTACAGCTACGGTTAGGGTTAAGGTTAGGGTTACAGCTAGGGTTAGGGATAGGGTTACAGCTAGGGTTAGGGTTAGGGTTACAGCTACAGTTAGGGTTAGGGTTAGGGTTACAGCTACGGTTAGGGTTAGGGTTAGGGTTACAGCTAGGGTTAAGGTTAGGGTTACAGGTAAGGTTAGGGTTAGGGTTAGGGTTACAGCTAGGGTTAGGTTTAGGGTTAGGGTTAGAGCTAGGGTTAGGGTTAGGGTTACAGCTACGGTTAGGCTTAGGGTTAGGGTTACAGCTAGGGTTAGGGTTAGGGTTACAGCTAGGGTCAGGGTTAGGGTTACAGGTAAGGTTAGGGTTAGGGTTAGGGTTAGGGCTACAGCTAGGGTTAGGGTTAGGGTTACAGCTACGGTTAGGGTTAGGGTTAGGGTTACAGCTAGGGTTAGGGTTAGGGTTAGGGTTACAGCTACGGTTAGGGTTAGGGTTATGGATACAGCTAGGGTTAGGGTTAGGGTTAGGGTTACAGCTACGGTTAGGGTTAGGGTTATGGATACAGCTAGGGTTAGCGTTAGGGATACAGCTAGGGTTAGGGTTAGGGTTAGGGTTACAGCTACGGTTAGGGTTAGGGTTATGGATACAGCTAGGGTTAGGGTTAGGGATACAGCTAGGGTTAGGGTTAGGGTTAGGGTTACAGATAGGGTTAGGGTTAGGGTTACAGATAAGGTTAGGGTTAGGGTTAGGGTTACAGCTAGGGTTAGGGTTAGGGTTAGGGTTACAGCTAGGGTTAGGGATAGGGTTACAGGTAAGGTTAGGGTTAGGGTTTGGGTTACAGCTTGGGTTAGGGTTAGGGTTACAGCTAGGGTTAGGGTTAGGGTTAGGGTTACAGCTAGGGGTAGGGTTAGGGTTAGGGTTTGGTTTAGGTTAGGGTTACAGCTTAGATTAGGGTTAGGGCTAGGGTTACAGCTAGGGTTACATTTAGGGTTAGGGTTAGGGTTAAGGGTAGGGTTACAGCTACGGTTAAGGTTAGGGTTACAGCTAGGGTTAGGGTTAGGGTTACAGGTAAGGTTAGGGTTAGGGTTAGGGTTACAGCTAGTGTTAGGTTTAGGGTTAGGGTTAGAGCTAGGGTTAGGGTTAGGGTTACAGCTACGGTTAGGGTTAGGGTTACAGCTAGGGTTAGGGTTAGAGTTACAGGTAAGGTTAGGGTTAGGGTTAGGGTTACAGCTAGGGTTAGGTTTAGGATTAGGGTTAGAGCTAGGGTTAGGGTTAGAGTTTCAGCTACGGTTAGGGTTAGGGTTAGGGTTACAGCAAGGGTTAGGGTTAGGGTTACAGCTAGGGCTAGGGTTAGGGTTAGGGTTACAGCTAGGGTTAGGGTTAGGGTTACAGGTAAGGATAGGGTTAGGGTTAGGGTTAGGGTTACAGCTAGGGTTAGGGTTAGGGTTATAGCTCGGGTTACGGTTAGGGTTACAGCTACGGTTAGGGTTAGGGTTAGGGTTACAGCTATGGTTAGGGTTAGGGTTAGGGTTACAGCTATGGTTAGGGTTAGGGTTAGGGTTACAGCTAGGGTTAGGGTTAGGGTTACAGCTAGGGCTAGGGTTAGGGTTACAGCTAGCGTTTGGGTTATGGTTACAGCTACGGTTAGGGTTAGGGTTAGGGTTACAGCTACGGTTACAGCTAGGGTTAGGGTTAGGGTTTACAGGTAAGGTTAGGGTTATGGTTAGGGTTACAGCTAGGATTCAGGTTAGGGTTACAGCTAGGGTTAGGGTTAGGGTTAGGGTTACAGCTAGGGTTAGGGTTAGGGTTACAGCTAGCGTTAGGGTTAGGGTTACAGCTACGGTTAGGGTTAGGGTTAGGGTTACAGCTTTGGTTAGGGTTAGGGTTAGCGTTACAGCTAGGGTTAGGGTTAGGGTTAGAGCTAGGGTTAGGGTTAGGGTTACAGCTTCGGTTAGGGTTAGGGTTAGGGTTACAGGTAAGGTTAGGGTTAGGGTTAGGGTTACAGCTAGGGTTAGGTTTAGGGTTAGTGTTAGAGCTAGGGTCAGGGTTAGGGTTACAGCTAGGGTAAGGGTTAGGGTTAGGGATACAGCTAGGGTTAGGGTTACAGCTAGGGTTAGGGTTAGGGTTACAGGTAAGGTTAGGGTTAGGGTTAGGGTTACAGCTAGGGTTAGGTTTAGGGTTAAAGTTAGAGCTAGCGTTAGGGTTAGGGTTACAGCTACGGTTAGGGTTAGGTTTAGGGTTACAACTAGGGTTAGGGTTAGGGTTACAGGTAAGGTTAGGGTTAGGGTTAGGGTTACAGCTAGGGTTAGGCTTAGGGTTAGGGTTACAGCTACGGTTAGGGTTAGGGTTAGAGTTAGGGTTAGGGTTACAGCTAGGGTTAGGGTTAGGGTAACAGCTAGGGTTAGGTTTAGGGTTAGGGTTACAGCTAGGGTTAGGGTTATGGTTAGGGTTACAGCTACGGTTAGGGTTAGGGTTAGGGTTACAGCTAGGGTTAGGGTTAGGGTTACAGGTAAGGTTAGGGTTAGTGTTAGGGTTACAGCTAGGGTTAGGGTTAGGGTTTCAGCTAGGGTTAGGGTTAGGATTAGGGTTACAGCTAGGGTTAGGGTTAGGGTTACAGCTAGCGTTAGGGTTAGGGTTACAGCTACGGTTAGGGTTAGGGTTACAGCTATGGTTAGGGTTAGGGTTAGGGTTACAGCTAGGGTTAGGTTTAGGATTAGGGTTAGAGCTAGGGTTAGGGTTTGGGTTTTAGCTACGGTTAGGGTTAGGGTTAGGGTTACAGCTAGGGTTAGGGTTAGGGTTAGGGTTACAGCTAGGGTTAAGGTTAGGGTTACAGGTAAGGATAGGGTTAGGGTTAGGGTTAGGGTTACAGCTAGGGTTAGGGTTAGGGTTAGGGTTAGAGCTCGGGTTACGGTTAGGGTTACAGCTACGGTTAGGGTTAGGGTTAGGGTTACAGCTATGGTTAGGGTTAGGGTTAGGGTTACAGCTATGGTTAGGGTTAGGGTTAGGGTTACAGCTACGGTTACAGCTAGGGTTAGGGTTAGGGTTTACAGGTAAGGTTAGGGTTATGGTTAGGGTTACAGCTAGGATTCAGGTTAGGGTTACAGCTAGGGTTAGGGTTAGGGTTAGGGTTACAGCTAGGGTTAGGGTTAGGGTTACAGCTAGCATTAGGGTTAGGGTTACAGCTACGGTTAGGGTTAGGGTTAGGGTTACAGCTTTGGTTAGGGTTAGGGTTAGCGTTACAGCTAGGGTTAGGGTTAGGGTTAGGGTTAGAGCTAGGGTTAGGGTTAGGGTTACAGCTACGGTTAGGGTTAGGGTTAGGGTTACAGGTAAGGTTAGGGTTAGGGTTAGGGGTACAGCTAGGGTTAGGTTTAGGGTTAGGGTTAGAGCTAGGGTCAGGGTTAGGGTTACAGCTAGGGTAAGGGTTAGGGTTAGGGATACAGCTAGGGTTAGGGTTACATCTAGGGTTAGGGTTAGGGTTACAGGTAAGGTTAGGGTTAGGGTTAGGGTTACAGCTAGGGTTAGGTTTAGGGTTAGGGTTAGAGCTAGCGTTAGGGTTAGGGTTACAGCTATGGTTAGGGTTAGGTTTAGGGTTACAACTAGGGTTAGGGTTAGGGTTACAGGTAAGGTTAGGGTTAGGGTTAGGGTTACAGCTAGGGTTAGGCTTAGGGTTAGGGTTACAGCTACGGTTAGGGTTAGGGTTAGGGTTACAGCTAGGGTTAGGGTTAGGGTAACAGCTAGGGTTAGGGTTAGGGTTACAGCTAGGGTTAGGGTTATGGTTAGGGTTACAACTACGGTTAGGGTTAGGGTTAGGGTTACAGCTAGGGTTAGGGTTAGGGTTACAGGTAAGGTTAGGGTTAGTGTTAGGGTTACAGCTAGGGTTAGGGTTAGGGTTTCAGCTAGGGTTAGGGTTAGGATTAGGGTTACAGCTAGGGTTAGGGTTAGGGTTACAGCTAGCGTTAGGGTTAGGGTTACAGCTACGGTTAGGGTTAGGGTTACAGCTATGGTTAGGGTTAGGGTTAGGGTTACAGCTAGGGTTAGGGTTAGGGTTACAGCTAGCGTTAGGGTTAGGGTTAGGGTTACAGCTAAGGTTAGGTTTAGGGTTATTGTTAGAGCTAGGGTTAGGGTTAGGGTTACAGCTACGGTTAGGCTTAGGGTTAGGGTTACAGCTAGGTTTAGGGTTAGGGTTACAGGTAAGGTTAGGGTTAGGGTTAGGGTTAGGGCTACAGCTAGGGTTAGGGTTAGGGTTACAGCTAGGGTTAGGGTTAGGGTTACAGCTAGGGTTAGGGTTAGGGTTACAGCTAGGGTTATGGTTAGGGTTACAGCTACGGTTAGGGTTAGGGTTAGGGTTACAGCTAGGGTTAGGGTTAGGGTTACAGCTAGGGTTAGGGTTATGGTTACAGCTAGGGTTAGGGGTAGGGTTACGGTTACAGCTAGGGTTAGGGTTAGGGTTAGAGCTAGGGTTAGGGTTAGGGTTACAGCTACGGTTAGGGTTAGGGTTAGGGTTACAGTTAGGGTTAGGGTTAGGGTTAGGGTTACAGCTAGGGTTAGGGTTTGGGTTACAGCTAGGGTTAGGGTTGGGTTAGGGTTACAGCTAGTGTTAGGGTTAGGGTTACAGCTAGCGTTAGGGTTAGGGTTACAGCTACGGTTAGGGTTAGGGTTAGGGTTACAGCTATGGTTAGGGTTAGGGTTACAGCTAGGGTTAGGGTTAGGGTTACAGCTAGGGTTAGGGTTAGGGTTAGGGTTACAGCTAGGGTTAGGGTTAGGGTTACAGCTACGGTTAGGGTTAGGGTTAGAGCTAGGGTTAGGATTAGGGTTACAGGTAAGGTTAGGGTTAGGGTTACAGGTAAGGTTAGGGTTAGGGTTAGGGTTACAGCTAGGGTTAGGGTTAGGGTTACAGCTCGGGTTAGGGTTAGGGTTAGGGTTACAGCTAGGGTTAGGGTGAGGGTTAGTGTTACAGCAAGGGTTAGGGTTAGGGTTACATCTAGGGTTAGGGTTAGGGTTAGGGTTGGGGTTACAGCTAGGGTTAGGGTTACAGTTAAAGTTAGGGTTCAGGTTAGGGTTACAGCTAGGGTTGGGGTTAGGGTTACGGTTACAGCTAGGGTTAGGGTTAGGGTTACAGCTAGGGTTAGGGTTAGTGCTAGGGTTAGGGTTAGGGTTACAGCTAGGGTTAGGGTTAGGGTTACAGCTAGGGTTAGGGTTAGAGTTAGGGTTACAGCTAGGGTTAGGGATAGGGTTAGTGTTAAAGCAAGGGTTAGGGTTAAGGTTACAACTAGGGTTAGGGTTAGGGTTGGGGTTACAGCGAGGTTTAGGTTTAGGGTTACAGCTAGGGTTAGGGAAAGGGTTAGTGTTAAAGCAAGGGTTAGAGTTAAGGTTACAACTAGGGTTAGGGTTAGGGTTGGGGTTACAGCGAGGGTTAGGGTTAGGGTTACAGTTACGGTTGGGGTTAGGGTTAGGGTTACAGCTAGGGTTAGGGTTAGGGTTACAGGTAAGGTTAGGGTTAGGGTTAGGGTTACAGCTAGGGTTAGGGTTAGGGTTACAGCTAGGGTTAGGGTTAGGGTTACAGCTAGCGTTAGGGTTAGGGTTACAGCTACGGATAGGGTTAGGGTTAGGGTTACAGCTATGGTTAGGGTTAGGGTTAGGGTTACAGCTACGGTTAGGGTTAGGGTTACAGTTAAAGTTAGGGTTAGGGTTAGGGTTACAGCTAGGGTTAGGGTTAGGGTTAGGGTTAGAGCTAGGGTTAGGGTTAGGGTTACAGCTATGGTTAGGGTTAGGGTTAGGGTTACAGCTAGGGTTAGGGTTAGGGTTAGGGTTACAGCTAGGGTTAGGGTTAGGGTTACAGCTAGGGTTAGGGTTAGGGTTACAGCTAGCGTTAGGGTTAGGGTTACAGCTAAGGTTAGGGTTAGGTTTACAGCTACAGTTAGGGTTAGGGTTAGGGTTACAGCTAGGGTTAGGGTTAGGGTTACAGGTAAGGTTAGGGTTAGGGTTAGGGTTACAGCTAGGGTTAGGTTTAGGGTTAGGGTTAGAGCTAGGGTTAGGGTTAGGGTTACAGCTACAGTTAGGCTTAGGGTTAGGGTTAGGGTTAGTGTTACAGCTCGGTTTAGGGTTAGGGTTAGGGTTACGGCTATGGTTAGGGTTAGGGTTAGGGTTACAGCTAGGGTTAGGGTTAGGGTTAGGGTTACAGCTAGGGTTAGGGTTAGGGTTAGGGTTACAGCTAGGGTTAGGGTTAGGGTTACAGCTAGCGTTAGGGTTAGGATTACAGCTACGGTTAGGGTTAGGGTTACAGCTACGGTTAGGGTTAGGGTTAGGGTTACAGCTAGGGTTAGGGTTAGGGTTACAGCTAGGGTTAGGGTTTGGGTTACAGCTAGGGTTAGGGTTAGGGTTAGGGTTACAGCTAGGGTTAGGGTTAGGGTTACAGCTAGCGTTAGGGTTAGGGTTACAGCTACGGTTAGGGTTAGGGTTAGGGTTACAGCTATGGTTAGGGTTAGGGTTACAGCTAGGGTTAGGGTTAGGGTTACAGCTAGAGTTAGGGTTAGGGTTAGGGTTACAGCTACGGTTAGGGTTAGGGTTACAGCTAGGGTTATGGTTAGGGTTACAGCTAGGGTTAGGGTTAGGGTTAGGGTTACAGCTACGGTTAGGGTTAGGGTTAGGGTTACAGCTAGGGTTAGGGTTAGGGTTAGGGTTACATTTAGGGTTAGGGTTAGGGTAACAGCAAGGGTTAGGGTTAGGGTAATGGGTACAGCTAGGGTTAGGGGTAGGGTTACAGTTACAGCTAGGGTTAGGGTTAAGGTTAGAGCTAGGGTTAGGGTTAGGGTTACAGCTACGGTTAGGGTTAGGGTTAGGGTTACAGCTAGGGTTAGGGTTAGGGTTACAGGTAAGGTTAGGTTAAGGGTTAGGGTTACAGCTAAGGTTAGGGTTAGGGTTACAGCTAGGGTTAGGGTTAGGGTTACAGCTACGGTTAGGGTTACAGTTAAAGTTAGGGTTAGGGTTACAGCTAGGATTAGGGTTAGGGTTAGGGTTAGAGCTAGGGTTAGGGTTAGGGTTACAGCTATGGTTAGGGTTAGGGTTAGGGTTACAGCTAGGGTTAGGGTTAGGGTTAGGGTTACAGCTAGGGTTAGGGTTAGGGTTAGGGTTACAGCTAGGGTTAGGGTTAGGGTTAGGGTTACAGCTAGGGTTAGGGTTAGGGTTACAGCTAGCGTTAGGGTTAGGGTTACAGCTACGGTTAGGGTTAGGGTTACAGCTACAGTTAGGGTTAGGGTTAGGGTTACAGCTAGGGTTAGGGTTAGGGTTAGAGGTATGGTTAGGGTTAGGGTTAGGGTTACAGCTAGGGTTAGGGTTAGGGTTAGGGTTAGAGCTAGGGTTAGGGTTAGGGTTAGGGTTAGAGCTAGGGTTAGGGTTAGGGTTACAGCTAGGATTAGAGTTAGGGTTAGAGTTAGAGCTAGGGTTAGGGTTAGGGTTACAGCTATGGTTAGGGTTAGGGTTAGGGTTACAGCTAGGGTTAGGGTTAGGGTTACAGCTACGGTTAGGGTTAAGGTTAGGGTTACAGCTAGGGTTAGGGATAGGGTTACAGCTAGGGTTAGGGTTAGGGTTACAGCTACAGTTAGGGTTAGGGTTAGGGTTACAGCTACGGTTAGGGTTAGGGTTAGGGTTACAGCTAGGGTTAAGGTTAGGGTTACAGGTAAGGTTAGGGTTAGGGTTAGGGTTACAGCTAGGGTTAGGTTTAGGGTTAGGGTTAGAGCTAGGGTTAGGGTTAGGGTTACAGCTACGGTTAGGCTTAGGGTTAGGGTTACAGCTAGGGTTAGGGTTAGGGTTACAGCTAGGGTCAGGGTTAGGGTTACAGGTAAGGTTAGGGTTAGGGTTAGGGTTAGGGCTACAGCTAGGGTTAGGGTTAGGGTTACAGCTACGGTTAGGGTTAGGGTTAGGGTTACAGCTAGGGTTAGGGTTAGGGTTAGGGTTACAGCTACGGTTAGGGTTAGGGTTATGGATACAGCTAGGGTTAGGGTTAGGGTTAGGGTTACAGCTACGGTTAGGGTTAGGGTTATGGATACAGCTAGGGTTAGCGTTAGGGATACAGCTAGGGTTAGGGTTAGGGTTAGGGTTACAGCTACGGTTAGGGTTAGGGTTATGGATACAGCTAGGGTTAGGGTTAGGGATACAGCTAGGGTTAGGGTTAGGGTTAGGGTTACAGATAGGGTTAGGGTTAGGGTTACAGATAAGGTTAGGGTTAGGGTTAGGGTTACAGCTAGGGTTAGGGTTAGGGTTAGGGTTACAGCTAGGGTTAGGGATAGGGTTACAGCTAAGGTTAGGGTTAGGGTTTGGGTTACAGCTTGGGTTAGGGTTAGGGTTACAGCTAGGGTTAGGGTTAGGGTTAGGGTTACAGCTAGGGGTAGGGTTAGGGTTAGGGTTTGGTTTAGGTTAGGGTTACAGCTTAGATTAGGGTTAGGGCTAGGGTTACAGCTAGGGTTACATTTAGGGTTAGGGTTAGGGTTAAGGGTAGGGTTACAGCTACGGTTAAGGTTAGGGTTACAGCTAGGGTTAGGGTTAGGGTTACAGGTAAGGTTAGGGTTAGGGTTAGGGTTACAGCTAGTGTTAGGTTTAGGGTTAGGGTTAGAGCTAGGGTTAGGGTTAGGGTTACAGCTACGGTTAGGGTTAGGGTTACAGCTAGGGTTAGGGTTAGAGTTACAGGTAAGGTTAGGGTTAGGGTTAGGGTTACAGCTAGGGTTAGGTTTAGGATTAGGGTTAGAGCTAGGGTTAGGGTTAGGGTTACAGCTACGGTTAGGGTTAGGGTTAGGGTTACAGCAAGGGTTAGGGTTAGGGTTACAGCTAGGGCTAGGGTTAGGGTTAGGGTTACAGCTAGGGTTAGGGTTAGGGTTACAGGTAAGGATAGGGTTAGGGTTAGGGTTAGGGTTACAGCTAGGGTTAGGGTTAGGGTTATAGCTCGGGTTACGGTTAGGGTTACAGCTACGGTTAGGGTTAGGGTTAGGGTTACAGCTATGGTTAGGGTTAGGGTTAGGGTTACAGCTATGGTTAGGGTTAGGGTTAGGGTTACAGCTAGGGTTAGGGTTAGGGTTACAGCTAGGGCTAGGGTTAGGGTTACAGCTAGCGTTTGGGTTATGGTTACAGCTACGGTTAGGGTTAGGGTTAGGGTTACAGCTACGGTTACAGCTAGGGTTAGGGTTAGGGTTTACAGGTAAGGTTAGGGTTATGGTTAGGGTTACAGCTAGGATTCAGGTTAGGGTTACAGCTAGGGTTAGGGTTAGGGTTAGGGTTACAGCTAGGGTTAGGGTTAGGGTTACAGCTAGCGTTAGGGTTAGGGTTACAGCTACGGTTAGGGTTAGGGTTAGGGTTACAGCTTTGGTTAGGGTTAGGGTTAGCGTTACAGCTAGGGTTAGGGTTAGGGTTAGAGCTAGGGTTAGGGTTAGGGTTACAGCTTCGGTTAGGGTTAGGGTTAGGGTTACAGGTAAGGTTAGGGTTAGGGTTAGGGTTACAGCTAGGGTTAGGTTTAGGGTTAGTGTTAGAGCTAGGGTTAGGGTTAGGGTTACAGCTAGGGTAAGGGTTAGGGTTAGGGATACAGCTAGGGTTAGGGTTACAGCTAGGGTTAGGGTTAGGGTTACAGGTAAGGTTAGGGTTAGGGTTAGGGTTACAGCTAGGGTTAGGTTTAGGGTTAAAGTTAGAGCTAGCGTTAGGGTTAGGGTTACAGCTACGGTTAGGGTTAGGTTTAGGGTTACAACTAGGGTTAGGGTTAGGGTTACAGGTAAGGTTAGGGTTAGGGTTAGGGTTACAGCTAGGGTTAGGCTTAGGGTTAGGGTTACAGCTACGGTTAGGGTTAGGGTTAGAGTTAGGGTTAGGGTTACAGCTAGGGTTAGGGTTAGGGTAACAGCTAGGGTTAGGTTTAGGGTTAGGGTTACAGCTAGGGTTAGGGTTATGGTTAGGGTTACAGCTACGGTTAGGGTTAGGGTTAGGGTTACAGCTAGGGTTAGGGTTAGGGTTACAGGTAAGGTTAGGGTTAGTGTTAGGGTTACAGCTAGGGTTAGGGTTAGGGTTACAGCTAGGGTTAGGGTTAGGATTAGGGTTACAGCTAGGGTTAGGGTTAGGGTTACAGCTAGCGTTAGGGTTAGGGTTACAGCTACGGTTAGGGTTAGGGTTACAGCTATGGTTAGGGTTAGGGTTAGGGTTACAGCTAGGGTTAGGTTTAGGATTAGGGTTAGAGCTAGGGTTAGGGTTTGGGTTTTAGCTACGGTTAGGGTTAGGGTTAGGGTTACAGCTAGGGTTAGGGTTAGGGTTAGGGTTACAGCTAGGGTTAGGGTTAGGGTTACAGGTAAGGATAGGGTTAGGGTTAGGGTTAGGGTTACAGCTAGGGTTAGGGTTAGGGTTAGGGTTAGAGCTCGGGTTACGGTTAGGGTTACAGCTACGGTTAGGGTTAGGGTTAGGGTTACAGCTATGGTTAGGGTTAGGGTTAGGGTTACAGCTATGGTTAGGGTTAGGGTTAGGGTTACAGCTACGGTTACAGCTAGGGTTAGGGTTAGGGTTTACAGGTAAGGTTAGGGTTATGGTTAGGGTTACAGCTAGGATTCAGGTTAGGGTTACAGCTAGGGTTAGGGTTAGGGTTAGGGTTACAGCTAGGGTTAGGGTTAGGGTTACAGCTAGCATTAGGGTTAGGGTTACAGCTACGGTTAGGGTTAGGGTTAGGGTTACAGCTTTGGTTAGGGTTAGGGTTAGCGTTACAGCTAGGGTTAGGGTTAGGGTTAGGGTTAGAGCTAGGGTTAGGGTTAGGGTTACAGCTACGGTTAGGGTTAGGGTTAGGGTTACAGGTAAGGTTAGGGTTAGGGTTAGGGTTACAGCTAGGGTTAGGTTTAGGGTTAGGGTTAGAGCTAGGGTCAGGGTTAGGGTTACAGCTAGGGTAAGGGTTAGGGTTAGGGATACAGCTAGGGTTAGGGTTACATCTAGGGTTAGGGTTAGGGTTACAGGTAAGGTTAGGGTTAGGGTTAGGGTTACAGCTAGGGTTAGGGTTAGGGTTAGGGTTAGAGCTAGCGTTAGGGTTAGGGTTACAGCTATGGTTAGGGTTAGGTTTAGGGTTACAACTAGGGTTAGGGTTAGGGTTACAGGTAAGGTTAGGGTTAGGGTTAGGGTTACAGCTAGGGTTAGGCTTAGGGTTAGGGTTACAGCTACGGTTAGGGTTAGGGTTAGGGTTACAGCTAGGGTTAGGGTTAGGGTAACAGCTAGGGTTAGGGTTAGGGTTACAGCTAGGGTTAGGGTTATGGTTAGGGTTACAGCTAGGGTTAGGGTTAGGGTTACAGGTAAGGTTAGGGTTAGTGTTAGGGTTACAGCTAGGGTTAGGGTTAGGGTTTCAGCTAGGGTTAGGGTTAGGATTAGGGTTACAGCTAGGGTTAGGGTTAGGGTTACAGCTAGCGTTAGGGTTAGGGTTACAGCTACGGTTAGGGTTAGGGTTACAGCTATGGTTAGGGTTAGGGTTAGGGTTACAGCTAGGGTTAGGGTTAGGGTTACAGCTAGCGTTAGGGTTAGGGTTAGGGTTACAGCTAAGGTTAGGTTTAGGGTTATTGTTAGAGCTAGGGTTAGGGTTAGGGTTACAGCTACGGTTAGGCTTAGGGTTAGGGTTACAGCTAGGTTTAGGGTTAGGGTTACAGGTAAGGTTAGGGTTAGGGTTAGGGTTAGGGCTACAGCTAGGGTTAGGGTTAGGGTTACAGCTAGGGTTAGGGTTAGGGTTACAGCTAGGGTTAGGGTTAGGGTTACAGCTAGGGTTATGGTTAGGGTTACAGCTACGGTTAGGGTTAGGGTTAGGGTTACAGCTAGGGTTAGGGTTAGGGTTACAGCTAGGGTTAGGGTTATGGTTACAGCTAGGGTTAGGGGTAGGGTTACGGTTACAGCTAGGGTTAGGGTTAGGGTTAGAGCTAGGGTTAGGGTTAGGGTTACAGCTACGGTTAGGGTTAGGGTTAGGGTTACAGTTAGGGTTAGGGTTAGGGTTAGGGTTACAGCTAGGGTTAGGGTTTGGGTTACAGCTAGGGTTAGGGTTGGGTTAGGGTTACAGCTAGTGTTAGGGTTAGGGTTACAGCTAGCGTTAGGGTTAGGGTTACAGCTACGGTTAGGGTTAGGGTTAGGGTTACAGCTATGGTTAGGGTTAGGGTTACAGCTAGGGTTAGGGTTAGGGTTACAGCTAGGGTTAGGGTTAGGGTTAGGGTTACAGCTAGGGTTAGGGTTAGGGTTAGGGTTACAGCTACGGTTAGGGTTAGGGTTAGGGTTACAGCTAGGGTTAGGGTTAGGGTTAGGGTTACATTTAGGGTTAGGGTTAGGGTAACAGCAAGGGTTAGGGTTAGGGTAATGGTTACAGCTAGGGTTAGGGGTAGGGTTACGGTTACAGCTCCGGTTAGGGTTAAGGTGAGAGCTAGGGTTAGGGTTAGGGTTACAGCTACAGTTAGGGTTAGGGTTAGGGTTACAGCTAGGGTTAGGGTTACAGGTAAGGTTAGGTTAAGGGTTAGGGTTACAGCAAAGGTTAGGGTTAGGGTTACAGCTAGGGTTAGGGTTAGGGTTACAGCTACGGTTAGGGTTACAGTTAAAGTTAGGGTTAGGGTTAGGGTTACAGCTAGGATTAGGGTTAGGGTTAGGGTTAGAGCTAGGGTTAGGGTTAGGGTTACAGCTATGGTTAGGGTTAGGGTTAGGGTTAGGGTTACAGCTAGGGTTAGGGTTAGGGTTAGGGTTACAGCTAGGGTTAGGGTTAGGGTTACAGCTAGCGTTAGGGTTAGGGTTACAGCTATGGTTAGGGTTAGGGTTACAGCTACAGTTAGGGTTAGGGTTAGGGTTACAGCTAGGGTTAGGGTTAGGGTTACAGGTATGGTTAGGGTTAGGGTTAGGGTTACAGCTAGGGTTAGGGTTAGGGTTAGGGTTAGAGCTAGGGTTAGGGTTAGGGTTACAGCTAGGATTAGAGTTAGGGTTAGGGTTATAGCTAGGGTTAGGGTTAGGGTAACAGCTAGGGTTAGGGTTAGGGTTAGAGCTAGGGTTAGGGTTAGGGTTACAGGTAAGGTTAGGGTTAGGGTTAGGGTTAGGGCTACAGCTAGGGTTAGGGTTAGGGTTACAGCTACGGTTAGGGTTAGGGATAGGGTTACAGCTAGGGTTAGGGTTACAGCTACGGTTAGGGTTAGGGTTAGGCTTACAGCTAGGGTTAGGGTTAGGGTTACAGCTAAGGTTAGGGTTAGGGTTATGGTTACAGCTAGGGTTAGGGGTAGGGTTACGGTTACAGCTAGGGTTAGGGGTAGGGTTACGGTTACAGCTAGGGTTAGGGTTAGGGTTAGAGCTAGGGTTAGGGTTAGGGTTACAGCTACGGTTAGGGTTAGGGTTAGGGTTACAGCTAGGGTTAGGGTTACAGGTAAGGTTAGGTTTAGGGTTAGGGTTACAGCTAGGGTTACAGCTAGGGTTAGGGTTAGGGTTACAGCTACGGTTAGGGTTAGGGTTACAGCTAGGATTAGGGTTAGGGTTAGGGTTAGAGCTAGGGTTAGGGTTAGGGTTACAGCTATGGTTAGGGTTAGGGTTAGGGTTACAGCTAGGGTTAGGGTTAGGGTTAGGGTTACAGCTAGGGTTAGGGTTAGGGTTACAGCTAGGGTTAGGGTTTGGGTTACAGCTAGCGTTAGGGTTAGGGTTACAGCTACGGTTAGGGTTAGGGTTACAGCTACGGTTAGGGTTAGGGTTAGGGTTACAGCTAGGGTTAGGGTTAGGGTTACAGGTATGGTTAGGGTTAGGGTTAGGGTTACAGCTAGGGTTAGGGTTAGGGTTAGGGTTACAGCTAGGGTTAGGGTTATTGTTACAGCTAGCATTAGGGTTAGGGTTACAGCTACGGTTAGGGTTAAGGTTAGGGTTACAGCTATGGTTAGGGTTAGAGTTAGGGTTACAGCTATGGTTAGGGTTAGGGTTAGGGTTACAGCTAGGGTTAGGGTTAGGGTTACAGCTAGGATTAGGGTTAGGGTTAGGGTTAGAGCTAGGGTTAGGGTTAGGGTTACAGCTATGGTTAGGGTTAGGGTTAGGGTTACAGCTAGGGTTAGGGTTAGGGTTACAGCTACGGTTAGGGTTAGGGTTAGGGTTACAGTTATGGTTAGGGTTAGGGTTACAGCTAGGGTTAGGGTTAGGGTTAGGGTTACAGCTAGGGTTAGGGTTAGGGTTACAGCTAGGGTTAGGGTTAGGGTTACAGCTAGGGTTAGGGTTACATTTGTAGCTAGGGTTAGGGATACGGATTAGGGTTACCGCTAGGGTTAGGGTTACATCTAGGGTTAGGTCTAAGGTTAGGGTTAGAGTTACAGCTAGGGTTAGGGTTAGGGATTTGGTTAGAGCTAGGGTTAGGATTAGGGTTACAGCTAGGATTAGGGTTAGGGTTAGAGCTAGGGTTAGGGTTAGGGATAGGGATAGGGTTACGGCTAGGGTTACAGTTTGGGTTAGGGTTAGGGTTACAGCCAAAATTAGGGTTAGGGTTACAGGTAGGGATAGGGTTAGGGTTACAGCCAAAGATAGGGTTAGGGTTACAGCTAGGGATAAGGTTAGGTTATCAGCTAGCATTAGGGTTAGGTATAGAGCAAGGGATAGGGTTAGGGTTACAGCTAGGGTAAGGGTTAGGGATAGGGTTACAGCTATGGTTAGAGTTAGGGTTAGGGTTACAGCTGGGTTAGGGTTAGGGTTAGGGTTACAGCTAGAACTAGGGTTAGGGTTAGGTTAAGGGTTACAGCTAGGGTTAGGTTTAGAGCTAGGGTTAGCGTTAGGGTTACAGCTAGGGTTAGAGTTAGGGTTAGAGCTAGGGTTAAGGTTAGGGTTACAGACAAAGTTAGGATTAGGGTTAGGGTTAGGGTTACAGCTAGGGTTAGGGTTAGTGTTACAGCAAGGGTTAGGGTTAGGGTCACAACTAGGGTTAGGGTTAGGGTTGGGGTTACAGCTAGGGTTAGGGTTAGGCTTACAGTTAAGGTTATGGTTAGGGTTAGGGTTACAGCTAGGGTTAGGGTTTGGGTTACAGCTAGGGTTAGGGTTACAGCTCAGGTTAGGGTTAGGGTTACAGGTAAGGTTAGGGTTAGGGTTAGGGTTACAGCTAGGGTTAGGGTTAGGGTTACAGCTAGGGTTAGGGTTAGGGTTAGGATTACAGCTAGGGTTAGAGTGAGGATTAGTGTTACAGCAAGGGTTAGGGTTAGGGTTACATCTAGGGTTAGGGTTAGGGTTACAGCTATGGTTAGAGTTAGGGTTAGGGTTACAGCTGGGTTAGGGTTAGGGTTAGGGTTACAGCTAGAACTAGGGTTAGGGTTAGGTTAAGGGTTACAGCTAGGGTTAGGTTTAGAGCTAGGGTTAGGGTTAGGGTTACAGCTAGGGTTAGAGTTAGGGTTAGAGCTAGGGTTAAGGTTAGGGTTACAGACAAAGTTAGGATTAGGGTTAGGGTTAGGGTTACAGCTAGGGTTAGGGTTAGTGTTACAGCAAGGGTTAGGGTTAGGGTCACAACTAGGGTTAGGGTTAGGGTTGGGGTTACAGCTAGGGTTAGGGTTAGGCTTACAGTTAAGGTTATGGTTAGGGTTAGGGTTACAGCTAGGGTTAGGGTTTGGGTTACAGCTCAGGTTAGGGTTAGGGTTACAGGTAAGGTTAGGGTTAGGGTTAGGGTTACAGCTAGGGTTAGGGTTAGGGTTACAGCTAGGGTTAGGGTTAGGGTTAGGGTTACAGCTAGGGTTAGAGTGAGGATTAGTGTTACAGCAAGGGTTAGGGTTAGGGTTACATCTAGGGTTAGGGTTAGGGTTACAGCTAGGGTTAGGGTTAGGGTTACAGTTAAGGTTAGGGTTAGGGTTAGGGTTACAGCTAGGGTTAGGGTTAGGGTTACAGCTAGGGTTAGGGTTAGGGTTACAGCTAGAGTTAGGGTTAGGGTTAGAGCTAAGGTTAGGGTTAGGGTTACAGCTAGGGTTAGGGTTAGGGTTACAGCTAGGGTTTGGGTTAGGGTTTGGGTTACAGCTAGGGTTAGGGTTAGGGTTACAGCTCAGGTTAGGGTTAGGGTTAGGGTTACAGGTAAGGTTAGGGTTAGGGTTAGGGTTACAGCTAGGGTTAGGGTTAGGGTTAGGGTTGCAGCTGGGGTTAGGGTGAGGGTCAGTGTTACAGCAAGGGTTAGGGTTAGGGTTACATCTAGGGTTAGGGTTAAGGTTAGGGTTGGGGTTACAGCTAGGGTTAGGGTTACAGTTAAAGTTAGGGTTAGGGTTAGGGTTACAGCTAGGGTTAGGGTTAAAGTTACAGCTAGGTTTAGGGTTAGGGTTACAGCTAGGGTTAGGGATAAGGATAGTGTTAAAGCAAAAGTTAAAGTTAAGGTTACAACTAGGGTAAGGGTTAGGGTTGGGGTTACAGCGAGGGTTAGGGTTAGGGTTACAGCTAGGGTTAGGGTTAGGGTTAGAGCTAGGGTTAGGATTAGGGTTACAGGTAAGGTTAGGGTTAGAGTTAGGGTTACATCTAGGGTTAGGGATAGGGTTAGGGTTAGGGTTACAGCTAGGGTTAGGGTTAGGGTTTGGGTTACAGCTAGGGTTAGGGTTAGGGTTACAGCTCGGGTTAGGGTTAGGGTTACAGGTAAGGTTAGGGTTAGGGTTAGGGTTACAGCTAGGGTTAGGGTTACAGCTCGGGTTAGGGTTAGGGTTAGGGTTACAGCTAGGGTTAGGGTGAGGGTTAGTGTTACAGCAAGGGTTAGGGTTAGGGTTACATCTAGGGTTAGGGTTAGGGTTAGGGTTGGGGTTACAGCTAGGGTTAGGGTTACAGTTAAAGTTAGGGTTCAGGTTAGGGTTACAGCTAGGGTTGGGGTTAGGGTTACGGTTACAGCTAGGGTTAGGGTTAGGGTTACAGCTAGGGTTAGGGTTAGGGTTAGGGTTAGGGTTAGGGTTAGGGTTAGGGTTAGGGTTAGGGTTAGGGTTAGGGTTAGGGTTAGGGTTAGGGTTACAGGTAAGGATAGGGTTAGGGTTAGGGTTAGGGTTACAGCTAGGGTTAGGGTTAGGGTTAGGGTTAGAGCTCGGGTTACGGTTAGGGTTACAGCTACGGTTAGGGTTAGGGTTAGGGTTACAGCTAGGGTTAGGGTTAGGGTTTGGGTTACAGCTAGGGTTAGGGTAGGGTTAGTGTTACAGCAATGGTTAGGGTTAGGGTTACAGCTAGGGTTAGGGTTAGGGTTAGGGTTACAGCTATGGTTAGGGTTAGTTTTAGGGTTACAGCTAGGGATAGGGTTAGGGTTTGGGTTACAGCTAGGGTTAGGGTTAGGGTTATAGGTAAGGTTAGGGTTAGGGTTAGGGTTACAGCTAGGGTTAGGGTTAGGGTTACAGCTAGGATTAGGGTTAGGGTTAGGGTTACTGCTACGGTTAGGGTTAGGGTTACAGTTAAGGTTAGGGTTAGGGTTAGGGTTACAGCTAGGGTTAGGGTTAGGGTTTCAGGTAAGGTTAGGGTTAGGGTTACAGCTAGGGTTAGGTTTAGGGTTAGGGTTAGAGCTAGGGTTAGGGTTAGGGTTACAGCTACGGTTAGGGTTAGGGTTACAGCTAGGGTTAGGGTTATTGTTGGGGTTACAGCTAGGGTTAGGGTTAGGGTTACAACTAAGGTTAGGGTTACAGCTAGGGTTAGGTTTAGGGTTAGGGTTAGAGCTAGGGTTAGGGTTAGGGTTAGAGCTACGGTTAGGGTTAGGGTTAGAGTTAGGGTTAGGGTTACAGCTACGGTTAGGGTTACAGCTAGGTTTAGGGTTAGGGTTACAGCTAGGGTTAGGGTTAGGGTTATGGTCAGGGTTAGGGTTACAGCCATAGTTAGGGTTAGGGTTAAAGCTAGGGTTAGGGTTAGGGTTACAGCTAGGGTTACGGTTAGGGTTAGAGCTAGGGTAAGGGATAGGGTTAGGGTTAGAGCTAGGGTTAGGGTTAGGGTTAAGGTTTACAGCTAGGGTTAGAACTAGGCTTTGGGTTAAGGTTAATGTTACAGCTAGGGTTAGGGTTAGGGTTACAGCCAGCGTTAGGGTTAGGGATACAGATAGGGTTAGGGTTAGGGTTACAGCTAGGGTTATGGTTAGAGTTTGAGTTAACCCTAAGAGTTGCATGGGAGTTATGCACAATAAATTGCCAAGCATATCAGACATTCTCGCATTATTTTGTTAGTTTTTGAGCACAGGAAAGGTGTGCACTTTCAGCAAGAGATTGAAGCGGAGGATGAGAAGTCGACGGATTAGAAGATGAAGAAGAAGAAGAAGAAAAAGAAGAAGCAAGCACAATAGGGATTCTACACACCCTTGGTGCTTGGCCTCCAATAAATTCCAATTAAATGCAAACAAATCCATGTCTCTCCGTCAGTAAACAACACTAACCTGTAACATAGTGTAAGAAAGCTGAATGGATTCCTGGATGGTGCTCCATTGGTTCATGAACCTGAAGGCCACCAACTGACATGGAGAGGATGCCCCAAGAGTGCTGAGACTGAGCCAGCTGTCTCACCACTGTCGATGTCTGGCAATAGCTGATCATAATGTGGGTGGGTTTCCAACTCCCAACAGCAGGATACGCAACTGCGCTAACATGTGCTTCCGTGCCATGTGCCCCACGAAGGGCCCCATCATCCCTACACTCTTACCAGGAAGAGTCCAAAGAAGGTAAGAAAAGCTTGCCAATGCTTCTGCTGTTGCCAATCCTCCAGGAGGCAAAACACTAACCCTTGAATGCAACATTATTCTGATGTTGCCAGGGCATTAGCACAGGCAAAGAAAACGAGGCCGGTCATTGTTGCCAAGCTTTACCCACTTTTTCCAATTTCCATCTTTCTTTTTTTCTTTTTTCTGAAACATTTTTTTTATGTTTGAAAAATCTAATTGTGTACCAACATCTACGGTCCCCAATGTAAATACAATTGGTTTTAGTCTGCTGTGGCATGTGGATGGGTAACTGGCAATATTTCATAACAAAACTAATGTGAAATCAATAAAGTATTTTTTAGTAAATATAATTGCCCCAACACTTATTGTTTCTGATGTACACAGCTAATTATAGAGTGCTATGCTATATTGATGAGAAGCTTGACAATGTCACAAAACTAAAATTCCTGAAATATCAATTAAGTTTTTTATTTTTTTGGAGATCAAATTAGTGCACATCTATTGAAGTAGCTGATTGGTTTTAGGCTGCTACAGTTTATGGGTGGTAAACTATTGACATATTTACAGTTCATAATTTCCTATAAAATACATTAAGTGCCCCCCGCCCAAAAATAAAATAAAATAAAATGAAAAAATACAAGTGGTGTATTGGAATTGGAATTGATGTCTTTGATGTAATCACTGTTGATTTTACACTACTACATAGTGTGGTGTGCACAAAAAACTATTACAGTAGTTCCAATGAAAGATGCCAGTAAAAGCTGACAGGTTACATGTTTAAAAGCTATTAAACCTCAATAAAAGAAGGATTGATCAGCTTGATTTGGGAAGAGTGAATTGTTTTACGACAGTCCCTGAATAGCCACAATGCTGATATAGGCCTACAGCTACAGAGTCAAAAAATATTAGGCTAATATTCATCATCAATGCAGAAAACAACGCAAAGAAAAAAAGGTTGTAAACTACTAACTTCGTCATTTCAATCATTTCAAATGTGTCACCGTAATATTAAAAGTGCCAATGAGGCGTTAGATTTTTTTAAAAATGACATAAAAAAAAAAAAATCGCATTTTGTGACCTGCACTGATAGAGAATCTATATCAAACATGTATCGTTTTTGTTGAAAAGATATTGACGGCCGAAAACGAATAACAAACTTAACCTCAGTCCCTCTCCCTATCATCTACCGCAATGCATCAAGAGCAAACACTTCGCCCGCGCCTCTACATTTCAGGGGGCTGAGCAAACGGTACGATTTGTGGAAGCTGACAGTTTTCGCTGGGGTGCATGTATGTACATAGGGGAATGTTTTTAATGATATAATATGTTTAATTAATGTCTATAATATATGATACGACATATTACGCATGTTGCGTTCGTGTAGGCTAGATATTTCCCTTCTGTTGCCTGCCTCAGCTGGTCAAGATGACGGATAGACAGATGCATCTCGACGAGGAACCTAAAGTCCTTCTAAACCTGTCTTTTGCTTTACAGCAGTGAAAATCGAAGAAACAAGGAAATAAACCACGATCAGTAAAGGAAAAGAGGATACAATTACCGCGAAAAACGTAGGTCAGAGAAAAATAAACGAAAGAATATTCAGCGCTTCATAAGCTACCTCCTTAGGCTAGTTCTTCAGGTTGACCTCTGTTGATGCACTTGAATTTTAGGGCGAGGGTACGCGTTTAGAGGGTAGTCTGTTTTTGGTAATGTATCCGTGTTCCTAAAAGAACAACGGAATAGGCTCAAATCCATAACTTTTTAAACTATAAATGAAATGGTTTAGGGTATAATTGCGTCAATTAGCTACATGAATGCATGTTGCCATTCGAGTGGGGATGTGCGTCACTGATGGGCTAATGCTCGATTTCAAAAGGGGCATTTTCTTTTTAGGGGTTTGACTGTGATATAGACGTTTTCGAAGAATCAGTTTATTAACACAATAAGAACAATAGGCTACCTATCTAACTATAGTGCGTTTAAAAAAAAATCGGGTTTGAATGAGCTACCGGCAATCTAGCTGAATAACAAAATAAATGTTTTTATTGCTCGGTGCACATAAATAGATTCTCAGGGCAGTGTTTTTAGATCATAATCAAGTCATAGACGACCATGCATTCCCACTCATAAAGCAAAGGGAAAATTTATTACATTTGCTACCGAACTGCGAAAATACGGACATTGTCTGCGATATGTAGGCCTAAATAGGCGTAGATAGCATATTTTTGAAAAGCAATAAGGCGGAAGCAATAACATGCTTTGCATGATGAACTGTGATTAAAATTTGAGCCAAAGAGTGAGGGAAAACCAGAAATCACTTTATGAGACCTGATGGTTCTCCATTGTGGATATCTGAAAACTGGCTGCTGTGAAATAATGTAGACCTATTAAAGCATTCATTTGTACAAACACTTCTAAGTGTAAAGTTCATGCTGCTCTTCATTAATTCGATCATTCATTCATTCATTAATTCATTCACTAATTCATAGTAGCGTATCTAAGATGTGCCTAATTAATTGTTCAGGCTTAATGGATTAAACGCTAGTAGCCTATTACATCCAACAGTGCCATTAAACTGTACACTCTCCCTAAAAGAAACTCCGGAGTTAAAATCCTTTGACACTCAGCTGCCAGGAAATAGATCCTGCGTAGGCCACTGCAAGGGAGGCTGCAGCCGATAAACTCTACGAAGTAGCCTATTGACTACGAAAACACAAACCAGCCTTAGAGATAGCAAAGTCTTCGGGGATCTCCGCGTGAAATAGCCTAATTAATAGTAGCCTAATCAGTTTGGCATTGAAACGCTACATTGCGGCAAAACGGAAATCAGATTCAGTAGCTGAATCCTACAAGCTAGCCTACATCTTACCTAAGTGATATTGTCATCTTTACTGCGCAGAACCAACTTAATGTAGTCCCAAACCTCTATAGGCTAACGTTTTCGATAAAATTGGTGATTTTTCACGAGAACATCAAGTCAAACAGAGAAATCTGGTCCGAAGATAGAGCAAAAGAAAAAAAAATCCACACAAACAACGAAAGATCATATTTTTTATAATCGTTTGAGATAACGGAACGGGGGCTGAGCATTCGTCTGCGCTGAGCTGCTGAAACTACAAATTTACAAACAGCGCTCCTCGATCTATGAGCATGTCTGCAGTGCGGCGGCTGCTGATTCCGATCCTGTTGTGCGCGCTGCAAGGTAAGTCCTCTGATACGATTATACCAGAAATGGTGTCTTTTTACAGCAAATGCGTAGCTTCATGTTTGCAACATTACCCGTGTAACATTTATCACTGCTCTCTCAAATTAAGTTGCATTAGGCATTCTCATGCCATTATCAATGTTGTTAAATAGCGGGCATCCTTGCAGTAAAGACCTTTCCTTCGATTGTGTCACTTATTTAGACAAAGAATTCTACCTCGGTAACTAGTTACATAATGAGATTACTCTACATTTGCTCAAGCTATCACAAGCAATGTGACAAGCATTCTGTCCCCTCGAATTTTTCAGTGTGCGCATTTTCTGGAAACATTACGATAGTTGCCTTCACGTGAAAAGGGACCGCCTCAGGGGAAATTAGGTATTAATTGAAGGCCTTTGTATATATTTCATTTTCGTATTTTAATATAGCCTACTCTCATTTATGCCCTTATCAAGTTTAAGTTATGCTTCCTGTAGCATTCGCTGTGTATTGTAAATTATCCGTGATTTCAAATGAATTGATTGAAATTGTCACTCAAATAGTTATGATAAATACAATATTATTTACTTCAAATTGATATTTTCTTATTCCTTTTATTAGCTATCCATATGCATACCATATGAAGCATTAATTTAAACAAATTATACAGTTTTTTGGTTCCTCAAAACAGATGATTGACAGCACATTATCTCCACCCATTTGGGGATTGAAGCCATACTATCTCTCTAATAGCTAAAGTTTCCTCATTAAAAATTTAAAAAAATTGGTTGGAGAAAAATGACAAATCTTTCTTTTGAACCAGTATTTGTTGATTACATTCCTCCAGTGTGCTATGGGAACTAACACTAAGCCTGAAGAGAGCAGAGAATGAGTTCCTTTAACACTGATGAGTAATGCATGGCCAAAGGAGTCATCAATACCACATTTAGGTTTGAGCGAAGCACAGTTGAGGCTTTCTGAAATGTGCACTTGTTCTGTGTCACAAAGCCTGCTTTATAAAGATATGGGAATTCCAAGGCTGAGCCTCAATGGGTCTGATTCTTACTATATTACATATTACATACATTATGCGTATACTATATCCATATTCAGGCTAACAGCCACAGCATTATTAACATACATTTTTTTGCAGCCAAAGCCAGTGCCCCTGCAAGGTTTCACACCCCTCAAGACAGGTGTAATATGGCAGCCTTGAGAAAATGGCATTACCTCCCTTTCTGATGATTCTCAGTAACTTATAACCATAATTCTCTTTGTGAAGTGCTATCAAGGGGTAGTATGACATTTGTGGGACATGTAAATGTTTGCTTAAGCAATTAATGTTGTTCCTAGTAAAATGGGCATTGGACATTTTGCTATCAGAGGGCTGGTCCACAAGCACATAGATATTGAACATTGTATACTGTGTAAGTAGTGTGCATTTTCTTGTGTTTTGTGTAGACCTGTTCCTATGTTATTTGTGATGTTGCAATCGAAAAGTCCCTATTGAGACTATTATGAAGTGAATGTAAATTTGTTTTCAAAAAGTGTGTGTAATTTGCATTAATCCATTACACGGGTTTTGGATAATTACAGGCACAACTTACAGCAACCGTGCAATTTAAAAATAAAATACCACAGCCACATCTCCCCCCCATTGTGATAAAGATCCGCATCGAGTTTTATGGTTTCGTTTAAAGGCTGTGTAAATGAAACCACACCTCCGGGGACTTTGGGCCTTCCTTGCCCACTCCCACACAATGCTTTTAACTTGTTAAAAAATATCTCCCCGTCTCTGCGCTCCTCTCTTCCCATGTGGCAGTATCCCTGTGCAATGCAGCCTGTGCGGAGGTGGACTCAGACACGGAGGCCGTGGTGGGGGCGGGCTTCAAGGTGGGCTGCATCTCCTGTAAGATGAGGGGGGAGGTGGAAGGCAGCGCCTCTATTGACTGGTTCTTCCGGGCCAAAGGGGAGCAGGACTTTCTTCACGTAAGTGATTACATCTTCTAAGTAGCGCCACCTGTTGGAGGGGGAGACATCCCACTTGTCCGGATGTGGCTCACTGACCCCTTTTGCTTAATGCCCTGCTTGACTGACCTGTGTCAGCTGTAGCAGTTTTGCAGTCTTCCGGTATGCTAACAGCGCAGCTCAGCTGGTAGACTGCAGAGTGAAAAGGAGCTGCGTGCACTTTGGCCTCTGCCTCTGCTTTCAACAGGGTTCTTCTGGTGATGGGAGAAAGTTTCATCAACTCCATATTGGGTAGAGCAAACAGACTTACCTGAACCAATCAAAATACTCTGGTCTTAAATCTGTAGGATTGGTTCTGATGAGTGAGTCATTAATGACCTATTATGGCTCCACCCATTTTGTGGTTCTGAAAAGTTGACTGTCCCATTACTGGCTGCTCCAGTTTCCCCTGTGAAGCTTGGACTTGTTAGCAGGTTGCAGAAGGTGTGTAAGCTGTCGAACCTCTCCAGATATACAACTTTGAAGACAAGACTCCCACCATTTTGGACGACCGTTTCGAGGACCGATTGGACTGGAACGGCAGCAAAAACACGGATGACATTCAGGATGCCTCCGTTTACATCCTCAACGTCACCTTCAATGACTCGGGCACATACCGTTGTCTGTTTAACCGCATCCTCACCTACCCCTTCTATGAGTACTCCACCAAAGCCAGCAAGCTGATCCACCTCACTGTGGTGGCCAAAGGTGGGTCTGACAGTCAGGGTCCTTACAAGTTACGCGCGCGCGCGTGTGTGTGTGTGTGTGTGCGTACAAATTATTATGTACCATTAGCACTTGAATCAGGTTGGCAGAAACTTCTCGCCAGCTTTACAACCTTTACAGCCTTTACAATGCCTATGTATTTTAAATTTTTAAATTTGCGCTGGCTCACTTATACTAACATTAAGATTTGTGTTTTACAAAAAGAAGACACTATTTTAAATCATTTTAGTCCATGTCATTGTATTATTAGAACAAAGGGAATACATGCATATGGTAGTTTAGATTGTATATCAAATTATTCAAGACACATATACTGAGTTTACATGACCGACAAAATAGCCTTTAAACCCTTAACATGCTATTTACTCAAATGCTGATCAGCAGCACTAGGATATCAAACTCTCTGCTGGCTCATGAGCACCAGTTCACTGATCCATATATCATCTGTATGCATAATGACAGACCCAGATTACTGCATTGATGGATCCAGGTAACATTAAGATCAGTGGATTCACACGAGGCCTGCTGAGCGCAGCCGCTCTTGAATGAGCAGACAGTTTCATTCTAACCTGGACTCAGGTGCCCTTGTTCACGAGGGACTCGCCTCTTCTTTGTGCAGCCACGAGGGGGACGGCGTCCATCGTGTCGGAGGTGATGATGTACGTCACCATCATCGGGCTCCAGCTGTGGCTGCTGGTGGAGATGATATACTGTTACAGGAAGATCTCGGCGGCCGGAGACGAGGCTCTGAGAGAGAGCGCGTGAGTGACTCCCTTCCTCCACTGTCCCTCCCTCCCCATCCCATTTTGGCCTGTGCCTGTCCTCCATCTGTCCTTTTCATCCCTGCTTTTCTCACACTGGTCCATGGTTTCTTTCCCACACTATCAATTCCATCGGCCCTGCTCCTACTGGAGGTTGTCTGTTTCTTCACCAGGAAAGCTATTCATCTCACCATTCCACATCCCTCTGTTTCTCTCCCCCTCTTGCAGTGTGTTTTCCAGCAGTATTTAAACTGACTTCTCTTTTCATTCTCCTGATTCTTTTGTTCATCCCTCTCAGGGCGGAGTATTTAGCGATAGCCTCAGAGAGTAAAGACAACTGTGCGGGGGTGCAGGTGGCGGAATAACACAGGTATGTTTCACACACACACACACACACTCACACATACACAATCACACACACACACACACACACACACACACACATACACACACGCACTCACACATACACAATCACACACACACACACACACACACACTCACACATACACAATCACACACACACACACACACACACACACAAAGAGCAAGATACCACAGGACCACAAGTCGGTTTTGTGGGTTACATCACAGCAGTAATGCCATTAAAGTTATCACAGAACATCTGTACAGCATTAAAACCACTTTGCACAGTTCATCACATATTTAGCAGAATATCCACATTATAAGTACAAAAAAACATTCTGACCACCCAGGACACACTGACCGCATCAATGCTGTTCTTCTCATTTCAGGGCAAATCCGGGCACATGCCCGCTGATTTACACCACCCCCCCACCAACGTATCTACAGTGTTTCTATCCGGCCTTTCCACCAACCTTCCCACCTAAAGACTTCCGGTTCTTTTGACGACCATTGCATGAAGATGTCATGAAGAGGTTGTGAAGAGGACTTTCAAACCGTTTTGTACGTTAAATGGGATACATTTCCACAGGCATTGAAGGCAAAAAAAGAGGGGGGAAAAAACAGCATGAGTGCACAAATTCACCATGTCTGGCACAAAAACAGGTATTAATGCAATAAGAGCAATGGATATGAGCTATGTAGAATAATGTACTCTCTATTAAAGGATAATGTAATCTTTGTAGACAGCAAACTTACCTGCACTAGCTAGTTTGATCATATCACAGAAGTTAAGCTAGAAAATGGGTACTGTTTAACAAAGCAATATCTGTTACAAGATGGATGTATGGTGTGGTTTAACAGTAGTTTTTTTGCAACTGTAAGACTGCTCTCCCAAAGAAAGCAAGGGTGTAGGTCTAAGAGGGGGGATATTTGAAAAGGGCAGAGTGTGTGACAGTTGTGAGTGGTGACTGGTGTACACTGATTTACACTTAGTATGTGTAATATATGAATATATATCAGTATCTTTCCCTGTCTGCTATGCTTAAACAGAAACCTGAATGTAATCCCCAAGCGAGGGGCAGGTTGTAGTGTCATCTGTAATTTTAATACTTTTAGAATGAATGCTTTCTTACTAAGCAACTGCAATTGCTAGTATGCAATATGTAATTTACATGAATGTTAAATTATAGATACATACTATGCATAAGATGTTGAATATGACAGTACTGAGCCAATGTTGACTCTATAACTACATATCGACACTACCTCCATCAAGTATGGGCATCATGTTGCATTGAAACAGATACAATATCAATATGTTCCATGACATCAGTGTGCTTTATTGTTTTAAGTTCTCCTTATCAGCTCATATTTGCATGAACAGTTATAATGAACATTGCAGTTACTTTATGCTATCAATAAATAGAAGCCCTACCCCACAGATTTTAAGAGGTATATATTAGAGCCTATACAGGACTGCATTTAATTTTTTTCTTTAGTCTTAAAGAGTATGATTTCACTTTGCACTTTGAGACTGAAGACATGATAAATCTGCCTGCAAAACAAAGTATTATCCTAAATAAATCGTCTAATGTAATAACCATATCTCAGTGGTGGAGTATGTGCTAAAATGAATTTAATGTTTTCTTATTAATTAAATGTATGGCAAGCTGTGGAAACAGTAAATGGCACACCAGGTAAGACACTATATATTGTATGTGTAAAGACATGAGTGTTGTATAGGCAGAACTCATAATACTGCACATCTCAAATATGTCTCATATCTTGCAGTATTTCACCAACTTTTAAAGTGTACTTTTAAATCAGTTAGACAATAAAGGGGATGTATCTACTAAGATCTAGCAATGTGGGAGTCCCATTAGGATTCAGAATTATGTTACGTCACTTTTGGAATGGCAGCGTTCTTAATTCACACTGCTGACATGATCATATGCGATGATTTCACTGTCAGAATGAAGTGACCAGTCCAGGACTCCAGCATAGCTGGACCTCTGTGAAACATAAGGCTGTTGTGTAAATTCCCCATTGTTAGACGTTGACTAGGTCATTAGTGGCGATAGGGGGCTGTCAGATCGAGCCTGTCAGGAATAAACATGTAAGATTTGGGGGGATCACTGAACATCCAGTACTGATTGAACAGATAGGACCTTTTAAATGTACTTGGTTTGAAATACAGATAAGAATATACTCAAAAACTACTCTCTCACATTCTGTGTGTTTTGCATCCCCTGACACCCATCCTGTATGTGCGAGTAGAATATAAAACTAATTTCAGTGTAACCTTCATCAATAGCCTAATACAAACTGACCAACGAGCAAAAATAAGCTATATATACCCAAACTCTATACAGCACACATTACAATACAATGTCAAATGAAGGTGGATTGGGGGCATTTCACAAAGATCTAGTCAGGGTACTGAGCACAAAAATAAAATAAAAAATAAGCCTCCTTTGCAGCTTGCTTGTAGGATATTTTAAAAATTGGGAAAAGGCAGAAATACCAAAAATAAAAAAGGCCCAAAGGAACCCAGGGGCATTGATATGCACATAGATCATATTATAACCCCCTGCTGTCCATTCATCCTAGTTTTTCAGCGCTGTCCTTTTGGCTGCCCACAGACCATGCTTGATGAATGGCATATTGTGACAAAATATGCTCGTCATTCCATCTGCACAATGCATGTGTTGTAACTGTTCTAAGGATCCCTGATGAACAAGAAAATGTGCAGAAAGGGAAGATCCTTGCCAGATCATGAAAATAAAGTTAGCATGGGGTCTGCAAGACACATCACTAAGAAAACATTTTGAAAAAACAACCACTAAACCACCAAGTTTTTTTTTTTGTTCAAACGTCTTAATCTTTATTAAGCAAAGAACATCATAAATAAAAAAGTGCATAGAAAATTTTACACGGGTTTAGAAATTTGTATACAACTATGTACAGACAAAGGTTTTCTTTTTACAAGGTAAGAGCCCAGGTTTGCTGATTTTTTGCCCTAAACTTTATTCTTTGTTAAAATAAGCCTGCATTGGTACACACAGCTCTCACCACAGTACTCAGCAAGAGAGACCTTAGCGGTGAAGTCAAGTTTAACTATTTAATTGCATCCTTCATTGCACCCTCAGGCCGTTTCTGCAGGAGAGTCGAGACCGAGCAGACATCTTACATTTGAATTCTTTCTATTTTCACAAGCTACTGAGGTAGTATCCCTGTGAGAAATTGGTAGTGAGTGGAAACACAAATGAAGAATGGCCAGTTAAAACAGGAAATACAAGACAAAGCAGGTGCAAAGGCCTGGCTCAATCACTTCCTTGCAAAGAAGAAGTGGGGCTTCAAGAGCAATCGAATTGTATTTCAGTGCCCAGGTGGATGCTCACACACAACTGAAGCCCTCGTGATGTTTTCAGAGTTCAATTGTGAGAACTGCACATGCCCCAGACTTGTGCGGAGTTACGCATTTAACCAGAGTATGCATGTAACTGAAGTAAGAATTGCAAGAAGGATTCAAACTGGATCAGCTGCACACTATGCAATAAAATGGATTTATGCATTTATAAGGATTCGACTGCAAGTGAGAATGTACTTAATAGTAGGAGAAATGGAACAGGGAAGTAAGCTAGCTTCTGTTGCATTTCTCACCGTTAATGCTACAAACTCTTGATTCCTGCTGGTCTCCAAATAAAGAAAGTTTCTAATATATTTTAAAAATTCAAAAAACCTGGCTCAATACAATACCTTTGTTTCTACTATAGGATACATCACAATATATTGCTGTCTTCCCAACCCTAAGCACGACCATTTATTTTCAAGTACAGGGAAGTAAAGGAAACTAATATCAAGTATAAAGAATTAAATGAAATGGAAAATATAACCATGGTTTCACCAGAACATTATATGCATGTATGTATATATACACATAATATATATACATACATATATATATATAATATATGAAAACACACTCTTGGTATAACAAAACAAACAAACAAACAAACAAAAATCCCTGGCACAACTTGCCCATTACGGAATTATCGTTTTACAATTCCATAGTTTGAACACATATGTTAAGAATGAGCTGCACTACGAAATACAGAAGCAATCTTTAACACACAACGGCATTTTCTAATGACGAACATTTAACTGTGAAGAGCTATGTACAACTGAGTAATGTGTCATAAGCTTTAAGGTGCTGAATGCTTTCTCCTCATTAAGTAGCGCATTGTGCGGCATTTTTTATTTTATTTTATTTTTTCTCTAATGCGATAGATCTCGTTGCCATCTGGTTTCAGTAACGCTCTGCCAGTGGAAAAAATGCTACCTGGTCGCTTTCAAAATTGCATTCACCCGACCCCAAAAAAACAGTCACACATACTAGCTACAGAAAACACACTATCCAAGTTGGAGTGTTCTCCCATTGGTTGAGCTGTTCGCGAGTGTCATCACTGTTTAGCCCGACTGGAATCCGGACTGGTGATTGACGCACCTGCTTCAAACTGAAAACCTAATCAGCACTGTCGAACGGGGGTGCTAGAACCACAAGGAAGCAACACGCCAAAAACATTTAGAAGAAAAAAAAAGTATAATACATAAAATGAATCGGTAACTAAAGCCCATTTTATAAATAGCGGACTCGTTGATTATTTGCGTCTGAAAACCAAAGTAACGTTTAACCATATAAAAAAAAGCTCTGATGGGAGCTAGTCCCTTCTCATGCCTTTCTAATTGGGGGGGGGGGGGGGGGGGGGGTCCGCTCTCACAGCAGGATGAAAAATCCCTGACAGATAATTTGCACCGAGCAGATAATCACATTAAAACATCACGCCGATGCGTGTCACACTGGCGCGAGTACAGTGCAGGCAAAAACAAGAAGCGAAATACAAAACGACAGTCAGCCATCATTGGGTTACCACAATACATTATCAAAAGTTCTGCTTTACTTTGTGCTGCACAGACCGGAGAAAGCGCTGGGAATGGCGGGGGTCAATGGGGTGGGGGTGGCAGAACAGAAGAGGAGAAGTGGGGGGGGGGGGGGGGGGGGGACGAGTTGAAGAGATTGAACCACAGCTCAGAAACACTGGCCCGGGATGGTAGTGAAGAGAACTTGGCACTGGTTTGGCAGATGTAACCCCTGTAAAGACAAGGAAAGGAGCTAGCTTGAGGACAACTTGCATCCCCCCTTCAACTGCGGGAGCCTTCCAGAGAGAAAGAGTGAGAGAGAGAGAGAAAAGTCACACATCCAAGGATAAACCTATGCATGCCTGGAAAAGCCTAACCCCAAGCACTGAGCGAGAACTAAACCTGAACCGGAATCCTCCAATTGGAGTTCATCATAATCTGTAACAAAACATTACCTTGGTTCTGTGCTGCTCTGTGGTAGGTGAGCACAGTCAGTAACCCCTTTATTGTCCAGCAGTTAAACTGAAATGACTTGGAATGCAGAAGGTCAAGGTTACTGTTGCCAGAGTAAAATCGTAATGTTTAGTGTCCAGCTCAAAATCCTTCCCTTTCATCCTTTTCTCTCAGATACAGAGCTGTGACTGGTGAGCTCGAGTGAAGACATGCTCAGTGCTGCCAAAAACAAGGAGCCCTAAATGTGTGCACATCCTCTGGACATTCCAGCACCTTCTAGAACACCCGCTCTCTCTCCTCAGCCGTTTTCTTTCCAGAGTATTTTATTCTCCCATACCCCCAAGAAAAAGTCAGGATTCATTGGCCACCTTCTCAAGAGTAGCCATGGAAAACTTGTTCCCAGTTTCAAACCCCGCCCTGGGCCCCTCCCCTTCCCCCCTAGTTGAGGAAGCGTCTGCACCGACGGGCCCCACAGTTGCACATCAGCTTGCTGCTGTCATCCTCGATGGGGAACTTGTAGTCGTAAGTGAGCTCCTCGCCGCGGTATATCTTGCGCAGGGCGAAGATGACGATGTGCTTCTGGCCCTCCACGTTGATGACGCGCGAGTAGCAGTTGGGCTCGCACGAGTGGTTGATGAAGCGCGCCGCGTTGCCGTGCATGGTGGCGTCCACCACGTCGAAGTCGTCGATGCGGAACATGTAGCAGCCGATGCCCTGGGGGTACGTGGGGAAGCGTTTCGCAAGTTATGGGGGGGGGGGACACAAGAGAGGAAGTGGTTGTCTAAGAGAATACCTAAATTGCCTGGTCACAACAGTTATTTTAAGTAGCAAAATCAATGGACACATCTCAAAGCACTTCATAAGATTAAAAAGAAAGTAACAAGTAGGGATGCGCTATATGAAAATTGTGGCCTGATATCGGTAACTGGTTAGTGTTACTCAGGATGGGAGGGATTCAGTAGGGAATACCCCACCTCCATAAATGGCGACGTCTTTGCGCAACTGGGACCTAGTCTACATGTGTTTGGCCAAGTAGTGCAGTACTCCAGCACAGTGACTGTGCAGCCCAGTGAAAAAAAGCAAAAGCTGGCTACATACTTTTTGGAGGACGTGAGCACTGGACTGGGTTCTCAAGAATGACATTTCAGATTGGGTATTCCAAACTGACAGCGTCAAAAAGATATAAAACAATCTTACTTCAGATGTGAGCACTTACTGAACTATCTAGTTAGTGAGTGTATCTAAGCAACGGTGATCCTACAGGAAGCCTCACCTTGCTGTCATAGTACTTCTCGCGTTTGTCAGTCAGCACGGCGCGAATAACCATGCCGGCGTACTCGATCACCATCTCCCCTGCGTCAATGTTCCTCTTGCAGAACAGACCACGCCCATGAATGGCAGATCTGTAACCAGAGAGATTACGGTTAATGATGGCAGGTGCAGTGACAGTGTGGCTGAAACACTTTGATCGGTGTAGACTGCTACTCCCATGCCACAGAAAACTGGCTTCCTCTCCCCACCTCCATGCTGACTGGCCATGCTGTGGTGACGGGCATCTCGACAGGGCATGATTTAAGAGAACAGTCAGATAACCTTGACCCCACTGACCTGTACACCCCTACAGCTTCTTTGGACGTCTTCTCCAGATGTCTGAAACGCATGGCCATGGGGAGCTCCAGGCTTGTGGCACGTCTGTGGGGGAGAGAGCGATAGAGAGAGACAGAATGAGAGAGATAAAGAGAGACAGAGAGAGAGGGACAGAGCGAGAGATAACTGTTTAGAGAGAGTCATTAAGGTATAGTAAATAAAGTTCCCTGTTCCCCGAGACACAAGCAACATTGTGTTTAAATTTGTACAAGCTGCGTTCTTTCTTATTCAGAAACATGCAATGTCAAAATGACATTTTCCTCAAAGGTAGCAGTCTGACCTGGTAGATTTGAGTGGGACTTCATCCTCCTCCTCGTCATACGGCCCGATGTCTGGGAGCTGCCGGTGTTGGGAGGCCAGGAAATTGAACATGTCAAAGGTGGACTTCCTGTGAAGAGAATGATGGAAGATGGATGAGGAAGGGCATTAGTTTTCCTTCAAACCACAAAAACAAGATGTGGATAATGCTAAACAAGTGCAAGGGTAACTTGGCATCACTCATCTTCATGGAGACAAGATGGTGTCCACAGGAATATACTACTCACACAAAGGTCTGTAATACTGTTAAATTAAATAATGTAATAAATACAAAACTACTTAAGTTTGATTTGTTTAAACAAATTGTAAATGGATAGCAAAATCACTTTGTTTCCACTTAACAGTTTTGTCAGGAACCAGTGTTCACCTATAAACATCAATGTTAGAATATGACACCAATTCAAACCGCCCAACTCGGACATGGAAGCAGTGCATCAGTAAGCCACAGGGAGCACTCACCGCAGGTAGACCTCGGCGCGCGCGCAGCCGCTGGGGTTGACGGGCAGCTCTTCCTCCTGCTTCTTCTGGTGGTGGAAGCGGAAGCGGTGCTTCTGGCAGCGGGAGGCGCCCTGGAGCTGCTCCACCAGGAAGACCACGGCGTCGTGGAGGACCCCCAGCATGCGCGCGCCACTCGTGCCAGTGAAGGACAGCTGCTTGAGCCGGTAGCCCGCCCGCGCCTCCTGCACCCCCTCCATCACCGCCCGCCACGCCACTATGCGCCACGATGGGGCGGAGAGAAAAAGGATGATCATTTTATTGTTATTACCATCATTATTCTGAAATTACAGTTCAATTTTCAATTGTTAGATGGACATATATAGCATATAATTATTTTACCAAACAATTAAGTCACCTGTTAAGTGTACTTAACTGGACACATTTTAATCTAATAACCTTTACAGTAAGAGGCAGTGCTGAAAATGCCTGTTCAGATGGATCCAAGATGCTTCTGGAACTATCCCAAGTGAATTACCCTGCATCCCTTTCCCAGACACAAGGCCTCATAATTCATATTTACATTCAATTGCACAATCTATCGGTAACGCCAAAGACAAATGTCTTCTTATTCAGTTTGATTGCTCAGAAACATGATAAAAAAGGAGCAACAGTACTGACTGAATGCTGACTGCAAATCTCTCCACATCCAGATTTCTCTCACCCTCTATGCTGTCAGCCTCCACACTGAAGCCATCCTCACTGGTGATCTCAAAGCGCAGGTGGGGCTGGTCTCTGTTGGGCGGGGTCTCCTCCTCTAGCTCAGGTGGAGGGCTCTCATCATCAGAGCTCAGGCTGGTACCTGAGAGGAGGGGACACAGAGCAGAAGGCAAGAGTTTCCATGAGGGGCGGCTTCCACAGCTATGAGGAGACATCTCGAAGCACAGTGGCAGCAGCCCTTAAATTCCCAACAAGGATGACACACATACATGGAGCTGCATGAAGGCCTACACTTACAAGCAGAGACACGGCTACATGCTAACACAATGCAGCCGATGGCAAAATCAGAGAGGGAAGAGGGCACGAAGAGACGAGACAGAACAAGAGAAAGGAGACAAGCGGACAGGTGAAAAAGCGGTTGACCTACTTGAGAAATCGCTGTCGCTGAGGGAGCTGTGTCGAGAGCAGCCCCAGGCTGAGGGTTTCGCGTTACCTCGAGACACAGTGGACAGACGATTCCAGTGGCTAGATCTATAACACAGAGAGAAAATCATGTAAAAACAAACTAGAAATACCGCCTCGTGGTTGCATGCCTCCGCCAACCAGTAGCCAGTTTGGATATAAAATGTCATCATTTTATTTATTAGACATTTGTGTGAAACTTAATTAGCGTACAAATTCTTGAGTTATGGCCAAAAACGTGTTTTGTGAGGTCACAGTGACCTTGACCTTTGACCACCAAAATCTAATCAGTTCATCCTTGAGTCCAGGTGGACGTTTGTGCCAAATTTGAAGAAATTCCCTCAAGGTCTTCCGGAGATATCGCGTTCACGAGAATAGGGACGGACGGACAACCCGAAAACATAATGCCTCCGGCCATGGCTGTGCCGTCACCGAGGCATAACAAAAGAAATCCAATTTTTCAGGCTAGCTTGAGCCAAAATTTCAGAAAGCTTTCGTTCAAGCATATTTTTGCATAATAAGCACTCACCTTGTGTTCTCAGAGTTATTGTGGTAACCTTCCTTCAGCTTGGCCAAGTCCAGTTCCTCTTTTGCAGAAGGCATTTTGATGCGAACACCCCCAAGTCTGCTGTGAAATAAAAGATAATTTAAGCTTAAAATAATCAGCTTCAAAGAGAGAGCACCAAAAAATCTACTTTTATTGCAATTCCACTCCCTCCTTCTGCCTGACCTGGTTGCCATACAGCCGGCTTTGTGTGGTTCCTCCAGACCACCAGGGGACTCCGGATCAGCAAAGTCAACTTTGGGTTTCTTGGTACTGCTGCGCCCGGGTGCCGAAGACACCCTCTTGACTCGGACCTGAGAGCGTGAAAGAGGGGCGGCGGGCTGTGATCCGAGACGCACACCAGAGGGAAGCACCACGGGACTAATGGCTTGGACTCTATTCAGAACAGGATGGATACGGAACTGGGAGGGGCTTAGGATGCTGGTCTGAACGGAGTTCTGTTGACTGGTCATGGCTTGGTTGATTATGGCTTCAGCACTACCACTGACAACAGACCAAACTGATGGGTCAGGCCTGAGGTCAGACTTGGACCTTATGTTGGCCACAGCGCCTCTCCTCCTGGGCTTCTTGTCCTCAGATGCAAGACCCTCCAGGGGCCTTGTGGTCACAACCCCTTTGTTCCTGTATGTTATAACATGAGTAGGGGTGGCAGGGTTGATGACCACATGCTGGGATGGCACCACCCTTTGGACCTGGGGCATGTTGCCTGTTGTGGCGGGTGCAATAGAGACACTGCTGCCCTGAAGAAGACTGGCGATCCTGCTGATGGAACTGAAGGATGGGCAATTGGAGGTAGGGAGTTGGAAGGTGTTGCTCTCCGGGTTCTTGGTGAAGATCTGACCTTGACTGTTGACGAGCAAGACCTGCGGGGATGCATGTTCCATGCTGGAGCTGCCCATTTCCCGCACGGTGAGGATTGTGTGGCCTGGCAGCGTCTGGGACATGACCTGCTGTTGTGGGGCGAGCACTGGCTTAGGGCTGGAGATGTTGATGGAAATGGTTCTGGGGGCTTCCCTCTGACAGGGTGCAGAGTTGAATCCGTTAATGATAATAGGGGCTGAAGTGGGGGTACTGCTCATCTGAAATGAACGGGTGGCAATTGCAGGAGAGGATGGCAGGATCCTCACAGTCGTTGAGGAAACTGGCAGGGATACAGTTGGAGTGGGTTGCCTATAGCCTGTGGATGGCGTCACTGTGGTCTGCACACTCTGAGCCGATGGAATACTGTTCTTCACCCCAGAAGGCCGCAGAGGGTCCATCGTAGCTCGAATGTAAGTAACGGGTGTGGGATTAGGTGGGGGCACGGTCAGTTTTACAGATGGGCTGATTCTCAAAGAATCCACAGGGGCAGGGTTGGGTACGGGAATGGTGCTCATTGTGGGAGGACCTGTTGCCGCTTCCTGGTCCTTGTTCACAGGCGATAGAGCAGGTGAATCATCATCCTCCGTTCGTTCCGTAAGGTAGAGAATGGTGCCATCGTCAGCGACAAAATGCCCACTGTCGGGATCGAGGAAAATCTCTCTTTGGACTTCTGTGGGCTCACTAACCATTGGGACCTCCTCTGAACCTGTGACAAGGTCAGCGTAAGCACCACTTGATGTTGGAAGGTCATCGCTTTCGCAGACTAGAAAGGTCCCGGAGACAGTTTCAGAATCTGACCCTTGCAGTAAGGAGAGCTCCCCGTGCACCGATCCCTCTGTAAAGGTTGCCTCTGTGGTGCTGGACTCAGTACCTTCTGCTGGCACAGTCTGCACTTCAAAAATAATAGTGGGCTCCTCTTGGGTTGCTGCATGTTCTACATCCCCATTTTCTAAAGAAGAAATCACTTCAATCACCTGATGGTTTTCAGTGCCCACATCCATGAGACTGTTTTCAATGGGCAAAATGGCTTCTGTTGACACCTCATAGGTTTCCAGTGGTGGAACAGCACCATCTTGTTGAGAGGAATCCACTTTCAAGTATCCAAAAGACATGTTCTCTGTCTGGGCTTCTGAAGGTGATAAGGAACTAGCTTTGGTTGATGTTAAGGATTCCTCACTGTATGATGAGACCTTCAACTGCCCCTGTGTACAGGCTGGACTTGAAGAAGGTGTGCTTGGGTGATTCAGGTCATTACCTTGATTGTCTTCTTGTGGTGCAACCTCGGGCAACTGTGTTGCCTTCCGGGTTTGGCCAGTGCTCTTTAGGTTATGAGTCCCATCATTGGTTGCTTCATTGGCATCACTTTCAGTCCCATCATCGATGCCATCCAGCTGGGGAATAGACTCTGAGGAAGGAGGGACAAGGGTCTGTTCTGGGTCCCTGGGAGCCTCAGAGGTAACGACAGTCCGAGAAAAGTCAAAGTAATTATCCATGTCCTCGTCGGAGGAGACGTTTCCCCAGTCCACCCTGGCGGACGCCATGGGTAGAGACAGGGCTTTAACAACAGCGGCCGCTTTGTCACTGTCTTCCGCATCGTCTCCAAGCCCTTCTGGGTTCACCTCCACTTCTTCCCCGCCCACCACGATCTGGGCCCCGCAGCTGCTCTCGTTCAGCAGGGTCTCACTGAACTCCAGCTTGCTGTTCAACACGGATGCCATGGCCGCATCAGAGTCCACATCAAAAGGGGCGAAAGGAAATTCTTGATCAGAGATCATATGAGTACCGTGTCCTTGGCCAGGGTCATCACAGAGCTGGGGCAGGCAGGTTCCTTCCACTGCCACCACGTCTTCAGGTTCTACTGTGGTCAGGATGTCCTGGGGCACCTCTGCTGAATCCGCCTTGCCGATTTCGAAGGGAAGTCTGGGCATGGGAAAGCTGCGGAGGGTCTGGGAGCACTGGCTGCCAGGAAGGGATGGTGGGGGGCTGCCGACTGGGCGAAGCTCAGGGGCAACGTGGGGAGCCATGACCGTACCCTTGACAGAGGGAACATTTCGACTGACACGCCCGGATGGGGGAGAGGGCTGCAGGTTTTCCGTGGCGCTGAGGGGAGAAAGCGGAGAGAGAACTGGATGGCTTTTGGAATGAAGGGACTCGCCCGAGCGGAGCGAGATGGGTTCTGACGGGATGCCTGAGAGGGGAGAGGTGACACGGCTTCGGGTGCTGACACTATGGGAGATGGGGCCGTGGCGACGTGGTCGGCGAGCCTCTTCCAGGTCCCCAATGGTCAGAATGGGGTGGGATTTAGAGGAGGCGTTCCCTGGAGGTAGGAAGAGGACACTGCTGTGAGACTTCCAAGAGTGATACTGCCCAATTAGCCTATGTGTTCGGTGCATAATGAAAAATACCCATCAAGCAACACAATTGTGAAACAGTCAAAACTTCTATTTCAGTTATAGCAGGACTGTGTCCAGTTTCAGTGGATACAGATTTACACCTGTTAACCTAACTCATGTAAAACTACTGTACAATTTACTATGCTGCTAACTAGAGTGAAATGTCACGGAAAACCCACAATACGACATCACAAGAGCTACAATGACTACCTGGGGATGGCAGAGGACGGCAAATCCCCCCTGCTGGTCTTCTGGCTTGTGGGTAGCTGGGAACTTTGGCTACAGCTCCTGTATCTGCTTTGGAGGATGAAGATGGTGTGCTAGGTGGTGCCTCAGGTGGTGGAGGATTGGGGAGAGCCATCTCAGGCTCTGGTATATCCATTTCTGGCAGGAAAAAAAACAAACTTTTAGAATGCCAAACAAATTTTATGCATTTACTGTTATTGTTCTTTCAATGTCACACATTGAAAATGTTGCTGCAAGGGAAAATGCACATGGGCTGTTGTGCAATCAGAACTGGGATTTCCAATGAACAGTTTTGCTGCTGAGAAAAATGTTCTCTTAGACTACGGTACTGAAAGTTGTGTGCGCTTTTAGCTGCATTCCCAATCTCAGTTTTGTGCAAAATATGGTCAGAAAACAATCACTTAAGGCAATGTTCCAGGGAATGATCTGAAACACTGAAGGCATGGTTACTGAAGGTATTAAACCGCACATGTATGTGAAAAAGCATCTTTTACTGATTTTCTTTTAGCTGACCACATTTCATCAATTCCGTTATTATCAGTCAAGATGATTTCTCTTCTGCTGCAACAGCATCTTTATTATTCTTTTTAGTTACTGTGACGTTTATCTGCAGACATTCTGCGAACATTCTTCTGAAATGCAACATCAAATGAAAGTGACTGAACAACTGGTCGACCTGTACGAACACTGGTCTTCATCGACTCCATTGCACAAACACCACATTTTCTTTCACAAGCAGGCAGTGTCTGACCTGTGTGGGCCCTGGGGCTGTGCACGATGGTGCGATTATCTCCCTGATCCAGTGGCTCCTCCGCAGGCTTCTCCTGCACCGACGGGCGCACCTCCTTCACCTTGCAGGTGTACCGGCAGCGCCGACGGGGGTCCACTGTGCTCCAGTACCAACGGGAGCACCTGGGCGCAGGAGGGATGGTTTAAAAAACAGGGTAACAAAGAGATGCACTAATTCCGTAGTTACAAGATGGCTTCAAACGCTGTCACCAGCTGTTGCAAACTGATCTACAAGGTCGAGAAATGATAAATGGGTAGAAAAAGGATCAATATCTTAAGATAGGTCACCCTGACCAAAATGCTGACTTGTACTATCGAACATGAGAAAACAGCAGAGAAAAGAGGCAAGGGGTTGCAGTAATCAGAGCCAATAGTAATGAGCACTTCACATAACTTCTCTGACTACATGCTGAAAAGGCATTAAAATTCCATTTGACTTGAACAACTGGACAGCAAAGTTGTGAAATTACTTACTGATAGCCCACTGGGAAGAGTTTGCCCTGACTCGCCGACAGTTCAGTCAGCACTCCCAGGTTGTTAATCAACAAAGACCCTGGAGAGGGTGGGGGGAAACGTCATTGGCCTCACTTTCATGGACTTTTGCCACAAAATGAATTGCAAGTAATAAATATCAACAGAATATCTAAATATCAATTGAAAATGATACCCTAAATTAATTAAATAACCCTCACAATTATACAGCCCTTCTTGCTGACAGAAAAACACATAGGGCATAACCCCAAGGTCAGGCAACCCACCTATCATCATGTTAATAGACTCTGGCTCCAAGCCAGTCAGGAATTTCCTGCGGAGACTGATTCCCTCAAAGTCCACAAAGACCCGCCGAAGAACCTCGAACCCGTTTCCAGTGACCACCTGCGAAGTGAGAGAAAAGAAAAACAGCATTTTCAGAGTGGAATGCTTCTTAAACCAATTCCTTGTATACAATATCGACAAAACAAATATTTTTGTTGAAATTGTGCGCATATAATCTGAGTGGCTCACACATACAGGCCCATTTCAGTCACAATTCACGTCTGAAACAGGAAAAGTTGAAAGACTTCACTCACGGAAGCATGTATACCGATAAGTGCATTGAAACACAAACTTTCACACAGAATACACTCAAAATAAATAAATGGCATAAAATTTCCTCATTTAACCAGTCACCCTTAGAAAAATTGTATTAACTTGCTTGAACATATTTGTGTCAGTGTCACAATAAATCACTGGCCATTAAATAACATGCAAGCTGAAAGTACATATTTCATACCTTTGTCGCACTCATTCTGTTAGTGTCATTAGACATTTACTGAACTGATACAAGAAACAAGAGGAACAGTTCAGATTTTGAAACCAGCATCTGAAAGTATGTTCGGGTAAACATCTGAAATCTGTTTCAGCCAAAAAAACAAAAAAAAAAAAAAAAAACAAGTGTGGGTGAACTGCTATGTAACAGGTCTACTGTCTCCCTGGTACATTCCCCAAGACTTGCCTTCTCAGTGATGAGGTCTCTATGTGCCTGGCAGAAGACCTTCTTGTCATCCTGGAAGACGCAGTTGCGGGCTCGGGCACACATGAAGTGGTAGTTACTCTGGCAGGAGGTAAGGCAGCAGCCCACTGTCGCCCCCGTCTGGTTACACCGCTCGCAGCGCTGAGGACAGGAGCATTAAAGAGATATGAGGGGCCAGGTGTTACGCAACAGAATTTATATTAAGCCGCAGACAGATCACTGGGTAAAAGTTTGTAGTCATCAAATGGAATGCTTGACAGGAAAAACATGTGGTGTTGGGAGCCTTTACGCATTACACAAAATATTTAGTTGGACTACTGAGTGAAAGGTTGTTGTGTTCAAATGAGGAATGTTTCGATGGGAAAAGTGGTCTTCGTGCTGACCATGAAGCGCCCCCTGGCGACGGCACTGTGCACGTGCATCAGAGAGCCGTTATCCTCGTACACCTCTGCCGACCACAGGGAGCAGTTGACGTGCGCCCACTCGTTCTGACCCAAATACAGCAAGCGTCCCGCGTCCTGCACAGAGGGAGGAGAGGGATGTCAAAGAACATTCCCGTTTGTTTTCGGTGCAATCAGTAATGGAAAACCTGAATCTCCATTTGACTACATCTAAATATAATCCTTGACTCATCTTAAAGCGCTGCTCAGGCTGTCCCTTTGTATTCTGTGTGCATGTGTGAGCGTGTGCGTCCGTGTGCGTCTGTGTTGTGCAGAAGAACTTTAAACAAAGATGTCCTCATGCAAACATGAGGTATTTGCACACTTAGATATGAACACTGAGAAGCATAAGGTCCGTGTGTGGGCCTAAGCAGGGAGAGAGGCTCACGTTGGGCTTGGCGTCCCCATACTTCTGGCACAGGGAACACTGCCGCTCATCTTGCTTGGTCCAGCTGGACTCTGGGTCAGCAGTGAACTGACGCCCCCTCTTTTCTGCACACAAGAACACAGGGGAGAAGATTACACTCCGAATTCCAAACACCGTGGTTAAACACGGGAAATATAAAGCCCCTGGGTTCTGATGGGAACTACGAACCACCGAATCGCATACAAATGAAGTAATGCATTCAAGATGACATGCTGCAGGAACAACGGCTAAAAATAATTCATTCCCATTCCAAAAGCCCTTGCATTAAACTCAGTCAGTGGTCAGAACACTCAGTGACAGGACATAAGAATCCTAGTACCTTGGAACTTGTGGAAGCCTCCGGTGTTCCTGGGGTACTGGCTGAGTGCTTTGTGGGTGGCGGGAGAGAGGCCCTCTGTGGGCGTGAGCTCCAGACCTCCGTAGCCCCCCTGCTGGGGGTCCCCCGGCTCAGCGACGCACGGGTCCTCTCTCTCCCTCCACTGGGCGTAGAGGTGCTCAGAGGAGGGGGGCAGCACAGCGTTGGGGAGCATTCCACTAAGAGGAGGGAAGAAAAGGATTATGGGAAAATGCAGTTGTATCCATCAGTCTTCACTGCCGCAACCTCTGCTATCGATTTAGGGGAGAGCAGGGCTGCAGGCCACAGCTGACATTGGTGCAGTCAGGAATTCACATCACACCATGGGGCACATCCATGCAGTAAAACGGAACAAGCTACCAGCAGCCCAAAATAAACCATTTTAAGACAACAAATTTCAACACAAGAGAACAGAATTTTTTCTGATACGCTGACAAGATTATGTACCGCATCTGTCTGCTTACCATAATTCTGTATCGATTTCACTTGTTACCATGACAATTATCCACATATCACTGTTCAGAGTTTTGCCTCATGAGAAAGCTATTATCTACAGATGGAGGCAAAGCCGTTTAAAAAAAAAAATAAAGAAATATAAATATTTATTAAGTATTTGAAGAGACAGTGAAGTTTGACATAACAACCAAAGACTTACACATTACAGAACCGACATACTACCAAACACACCACTCCATTTTTTGTAAAGGGAAAAAAAAGCAGGACCTACGGTGGAAATTCTGTGGGACTCGAGTCCCACGCTTTCAGGTCCTGGCTGTTGAACCAGCTGAACACCTCCTCCAACACCTGCGAGCAGGAGAGACAAAGATGTTCAGCAGATCCACAGAAAACCTTCCGACTCGCTCGGTCGGAGACTGCAGTCCACAGGCACTGGGATTCATCATGCCCTTGGACCCCCGTAGTGGAAAAAAGTGGCATACAGATATTCAAATGCGATTGATGGAGCAAGGCATGCTGGGAGCGAGTCTCACATTTAAGTAGTAGGATCTGGCCAGTGAGGCGGGCCTCTGGTCTTCAGGGAGAAGTTCATCAGACTCCTTTTCTAGAATCTTCGCGATCACATGGACCACGTCCTCATGGAATGATTTCTAAACGGGAGCCGGAAAGCGAGCATTTCATCAGCTACGACAAATACAAATCATTGGAGAAAAGCCAAGTGTCTGCAGTGAACACTGGGGAGGCCTACCAGTGATGTATAGAGGCCCTGGTCTAGCTTCCTGTCGATGATGTGGAGATCGCAGGCGGGCCGCGTGTCCACCGTGATTTCAGGATCGCTAAGCACCGCGCACTGCAAGACAGGTGACAACCCAGTGACCGCCTGTCACGCTGAATTATGCGCATATTATGCGAATATTCAGCACTTATTCAGGGTACACGGTTGTGCGTATGTTTGTGTGCGTGTGCATGTATGCGTGTGAGTGTGTGCATTCATGTGTGTGTGTGTGCGCATGCGTGCGTGTATGTGTGTGTATGTTGTGTGTGTGTGTGTATGTGTGCAGGCGTGTGTGTGTGTGTGTGTGTGTGGCTGAATGAGTGTGACAGCGTGCGGCTGCGGCCCTCCTCACCTCGCTGCACTGGGCCAGGTCCTGGGTGAGGGTGGAGTTGAGCAGGCTGGTCAGCACCTTCTCCAGCCCTGTCCTCAGCTCCTCCTGCAGCACCTCCCTCCAGGCGCTGGGCTGGGTCCTGCTGCAGGGCATGCACGTGTACACCACGCTCTCCGGCAGGTTGGACAGGATCTCGTACAGGTCGTCTGCAGCCCGCGCGTCACACACAGCGACCCGGAACAACGAGGGACAGAGAGAAAATAAGCGTCATTCCGACTCTCCCCCGACAGGGAGGAATTGCCAACTACACAATGAGCAGAGCATGAACATTACATTACATTACATTACACGCATTTAGCAGACGCTCTTATCCAGAGCGACGTACAACAAGTGCATTAGTTCAAGGTGCAGAGGTGCAAAAGAAACACACTGGAGTGAAGTAAAGATTGTAGCGCCAGAAGTGACCACATAGATCAGGACTCCAACCCTGTAGAGTAACCTGTTCAGCAAACAACAATTCTACCAAGTACAAACTAGCACTGGAATCACAAGGACAAGTCTCCGCTCTACTTTCTCACTACTGGAGAGTGCATACACTCATCAACAGGCTTCTAACTGTGTAGGGGTCTTGGAATTTCAGCAAACCACAGAATTTCTGAATATATGAAATGCTGTACATAATACACACAAGTTTATGGACATGCTATGATATGTAACTGTAAAGGTATTTACAATCTGTTCTGGAAAACATCCATGCATTTCTTTATACATTTAACTGAATTTAAATCAGTATGTGATGTTCTTGCTATAGCAATATACTTAATTGCCCTCCTGGCCAGGTCTCCCTTTTAAAAGACTACATCTACATTTTATTCTACATCTTAAGGGGGCTTCCTAGTTATACAAAGGTTAACTAATCATTACAAAGAAATAGCAAAGACATATGGGTTACAATACCTAAGCTAGCTATCAAATAACTAATGGCATTGGGCAGCCTGTATCTAAGGTGTTCACAGATACCTCGATACCTGAATACCCAGGACCTGACCTGGAACCAGAGTGGGTCCAGCTATAAAATTCAAACAGTTTGGGTCTGGGTCTGATTATCAGCAGGTCAGCTTGGCTTCAGATCTCTTTTGAAACTCAAGCCACAAAAGCAGAGAATAAGACAGAAACACAGGCATGTATCTGCCTACAGAGGCCCTGAGAGCACACGAACAGCACCGTGTCACAGGGTAGTGAAATGAGAGACAGGTCCCCACTCACCCGACAGGCCCTCACACTTGGCATGGACCCAGTGGTTGCACTGCGAGCACTGGATCATCTGACTGTCGTAGTCGTTGTCCTCGTAGCACTTGAAGCAGATGGGGCAGAAGTTACCTGCACAGAGACCCCAATCAGTGGAGACCATAAACCACGAGCGATAAAACCAGTGTTAACTGCAGTGTGTCTGTTCAGTCACAAGCAGAAGCTCTGAACTGCTCAAAACTCCCACACTGCTGTTCAATACAATCACCCTTAATCATTTCAATAAATTTAGATGCACATGTAGGTGTATGTATATAATAACACACCACTGCTTTCTCATTACTGCTCTCATCAGCGCACTCATGCTTACTGTTAAAGAAGGTATAAATAATGAAGAAGACAAACCACAGATAACTGCATGCATTATTTAAAAGGTAGGAGCTGAGTCATATTCTTTAAAATGCAGTTTCATCCATTCAGCTACTTGCCTCACTACGTACAAATTCTGAATCTATAAAAAATAAACATAATAAACAGTCAATAAACAGGCATTGCATAAATGGATAGGTTTTCTCCATAATGTTCATTCATGAATAAACTTGTATTGTGCACTGTACTGAGCGAGTCACACGAAGCTGATCTCCGGGGGCTCGTACCCTGGTCATGGAGCGTGCTGCAGTCGGGGCAGAGGCTCCGCTCATGGTCCCAGTCCGTATCGAAGCTCTTCCCCGGGGTCCCCTCGCACCCCTTACAGCGGATGCACGACATGCACACCTGCCGGACCAACAGACACATGAACGGCCTCGCTTCCTGCAGACTCTATACTGCAGACTGTACCTGTTATATCCTATATATATATTCAAACCGTCTTCCAACCAAATGCAATGACAATAGAACTGCGCACGCATTCACAAAAGGGAAGCCGCTTGTTTAAACATAACCTTCCTTTAAACAATCCCAAGACCTCTGCCCAATTTGGGATCTACAAACTTATGCCATCTCGTTTCACTCCATTACATTAATCACTTGCCTTAATAAGGGGTTTCTTGCGCTCATTAGAAAGGTAAGTAGTTAATATACAATAGAAAAGCATATGCAGAATGTAATAGGTTCTCAAACCTCTGAGGCCTTTATGCATGATTTACCATATTGTGAAGCATTACATATTTATATCGTGCACGCTGGTACAGTGTGGCATTTATCTGAATAATTTATGATTTGCATGTAACATTAAACATAAACAATTCAAATATCACCACGTGGAATCTAGATTAAGAAATGTACTGAATCATATGGTGGCCGGGGCAATAAAAATCCTCAGTGATGCTACTTTAAGGAAAACGGTGGTCAGAAATTACAATTTGAATCTACACATGTATTTGGAAAGTGTATGCAAGACCTAGGTCAAGAATACTACCACTGACCAATCAGTAAAACCGGGACAGTGTCCAAGTTGTTGCCGATTCAACCAGGAGGAAATTCTTAACTTCCTAAAGCTTTTCTCTGTTCATCTTTTGCCACCTTCACACAATCCTCTGGATAAAACGTTTATTACATGCTTTTAATATCTAAAATCATACAGGATACAAAAAACAGTTTCCATAAATGTTGGCAAGTAAATACAGGTTAATATTTCATGTATTCTATAATATTTCATGTTTTCCACACCAACAACAAAAAAAAAAAACTTACCCAAGTAGTTTTACATTTGCTGAGTTTGGGATAGTTTGGTCCCAGACAGGCAATGTGATAGCTATTCTGGCATCTCCCACACTCCAACAGAGACTGATGTTAACAAGAGAAAAAGCAGCGCATCAGGGTAAGCAGATGAGCTACGCAAGCATGGCTCTTCTTCGGTTTCCTGTACAGATGAACGCCCATACCTTTGAGAGCTTGCTCTTGCGGCCGCACACGTGACAGAACTTGCAGCGGCGGCAGCACCAGTTCTCCTTGTTCTCCTCTAGGGGGCGCTCTCCTGGGTCCAGGCAGAACCAGTGGAAGGGCTCGCAGCAGACCTGACAGTAGAGCATCTACAAAAAGGATAAAAGATTAATGAGAGAAACTGCACAGACAGTCGTGCAACATCACTACCCTACCATAATTTCGGCCAATGAAACCAAAGCGATTTAGAAACAGAAATATATCTGTGAGATATATCCCATGGTTCACTTTAACCCTGACCATCGTATTTTTGTGTTTAGCGCTCAACATTCAGCTGAAGCTCTTATCCAGAGAAACACATGCACAGGTTTCGGCAAAGATCAGTGCTGACTGCAAGGCTTCAGGGTCATAACCAAAATCAGTAGTCAATGCACAAAATCAGATACCATAGCAGGTTCAAGTAGGAAAATGTAGCATTATTAAGAAGCATACGGATTCTCCCATTTTTTAAGGAAGCCCGTATATTCACATTTCAGTTGCACTTCTGTTAACACCTCAGGATGGAGGAAACAACAAGGTAAAAAGCAGTAGCGCTGCAGTGTTCAGTTCCCCTCGGTGTGTGGGTCATTACAGAGAAACATAAAGCGAGGAAATAAAACACTGGGCTGAAATGGCAGCAGAGTGAGAACAGCTGCACTGGGTTTTGTCCGTACTGCAGTCCATGCACCACCAGGCAATGCTGCAACCCAATCTCTTTCGGTTTAATTGCAAATACTTCACAGTGATCTGGTCAACCTTTGTATTTTCCTACACACAGGAGAAAGGGGAAAGAGGGGGTGGAAGGGGGTTTGGGAGGGACGGTACCTGGTGCTGTCCTTTGCTGGCGCAGAGCAGACAGACCTGCTGGGGGATGATGGGGGTGGAGGTGAGGATACTGAGGCCCCCCATCAGCCAGACATTTTGGAGGCTACAGTCCTCCTGTGGAACAAGGACAGAACACACACACACACTAATCAGGACTCGTCCAGTCACTAGACTTACTGCAATACTTTTTCCAGCAATACTGTTCATTAAAAAACTGGGAACTATGTCCGAGTTTATCTGATATCACCCAGAGAATACAACAGACTGGGTGAGACAATATACATATTTTACCACAAAATTTTTGTAAGTGATTAGGGAGTTAAGCATCAAAGGTGTGTAGGCATGCTATTGCTATTATTCACATTTTTCTCTTGAATCTTAAGATGAAAGGCTATAACATCCAGACAATTTCTCTAAAAATCATAAAACTTGGCTGGGTTGCAGTACATCGCCTCTGATGAAGCCCAACATGTATCACAGATAGTCACCCATAGAACATATTGGTTGGATCACACAATCATATATGGCTGCCAAATTAGGTCATGACGAAATCCATAATAATTGTATTGCGCAACAGTGACCAGTATCAGATGCTGCAGTTGCTCATTTTAATTTGTTACAAGCTGTAAGGAACAGTAACAGGACTTTCCCTGACAAACCTTGAAGTCGACGCGGATCTTGTGCGACGGCTCGGACGGCTCCCTCTCCCGCTGGGTGAACCCGTTGGCCAGCGCGGCCAGGATGCTGGGAGGCGTTTGCTCCAGGGGGCTCTGGGAATCAAGGAGAAAGTGGGGATCAGTATGGGCACCGTCCCCTTTGCCCTTCTCTTCTTCGTCCTCCTCCTCGTCCTCTTCGTCCACCGGCAATTCCGTCTCACCACCTCCCCGCGTTTGCTCCGTCGGCGGGGCCTCCGGGGCCCGTTCTGCTGCTGGGTCGTCTGGTGGGGGCCGCGGGGGCGACTGCTCCGCGCCCAGGAGCAGCCGCTCCGCGAGCGCGAAGGCGCACCCCGTGGGGTCAGGAGGGGCGTCGGCGCGGTCCCGGTCCTGCTGTGCCTGTGTGGGGGGGGACTGCTGAAGCCAAAGCAAAAAAGCACCAGCGTTACACCACAACCGCAGCAAGCAGCCACACACACACACACACACTTCACACACCGCACGCTTCACAGAGGGGACAGCGGCTCCCACCACCAGTCACCACCAGGAGAGGAAGAGGAGGAGGAGGGACCAGGGTTCCCACACTCAAGGCTTCCCCAGGGCCTCCCCAGGGCCTTTAGGGTCAAACTGTGAAGACTCCTGCCTCTGCTTGATCTGATAAGGCTTCAAGAATTAACAGAACTTATTTTAGATTGGAAATCCTGATTCTATAGATCAAGGAAACTGCACGGTGTGGAAAACAATGCAGATTCCATCGAATTTGCAACATTCAAAATTCATATTGTACTCTGGGACTAGGAACAGGTACATCATTGTTCAATTAAATGCACTGCACCAACTGCACAGCATTTTCAAGAGCTATGTGCAAAATCCGAGCTTTCACAAGCTTTGATTCGCCAAATTAAAAATCAAGCAGCTTTGGGGTTTTGGGTGAGCCGTGGGAACCCTGAAGAGTTTCAGCAGAGCGAAGAGAGAGAAGGAGAGGAAGGAGGCTGTGCCGATCCAGCAGGCTTATTATCCCCCTAGAAGTCAGAATCAAGTGTTAGGACATGCAGTTAATATCGAAAACGCCGGGTGAAGCAGCCCCAGTAATCGAGAACCAAGTGTCCAACTTTCAATGACTAGACTAGGATTTTCAATAAATAATTTGTTTTAATCAAAATATTTTTAAAAAAGGATCTGAGGGTGAGAAGCACCCACTTGCATGTAAATTACAGCTGTTTTGCCTAGGTAGAAATTACAGGTCAACGTAAGGACGAGCGTTTCTCTGGTGTTCTGGAGCTGCCCACGGCCGTGCGGGCGAAGGAAAAGGTTACGTGTGAGGCAGGCTCGGCTCGACCGCCACACCCGCGGGACAATCACCTTTTCGGCTCGGCGGCGCCCTGGAGGACCCCTGTGCTGGCCGGGCCGGCGCTGCCGCGCTCCTTCTCCCGAGGCGTCGTCCGGCTCGTCGTCGGGGGAGGCCCAGTCTGGGGGGGGGTGGACAGGGGAGAAACAATGGCGTGACGAAGACTCACTCCGCTCTCCTGTCAGAAACCACAGCACTGTCTGTCTTAGCAAAGCCACTGCCTTCCAAAGCACCGCCCCCATTCAAACTGATACCAATACTGAAGCAGAGCCAACCGTGTGTGTTTTTCTGCTGTGCTTCAGACAGCCAAACACTAAAACACTAAAAGGGTGGTGGTGATGATGATGGTAGTGAAGGTGACGAGAGAAATAAATTAAAATGACTTTTTCTGCCCTTGGACTGCCTCTTCACTCGGTCCTGTTCTACCTCCAGCACTCAATCTTTTCAGGAGTCCCCAAACCGCCATCTCTTCCCCTCCTCTCTGCTCTACCCTCACTGCGTGGCTAGGGGTAGGTGATGCATCCTTTCTGCTTTTTGCCTGATGAATTTTGCATGCAATATGGCTAAGGATTTCATGCATGTGGTGATATGCTGAGTTCAGGCACCTCAGATGTAAGTGGTGTTACTGTGTGTGTATGCAAATTCATCTTCAGCCTGCACAGAACTCATCAGCTACTGCCACACTATTGACTAACTTTGCGAACAGCACAGAGTTGTGTGTGTATTCGTGCCGCAAATCCACATGCTGTTGGTCAGCATTGGAAGATGCTGGCAAGCCCGTTTTCCAGTAAAATACTGACCAATGCTCCCACAAGAGCTGGAACAGCTACACTGGTGACACTACGATTATGTGCAGCAAATGAGATGCGCCTCAATAGTGTTTTATTCAAATTATTTCCATGCAATGAAACTCTGTCAAGCTGCACTGAGCATTAAAGCAACATGACTATTAAAAACGACAACCCAGTAAATCTGCCACAGCCATAAACACAGGAAAGGCACAAAATCTATTCAATTTTCGTGTGATTTATTTGCACATGCTGTTGTGATGCAACACACAAAAAAAGACTGTTCCTTTAGATTCTTATGTCTCGTGTCATGTTTTTGATCGAGTCAACTACCTTCTGGAATGGAACACAAGCACAACTTTTAAAAAATGGGCGAAAAAAAAACAACAACAAAACAGTGATATATATATAATATATGGGTATTGTCCTAATGGCCTGAAAATGTCAGGAAAAGATTTTTAGTCCTTGGTGCCCACCCCTACGTGAGGTAGTGGCCCTCCTCTTGGCCAGGGAGGCGGAGCTGGATCCCGCCGGGGCGTCCGGGTCCGAGTCGGAGTCCAGCAGGTCGCAGTAGGAGCGTGGCTTCACGCCGCGCCGGGGCTGTTTCCGCAGCGTGGGGCTCTCTTCGTCAGCAGGGGGCGCCGACGCCGGCCGCTCCGTCCCCTCGGCCCCCTCGCCTTCGTCGTTGCTGGAGTGGCAAGCCCCGGCCGACAGTCGCCGCCGCTTCACGTAGGCTGTGGGCAAACGGGACCGGCTCAAGTAATTAAGTGGGCCTCGTTAACGCTTTGGGGGGCTCAAACTGCGCGCCATTTTTCAGAGTCACACTGACATCTTGTGGACGGACAGTGTAAAAGCACACGGACGTACCCTTGGGCTTGTAGCCCATGCGCCTCGCCTTTCGCTCTTCGATCTTAGCACACTTCTTGTACCTAGAGGGGGACAGACAGAAATTCAAACTGGTGTCCACCAAATTCTATGGATACAGAAGACTTCTCAAAATATGCCCATAGCATGTTGATGAAAAATCTGAAGACCAAGTGATCACTTTTTTTTTTTTTGCTTTTACAGTTCAATGTTCAGTTTTAATGAAGTATTTCAGTTTAAATTTCACACTTTGTCTTCTTGTGTTGTAAATAGGAAATTATAGGTGTAACATTATTTGAGACTGGCTCAAATAATTACACATAATAGCACTCAGCTATGCAGAGAATATATATTCTACCCAATTTCAATTGATATCCAAAATGGGAAATAAAAACACACGCTATATTAAAATGCAAACGAAACATGCAGTCCATAGGCACTGCAGAAGAAAGCTGACCATAACCACTGTATTTGGCAAGGCAGCCAGCCACTCACTGATGCAACATGTATAGCTTGTAGATGAAACTCATTCAAACAGAGCACACTCACTCAAATAATTCATAAGGATATGCTGCCACTGAGTTTCAGTAAGGTTTCTGTGCTGTTATTACCCCTCATTCAGTCCAAATGATTCCAAAGTATGTAGGGTGAATGCCCAGTGGGCCTCACCCCATAGAGCAGGGGCTTTTAGAGGATTTATTCCCCTGAAGCTGATAGACCTCTCATTATTTCTATGTGATGACACAGCACAGATTATTTCTAAACAACCATGGCTTAAAACCTAATTTAATAGCAGCGGGTACCAGCTTTAGATAAACGGACCAGGCTTACAGCCAGGGTGCAGACATGGTTGAGATTAGAGTGTACGGGTGAAACTCAGTAACACTTACACGCAGCATTGGCGCTTGGTGTTGGGTCCCCCGAACTTGGGCTTGTCCAGGCAGTGGATGCACTCGCCGCAGTCCTCCTCGTGGAGGCAGCCCTTGCACCTGCCGCACCTGCGAGACCTCAGGCCCGACGGCCCGTAGTCGCCCTGATTCCGGCTGGCCGCACCCACCTTCCTGACCTTCGGGGTTCTGTGCTCGTGCAAGGTGGGGCTCTCCGGTTCTGAGGGGGACCCCAGGTCTGGCAGGGGGAAGAGAGGCAGGTCAGGAGAGAGCACAGATTGGCTGAGACACGGAAACAACCTTCATAAAGAACATTTTGTTCAATCTTGAGGATAGGGTTTTCCTGATATTAACACCAGCATGTCATTCATCACTGCTAACCACCAAGCTGACAATGAGATCCATCAATCAACCCAAAAAAAAAAGCAAAGAGCTTTGTGTCCTGTAGAATTGCCCTCTAAGGTCCACATAATTAGGCAAACAAACAGATGAGGGGCAAAACATTACCTTCTAAAGCTGGTGAGGGGGTGATGCCCGCTCTCTCATGGAGTGGCAGGGCGCTGAGTCTGGGGATATCATCGGGCACCATGGCGCGGGGCTGGCCCAGGGCCACAGCTGCTGCCCGGCAAACGTGCTTGATCCGAGGGCCACCCAGGGGCCGTTCCTATGGCGGGGAACGCGAGGGTATTGAGAAACAGAAGGGAAAAGCAGACAAACCCCAACCAAATGAAAAACACATTGTGAATATGAAATCCATGTATAAAAGCACAACACAGGATACAAGGAGCATTGTGCTAATAGATTTGAAGTAATGTGAAATTGCAAACATTTATTTTATCTGTGAATAAGAAGCTACACTATATGACCAAAAGTATCATGACACCCCTTTGGTCTGGGGCTGTTTTCCATGGTTTGGGCTCGCCCCCTTAGTTCCAGTGAAGGCAAATCTTAATGCTACAGCATACAATCACATTCTAGATGATTCTTAGAAACCCCTAAAATTGTGGGGAAGGCCCTAAACTGTTTCAGCATGGCAATGCACCTGGGCACACAGCGAGATCCATATAGAAATGGTTTTGTCGAGAATGGTGTGAAAGAACTTGACTGGCCAGCACAATCAAGTTCAAGTCCTGACCTCAACCCCATCCAAAACCTATGGGATCAATTGGAAAGCCAACTGCGAGATAGGTCTAATTGCCCAATCAGTGCCAAACCTCAATGCTCTTCCGGCTGAATGGAAGCAAATCCCTGCAGCACTTCTCCAACATCTAGTATAAAGCCTCCCAGAAGAGTGGAGGTTGTTATAGCAGCAAAGGGTGGACTAACTCCATATCAATGCCCATAATTTTGGACGAGATATTGGATGTCAGGGGTCCACATACTTTTGGCCATATAGTGTATAATTAGAAGACAGGAATCTGGGGAATAGTAGCAATAAGAAATTAAATTTCAACCTGCTACATTGCTATTTGATGTCATTCAACATCAAATAAAACTTTAATCTGTCATTTATTTGTACACAAAGTGTACCATAATTTCCATTAGTTAAGATTTTCTCTCCTGTGAAAGTTCAACTTAAGACCTGTGTACACAGAATATATGGATGCTACTGGGTATTGTGTTGTGGCCTTTACCTGAGGAGAATAATTCTTTGATGTCCGGACCACTCTCCTCCTCTTCAACTTGAGTGAACCCCTATCTTGGGATCCCACACTAACAGACCCAGACAGGAGCTGAGGAAGATTTATGACCAGTCATTTTATTAACACATGACTTACAGTTGCTGACTTCAGACTCCAAGAATGAGAATCCACTGCATATATGCTCAAGCACCACATACAGTCATACTGCCCATGTTTAAAGGACAATAGAAACTCATGAACACATAGGCTACACAACCAATATAGCAAGTGTGAACCGTTAAATGGAGCACATTAAAATGAAGTGTGGACCAGAGACCCTCAAGGTTTGTGGATATACTAAGAAAAACAGTAACACTACAATGGTGTTGCACAACATAACACAAAATTCAATTAAACTTCAGTTCAAGAGCAGAGTCATAAATGCATGTTGTTAATGGTTTTCACCTGGGAGGTCTTCAACTGTTTCTGCTGGTCAATCTTGATTAGTTGAACCTTGGCTCTCTTCAGTAAGTGGAACATCTTCTTGTTGGCACAAGAAAGGGAGATTCTATGTGTGGTCCCCTTTTCCTCTACCACTACCTGCTCCCGGTGCTCTATCTGGTCCTGTATTGGCTCTCCATAACCAAGGTTCAGAGAGTAATCTTCTCCTAGGGTAGAAATACATGTCTTAAAACAGATGTTGTGCTTTTAGGAGGCAGGTAATGGCTGTAAATCCAAGAAAATCTAAGAAATACCAAACATGCTGTTGTTTTTCATGATACAGCTGCATTTAAATATAGTTTTTATTTTTATTTTTATTTTTTAAGAAAAACTGCAGACTCGTGAATTCAAAATGATGAAACCAATATAAGCTTAGGAAGAGGTGAAGTATCAACATTAATTTGTAGTGAGCTCTGAGGAAAGTGTGCATCAATCTGTTGACCAAACACAGCTTGGACACATCCTACTTAGTAAATTGAAAGGGGCAAATTCTATGCAGAAATCCTTACGTTTAATCGTGTCTGTCGGCTTGAAGGAGCATGAATTTCCATCGGCTGTCTCTCCCTCCACCATCTCCTTCCCATATTCTGGCCCCTGAGGATTGGAACGGACATGCACCGCCACTTTCCGCACTACTCCGGGGGAATTAAGGTCCTCTATCTTAAGTTTGGTTTTCTTTCTCTTCTTTGTGCGTGAGAACGATGGAGTCAGATAGGTATCATGGGGCCCCCTTCCTTGTACACCCCATCCTGTTTTCTTAGCATATGCAGAGGACCCAAATTTTCTGCCAACGCCTTCCTTGACCTTCTTCTTCCGGTTCGCACACGAGGTCAGCTTTTTAAGTTTCTCATAGATGTTCAGTGCCGAGGGCTGGCTAAGCTTGGGAACCTTCTTCAGGGGCATAGCAGAGACAGTTGTGGAGTCTGAGGACATTACGTCTTTGAAGGACAGTTGCTTCATACTTTGTTGTGCATATGCCTCCTCTTCAGGATCCTCCAACACTCGCCACTTAAAATTGGGCTCTCGCAAAGGGGTTTTCCGCTTTCCAGATAGGCTAAGTGAAGTTTGGCTTTCAGCTTCAGGCCCTGGATCACAGTAGGTCTCCATGGTTTGGGACACATCGATGTCTTCAGATTTAAAGATGGGTTCCTCAAGATAGTCTTCATCGTCCAAAAAAGAAAACATGTCTTCCAGAGAACCATCTTCCGTTTTACTCAATGACCGAGGATGCAAGCTAAGGGGACTTTTTTTCTGAGGCATTCTAGATGGAAGCAAGGACATATCTTCATCATCCATGAACCTTTTTGGTGTCTTGATGACTCTGGAGGACCTGCCGCTCATGGCCATAGCCGAAGGGGAGTCTTGGACTGCACTTTGCTGGCAGTCCGTGGAGGTAGACTGTGATTCCTCTGCCATCACTCCTCCTTCAGACGCATCTGGGATCGGTTCATAAACGAAAGTGACAAACTTACGCCTATATCGCTTTGGCCCGTGGTTTGGTCGTACAGGCAGCTCTTCTGGCTTCCTTCGATACCCAAATAGTGATTTGCGTCTCTTCTGTTTGAATGGCTTTCTGATTCGCCGCTTTGGCTGTTCGGGCAACTCGGAGCAATCTCCCTCTTCAGTTACCTCAATTTTCATCTCCTGTCCATTGTCACCTTTTTTATTTGTCACAGCTTCAGATGTTGCCGATTCAATAGAATCCGTGCCCTCACGTTTCTGCCTCTCATCCTCCTTTGGTGAAGACAAGTCCTTTGAAACTCTAGCTTCATCAGTTAGCTGCTGTGAACTAGAGGCAAAATGCACTCCAGGACATTTCTGTGACTGAACTGTAGCGTGTTCAGCATCACAGACGTTCTGAACCCTTCCTTTCTGTGGAATATGTGGCTTAAAGCCGGCCTTCGGTGAGGGGATTAGGGGAGACCTGATCTCCAATTTATGAGATGGTGAGCCATTTAAATCAGACAATCTAGATGGGTCTCCTGGAACTTTGCTGGCATTTCCAAGAGGTTCATGTTCACTGATGTCACGATCATTCTGACGGATCACAAGTGACTGCTGCAAACCCTTTTGTTTGCTTTGTGAGGAGACAACCTTCAGCTTCAGTGGTGGTACAACATCTTTTCCACAAAAAATGTTTGATGGGGCTGCATCCTCTGAATGTGCTTCCATCATCTTTCTCAAACTAAGCTCCTCTTTGGTCTTTCCTCTTCTCTTAAATGTTTTCTGCTGCTTCTGGGAACATTTGCGTGGTCCAGCTGCTGGGCAACCAGCTGTGTTTTCATCCGTAATCATCTCTTCAGCTTTCCTCTTCTGTGTCATTTTACTAGACTCCTGCCTTTTGAGTACTTTCCCCTTGCCCTTTACCACTGTTAGGGTCCACACAAATTTGCTTTGTTTCTTACACGTCAACCCTTTCAAGTCCTGACCAGTGGGTCGAGCTCTGGCTGAACTGGCAAGCACAGCTTTGGGGTTCCTCACTCTTTTTAATTTTAAACCTGGGATACCGAGATCTTGATTCTTGCTTTCAAAGGCCAGGCTCTTTGTTCCTGAAAGCTTTTCTGACTCTGTATGTGGAATGTTCGAGGCATGTTGGTTTTGATTTCTCTGCCACCTCCCCTTCTGATTGCCCTTTCTGCTACTAATCTCCAAAGTTGAGTCTACTTCCCTTTCTCCCTCGGACAACAGGTCAGTTGTACTTTCCTCTTTAACAAGGCTTTCCGATTCTTCCATAGAACTTCCATCAGCTTCATAATTCTGGTTGGCTTTTTTATCATTTGTCTGCCCTGTTGCCTTGTTGACTCCAGCACTTGCCTCTGAATCCTTTTGTCCAAATTTTCTTTTAGGTGTCCCTCTTTTAGGGACAAGCTGAGATTTCCCCAAAGATTTTTTCACATCCACCCTCTGACCCTCTGAAACCTTGAGTTTCACCTCATTCCTTCCATTGCTGGCTTCCATTGCCTTGTCAGCAAAGCTCTTTCCTTTACTTGTAGCTGTGGCTCCTCTTTTACCATGAGACCCTTTTACAAGAGTTTCTAGCTCACCAAGTTGCTTCTGTTTCTTTAACTTCACTTGGGCACTGGAGGCCTTTGGAGTTTGCAATTTCTTGCCTTTGGAGAGGAACTTGAGCCCTGGCAACTTCACGTTCTTCAATGGTTTCTGACCAGACACTGCTTTCTTCTTGACTGTCTTTTTGGCAACTAGTTTGACAGTAATTGTGGATTTTGCTGCAGTTTTTCCTGTACCCCGAGTCAAGGATGTACCAAGTTTTTTTGGGTTATTTTTAGAACTTTTGATGTCATTCTTCAAAGGTTTAGCAGCAACTGGTGTCTGCCTAGGTTCCTGAGAGGGTTTAGAGCCTTTTTTCAGAAATGGTGATGCAGGGACCAATTCTGTTTGATCTGATTCTGGATGAGACCCCTCTTCAACCCGTTTCTGTGATTCAATATTGAGGGGGTAACCTGAAAACAAAATGGGTCCAAAAATGTAATACCAACTTTTGTGAATTTACACAGTTTCTTACAGTTCAGTAGTATTATTATAACATGTATAGTTGAGTTTATCTGCTTTGGTAGATAAAATCAGATAATTTCATATCTTCCACTTGCACAACCTTCCATCTCCCCCCCGTCTTCTCCCCAACACTTTGCATTTAATACAATCTGTATGTGTGTAAAATACCTTTCGTTGTCATATGTTATGTCCCATATAGCAGTCACCGAGAGTTTCCAAAGATTTTAATGGTTTTCATACTTTAACATGCTATCGACCTTTCTAATTATTAATCAATTATTTTCATATTTTCCATTTTTACCAGACATAAATGGCAAATGTACACTGACTGCTTGTCATAGGATTTAGTCCTTGACTCCTTGGCTACAATCAACACTTTACCAAATTATTTAATAAAAGCCTAAGGGATAAAACAAATGCACCATTCTGACAAAATGCTGCTGATTTATTGCGACAAAAAGGAAATAAGAATGAAAATTGCATGGGCGATAATATCTGACAACAGACTAACATTTGGCTGCAAAACTTATAGAAAGTAAGAATAAGTAGAAACCTGCATATTTTGGAAATGTTTTTAAATATTTAACATTGAGAACTGACAAAACAAAATCCATTACATTTATCAGTTTGCTTGGATGTAACTTCAATCCCTGATATTAATATCCAGCTATATCATAATGTTCCATTTCTATAATATTTGGATCATGAGTATGAGTAAATGTAATGAATACATTTAAATGAACTTCGTATTTTAAAAATGGTGTACTACATTATCATAAAAAAGTGGAACAGAATCAGTTTGTCAACCCTGAAGTGGAAATATGTCTTTGATCCTTCTTACTGGATTAATTTCGAAAATACCTGGAACATCAGCAGAAAGCTAAATTAAAGATTTGGTCATTTTACTTGTTATTTCCCATATCAGTGTGTGCCAAGGAAAAAATGACAAGAAAATGGTATTCTGGACTTTGACAGCTAAACTACCAAGCTGCTTCAAGCTACTTATAAGGAAGATTCAACACAGAGTTGAGCATTTCTCCTTCATTAAATTGAGGTTTTACATTTAGCACTTTTCTGAGTTACTTTCAACGCATCCATTTATTCAAACACTGATCTGAAACTTGCTTAAGAGATTAATTTTCACAAGGCGAATCTCTCCCAAGATGATGTACTTACTTTTGGAGGAATTATTTCCTGAACGTAGGGAATCTGTTCTGTTGCCTTCATTCTGTACTTCAAAGCCTTTGAAGTCTTCTCCCTGAAAGACACGAGCAGACTTCTTAGCTACAGGCTCAACAGTCCCAGGACTTGCACAGCATTGCAACACTTGCCAGGGTTCCACTCAGGGCTGACGTTCACATGATGCCAGCTTTATGGCATTACGCAACCATGGACCTACTATTTTTTCCCTGACAATTCTCCACAACAATCCTCAGGCCTTTTCTTTTCTTCAAAATTTATTTTGGCATACACAATGTTACCTATAATACAAATTTCTCTTTTTAATCCAATTTTTTATCCAGTCCCTATATTGTCTCCTAATTTGCGATCCCCATCCAGGTTTGTAGGCCCATCTCATTGCTCAAACACGTTCCATTAATTCAGGAGGGCGTAGAAGAAAAGCACACATTTCACTGTGATGTGTATGCTGCCAGCCACCACTTTTCACACTACAGACCACCAGCTAAGCACACAGGCATTGCATCAGAGGAAAACATTTCATCTACAGAAGGCAGAAATGCTTCATCCACCAGAGGAAATGCACAAGGGATGAAACTGGGACACCTAGCCAGCTGAAACATTTTATCCCTTGGTGACACTATGGGCAACCACAGGCCCAGTCCCATTTTCCCATTCTAGTCTAGAGCTAGACTTACATGATTCCTTCTCAGGAAGTTAATCTGTAGATAATGATACTGTTTTTGCATCCATAAAACATGGACAGGTGAGCTAGACAAATATGTATAAGTAACTAACAATACTTTCGAATAGCAGAATATTGTAGCAGTGGACTTAAAGCAAATGAAGTCCAATGGGTGTATATAAATGCCCAAAAGTGAGGACTGACAGAAGAATGATAAAAATAAATGTGATAAAAGATGTGTAAACTCATAAGTATGAGTTTCAACCAGCAGTGACTGCCCTGTCTGTATGAGTGGTGATCAGTGAACCAAACATGGAGTTGATGTGTCGGCCATTTAACAACAAAGCTTAGAACAAATTGGGAAGCTGTAAAAGGACAATTCATGTTTCAGGCTGTGGCATATTACAGGAAAACAACTTCCCAGAAAGTACCCTAATATTCATCTCGCCAAGGGCTTGCATGACAACAACCAGAAACTACCCAATTTTGCCACTTTTCTCGAAGAATACCATCTAATTGAAGGTTATGAGTAAGACAATGTAAACAACTACATAATATAATACTGAATAGTAACTTTGAAACAAAGTACAATAATGTTTGCTATCACTTATTAAAACGTTTACAGATGAGATGCATACTCTAAATGAATGTAATAATCATTTCACAATGTTTCAAATGTTTCAAATTCTGAAATTATATTAAATACAAATAGAAGTTGTTGCAGTTTTCAGGCCTCGTGAGGTCTTGACAAAATTAGATTCTATACATTTAAATTCAAATAAATATGATATGCTTGATCCAAGAACTAACCAAAACAAAGCTCAAAGCAAGCACTGGCTCTTCTATCATACACTCCAACCACCTTGTCACAACTACTGTTTGGCTAAAGGAATGCATCAACTTTAATATTGCTTTCCTCGCTGGATACAATGATGCCCAGTAAACCTGCACTGAGATATATCACAATGGGTCATTCGATGCCAGCTTAATCAAAAAAGAAACATTCATAACTCCTTTAAACTTCTAGGAAATGACTACATGACGATGAATTTAAAATTCCCCCTGCAACCTGTGACTGAAAATTCAACCCATGCTGACAAAGGCACACTGACCTAAAATATCATTCTGGGCTAACTTTAGATTAACACAACAGATCTCATATACACATCGATACAAACATATCCCAGTTCTTATCACAACCCATATGTGTTTGTTTTAAGGCAGGAACCTTGGGTAACTGGTCATCAGTACCATGTTAAGGTAATTTATGTTTGTCATGTAGTATGCAGTAATGATGGTTTTGGATGGTTCCAACCTACATTAGTAACAAAAATAAGTATTTCCCATGCAAGTTCGTAACTTTTTGGTACACGCTAGTGACACTGGAAGCATAACCCCAGAAATTTCAAGATCAGCTACTTGCACACAGAGGAAATAAGAAATGCCGGAGCTCATTCCATAGGCACTCTTCAAGCATCATTTGTAAGTAACCAACATTCAGTCCACAGAATCAAAAACATTTTGCTAGTTGCAGTTCTCATCGGATTCATCAAATGAATCTTGTCCAAATAGGTGGGCACACATTCAGACCTAAGTTAAAGTGACTAAACACTCAATATTTCCAAATTATTCAGTAACCTTTCCAATCTCGTAAATACTGCTACTTTCGTCGAAAAAAGTTACAGATTACACTGGTGTACGAGTCACAAGGAATCGATTAATGTCAGTACTCCATAATATAATGAAACTGATTTGCAATCAAAAACCCCAAAGACGTAAGGTCTTTGTGGCTTGCAGACAATGGTCTTCAGCAGGAAGTAATGTAAAAAGTTAACAGAACACAAAGAAAGATTTTACACGATTTTAAAAGATTATAGATAACACGTTAATCGAACTGTGCAAAATCCGTTTGGGTGTTATGGTTACTTCAGCTACACTTACTGCTGAACAATGCCTGCATGAGCCCGCGCAAATACAGCAATACATAGCTATTTAACACCCTAAATGTATCTACGACCGGGAAGACCAACAGTGGTAATTGAAATTCGATCATAACAGGCGATGCCCATCTAATGCCAAGAGTTTGGTGAAGTCCATTTTTGCCAGGACCACAAAACACGCCCAAGTCATTATCCTTGTCATAAAACCTAGCCGGCGTTAGCTAGCTACCAGTACTTGACATTCGGACAAATCCTATTGAAAATATATTAAATTCGCTCTACAACTTTTAATTAATATGTTCTAATGATGCTGACGGAACGCGGAACGTCAGTGGCCACGAAGCTTGCTCGCTAAATACACATTGTCTCAACAGCCTACCAACGTACTTCAGTAACTTTACACACAACCTTACCAAAGCATCAAACACAGTATACAATATTTACAATGGACATTGCCAAATCAAACATATCTATTTAGTGTTCATAATTTCAGTAAATTTAGCTAAGCAAAATAAATGACAAGTTATGGTTTCTCCTATCCTAACTTACAAAAATAAATGAGGGGCGCCATCTTGGTGCGCTTCATTTGTTTAGACTGTGTTACTCCCTAGCTACCTGTTGCTAGGAAAGTGACGAAGGCGCTTCAAACAGCACAAACTTAAAAAACTTATTGATGCGTTAAGTTAAATACTGATAAAATGTTTTATTATGCGATTCAAACAGCTAATTTAATTTGGTTCACTTGCTTAATATAATATAGCTAGCTAAACCCATTTAATTTAACTTACATGATAGATATTCACAAATAGCAGCATTAAATATGCAGCGTTGCGTGCCCACAAACACAACTTAGGTAGCTAGCTAAATGAATCAACTACCATTCTGAAAGTACATGCACAGCATGATAACTCACACACCCATGCTACACCCATTCCCGATTGCATTTTCCCTCTTTAACAAGTAAACTCATAGGTTGGCAAATGCATAAACAAGCAGCATGTTTCACAAGTAAGGTGAGACACCAAAGACAGGACAAATCTAACCAACTCAGACTGGCACTCAGTGTATTAAGGTATCCAGCCAGTTAGGTCAGATTAAAATGCATTTCGTTCATATGCTAGTTAACGTTACTAATTTACTTAGGATGTATCTTTGGTTGGCCCCGCCCCTCGTCAGAGTCAGTGTCACTTCATCACATAGCATTTTAGTTAGCTAGCAGTGAGCTAACTAGTTACCCGTTTAGCAAGCAAACCAAAATAAGATACCCAATGATTTAATTAAGCCCGACAATAGGCAGCTATACTATGCAAATCTGTGGGCAAAGTAATGTGATCTGCATAAATATAAACAGGAAACCAAAAATCCACAAACGTATAGATTACGTTCGACAAGCTGGAGTTCTAATGAAAAACATTTTCGCTCGCCCCAGCGCTAGCTACACAACGCTTGCTATCGCGTTTACAGATAAGGTTAGCAGGCAAGCTAGCAAGCGAAAATATTCAGGTAATTCCAACCAAGTACATCAAAACGTAGTTAGTTTGCAATATAACGTTCGCCATCGAACGGGTTTAAACAACGTTTGCATTACAGAGTGGCAATATCATTCAAGAAAATGGGTGCCGTTAATGCTAACCTCCTCACTGCCACTGGAACTGTAGCCGGCCTCTGCCTGGTGCTTGTGCTTCTCCACCATCCCGAGTAAGCGCAAGAGTGTCGGATCCTCATTAAGCGTAAGTCCAACGCCTGTGGGCCTCGGGCCTCCAGTTGCAGTTTCTTCATCTTCGGTCCGTAACCGACCGATCTGCAAACGTTTCTCCGAACGCAATCGGCTACGAGACGTCCATGGTCGACCCGGAAAGCGACCCCGAACCGAAACTGTAATGCTTGGACCACCGACAGCAGTCGCTGCAACTGACCCGCATCCCACTGCCGCCATTATCAACCTCAACAACAACAACGATAGAGCTTGGGGGCGAGACGAGAGGGAAAGGCGCGAGATAGGGAGGAGAAACCAAGAGCTTTCTGGGAAAATGAGTCTTTTCGCGGGTAAAATTAGAAAAGCTTAACGTTTGGAAATATTACCTGAAATAGAATAAAAATAAAAATCCACAAACAAGCTCAATATTATGCAGCTCTATTTTAAGTTATATATGGAGCTTTACTGTTTCGAACAGGGTTTAATTACTGTGTCTACTGTTTATGAATAAAACGATGTTCTGTATGAATTGCGCAGCAACTGCGTAGATCCAACGAACTTGTCATAAAATGGATGGACATTAGTCATACGCCATAGCTGGTTAGGCAATCTCTGTGCAATACAAGCCTGTGAAAATACGTGATGACCTTGCTATTCTAATACAGGAGAATGCATTCCAAGTCGAGGATACAGCAATTACTGCACTGCAGAAATCCAGTTTCAGCCTTGTAGATTCTCCGAAGAAATGCTAAGGTTTCGTGAACTGTAGCCTACTTTTGCTGCAGAATCTAGTACAGAGATACCTATTGCTACTTTCGAATTTTGCATGACCTGAACGCCGCCTATGTAACTGTGGCTGTAAAATTTCTTTATGAAGTTCAGTCACTGTTCATGACTAAACCACCCGTTCTATGACTGTTTAAGGTTAATAAGCAGTTTTCTTTGACATTTCAGTTATCAGTATCCCTTTCTGTTAGTGGTAAACACCGGTATATCGACTCATGAACACAACACAAATCTTAGTGTCAAATTTTTACCATCGTAAGGTTTTTCACTGTGTTTCTTTACTAGTGCACGCGTTTGTTTGGTATAACAGCGCATTTTACAATAAAACTAGGCCTTATGTCTGACAGAGGACATTTTAATGTTATGGGCAGTATCTTGTAAGAATGGCACCAAGTCATTCTACAGAAAAAGGAGAAACAAAATTGTACACAAATTGTACATTGACTTACTAATTTGTTGTATTTTATTGACAACATTAGCTGACCAGTGAACCCTGATTGCAGTGAACTTTAAGTTTCAGGGAAACAGTCTGATCTCAAAGGAAGTACACATCAACTAAGTAACAAAAAAGAGACGCACAGCACCATTGGTCTCGGTTTTCTGATGATTAGAATCCTGTTTGCAGCCAACTCAAATTCACTTCCACCACCCCTAGAGGACAGCAAAGTTTGTGTGATTATCTTAAATCATGATATAACTATTCAAATGTGGTATTTTTGGCCACTAGAGGGGAAGGTACAGTTTTAAATGAATATAAGTCACGGTGTGCTTTAGGAACTTCAACCCAGGTGGTTCCACAGGGAATCACATGATGCCTTTGAATTTTGTTGTGCATCTTATTTATTTAATTCAGTTTGAAATTATTTTGTAATGCATGAGTTACTGGGTTTCTATCTTTCTATTCGTACCTAATTTTTTACATTTAGGTGTGCTTTCACTAACATTGCTGACTACAATCAATTAATGACATTAGTGATATTGCAAATCTAGTGCTTATTCATGAATACCTTTCTCTTGCCTTGAGCGTATATTGCCAATTTCTGTGCAAAAACTGTAGTTGGTTGTGTTATCGGTTTATGTGAAACTCACCTGGGTCTTTCATTTTTTTTACTGATTAAAACAGACCCAGTTTGCTCTTGCAAATTGGGTTTCTATTAACCTTGCAATTTATAACTTTGATCTGTAATTATTTTCCTTTGAAGCTTATTACAGTTGAAATATTTAAATTGGAGGTGTTCCTTCCTGCTGACTAGGTGTTCTCACCCTAAGCCTGCACACAACCAGAATATGTTGACTTTCCTTTCTTTTATTTTACCTTTATTCAACCAAGTAAGTTACTTGTTTGCAAAAAGAGGTGTGCTTACATCATGGGCAAGGAATACAGATGGTCACTATCATTACACTCAGCCCTGTAACCCACTTAATCAATACAAAATACAAAAATATTTTTGCTGTTGAAGACCTCTATGTCTAAGTCTAAGTGTTTTTCTGTGTGCTGATAACCCCACTCCTTAATTTATTGATAATAATGAACTCTTCCAGTTTGTTTAAGAGAAAAAGACTCTTTAAAAAGCACAATTTATTTATATCTTACACAAGTGAATGAGTGTATGCGTAATGCAATGCTATTTGCACAGCAGAATAATTCTATTTATGATTTAAAATGTTATATGTGGGTAGCACTGTGGCCTCACAGCAAGAAGCTCATGGGTTTGAATCCCAGCCTGGGCCTTTCTGTGTGGAGTTTGCACACAATACCCCATGATGACAAAGCGAAAACAGGTTTTTGAAATTTTTGCAAATTTATAAAAAATAAAAAAACGGAAATATCACATTTACGTAAGTATTCAGACCCTTTACTCAGTATTTTGTTGAGGCACCTTTGGCAGCGATTACAGCCTCGAGTCTTCTTGGGTATGACGCTACAAGCTTGGCACACCTGTATTTGGGGTATTTCACCCATTCTTCTCTGCAGATACTCTCAGGCTCTGTCAGGTTGGAGGGGGAGCGTTGCTGCACAGCTATTTTCAGGTCTCACCAGAGATGTTCGATCGGGTTCAAGTCCAGGCTTTGGCTGGGCCAGTCAAGGACATTCACAGACTTGTCCCGAAGCCACTCCTACATTGTATTGGCTGTGTGCTTAGGGTCTTCCTCCTGTTGGAAAATGAACCTTCACCCCAGTCTGAGGTCCTGAGCACTATGGCGCAGGTTTTCATCAAGGATGGTTAAAGTACAGATTCCCAGCTTTTATTAACTGGTTTTGTTTTTATACAGTTTAGTTTCACTGTGTAGCAATGACTGCTTGTTTTATGCATTTCCACACATTACAGTGCACCATAATGTCTGAGACATATTACGGTTATATAAATGAAAGTACTCATGTTTAGTACTTTGTCGCATATCATGTGCATGCAATGAATGCTTGAAATCTGTGTGGCCCATAGACATCACCAGGTGCTGAGTTTCCTCTCTGGTGTTGCTCTGCCAGACCTGAACTGCAGCCTGCTTGTTTCGGGGGCTAGTTGCCTGATGTTTTTCTCGTCAGCATGTGAAACACATGTTCAATTGGATTCAGATCAGGTGAATGACTTTGCCAGTCAATTTTCCAGTTTTTGGCTTTGAAAACTCCTTTGTTGCTTTGGTAGTACATTTGGGATCATTGTCTTTTTGTCGGATGAAGCACAGTCCAATGCGTTTAGAGGCACTTTCTTGAACTTGACTAGATAAGATATTTCTGTACACTTCAGAATTCATTCTCCTGCTGTTATCAGCAGTTACATCATCAGTGAAGACAAGTCGAGCCAGTACCTGTGGAAACAATACATGCCCAAACCATTTCACCCCCACCACCATATGTCTCCAGACAAGGTAGAATGCTTTTAATTTTGGCCTCCACAATTCGCTCTTGTCATCACTCTGATACAAGTGAATTGTGGTCTCATCTGTCTACCAGACCTTTTCCCAGAACTCTACGGGCCGTTTTAGGTACTTCTTCTGTAACCTGGCTGTCCTGTTTTTGTAACTAACTAGTGGTTTGCATCTTTCAGTGTAGCCTCAGTGTAGTTCTGTTGGTGAAGTCTTCTGTAAACAGTAGTCAATGACACATCCACACCTGCCTCCTGAAGAGTGTTTTCGATCTGTCGGACAGGTGTTTAGGGGTTTTTCTTCATTATAGTGAGAATTCTTCAGTCAATTGTAGAGGTTCTTGGCCTACCAAGTCCTTTGCAATTATTGACCTCACCAGTGCTCTCTTTCTTCTTAACAATGTTCCAAACAGTTAATTTTGGTAAGCATAAGGTTTGGCCTATATCTCTGACTATTTTTTCTCATTTTCCAGCATCATAATGGCTTCCTTGACTTTCTTTGGCTCAGCTCTTGTCCTCATGTTGACAAATGCCAACAACAGATTTCAAAGGCAATCAAAAACCTAGATCAAGACTAGATATTGATAGTTCTCTTATACCTGGACTAAGGAAACAATTGAACACACCAGACAAATCAGAAACACTTGTGAACTGTTTGTCGCAAACTTTATGGTGCCCTGGAATGGGGGGGGGGGGGGCACTATGCATAAAAAGTACTGTAATTTCTATATGATGAAAGTGATTTGCAACTTCATTATGTAATTTTTAAATAGTTAAGTTAAGTTGACAAACAACATGTTATATAGTACTTCTTTGAAACCTAAATATTAAATATTGCTATTCAGCTCTTCCTAGTTGTAGATTTGTGTGAAGTCTTGAGCTGTAAATGAGATAGAATGATCGCTCAACTGCACACACAATGTTGGGAACAGACTTTCCTAAATAAAGAGCACTGATATGTTTCCTCTTTTATTTTACACAGGAAAACGAGATTGAGGTCAAGATAACAGTTTAAACAAGCATGCAGTTTTCTTGGTCCTAAACATATGTGCATGAATAATTCCCATACTGATTACATCAGTCCTTAAAATACTTGTACAAACATAGACATGTCTTCCTCCCTCATATTAATTCTCCCCTGCATGCTGTAGGGATGTATGAAGTCTCAAAATTGCACGTGAGGACAGAGAAGCATAGTCCAAGAAGATACCAAATGAACCAAAGATCTAAGATATCAAATAGATTCAATGTCAGGCACAGGTTACTGATAGTAAAATGATAGTGAAAAGCCTATCCACTTACAGCCAAATGTTTACTTCTTGCCGCAAAATAATGCATGTGGCAGAAGTGCTAGTGGACACTCCACCACATAGCAGCATTGCTTTCCCAGTGTCTTGGAGTTCCACTAGCCTTTGTCAAAAATCCAAACATTACTTTTTAAGCAGCCTTCAAAATCAGTTTAAATTGTTTTGAGTGCAGAGCATTTATTTATACAGCTGGATATTTACTGAATAGATGTACGTATTATGTTAGGTATTTTGTTGTTTAAGTTATCTTGTATCAGGGAATGAAAGCACTGTTCCACTGTGAAGTTGTACGTGAATTTGGGCATGTTCATGTGCAAGACCAAGTACAGGTCCAAGTGTTTAGCAATAAAACCAGATAAAGTGGTACATACTGTAGTTCTACTGCCTGACAACAGCAATCACCTAGTGCAATTTACATTCAAGTTGTTATTTCAGTCCATCAGATACAGACCATCCTTCCTGTGATGTTCCTCATGAATTGCGATCTTTTTCCTTCAGACTACAGTTTTTATGGGGCAATAGTTGCTCTTTCTCAAAGGGATACATTTTTTCCAGGATACAAACCTGTTTTTAGGGGCTGTACCCTGAAAAAGATATATCCCTTTAAGAAAGGGCAACTATTGCCCCGTGAAAACAAGGCTGTGCATTAGAACAACATGATTTCCATGACCCAGTGCAATACTTTTACAAATGTGTGTATACCCGCTGCATGAAAGGCAATGCCTTTGTATGAAAAATAATATAACTCTATAAATATGGACGTGGTAATTGTCACTAATATATCCTCAACTAATATGTTATAGTCCCTTTTGATATAGTTTGGCAGCTTTTTGTATTTGAACATGGGTACATTCAGCTTTGGGCAAAATAAGTAAATGTTGCCTCATTTGTGAGGCTGAAATGTGGCCTATGAGCACAGAATAATGTCTGTACATGAAAAGTGCTTTCATACAGTGTACACAAAAATATAAAAATCTCATAGACAAATACTGTGTTACCCAAGTGGGCAAATCAATAGTTGGCAACTTTGATGGCCATTTTTCTTTTGTCCTAATGTATATTTCTTATGAACTATAATTGCAAAAGCTAAAAATGTAGCACATAGCTTCTTAAGTTGACACACCTTTGACAAGTCATTTAGAGTTGACAGGGGCACAGAGATCTGCACCCCATGGGTTAGTGAAATTGCATTGTTAAAAGTTTCTACATCTTTAAATATGGACCTTACAGAGCCTGTAAGTTTGCATGCAGGGATAGAACTTCATTAAAAAAAATGTTTTCAATCTGCTAGACACATACATTTAAATGCAAAAGTACTGGGAAAGTGACACATTTTTAGTTGTTTTGGCTCTGTACTCCAGCACATTAGAATAATGAACATGAGGTGCAGACTGTCAGCTTTTATTTGTGTCTATTTATGTCCATATCATGAGATCCTTGTAGGAATTGCAGCCCTTTTTATACATAGCTCACCCCATTTTAGGGAGCATAATTAATTGTACTAATTAACAGTCTGAAATGATGTTGAAATGCACTATATGACCAAAAGTATCTGGACACCCCTCGATCTGGGGCTGTTTTTCATGGTTTGGGCTAGGCCCCTGAATTCCAGTGAAGGCAAATCTTAATGCTATAGCATACAATGATATTTTAGATGATTCTGTGCTTCCACAATAGTTTGGGAAAGGGCATTTACTGTTCCAGCATGACAGCGAGGTCCATATAGGAATGGTTTTGCCAATAACGGTGTGTAAGAACTGGACTGGCCTGCACAGAGCCCTGACCTCAACCCCATCCAACATCTTTGGGATCAACTGGAAAACCACCGACTGCGAGCCAGGCCTAATCGCCCAATCAGTGCCCGACCTCAGTAATGCTCTTCTGGCTGAATGGAAGAAAACCAAAGAGTGGTGGTTGTTATAGCAGCAAAGGGTGGACAAGCCCCCTATTAATACCCATAATTTTATATGAGATATTGGATGTCAGGTGTCCACATACTTTTGGCCATGTAGTGTCGTTTACATTATAATGAAATGTCTATAATGATCAGCACACTTATGTGACTAGATTACTTTGTTTGGTGTCACATTACGCAACCAAATGTACCCTGATTCTGTAACAGGATAAATTCAGAAATTAGAGAATGACCAATGATGACAGGCCTAAAATACTCAGGCATGTGTAAAGAAGAGAGACAGGCAGATATTTTAGGCCTATTAATGAGAACCTTTGGTATTATTACAAACTTTTCAGCCATACCCTTACAAATAAGCTTCCTAAAGACATTTTAACTGTGTCATCCTTTAATATAAGCTCATAGCGTGTAGACCTTTCTTATTTTGAGAAATCCTTTTTTCAAATTTCCATTAAAGTTTGAAATCTACCAATTCACATATTTTTCACCACACCAATTGTTTTAAGCAGACATGATCTAGCACATATTCCAACTTCCCCCCAAACCAAGGCTTGTAAATCACTCCATGTCTTCATTATCTTTAGAGAAGTAGCCAGCAAGACAGTGAACCAAAAATGAAATGAGTCATTCATCAGGTCTGCCACACCCATGTAATTCCCCAATGCCATTTCCCCCAAATTTATCACTTCATTTTTAACATTGCATCTTCAAATTTATCATTCATGTTTCAATAAAACTGCAAGTTAGATAAGTGCATTATTGATACTACAAAATATATGAGTACAGTGTTTGCAAAAGTAATGCATTTACTCGTATTGCAGGCTTCTGAGAAATTTGAAACTGTGAATATGTATGTAAATGGGATTTTCCATAGATTAGCTGTCAAAAACCAATGCCACTGTCAAAATAAGTGGACTGACTACATAAGAGTACAATTAAAAAATATTATTCAGATACATTAGATACTTTAAAATGTGATTTTATTAAAAACACTTTACAGTAAGGTTCCGCATGCTCAGACAAGTATTATGCAAAATAGATTAATGCATGAATTATTTATAATGATTAGTGATAAACAAATAAACCAATATTTATTTGTTTAGAAGGACTAAATTGCTTAAATTAAACTCATTTTATTCGAATTAGGTGAGGATTGTGGAATTGAACTATCCTATAGATTATGCTAAGAAAGCAATGTACAACATGGAGTAAGAAACATTTATGATTGCGCAATAAATTAGGTAACTGCATGCTATAGTTATCTGGTACTCTGCTGCAAAAATTGTTATAATTGAAAATAATTGAATTCATAAACATTCTCTCTTCGTTTACCTACAAGATGACTTGTTCTTGCCGTCCATGTACTATCATGGCTAATAAATCAATTTAAAAGTAAAATGTATTGGCTTATGGCTAACTACATTACATTACAGCCACTTAGCAGATGCTCTTATCTAGAGTGACGTATAGAAGTGGAGAACATCAGTGCAACTCTTTACATTACTAAAAATATTTTTAAATACACTATGGTTTCTAATAAAAGATTTAATGATGTGCTGTTGACAAAGCAGACAGCATTTAGTTAACAGCAGCCTTTTAGAAAGCAAAAATGAAATATGTTAGCTTGTAAAGTAAAAAAAAAAAAAAACTTAAACCCAGCAATGCACAACACTTGCTATGCAAACTAATGTCTGAAAAATGAGATTTGACTGTCAGAACATTGCACAACATCTCAATAGATGAAAGCCCTTGCAAGTGAGCCACATTAGTTTACAATGTCGATACTTTTAAAACTTAAACTTAAAACAAGCTGTTTCTTTGTTAAATTGTCTATTCGTAGAATACAGTCTTTTGTTAATAGGGGAGTGAACTTCCACAAGGATGGAGAGCCAGGAAAGTTCTTCCAGGTTATTGGATGTTGCCATTTAAATGATCAGACCTTTAGCCAATGATATACCAGTATCCATGTGTAGCATGATTGCCTTCCTGCCTGATTGACAGTCGTTTTACCCAGTTGCAGTCTAAGACTGGAGGCCAAAGTTTTAAACTTGTTAGACGAGTCGATTCAGACCTGCTTTCTTCGAGGGTGGATATCCAGGCCCATTGATTTGGTTTGTATTAGTGTTCAGAGAAGAAGCCAGCTTCGTAATCATTATTTCTTTTTGCTGGAAACCTGATAAACACATACTGGAAAACAAATTCCTCTGCTAATTAATTTGTTAATTAATCTATACTGTTTAGCATCACATTCTTACAAAAAAATATTTCCATGTGCACTAGCAAAACACTATTTTAAACATTTTCTGTTCAAACAACACTATTAAAACTTTAGAAAAATTTGCCATGTCAAACTCCCCTCCTCCATATGCGATTATAAGAAAATGGTGGTCCCAATTGATTAACACAATGCCTGCTGTGATAGCCAAACAGCTTTATATCGTCTGTGGTTTCGCTTCCAAAACTGCACCACGTGTCTAGGTTGCAGGGGAATATCTGGCAATGTTTTTCAATTGAATTGTTCCAGACATTTCACTTTTGACCGTGTTTCTTTCCCCCTCCCCGCGTTCTCCTTGACACCGCCGTTTTAAGTCTGTCTCATGCCGCTGAAGCCCACGGGCCCTCGCGCGCTGCTTTTCCTTTGAAGCGCATCGATCCGACCATCCCAGAGCAAGCCTGGAGCGATCAATACCCACCCGACTTTTCAAGATCAGTAGCCATCGAGCATCCTTCACACATGCACACTTTTACCCTGCCCCACAGGTACTGATTGTCCTTGGCCAGGGAAATAGTTTGTCTGCATTAGGAGTGAAGTGATTTCCCTGGGACTGTTCCCTTGGAGGTAATGCAGTTACGAATACATGGCTGTTTCTTAATGAAGGCTGCTTAATGAAGGAGGTAGTAGAATCAGCATGCCTCCTTCCTTGACCTTTTGTATCCACTTGCATCTGCGCACCTCTGCCCCATCACCACCCACCACCACCACCCATCTCCATTCACACGCCAAAGCTTATTTCAGTTTGTGTTTGAAATTTGCTAGCTTAGCTTTATTGTCAATATTCAATTTAGTACTAAGACACTGGTTTGTACAGCTGGTTTTGTCAGGACATCTTAGTTTGTCTGGTCCTTAGCCCACTGACCAGCTACACAGAGGAGGAAACGTGAATTAGAATGATCCCTGAATTTAATCATGATCCCTGATTACTTTCATATGGCTTTGCAGTTTTTGTTGAATCAATGGGTCGCTTTAGTGTCATAAGGTGGTAAATTAAATTGGGAGTGATACATTTTAAAAAAGAAACCTAGATTTAAAACTTAGAAGGGTTGCTGTGACTGCATTTTTTCTGTTTCATTTATTCTGAAGGGGTGTTCAGACCTGTGTTTTCATCTGTGTATATTTACTTAAGTTGCGGCACCAAACACTAAGCACACACATTTAAACATGTGCAACTCAAATTCATGAGCTAAAATTCAGTAACATCTGATGGGCACATTAAATGACTGCAGTGATATGCTGATTACTTCATGGAGCAGAAAAGACACATAAATAAAAACAAAATCACACAAGAACAGATGCTCGAATGCAAATCACATACATGTATGATATGCAGCATAATGTGAACAGCCTTCGGATCATACACACAGGAATTCACTGACAGGTGCAAATATGAATCTACTGGTGCAAAATTAATTTTAAAGGGACATAATGAATAAATTATGAAAGCCTTGTCATGTTCGTACATAAAGACAAATCATTTGACCCATTTAATACATGCAGGCCATTGAATTGTACTTTGATAGGTCTACATGGAATAGTGCCTAAGATTAGATTAAATTAATTTATCATTAATAAAAGAAAAAGCACGTAAGAAACCCTGAACCTCATTTTTCTGACGGTTGGATGTTTTGAAGCTCCAAAGTTTCACAGTTGCCACATTTACAATCCCAGTCGGACTGTTCCCCTTTAAAACAAGTCATACAAGGTAGAATACAAAGGTGACTTTCTGCCAGAAGTTCAAAAGTAGAGCAATGCTGAAAGAAACATCAAAGTGCTATGAGAACACAAAAAGTGTGTGTGTGTGTGTGTGTGTGTGTGTGGAGGGCAGCTTCATTGATACAAGCAAAGAGTGACTGAATAAACCCATATCAATCTTCCAGGTCGTCTGCCCAACTCCTCCTTCGCTTTATCTTTCTCCCCTTTTTGTCCCCCACGCCCTCTCCTTTTCCCTCCGTCCCTCCCGCCCCCCCTCTCCCCCCCTCTCTCTCTCATCCAGCAAGTACTGCTTCATGCATGTGTGTGCAGACTGGAAGGGAGAGGTCAGGACACAGCACTTAGAATGCAAGAACATGTGTAGCAAATTGCCTGAGAGAGGGAGAGACATAGAAAGAGGGAGAGAGAGAGCGAAGTGAGAGAGAGAGAGTGAGAGAGAGAATTTAAAGGGTCAATCATAAATATGGGGCAACAGCTGTTTTTCAGAGAAAACAGAAATATTAACTCAAAAGGAGAGAGAGAGGGGGAAAAAAATCAAGCAACGGCAAAGGCGGAAAAAATATTTCAGCCCCCTCCCCTTCCCTCTCTCCACAAACACGCTCCTCCTCCCTCCCTCTCGGATATTCCTCGGTGAACCACCCCCTCTAGCTCGCTCCCTCTCCCTCTCTCTCTCTCTCTCTCTCCTGCGCTCTCTTCCCTTCCCACCCTCCACGCAAACGCACGCTTGCACACACTCGCTTTCTCTCTCTCCCTCGCTCTCTTTCTCTCGCTCGCGCACGCACAGGCTGCGCTGGGCTGTCTCTGCTCCGGCACTGAGCTCACACTTTAGCCTTTTTCCTGTGCCGCGTTTGTGCTTTTCCTTAGGTGAGGGGAACACCGCTCGGCCCTCCCGCTCATTGTAGCGGGGTTTAGGAACAGACACAACATTGTCTGCGCTGGACTGACTGCTGGTCACCAATTCCTGCGTTTTTTTTTCCCTCCGTAATTTTTGCTCTCTCTCAAATCTTTTCCTTTCTTGGCCCCCCCCCCTCCCTTTTTGTCCAAACCCTGATCCTTGAGAGAGGGGAAGGAAAGGGAAGAGGTGATTGTGGAGGGGAAGATGAGGAGACGGAAAAAAAGGCGAACGTGAAAACGGACAGCGTGATTCTGAAGGAGCAGAGAGAGGAATGGCACTGGGCAGCGGGACGAGAGGGGGAAAGCGAGGGAGAGGGAGAGAGAAGGAACGAGGGATGGTCGAATGGGAGTCGGAAAAATCGCGGGAAAAGAAAAAAGAAAAATGACTAGACTCATCCAACCTAGGCTGGTATTTTCCCGTCCCTTCACTTTGCCTCCTCTGCCTTATTTTCAGACCATTCCTTCCCCATCCGTTTCCCTTCTTCCTTCTCCCTGTGTGTGTGTGTGTCCGTGAGAGAGTGTGTGCCTGTGTGCGCGTATGTGCGTGTGTGTTTGTCTGCTCATGACATTTTTTTTTGCCTCCGCACACGCTTTCTCTCCCATGATTTCTCTTTCCATTGCTTCTGAGCTTTTTTTTTTCCTCTGCTCCATTTTTTGCGCACTTTTTCTTTTTGTTGAAAGAAAAAAAACTTCTTGCTTCCGATACTGTACAAATGTGGTTTAGTATTTATCCCTTCCGAATGCTAATGTTATATATTGTTTCCTCGTGTCATGAGTTACGCTGTTTGCATTATTTGTCTTTCTTCTGGAATTTTCTTGTATGAGACTGGTATGGCCTTTTTCAGCCTGCAAACGGGATCCAGTTTTGGGGCCCTGCAGCGGGAAGCTGGAATACAGACAGGGTTGGGGGGGGGGGGGGTATGGGGGGTTGGCGGAGGTTGCTCCTTTTATTTTATGCATGCATGTAAAGTTGTTCAAATAATGAAATGCCATCAACAGTTCCTTGTTAACTTGCAATTTTGTGTGCACTTTATGTTATATAATACAATATATATAATATATACATTTATATATGCATGTATAATGATAGAAAAAAACAATTTCAAACAAAATGTAGGCTCATTTTGGGGGGGGGGGGGGGGTAGGGGTTGCTGCTCCTTCACTCTGTCCATATTTATGCTCTTCCCATCTTACCCTCTGTCCCCTTTTCTGTCCTGTCTGTTCTTCTGTGTGTCTGTCTGTCTGATTGTTAACTGTAAGGTACTAACTAATACTTAATGGCTGGGACAATTGTACCATGTGAAGGTATGGATTTTCTGAATTGAGAGTTGTGGGGTAACCAGACCTCGACCAACTGTGATAGGTAATTAGTTTGTCACTTTTGTCCTTTAACTTGACTGTATTTCCTGCAAATGTTACAGAAGAGACAGAAACACACTTTATGTGTGCAAGCAAGTGATTTTAGGGGTGATTTTTGTGCCAAAGAAATTACAGCTATGACAATCTATGATGCATCGTAAATAAAACACAGCACAAGCATCAGTCCCGTAGACAAAGGTCCATCACTGGTCTGAAAGTCCCAGCCTTACTGCCTGCGTGACCGTTACTTAATCCACTTCTCTCTACAGTACTGGTCTATACCCCCCACCCCTCCTTATTCAGATCACTATCCACTGCTCTGTTTGTATAGTTTTGTATGTCTACGGAACCGCATTAATATTTGCCTCTCTGTCCGTGCACACGCATCCGTAGAGCGGCACTGCGTCCAGAGCGTTTGTCGAGCGTGCGCGGTTCTGCAGGGGCGCGTAATGCATTGTTGTTGCTCGGACTTGTGTCGCATGCTGATTTATAACGCTCAGCACCAGCTGTTGAGAGCATGAAACGCTGCTTGTGTTGTGGAGCCTCCACTGCAGCTATTCGGAGAGCCGCGCGGGGGGAAGGCGGCGGAGCAGTCAGGATCGGTCTGTCCACAGCTTTGTGTCTCTGTAGCAGCTCGGCTAAAGATAGATGCGTCGCGAGACTGAGCGAGCTCCCCGTTTTTTTCCGCGCCGTACCCCCTTCCTCCTCAGCGCATTGAGAAATAGATTCAAATGTTTTTTTTTTTGTGTGTGTGTTTTTTTTTAAAGTGGGTAGTCTGTACAGCCTAAAATCCTCAAACAGAAAAACAGATTCTCCCTTTTGCAGTGTCGCATGGGCATGCACCGGGCAGTCGGTGCCACGCCGACCTGGCGCGTCCGCGTCGGTGCCGCCGGTCCGCATCATGCCGCGTGGTATTTTTCCACCCGCGTGCCAGTTTGTCCCCTGAAAGGTTCTGTTCTTAGCTGCATGGGAACAACTTAAGGGTCCATTTCGGGTTTATGACAGTGTATGAGGTAACTTATGAGATGGCACTGAAGTCACTCGACTTATTTATTCATTGTCCTTCTTATGAAATATAAATGCCTATGCGGAGATATGGCTGTGGCTGTCTGGTATGGGTGCCTTTCATTATCCGGTGTCTGACTGCGGAGATAGAACCCTGAAAAAAACAGGCCCCTTTACTTCTGAACGGACCTCGGGCCCAAATGAATAGTAGTAAACGCAGTGGAATTGCTGGAGAACCCTGAAATGCCGTTTCTGTGTACTCTAGTGTGATTACATTTAATACCTCTCCCCCAAATGTCGGGCTTTTGATTTAAAACCATCGACGTCCATATGCGGAACGTGCTAAAGCAAACAGCCTGTGCTTTTAATGTAAATCGAGTCGATAATGCTAATGTACTTGTATATCTTTATTATTAAATATTACTCAGCAAGCCGATGAATTATGCTATACTGATGGAGGCTCTTTATGTCACCCGCTATTGTGCCTGATGGAGAAGGAAGTATATGATCACGGCTGATGGACTTCTGCACTCATGTCATGGAGTCGGTAGTCAGCTTTGCATAATTTCCTACTTGTGCTTTTAGCCTACTGTTTTCTTAAGCAGACATATCACTGCTGCTCTCTCTGTCAGCATCATGAATGCTGTCTCTAAAAAGCATGTATCACTAACCATACATTTAATTTATAAGGCCTGCAAATAGACACAAGTTTATGTAACATGTTCGAAGTATAGACTTCAGCTTACAAGGAATCATTTGCCATTTTTTACAAAAAATCTTGTATTTCTTTGGCAATTTTTTTCTAGGAATTGTAGTTTAGGAGTTGTAAATTAATGGAAAATTAGCCGCAAAGATTGTTTTGTTAGCTTACTGTATGTGTTGCCCGTCTGCATACTCTTCCATGAATACTGACTTGTTTTCATTCAAAAATGAAAATGTTAGAAATGGAATTGACATAGAAAATGAATCGTATGTTAGGAAATGCTTTTGTTGTCCTCTTAGAACTTCCACTTTGCAGGCTTAGCAATATGTGGGAGCAAGACTCACTCATGTGAAACAAAATGGCGTCAATCGCCTATTTACAATGGCCTATTTGCAGTTTCAGGAGGAGCAAATTTTTATTGAATCTGTCCAAATATTGTTCACATTCTCAGATGCTGTCAGAGGTGTGATATGAGTGTTATATTTTCCATATGATCTGCACATTTGCTGCCATGTTAATGGATGAAAACAGGGTAGTGAGTTAGTCGATGACATGCAGTACGTGATGATAAGTCTGTTGAAAAAGACAAGCATTACTTGCAGCGAATCTGTATAAGCTCAATGCATATTGAATAGATATGTTTCCATTGTGGGCTGTCCAGCTATCTTGCCAAGTAATAAAGCCAAATTGGCCAATGTGTTGATGAAAGACAAGTGAACAATAGTTAGCAATCTGTCTACAGTTTTTTGGCTTCATATATGGAATTACTTGCCAGGAACATTATACTCATTGATAGGAAGTGACATTGATGTCAAACTTGTCTTGAATATTGGGAGACCCACTAGCAACTTCCAATAGCGCAACCACTTGAGGGAATAGTTAGAAACAGAACAATGAATGACTTATAAGAATGAGGTTTTGTGTGCTATCAAACATGAAATATGTGTTCATGTATAGAGACAGAAGGAAAGTAACCCTGCATGAAGTGAAGGGTGGAGCTATCTGTTTTTTTCCTCACATAAGCAATCAAGACCAGATTATTTGAAAATGACTATTGTTTTAAATTGGGGGTTTTGAGGCAGAGGTCTGTTTCAGTCTTTGTGGTAAAATAATGACATTTCGAATGACTAGTGGTGGAAATACGCTGAATTTGACACCTCGCAAAAACATTTTGGTATTTTCTGCATTGCATAGATATCATTCATAGACAGACCATCAGCAATTTTGTACTGCGTGTAATGTAATACTTAGTCATATAAATGCAAAAGGGGGATGAATCAGTGACATTTTTTGTTACTGTGGATTGCAATCCATTATTTCCCCTCACTGCAATTTGGTTGTGCCTTCCAGTCCAGTACGTTTTTATACAAACCAGATGTGCTAAAGCAAGTTTAGTTTCACAATATACTGTAGGTCCTCCCTGTTATGTGACTGGGTTTCCCCAGTGTCCCTGCTAAGATAGCTAGCATTAGATAAAGCAGTGTAAATGGTGTGGTGTGGTCTTACAGTATGTGGGGTGGCACAGTGCATTGCAGTTTGGTGAAATGCAGTTCAGTTCCCTGCAGTGGCAGCTTGTGGGTTAATGTCTGCAGGCCGTAGGAATGTGTTCGGGTCGACAGTGAGAATTCCTCAGTCCTGCGTTAGTAGGTCACAGCACTGACAAGAGCCTGCCTCTTATTTTAGCACACGCTCTTCTCTCTCTCTCTCTCTTTCCCTCTCCCTCTCTCATCTTCTCTCTCCTCTCATTCTCTCACTCTCAATCTTTTTCTCCCTCTTTTCCTCTCTCTGTCTCTCCTTTTCTCTCTCCCTGTCCCTGCTCTCGCCATGTTTCTTTTTCCCTCACTCTCACTGTCTGCTCTCTCTCACTCTCTCCCTCTCCCGCTCCCTCCCTCCCTCCCTCCTTCAGATCCTCCTGACTGTCTGCCACCCCCCTTCTCTTGCACTTGTATTGCAGTGGCTGAGGTGCTGGGGGTTGGGTAAGAGATACAGAGAAACACTGTGTGTATGTGGGTGTGTGTGAGTGTGTGTGGGCGCGCATGTGTGTGTATGTGTGCGTGTGTGTGTTTGTGTGCGTGTGTCTGCGTATACATACATACATATACACATATAATTATTGCAGCGCTGCATGCGATGTTGTGATGTGCTGCTGAATTCTGTGCTTCTGATCATGTATGATTGATGGTGTTGCTTCCTTAGGGAGTGCTCCTGTGCTGCAGACTGCAAGGTTATGTGAATCAATGGCCACATATCCGTGCCTTTTTGATACTGAAACATCTGTGACGCATCTGCAGACTGGCACCTCTGACTAACTCTCTCACGCTCTGACAGACTGAGATATTGACCTGCTGGCAGAAAACGTGACGCCCTGTTCGGTTAACCGGGGCAGATTTTTGACCGAGGGGCACAGAAATTGACACACAGACATTGTCAGATTCCCATTGGCCATCACGTGGATTGAGAATCTCCTGCTCTAAGCGGCGAGCTGTTTGAAATGGAAACGGAGCGCATTGTCGATAAAACTAAAGCTCGTCCGCGCGTGCGCCCGGGCGACGGCTCAGCGATGCGCCCGCTGGGGCGGGCCGATGCCGGCGGGCCGACGGGCGGCGGCGGCGGAGGCGCTAGCAGCGTAAGGCCAGGGCCCGGCGTCCCCTCGCTGCAGTGCCAGACAGCGAGGGGAGGCGCAATGTTAGCGATGCCGTCCGTCTCCCCTCCCTCCGGCCGAGGGCAGCGACGGTGGCGCGAGGGGCCCGGGGAACAAACGCCACGCCGAATCAAAGCTAGAGAGAACGACAAAAAAGGGCGAGAGAGGGGGAGAGAGAAAGAGGGAAAGAGAAAGAGAAGGTAGAGGGAGGGAGAAATACGGATGGAGCGGCGCGGGGGAGAACACACGCGGCGGAGACGCCTAGCGTAGCCGCGCGTGTGTTTGCGCTCTGCCCGGGCTCAGGCGCGTCGCGCCGCGTTAGCGCCGTCGCTTCAGAGCCGTCTCGCGGCTTCACAGCACGGGGCACAGCTGCAGCCCCGCCGCACAAAGGCGGACGAGATCTGGCCCGGCGTCGAGCGTACTGCCGGCTACGCCAGCGCGCTCACTTAGCCGCCTCCCTGCACACCGCGCCGCTTTTATTTCCCTTCGGCAGCCACTGCTCAGAGTACGCCTTCTCTACTCCTGACCGGGTTCTCTCCATTCCTGTTTTTCACATTTAGTTACCTCTGGTAAAATATGAAAAATGCACAGGCTGTGGTACTTATCTGAATGCCTAACACATTAGCTACATCAAGAAAACTATAGCCGATTCATGGTTAAAACAGGCAGGCAATATTTGGTTTTTGCTTGTTGATGAAATAGAAATTAAAATACAAATGGAATATATATTATTCCTTAGTAGTTTTGCATTTAAATTTAATGTTACACCAAATGCATATAACATGTATTTTGAAATTTAAAGTAGTGCTAGTGCTATACATATTGACAAAAGCTTTTTTCTTCTAAGGGTGATTAAATTAATTACATTTTAAAATTGAAAAGATTTTAATATATTAAATACATAATTATGTAAACTTGCAAGATTTCAATTATAGTTCAATAATAAATTTAATATTAATAAGTAATTAATACGTTTCAAAACACATTTACTGTAATATAAGGGTTAGGGTTTTACATGTGCTCAATTTTGTATAAAATATAATTATTCAATTATTGGTATACATTTATATATATTCATATAATCTATACATATAGAAGGCTAAAGTAATATTGTGTCTCATGAATAACAAAACCTTTGATAGATTTCAACTCAAATTTTTCAAGTTACGAGTGATGAAATGAATATATTATTGCTACTTTCATGTATATAATTTTACACTGTTGAATAAAATTTGATGTATAAAATTTATATAAGTTTGACAATTTTATTTGCATTGTGATGAATACAGGAAGGCCAGGAAAGAAGCATAGGTATTGTAATCAACAATATGTAAATATTAATGTGCTAAAATGGATATAATTAACCATGTAAATATTTAATTAGTTGTATTTTTGTGTCAATGCACTTGGCTTAATTTACAGTGGTTAACCCATTTCAATCTGAAGAAAGGCTGCAGCTGGCTGTCCCATTTATATGTTCAGTTGATGACTGATTGATGGCCTCTCATATGTGTGCTAACCAGGGTCATTACTGTTTAGCGCCTTTGCTAAAGGAAACTGGCAATTAACTGAGGCTGCTAATATTGTTTCTGAGGCTTTTTCATCCCAGCCATACATAAATATTTGATATACCCTTACCCTGTAAATCAAAATATATATATATTTTTTTTTTTTGGAGGGGGGGGGGTTGCAAAAATTACCTATCAAGACTACCTGTAGTGAATGAAACTTAAATAAAATTTAAATTTTATTTAATAGCTAGATTTCCCCACCTAGCAGCAGATGGCTGTTGCTACAAAGCCTCCCTTTTAAAAGCCAATGTGCTGAAACTGAGATTGTGTCAGATGCTGAGATGGGGGTTTCGCAAATTGATAGCAAGAAAGTCAGGATCCAGCATTGGGCCATGTGAGAGTTGCAAACACAGCACACTGTACGCTTTAACTGCGGAGTGACTTTATTTATGTCTAGATGTAAAACAGGACGAAGGAATCAGTGAACGTCCTCCAAAGAGTGCAGACTGCGCCATGCTTAGAGGGTAGGATCAATTTCACTGGCCTCCGTCGACTGGACATACTGCACAAATCTGGGGATTACTGGCCTTTTGGAAGACCCATTTGTAGATTTTAATAATTAATGGAAATTTTGTACCTGCTCAGGACTTGATTGGTACATGTCAATGCAGAGAAACAATTTGAAGGACTTCAGGTCAGCTCTCGTAATTGCTTTTGATCTAATTGTGATCTGGGGTGTTAGGTGGTTAAAATAAATTGTACAATCATCAGACAAAGGAAGCATTCTAACTAGTACAGTTAATTGAAAGCAGCTAATATAATATAAATGCCATCATATGCTATCATGAAAAATATGTATACAATAAACTTCAGTCTCCAGTGCATTACATACATAGGGATAAAAATGTTATAATTGACAATTTTCAACTAAATATTTTGCATAACAGAAAATAGTATTACTACAGCATAAACGTAGACCCCCAGATTTGTTGTGTGCTTTTGATAATTTTTAACGTGCATCTAAAACTTGACTGTGAACAAAAGAATATGCTTAAAATCGGAGCATTATTTATGTTCTCCTCTTGCACTAGATTGCGGTTGTTGATTAGAATACGTCAGGTCATTAAAATGGTGGTCATATTGGATTATGTGTTCAAAGCCAAAACGGCAAATCTGCAGTAACTGTTTTGTGGATCCGCTTTAAAATTGGTTAGCATTAACTTGGGATTGTCATCCGTTTCTGCTCAAACAAACATGACCACCATGAAACTGTAGGGTTGCCATTGCATACTTCATGAATAGAAGGCCTGAAAAGCACGGGACTTGCTGCTCATTTGCTGCCGCTAATTGCTATTTGTAGTCCTCTTTTCCTGTTTTCATTTGACATGCTCTCTTCGTTTGATTTGACTGAGTAAACAAGTCGCAATAATATTTTTTTTCAGTTGTTAACCTCCATCAAAACAAGGAGATTGCAATCTATACGTTGTGTTAATTTGAGTGATCCGCCCTTTGAAGGTATAACAGCTTTACAGTTATTAAGTTGCAGCCAAAATTTTAATAATGAAAATTATTATCTGGCTTGCTTTGTGGAAGTTTATGCAAGGGTGTAATGTAATGTGTATTGTGCACATTCTTTGTGAAATGTGCTGTATAAATACTATTGATCAAAAATTCTATTTAAAACACTGCCTATTTAAAATAATATATTTAAAATTTACAATTGTACAATTGTAAAAGATTATATGTGGTAGACTTGAATAAAAAAAATGTACCGCTCTTGAAATACTCAGGATCCCCAGATAATAAAAAAAAAGTAAAAAGGAAATAAAGTTACTTCCCTTCACAGCATCATTCTTTAACTTTATAAAACATTTTTTTTCCACAGTCCAGTTTTAAAATGATATAATCATCAGTCATCATTACTTGAGAAGCCTTTTGTGAAAATGCTATTGTGAAGGATTCAAATTTAAATGAAATTAGATTGATTGATTGAATGAGTGACTGATTCATAGATTTATTTTGATTTGTTGATGTGGTCATAGCTGAGAAGCTAGATAAATACTGAAGCTGTTCATGATTTTGAAGATTGATGTGGTCTGAAGATTGACAGACTGAACTTGGGAGTTTTTAATGAGATTGTTTGGATTGTTTTATGCATTGGCTAGTATTTTGTATGGACACTGTTACTGCTTTCATGGTCACTCAATGTAGCCTACCTACACTGCTAATTTAAAGTAATTAAATGTGGATTAATTTTTGGTTTTATGATCCAATCAATTTTACATATCTCATTTGAATAGGTGAAAACATCAAGCTTTTTGTTTGAGAATCAAGGATCTAAAAGGTAGAAAGCCAGGGTACTCAAGCTTGAAGCTTCAGGCTAAGTTTACATGGAGGGGAGGATCTGTGGGTGGTTGATGGCTCAGAGGTCAATGGTAATCAAGCACTCAACTACAGCCAGTCTGCCTTCTTGGACAACACAAGAAGTTCTTGGCCAAAAGGTCAGAGGTCAAGGCTGGGGGGACCCAGAACTTCCTCTTCACCTCCCACATATCCTTCCCTCCCTAATTCTGCTTCTCTTGCCTGTTGAAGACCAACTTTCTGTCTTGTCAGTATAGCTGAATGAACCCCCACTTTGTATTTTTTGTCAATCGTTCAAATAGTAGCAATTGAGTGAATGTTGCCACTTACAAAATACCACTACTGTTCAAATCTTGCAGTTCCCCAACTGATTTTGTCTTGAACTCTGACGGTGAAGTCGAGTTTTTGTGTATATTTCCTTTCTCTTCTGTTGAAAGGTGGAGTGTTTGCTTCTTTTTGTGATTGACTTATCTAACATATTTTAAAAATATTGCGCATTTGTAATAGAAAAACTCACAAAGGAAAATAATTAACCTGGAAAAACCCATGGGCTGTTATTTGTGTCTGCAGACTGCTGTGAGTGTATTACATTCCCACACACTGGTCTGGTAAACATGCTCTATTTAGTGAGGAGTCTTCCTCTTCTTAAGATTTTCTTCTTAAGAATGTCTTTCCTTTCTTCAGGGTCAGTGTGCACTGCATTGTAGGGGTCCAGCCTGTGTATGTATGAGTGTGTGTGTGTGTGTGTGTGTGTGTCTGCAGTAACCCCCACCCACCAATCACCTCTTCTCCTCCCTCCTCCTCCCTTTCTTTCTCTGTATTCCTCTCTCCTTCATTTTCCCTTTCTCCTGGCTCAGTATTGATCTGAATGCATTTGCTTCTCATCGATCCACTAAAACCCCCTCTGCCGCATTGAACAAACACAAAGACATGCACACTATCTTGACACATGCACTCGTCTGCGCTGCAGGCACACACAAAGGCTGCTACCCTTTGTGGATAGACTAGCTGGACATACACAGCATGCATGTATGCACACTAGCATAATGGCATGTGTATGATACACATACAATATGGGTATCATATTTTGTGGTCACACCAGCACAGTGTGATACCCATATTGACACACATATGTTCACACACTTATGTTATTCACAGTTACCAAGTTGCAGTTTGCGGACACCCGGAAACCAAGACAGTTATTGAACATTCACGGTGAAAGGAGCCAAGATGATATATTAGATATACTTTAACAGCCGCAATAAAATGGAAGGATAGCGTCTTCTAGAAAAGTGTTATTTTCACTGGTATGACTAAGATATGGAATAAAACCTCCAGTGTCAGCTTTGTAAATCACATATAAATGACTATATAAAGTCATTTATTTTACATTTATCTTGATTTGTATATGCTTGCTCTATTATGTGATTGAAGGAAAATAAGAGCATACACTCATCCAGTAGTATGAACAGGTGCAGAGAATAAAGTAATGCAAACTGAGGAAAAATAACAACCAATGTATGAAAGATAGGTTGTTATGTATGTATGTATGTACGTAGTCTGCTTGATGTGGAAATGTACCCTACATTTGAACCATTGCTGTACTATACTTCCCAACATAAAGCTTTTTTTAATGATGGACTGACAGGACTCCCAACCCAACTCCTCACCCTTCTTCCAGTCTACTTGGTGGCAGTCAGGTTGTCATGACACCAGACTGTTTAGTTTGCCCCTTGACCCCTTTTGGGGGGTGGGGGGTTGCTGTGGTCGATCAGGCATCACAATTGTTCGCGGAATTAAAAGGGGGAGGATGGGGGGGGGGGGTGCGGGGGGTACTTCCTCTGGGAAGGAAAATTTGGTACAAAAGGCAGAGACTGCTATACAGCCTTTATGTGCACATAGACTGGAATACAGACAAGCTCACAAGCACACATGCACACACACACACCATCACACACACACAGTAATGGACTGTAACGACCCTGCCCTCCCCTACTTATTTTAGGAATCCGGTATTGTACCCCTGAGTGCTTCTAAATCCTCTTCGACGGACTCCAGAAGGCAGGCGGGAGCACGAGCCATGGGAAGAATGCAGGACGAGCGCGTTCTCTCAGGTAAGGAAAGAGTCCTCCGCGCCTTTCTCTGCCCGCACCAGTCTGAAGCTTCAATGGGCTGCCGGCCCTCAATGTGATCTTTTAAAAGGGAGCCACTTCTGATTCGCCCTTGACAGGCAGGCACTTCAGTCTGAGAAATCAATGGAGCCAAGTGTCACCTTCTTTAAGGACATAACTAGATTTGATACATCGTAGACTGGTATTCTGTCACTTTTCGACCTTATTATACCATAGCGCAGAGGGCTATTCATATTTTGAAGAAACTTTCTTTGAATACAGGAGAAAATATACTAATTTGATAGTACTTACAACATTTTAAGCTTTTATATTGAATATTATGAATGGCCATAAATAGTTGCCAGCAAAATTAGTCTGAAACGGGTCTAAATATTTTAATGGGTTATTTACTGTTAGCAAGAACATTTAGAAATGCATAGATTCTAATCATGTTTTATTGAAAATGTAAAATGCATCTGAGGGTTTTTGCAGAGCTTTGAGTTTCGTTTGTAACTGCGGCCATGTTGATGCAGAAATCATACAGTACGTGCCATTGTGTGGGATAGCAGGTGCTTACAATAAGCAGCCGTGGCTAAAGAGGGACACCGCCACAAATCTTACGCCTTATCTGCTACCGTGCTCCTGTTTCCTAGAGTGTGCACTCTTCTCTGTTTGGAGAAGGGACATTTATCATCAACGCCCTTATAAGCCAGCCACCCCCTTCTGGGAAATGGAAGATGTGGGTACTGATATTTTACCAAACATTCGCCACAAAATTTGTTTATGTTTCTGTGCCCGAGGTAAATTTGACTGACAAAAGTAATATGGCCCTCGATTTAAAATTCATTTAACGTGGACGGATTTGCATTTTTTTTCTTTATTTCGATTTCCACAGGGAATGTGAAAATGCACAGAATTTTTTTTATCAGAATAAATAAGATGGATCATGAGAAAGGGGTGCAGATTTTACTTAAAATAATTTAACAGTGATGATATTCCTTCTATATATATATAATGTTTCCCCTTTCAAGTGCAAAATATCTTTAATGAAGCTGTTTGAATTGTTTTGTTCTGAATGCACACTGGGTATAGCCACATGACTGGCACAGCACCCAGCATTGATTGACAATGGTGCCCTAGCAACCGCTGGGCACGTTGCCAAGCCTGGGGTTGTCAGGGAACTGGTTGCCATGGAAACACTTTTTTTGCTGCCTTTGTATGTAAGGGAGGGCCTGAAAAAGAGGGAAATGGAGAAGGAGGGGATTAGTGAGGGTTATCTTGTTGCGTTCAGTTGATAAATTGAATAAGAATGCAGATTCAAACTGCAGACAGCATATTTTGGAGACAGCTCAGGCACAAACGCAGCGACAGATTGCATGAACTTGGGTTTGTATGGAGATGCTGAATCTGCTGTGGCCAATGTTCAGCTTGTACTTGTACTGGCATTCCAAATGAGCAAAGATATCTTTGAAATTGTCTCTCTGGTCTTTAATCTGTCTGTACTGGGAGTTCCCATGTCCACATTAAACCTTCTTCACATTTGAGGACCAAAGGACCAATATAAGGAACTATACTTTGAGCACTAAACTTGCAGGTTTGAATCCCTGGGTAGGTGCAGTAACTGTACCCTTTTAAAAATGTCTATCATGTATGATAATATGTTAATAAATATTGGTTCAATCAAAGGTGTAAAATTTGGTTTGGCCACATATAGTAAATAAAGAAAGAGAGTATATTTTTGAATGCCTATTGTATGTCCACACATACATCAAAAGTCATCACAGTAATTGCAAAATTGTTAAAAAATGTACCGCTTGTCTGTGTATTTTAGTTTTGCAGTCAGGACATGAACTGAGGGCAGACAGAAATATGCTAAGTTTCAGGATAGGTCCTTTTTTCAGAAGTTAATAGCTGGCCATTCAGGGCTTCACATTGTTTCACCCTTGAGCAAGGTCCTCTGCCAGAATTGCATCATCTGTTTAAATTGATCATTCAGAAAATGTAAGCTTTTCAAGCTGTCCTGAATAAGGGCATCTGTCAAGAAAATAAATAATGTAGCGCATGCACTACTCTGAAATGAAATACTATTATTAGCAAACTGCAGCATTTCTACCAACTGAAAAACTTAACTCTGAAAAGGCATCCAGTGTTTTTAAATTCAATATTCATATGTATTCTTACATATTATATTATCATAAGTGATATGATAATATAACCGACAATGTGTAATAATGAAGGGAATGTATTTAATTGATACATTGACAAACCATGATTAGTAATTGTCTTGCATTTTAAAGGTATACAGCATGAGAAAAATGAAGAATGTCATATAATCAAAGGTACAAAGAATAACAAAAACCTTAAACTATTTGTGATAGTGTCTGCATAAGCTGGTTGATCAACTTTTGTTGCTTCATTTGTTAACTTAAAATCAAAGGCTATTTTATATATATTTAGTTCAGTTTTAATCTCCTTTGTGATCGACCTTGATATTGTCAGTGAAATTGTCATATGCAATACTAAATCACCCTTTGTTAGAATTATGCTGACATTACCGGCTAACAAATAAAAGATTAGTCAAGCCCAGTCAATTCCAAACAACACAGAACTCCCATAGAGCCATTGAGCTTTGAACACTGCAGTCTTTTCAACTTCACATGTTCAGCTTTGGTGGCATGAATACCAACTGTGTTTCACACACATTTGCTGCTTGGTTAGCGGAGATGGGATGGGTGACCGACCATGAAACATTCCCAGAATGCTCAGCAACTGACTCAGAGGTCCAGTGCCTCTCCTTGTTGTCTGTACTGCCTGCATGATTAATCGCTAAAAAGCAGTGTTGGCTTTGCTTGCACGTTCGACTGGAGGAGACATCAGCTTACCAACTCTGTGCCCACTGGTCAGGCCCTGAGTCCTGAAGCTGCCCTCTGCATAGAAGCTTCTGGCACCCATGGCCACAGACAGCCTGAGAGCTGTCGCTGGCAGCACCACACTGAATTAAGCTGAATCCTGGGAGACTGGCAAAGCCAGGGAAAGTGCAGATGAGCTGTACTTGCAGTAAAGGTGGGTCTGTAGAAAATGGGGAGTGGGGTAAGACTGGCAGCGTTCTTTTAGTTGTCATGGTGCAATCAAGGTGGCAATGTAGGGTAATGGGTATAGGAGGGCTGGAGGTTCAAATCCAGCTTAGGATACATTAGACAAGGCATTCAAACAGAACTACTTAATTAATACCCAACTATTAAATCACTCTGAAAACACTGTTGTCAAAGAACAGCACCTTCTCATTTATGCCTTAAAAATCTATAAGTTGATTTCTCTGATCTCATGCTTCACCCATAATTCCTAAAATCATGTCCAAGTTGCTAAAACTGTGTGTAATTGAATAATGCTGTAGACAGCAAATGCGAGTTGTTAAAGACACAAAAACATCTTTTGTTCGGAGGCCGTGGCCGAGGTATCTACGGTCTTTGATGGATCAGCAGTTGGCCTTTGTGGAAGCGGCAGAGACCAACTGAAGGAGTCTGAGTGCTTGTTTGTGGTGATGAAAGTCCACAGGCTTTGAGTGATGGGGGTGGGGGGGTGGGGGGTAGAGGTCAGCAACGAGCACAGTGGGAGAATAGAGAGAAGGTGGGATGCAGAAACTGCAGAGTGAACAGAAAGAGTGATTGACACAGTCATTAACCTTGCAGACCTTCTGCAGAAACCAGTTAGATGTGTTTAGCGATACAGTCATCAGTGTGTCTGAAAATATTCAAATTCAGTTTCACGGTTGGATTCATTTTCTGGCCACAAAACGCATTTAAGGACGTTTATTAAATAGTCATGCTATGCGCAATATAGAATCAACTTTAGGTCGAGGTCTTACCGTTACATCAACGAATGGCTGTGGTGATGGACATTGCAATTGGTTCTCCTTGGTCAGATTTTGTAACCAACAATTACTGCGCTAGATTTTGTAAAATGGATTCCTGATCAAGGCGTGGTCAGTCTATCAGATTTATACCTCCTGACTGCTTCATCCTCAGCTGTAGGGGCAGTACTGCAGTGGCAGCTCCAATTGTCCATTAAGAGTCATCAGGGCAGCTAACAGGTTTTGGACCTTGACATTCACCCACACGGTTGCATATTTCAGTCTAGGGTGCGATGTTGAATGTGGACAAGGAACTTATTCTGAATTCAGTAAATATTGAGTTGAATAAAATAAATGTATTCTGTATTAAACTGGCCTACACATATTCCCAGATCATGGAGTCAGTAATCTGTCTACCTGTATTAATGAGCTGAGCAAAGGCTTGACTGAGTGTCTACATAGCATTGATAGTAATAAGGGAGTAGCAGCAGTATCTTCATTGTAATGAAACATATATTGCTTTCCCTCTGATTGTTTCTCTATCCATCAGAGATGGGTAGAGAGGTTGGTAGAGAAGATTTTAAAAAGTCTGAACAGTGAAGAGACTCAATGACAGTACAGAATAACAGAAGTCTCAGGGGTTTTGTCTGAGTGGATGTACCCATCCAACTCAGAGCTGGTTTATTTAGGGTATCAGTATGTCTGTAGCTCATTGGCTGTCTTCTGGTGGATGAATGGAGCTTTAGCTTGCGTGGTCCTTTCAGAAAGCAATGGTAATGTAGCCTGATGGGTGACTTTCAGAAAAAAATCATTTGTGGGACTACTGGAGATGCTCTGATGTTGAGATTAAAATGTGCAGAATATATGGAAGAATGATGCTGTTAGTGTTGGAAGGAGCTATGGATTATGTTAGCAGAGGCCTAGTTCATACAGCACATTTATGCAGCAGGATATTAACCGATGCAATTCAGTACCTTGCTCAAGGGTACAACAGCAGTGCCCCACCTGGGACCGGAAAAGCACTAAAAAAGCACTAAAGATTCAACATTTATCCAATATATGGGAAAATATACAAATTATTTCCTCGTTCGCTTTCATCTTCATTGCAGTGAAATATATTGTTATATTTTCCAAAAAGCCCACACATATGCGTTTTATTGCGGAACATTTCATTTCCGTAAGGGGCGTGTGGCAAGAGGGTGATTCAGGAGATACGGGGTATTAAAGACTTAGAAGCTGGGCTCAGAAAGCTGTGGATCTCCAAACCGTGTGTGAGAGAGCTAGCCAGTGGCGAAGCTGAGGCCACCTGGAATGTGAGTGGCTTTGACGGCCAGTCATTTGCGCACTCCAAGCAGGCCTTCCGAGCACTTACGGGATTAGGGGTGAATTTGATCCACCTTCATCACTTTACTATGCAACAGCCATATTTTATCCCTTTTGAATGAAGACTGCTAATTGTGGCCATTTTCGACTGTCGAAGACAGCTCCTCATGCCTCAGTACCCTACACCATGATAGAAATTTGAAGTGGTCTTATAGATTGTCAAAAGACACTACGTGGATGTTAGTGTGAGTTATGTAAACCCACGGTGCATTGTTAGGCACTTCAGTAAGGCAGGCACTGTATATCTACGCTATGAGAAGGCATTTCTCTGAGGTTCATTTTTATATTATAGCAAATGACTTCATTTTCTGCTGCGGCATTTTCAGTGTGTCAATACAGGCACAGTTGCAAAAAAAAGACAAAATAAGAGGGGACACTAGTATTAACATAGGCTATGTGGCAAACAGTAGCCGTTACAATGAAGTGATTCTGTTTAGAAAATTATACTATGTCCACAATTGTCCACAATATGTCCACAAATAATGGCTTTGATTGTATGCTTAAGGTATGGCAGTTTTTCAGCTTGAAAGTTCATCATATGAAGCCAATATGTTTTGCGCTGGTGTCCTTGATCCGGCAAATCTTTATTTTAAGTACAAAATATTGTCTTTCTTTAAAGGCTCTGCTAGTCCATCTGGATAAAAGCACATTTTGCCAAGATAATGACAGTAATAAGTAGAAACACAACCATGGGACGCATGCTGTGCAAATCCAATGAGGGAATTGAAGTCGGAGTAAGAGAGAGGCACCTGCAAGCAGAGTCACTCCCACCTGCAGGGCCACTCCCTCTTCCAGGACCACTTCCTCTTCCAGAGCCACTCCCACCAGGTGAATCTGCAGTTCATATGTGGGAGGGGCAAACCACAGAATCCTGCAGGGAGTGCAGGCAGAAGAACACTGCTGGCGCTTCCGCATTTGGAAACGGAGGCGGACTGCGGTGCAGAGCGTGGCGCAGGGGGAGACAGGATGTTAGAGGCAGCGCAGAGGTCAGAAAAGCCACAGGGCATGTTGACTGTGCTGCAAAACAGAGCATCTGCTGCACTGACATCCTGTACACAGCAGTACGGTTTTCCTCCCCTCATGCTAAAGATATATTCTGGTGTACTCTGGCTGTCACCCACAGTCCGTACCCAGCCTTCTGGGGCAGAGCGGTAATGATGGGAAGCATGCCTCAATGGGCATGGAGATGTGAACCCTTCAAAAGATAGTAGGGAAAAAAATCAGTGACATCAGATAAATAATTTGTCCCTGAGGTGGTCAGGAGGGCTGGAAGTGGGACATCATGGAACCGAAAAAGAAGAACTGAAACAAATGGAACCTTGGGAGAGGTGAAGGAATTAGAACGTGGAGATAGAGGGAATCAGGACTCTAGGGTGAGGAGGACAGAACTGGTAGTTCAGCATTCAGATGAATGTGCCTGATGAGAAGGATGGTAGACAGGGCAGGGGGAGGAGCTGATCGCCAAGTCTGGGCCATGGCTTTGATACCGGGGGGGGGGGGGGGGGGGGGGGTTTATGGGGCGGACAGGGTAGGAAACAGGACGTGACCAAGTCCACGCTCCAAAGAGGGATCTGAGGTCAGTGTAGCCGGCTGGGAGGAGGCTCACTGGGGCTGTAGTCAGGCATTTGTGGACTAAGAGAACCTCATCACAACCACCTAGAGCAGGGGTAGCGAAAGGAGTCGGGGAGGGGGGACGGGCTGGAGCCCGTTGCCGAATTCTAGAGGGATCGTCAAGGACAGAAAGAGCATGAAGAACAAGAAAACAGGAAAGGACACTCTGCGAGAATGTGAGGACGCGTGACATCAGCACACCGCCACAGGCAATGAGCACGCCCCGAATAACACAGCGACGAGAGGCTGGCCCTCGACTGACATCTAAACCTCCCATTGGTTAAAGCCAAGGCCGCTTCTGCACCTTCAGACAGACAGGACTGAGTCACAAGCAGCACCGCCCAATAATTGTGCTTGAACCGATGTGCATAAATCACCGTAGATTGGCTTTCAAAACGCCGCCATTCCCCTTGGGATGCGGCGTTTGGCACAGCCCTGGCGCCGCGAGCCAGAGAATGTGTCGGGCGCGATCTGCCAGGGATCTGTCACTTTCGCTCTAATGTGAGGGCACAGCAGCGCCGGGCAGGAGAAGCAGCCCCGGGCACGGAGGGCGCATGCCCGCGGGCAACCCGCGGCGGTCTGGAGCGCCCGGACCTCGGAGGACGTTTGGCGAAGCCACGCGGGGCGAGACGGCGGCGTCACCGAGGACGATGCTAACGGCAGCGTGTCACTTGAACGCATTCCTACCTGTGTTTGAAAGGGAGGCCAGGGAACCATGGAAACGTGACAACTTCATTTTTTCAGGACGAAAAACCGCTACCAGGTCACATGAATATTTCAGACAGGTTTTTTTTTTTTGGCGCCAAAGTGGGTCAGACTGCAGCGGATCAGCAGGTAGTTTTTAGCGTTGCCATGTTGTACAGAGACTGAAGCGGGTTTGCAAGATGAAGGAGAAGTGTGCTGCTGTTTTTCCAGTGACCAGTAGAGGGAGCACAATTGGAACAAGATACAAAGGTTTTCATACATGGAATAAAAAGCCTCCGGTTGGTTTTTTCCTCGTCTGCAGTGAAATACCTGCTAGCAAGTCTACATGTCTGTCTGCATATATTCCAGTCTATTTGGCTCAAGCAAGATATTTGCAGATGGACACTATAAATTCTCATGGAAATGGAATATACTAAAAATACATTGAAATAAAATTTATTATCAGGATACTGCAACACTTCACAATAGATGGCAATTATACAAATATTTACAGCAGCATGTTACACTGATATAAAATACATATTTATAATATGTTTCTGTGTATTCCATTCATGTAAGGGTGACACTGACTATGTATTTTTACATTTACATTTAGGCATTTAGCAGATGCTCTTATTCAGAACATTAACATGTCGCTGAATACCCCTTGTACTACTTTAGTGCAATGTAAAATGATATCGGGGATGACGCAAAGACGACGTCCTGTGATTGACTTTGCTACATTTTTTTGCAAGTGAACTGAGTTCATTCCTCGGGGATGGTGTCATGAGGTATTTGGAAATACCATTCCTGTTAAATATAGAAAGGGCTCAGAGAAATGCCATTATGGTTTCCAAGTTGCATCTCTTTAAAAAGATTTTAAAGACAGGGCTTTGTGGGAGGGGATGGGGCACTTCCAGAGTTGCTTCTGAAAGGGAAAGCCGGGGTTCGCGACCCTCAGACGGACAGGTGGACCGATGGGCGGGCCCCGGAGGGTGGTGACCCGGCTGTGTGCGTGCGCTGCGGCGTGAGGTAGTTGGTTGTATGGTTTCGCATAATAAACGGCCTGGAGATAACTGTACAACCTTCTAGCTTTCCCTGCGGTGTCACCAGACCAACAGGAGCACAGACCCGCCCCCAATGGAACGGTGAGTATATAACCCCGCCCTTGGCCCCGCCCACACTGCATGTGGTGGCTAATGGATGTGGCGGCAGCATAAAACTGGGCATCTTTCTGAAGGTGTTGGAAGTCATTCAGAGGGAGCAATGCCAATACTGGGTGCATCAGTCTCGGGCTAAACTGAACGCTAGGCTACTTCTCTCACACTGCCTTGTGATTTACTTGCCATTTGTCTCATATGGAAACAGATAGCTGAAGCAGAGCATACATGGAAAGATTTCCTTTATGAGAAAGTATGATACTCTTGGTGACAAGCGGAAATCAAATTTTTTTTATTATGTTGGTTTTTTTCACACATGCAAAATTATCATCCCTATCTATGCACTGTAAATGTCTCAGCAGATGAATTGATTTAAAACCCCATGTGAAGAAGCCATAAAATCTCACTACTCAACAGATTATAAATTAGTTAAAACCCCATGTAATGTCATAATGTAATGTTGTAAATGGAAAGATAAACAGATTTCTGATAAATATTTTGGAGGAGCAAGGTCTGGGCAAGACAGCAGAAGTCCTAACTATGCACATTTTAAATACAGTCAGAATATTTGAATAATATACTTTGAAGCATCTGTTTTTTCCATTGCTGTATTATTATATTTTACAATATATAATTGTATGTTGCAAAATTCAGATATATTTTTCAATATAAATGTGCAGCTACATTAATGTATACATAAAATGGCTGTGAGAGTTAAATTTGTTTTTGCATTTGATTATATATAAACATCATTTTTTGTTGCACGTTGGAAAATGCATGGGTTAAATGTGGACTTAAATCTTAATGTAAAGCATCAGGAATAGCATGCATGCTAACTTCTTTCTATGACATCTTCCAGGCCATAGGAACTTTAGCATTGAATGTGTTAAATAGGATTTTTTTTTATCTGACAACAATTAAATTCTAACGGTTCAAAAAAAAAAAAAACTAGTCTGAAATACACATGGGTGACAAATATAAGGAAAAACCAGCATAAAGTGTCTTAGTAAGGTGTTGGGCCACCACAAGCTGTCAGAACAGCTTCATTGCACCTTGGCATAGATTCTACAAGTCTCTGGAACTCTACTGGAGGGATGAAACACCATTCTTCCCTCATCTAGTGTTTTGATGATGGTGGTGAAGAGTGCTAACATTTGTCAGTCCAAAATCTCCCACAAGTGTTCAGCCCTGTGGATGGGGGCATTGTCATCCTGGAAGATACCACTCCCATCAGGATAGAAATGTTTCATCATAAGATGAAGGTGATCATTCAGAATTACTTTATATTGATTTGCAGTGACCCTTCCCTCTAAGGGAACAAGTGTACCCAAACCATGCCAGGAAAATGCCCCCCACAGCATAACAGATCTCTGGACCCCCTCACTGTAGGGGTCAAGCATTCAGGCCTGTACTGTTCTCTTGGCATACACCACACATGCACGCTCCTACTTGTTGAGAATATGGTGAAGGATGACTCATCTGGTCATATCACTTTTTTCCACATCTCTGTAGACCATTGCCTATGGCTTTTGCTCTCAAATGTGCATTCATCTTTGTAATGAGGGGCTTATGCACTGCAACCCTACTATAATATTCCTCTCTATATAGTTGTCGATGGACTGCTCTTGCTGACACAGTCTGATCACGTCCTGCATTGACATTCTCAGTCACCTGAGGAAGAGTTGCTCTTGTTTTTCCTTACATACCATACGAATGCACGGGTGTCACGGTCATCGAATGTGCGCTTTCAACCACAATGTCCGACGCTATTTACGGATGTCTTTGCCATAGATCTAAATGCAAATCACTTCAGTCACTGTTGCTATTGAAACACTAGCCAATTGAGCAGTCTTTTTGACTAAAGCTCCTGCCATCCTTGCCCCAGCTGACTTTGGATAAAAGATCCAAAGTCAGCTGGGCCTGCCCAGCATTTTATACATGCCACAGAGCATGATATGGTGTTAATTGCTTAATTGTATCATGCAGTACACTTGTATGGAAGCATCAGCATTTGTTAGGTTTCTCCACTTATTTATGCACGTGTTTCCTTTAATTTGTCACTCGTCTGTGTATTTCTAAGGCTGAAGGGCTGGGGGTTTCTTATGCTGGGTTTGAGTCACTTCATACTTGACGTTGGCTTAAATGAAACAGGAAGTCCAAGTTTGGCACTTCCTGAATATATCACTTAATCGGTGTTACCATTTTTATGAAGTATGTACACAGTAATGACGCTAATGGAAGGAACGTGTGTTATAATGCTTTGTGAACTGAGCTTATGCCTCAGAGGTTAGGGGTTTGCTTTCCAGCTGGGGTGTAGTGCTGCAGTACCCTTGAGGTGCTGAGTCTCAACCACTTCAGTGGAAAGCCAGCTGTGTGAATGGATTATATGTTAAAAAAAAGATATGATCTGTTTAAGTTGCTGGGTAAGAGTGTCTGCTAAATTTGAAAGTGTAATGCAACATATACAGTATATACATATATCTATATATATTAGTAATATAAGTGTTATTTTAAATATATCCATCCATTTTGTTTTTGTATATTTTCTCTTTGGAAGAATTTGGTGGGAGAGTTTGATGTGTGAGGGGTTTTTATTGGTGACAGAACCGCGCGGTTAGGGGAATCGTAGTCTTTTTGCTCCGCGGCACCCGCCCCAACCCTCTGCCACTGAGCAGCCCCAGCGCCCGCCTCGTTCTCTGTCCTGATCGATGGCGAGGAGGGCGATCGGAACGCGATCTCCCGACCGCCACGCACGAGCCTTTCTCCCGCAGTCACCGCCTCACTGTTCTCTCTGAAGAGCGCCCGTATTTACGGTGCTACCCCCCGCCTCCGCCTTTTCCGATTCCCGTATCGCTGTGGACGTCGTCTGTGAGCGCCCCCCTTGCTGTACCCCCGTTCACCCCCCCCGCACTTTCCCTCTGCTCATAAAGCACCCCCCCACCCCCGCCCCCCCGCCCCGGTTAGTCTCCCAGTGTGTCTGGCTGGCGGCTCAGACAGCCAGGGTCCGCATTGCGTTGAGCTCTCCTGTAGGGAAAAAGGGCATATATCAGCATTCTGTGCTTGTGTCTGCTCTTTTTTTTCACTCCCATAATTCCTTGCAAGCCCGAGCAAAGGAGCGCGCACCTTTGTCTGCTGAGCAGAGTAATTCTGCGCTGCTCCACTTCCTCGGCGTTCCGTCATCCGTCATGCTGAACTCCGGTCTGTGGAAATTTCATACCGTCCCCCACATGCTACTGTAAACTGTCATACATGGATTGTGCAGTATCGATGGTATCTGGCAACATGCCTTCATGTTTTTTTTTTTTTTTTGGCATTTGCTTCTGTCATTTCTCTTGGCTGCCTCGTTTGCGATTGTCTGCCACAATGTCTCCGCTGAGATGGCCTGGCTCTGTGTGTGTGTGTGTGTGTGTGCATAAGAGAGAGTATTTGGTTGTTGGGGTTTCTATATGCACCGATTCCTATTGTCCTCTGTGGGGTCAGGTCTCTGGGAGGAGCTGTGAGTGTAGATGTACTGTGCGGTCTTGTTCACAATGTGTCCTAATACATGATTTGTGCCCTGCCTCTGCAAATATTACCTCCATAACCCAAGAGTTATTACTGAGGTTCTAACCAGAACATGTTTAGTGTCTGCATAAGATAGTATATGAGTTCTCTAGCAGAATGTGTGAGTAATCTCATTTGGTTGCATATTGCAGATGTTCGGTTCTGCATCCACTAATCAGAAATGACAGGACTGACATCTATAACATTGTTTTTACTTGTCATATTGGTGGATTTGAATCAAATGTTAAACATCCCTTTGTGCCGGGTTTTTTTGATGGAGTGGAGATTTAGATTTAAAAGCATCCCTAAATATCCTTACGTAATGGCTTCCATGTTTCAATTCTTTGTCTACATAGCTGAGCTGAAACTGCCAATACAAAGGTATGTAAAGGTATTGGACAAGATGAGAATTACTTGGAGGTCAACCACTTCTGGAATTAATGTGATTTCAACTCCTGCACCGTAAAATTCTGACACTCCCTGTCTGTCTGTGCCCTCCCCGCTTTCTCTCTCTCTCTCTCTCTCTCTCTTTCTCTCTCCCCTTCCCCCTTTCTCTTCTTCCCCATTTCCCTCTCTCTTTCTCTCTCTCTCTCTCTCTCTCTCACACACACATGCACACATTCTTCCCTTTTACTTCCCCAGGCACACACACGCACACTGACTGCAAAAGTGAGAGAGAGCGAGACTGGATATGTGATGCTTGAAAAACGTGAGAGGGAAAACAAGCACCCGCGCGACCGAGTGGCAGAGAAAGAAAGAGAGAGAGTGAAAGGGAGAGGGAGAGAGTCGGAGGGAGGGGTGAGGGGTAAGAAAAATGACCAAAGGATGGAGACCGGGGACAGTGACTGCAAAATGCGGAGAGTGACAGAGCAGGAGAGACGGAGGGATTGAGAGAGAGATGGAGGGACAGTGGAAGAGAAAGACGGAGAGGGAGAGTGCATGCTCGTGTGTGTGCGCGCGTGCGCGTGTGTACGCATGTGTGAGGCGTGTTTGTTGGTGACACAGATTTATGAAGGGAAGGGGGGCTGGTGGTGGACTGGAGGTGGGCGATAGGTACAGCACCTAATAATGGAATCAATGCAATTGTCTGCACTGGAGCTCTCAGTGACTGCCTTGCTTGACAAAAAAAGCCTGTAGTAGACTAGCTAGGCAGAGAGAAAGCTACAAGCAGACAGAGGGGTAGATAGAGAGAGACAGAGAGAGAGAGAGAGAGAGAGAGAGAGAGAGAGAAGGAAAGGAACAGTGGCTGCTTTTTCATTTACCGTCTTCAGCCATGAAAAAATGAAGACAAGGAGGACAAGAGGGAAGAAAGACACAATTCTTCATAAAAAATGATTTCTCGCGGATCTTTTTTTTGTATTTTCCCCCCAGAAGAAAGCTAATATGCCACCGCATATTCACTTCATCTGTGTATCAGTAGGTGTCTGTGTGTGTACGTTTCGAAGGACCATCGCAAAAATTGTGTGCCAGCGAACACAAAGTGGTGAGTGTACATTTTCTTCAGAGGACGGAACAATGAGAGCGACGTACTGACTTTGTGCGCTGCTAGTTTTGTCTTTTTTTCCCTTCTATTGTCTGTCCCCTACCTCATTCTGTGCGATACATTCATACGTTTCTGTCCCGAGCTTCCTTCGTTTTTCATCCGTCTTTCTCTTGTTCGCTCTCCTCCGTTGCGGATTGGGAGAAACAGGAACCAGTGAAACTGAGAGGGGATGCGATTTCAAATAAAACATCAGAGAGAGAGAGAGACAGAGAGGGCCTGTTATTCTGCAGACATTGTACACGGTGCATACCCTGTGTCTCCCTGTGGTGCGCGGGGGCTGCGAGCACGTTCACGTGGCTGTGCCCCGTACATGTGTGTGCTCGGGATTTGAGACGCACATTCGCAGCTCACTCTTGTGGGGGCAGGTGGTGAAATGGAGACTTTGTCCTGTAACTGTGTGAACACTGGGACAAAAATAATTTTATTATAATAAGATGTTAATAACACCTTAATTGATCTGTAATATGACTTGATGTAACCTTATTCTGCACAATACATTGAATTTCCTTGAATGTGTTTTTATTACTGCGGTGTGTGTATGTGTGAGCTTGTGTCTGGGACTGCATCACTGTTTTCTTGTAATTAAGATTCTGTGTGGCTTTTTTGAAGTGCTTCAGGAGTCGGGTGTGTGTGTGTGTGTGTGCGGATGTGTATGTGTGTGTGTATGTGTGTGTGTGAGAGAGATGATTCATCTGTGGATCAATCCAATAGTCTGATCAGCCTATGAATCAATTACTGCAGTTGTCTACCACTAGGTGTCATTACTGCACTAAATGTATCCGAAAAAAATTAAAGCAATTTTAAGTTCTCTATCAAATATTCACACAAACATGCAGTAGCACGTGGGAAATTAGATGCACTTAAATATGTACAACACCTCTGAGACAAAAGCTTTTTTCTTCTTTTGCAGGGCGCATTCCGAAACTGGCTGTAGGACATGCTGGAGGCATTTTATTCGGACTTATCAAGATAGATGAATGCGGGAAAAACTCGTGGCTGAAACCCTTACCCTCTCCCTCATTCCTACCCACAATTTCTGTGCCCAGCCCCAAACCCTTGCCCCTTCTACATTTTGTCTGGTAAGTGAAATGATAGTCATAGGTTGTTGGTTTTTCATTTGATATCTCTTTCAACACAAGAGGAAAAAAATACAGGGACTACCCTTGAAAATTGCAGTTATTTACCTATATTGCCAATGGCCTTGATCTTGAATCTCAAAGAGGGATGAATGTGTAGCTAAGCTGGTGGCTGCCCGATGCTGTAAGAAATACAACCAAACGCTCAATCGTACATTGGATACAGTAGCTAAAAATGATTTTTAAAGAATATGTTTTGTAGTAGAAATATGAATCAATTCATTGGATTTCATTATGAATGCCATGACATACAAAGGGGTTTTGGGGGTCCCATACAATGCTATGAAGGTGTTCAGCTAAATACTCAGTCCCTGTGTTACAGTACCCAGTGCAGCCCTCACATAAAAAATACAGAACAGCGCAGCACAATTCTATTGTTCATGTTGGTTCAAACATCTGAACTATCTTCCATTTGTAAAGGGTGGGGTGGGGGTCACTAATGATGCATTTGTCTCTTTTTTAAACAGTGTAATGGTAAAGTGGTGTGTGCACTACAGTAAATTTCTATTAAGTCTGCATACTCCAGTCAGCTCCTGCAAAACCTGCATCTCCCAGCATGCCTCTTTGTCCCTGAGACCCTTAACCTGTGAGGTTGTTAGAGGTCACAGGTGAGGTCCTCGGGAACATGGCTGCATGCATTAACACCCTTTAAATGTTACCCTTTAAAAGTACTCAAAATTAACTTCGAATTATTTCATGCTGTGTTGTTTGGAGAGTGAGATTCAGTGCTGGGGAAAAATAATAGCAGAAGAAAGTAGACCTAGATTAACTTAAAAGCAATCATCCCAATGATAACACCCTATGTAATAAGATAAGGAATATTTTCTTTCTGCTCAATGTTCTTGTGTGGAGTAATGTTACAGATAACCTGCCATTATCTGTAATGGCAACCTGGGGGCAGGCCCTATCGGCTGGCTTTGTGTGCTGACCATTGAAATGGTCCAATGAGAAGACAGCCAAGGGTAGTGACCCCTCTATACATTGTCACCACCAAAGTCTAAGCTTGATTGAAATAAACATGTCAGCTCAAATAAATGTTGATTGGCTCTACACATCTGCAGTATATTTTCACAATTTCTTTCTTCCTTTTTTTTTTAACCAAAACATGCCATTGTAGCACAGCAACAGCAATTGTTTCATTCAATGCTGCCATACAGGTATTGGATCTCAGTATATATTAGATCTCTTAGATTAGATTAGATTGGATCTCATATATTTGAGGCAATGCACTGTTAAATCATTAACATTACAGAGCAGCACAGAAAATCATTAAGATATCACACAAGAGCCCACAACAGGTATCATGCATTTTAATGTCCAGTTGGAAGCATAAAATAAATATATTTTAATGGAAATGTACTGAGGTTCTTTACTCTCAGAAACAAAATATTGAAACAAGGCAAATGCCTCATTGGCCCCATGTTAATCCCAGTATAGTACACACACACACAGTACGCAAGTACACACACACACACACACACACACACGCAGTTTACTGATCCTGGAACACACACTTGTGCAGTATTGATTGGCTTATCTGTGTGGAGAGAGATAAATACATTAGTACCCAACTCACCCTGCCACTGGAAATATATTAACTGCCCGTATTAGGCATCCTGTCTGGTTACCATGGTGAAGCACAGAGAGAGGGGATGGGAGGTGGCACAGGTTGGGGCAGCAGGTTTAATGGGTAGCCAGTCTTTCGCTCTTCTTTTCATTTCATTGTTCTACATATCCACCTCTTTTCTGAACAATGCAGTGCATTCTCTTTTTCGCTATTATTTCACCACTTTGTTCTCGTCTCTCTTTTTTGGATTCCTTATTTTCCCAATCTCTCTCTCTCTCTCTCTCTCTCTCTCTCTCTCTCTCACACACTCCTCTGTCAGTGCTAAATGTCATCTCCTTTTTCTGATTCTTCTACAATTCATTCCTTTTTCCTTCCATTTTCTCTTTAAACTATACCTAGTTTAAATTCTTCTTTTTATTTTTCTCCTCTCTCAGCCTCCATCCATCACTCCCCTCCCTCCTTCCGTCCCCTTCTCCCTTTCTACCTTTTCATTCTGCAGCAAAAGTGGCGCATTGTGGAGGCAGACAGAGGTAGAAAGACAATGAAAGAGAGAGAGAGAGAAATGAAGGTGTGGAAAAGGAGAGGGTGCTGGAGAGAGGGTGCAGTGGACGCTCTATTATCATCAGGAAACAAACAGGAGGAGAAGTGGCTGGCCCTTTATTTCCTGTCCTTTTATGTCGTCCTTTAAAAAAGTCCATTATGATCCGGGGCTTTTGTTTTGAGTGCCCCACCGACAAAGGTTCACTATTGCAGCGCGACACTCGTTCGTTTTCGACGACCCGCCGCAGCACTGATGAAATGAGGATTTCGTTTTGCAGCATGGACGAGTTCCTGTCGTCTGTGACTTGCTGGGTGTGCATTGGAGAACTGGATAGTTTAAAGGCAGTTCCATTCTGCAGTAGTGTATGCTGAAAACGAATTCAAAATGTCCCCTCCACATTACATTAATAAATAGTCAGTCACAAAAATAAGCTACTATAGACGTCATAGCAAGATAAACATATACTGGTCTATATAGTTTGTTATAATTATCATATTATAAAGAGTTTGACCAGCAATATCTTTGTATAGCTTTTTTGACATACCTGTCAATCAGACAATGTGCTGTATGTTCATTTCCACCTGTATTAATAATTTAATAAAATATAAATTAAATCATTACCGTTTGCTGGTTTTATTTGATTGTCCTTAGCAGTAGTTTCAAAACTATAGATTTGGAACCAATGGTGGGCCATGTGATGCACATGAAAAGTTACACACTTTTCAAAAGCATTTAGGCTAGTCAAATGAATCACTGCACTAGTTACATCCATGACACTTACAAAGTTCATGGATTTCATTTTCATTTTTCTGTTTTGTATTCATGTTTGACCATATATTAAGCCACATTATAGGCCTCATTGTAAAACGTGTTGAGTCACAGAGAATATATGTGCTCATATGCTGGGTCTTGGGCTCAGAAAATTTGGAATTCCCTGATATATATCTCATGGAGAACATGAATGTAACAAATCCTTGGGTTCATTAGCAAGTAGGGATCTTTTTTATTATAAATTTGCGACTCAACATGGGACTGAACATGCCCAATTGCCATCCTAATTTGAAATGTCCAATTATGTGCAACTACAACCATGCTCTTGCTCAAACCCCACTACTAGTTTGGAAGAGTGTAGACTGAATGATTCACCTCCGAAACACGTAGTGTCTCCAGATGCTTCTTGTCATACCACTGACCACAGCGGTGCTCACGTAGAGTGGAGTTGGAGGAAGATCTTTCATATGCGACTTTGAGATGCTGTTCACGAGGGCCATATTGACCAGCGGGTGTCACTAGAGAGCGATGAAACCTGGACCCCCATCCGACTGAACCCTCGCAAACCCATCGGCAGCTGTGCATCGCCCTATAGAGCTACTGGCCACAGTCAGCATTGGCATGGTCTGGATTTGATCATGGGGCTCATCCTTGCACGACAGTGTGGCGCCTTAACCGAATGAACCATCTAGCAACCCCCTGAAGTAAAGGTTGTTTTAAATGCATTTTTTTCAGTATGCTATGTATGAGAAATTCAGAAATTATTGTCTGGGCTTTGGCTGTTCCTCACCACGTCGGTGCAATTCTCTGTTTGTTGGTGTTCCTTTGTGTTTTCCTTTCTAACTATGCTCTTTAACAGGTAAAACAGTTTTCTGCTGTGCTCTTGATATTTACTCTCATGGTGCTACATTTTCAATTCCTGTTATTAGCTCCCTACCGCGCCCAAAATGAGTTTCAGGTAACACCTGTTCTTATTTACCACTGTGTTACAACCCTTTAAATTCAAGCTATGATTTCTGCCTGCAGTTCCTTTCATGCACTGAGTTTGCCGCCTAATTGGTAGTCTCTTCAATAGCTTTTTCTTGTCTTGCTTGAAACCCATTCACCTTCACTGCCCCCTTGTGGTCAAATGAGTGGCTGACCAACCATGGAACTTCAGTCTTTATGACCTAGGGTTCATTCAAATATCTTATTTTTTCTTTGTTGCATCCTTTCCCCGCATCCTTTCCTTACTCCATAGCTCCAGCCAATGGAGGATGCAAGGAAAGGATATGAGAACAGAGAAATCAAGGAAACGTGTATTAGGAAAATGGAACGTCCTTACTCCTTCAAGGACACGTTATACCGCACGTGTTCCAAAAAATAATTCTGCTAAGGATGCACTTATGTCTCTTTGCTCAAGCATCCTTTGGGAGCCTCCTAGCGTCTTGGTCTTCACTCCTTCCCAGAGCATTGAACAGGTTGGTGTGTCCTTAAAGATCGTGGACCTCAATTGATTTCTGTGTCAGTCAAGTCCCAAGGAGACGAGGATGGTTCAAATAAGCAATTGGAATGAGCCCCTAGTGGCTCCAAAAGTCACTGCTACAAGGTTTGTATTATATGAATACACTATTTCATCCTTACCTTACCAACTTGCAAATTAAATTTAATGCTGTTTTAATAGCCAAATGTATAGACAAAACATGTATCACTTTTGTCCATACATAATGCACAGACGCAATCTGCAGCATATATTATGATCAGCTATGCATTCTGTGTAGAGCCTTGAGTCAAACTCTGGGTCTTCATAAGTTAAAAAAGCCTTGTCTTCAAAGTAATATTAGTCCAACCAAAAAGGAATACACATTAGGTTTCTCAATAGATTATTTCAATTTTGCATTGACTTTCTTTTAGCAGTACTCTTCCATTGATCAGAAATGTCTTTTTTTTTTTTGCATGCTTAGTTCGTATGCTTAAATGTGCCGACTAGAGAAGCAGTTGTGCTTGTATGTCTGGAGCTCTAAATTAGCTGAATTTAATTATTCATGCCTGAAGCAGGGATGAAAATAAAATGAACAATAATGTTCCCAATACTACATTGTTTCGAATCACACCAAGGCCACTCAGTCCAAGTCAAGCAATCACACAGGTGGGGCAATTTGTAACATGTTGCTTTCGACTGAATATTAGTGAGTTTCATTTCTCCAGACGAAGGGCCATGGAATACTTGGAAGAGATTTGTTTTTCTTCTAACTTCCTACCTTCTCACTTCTGTCAGGCTACTCACAACTTTAAGTGGTGCTTATATCTAAATTCTGGATGAAAATTTTGGATATTTTCATTCGGGATAGCATTTTGGCTAATTATTTTCTAAATCTCAATTCCTATGGATTTGAACACTGGGGCTGGATACATTTCACATTTACTGTGGTGTTATAAGTCTATTTATTCTATGCCTATATAATTATCATGACCTTCTATACCTGAATGTTAACACAGTTTCCAGTTGTCTTGATGGATCATGCTGTTGAGATATTTTAATACTATCCTTCACTGCAGGGGTTCCCAACCTGTGTATGCTAGTTTTTTATCCAGCCACAATTACAATCTCATGAATTTTAACATCTTAATTAGATGCTTTTCAGGTTGATAGAGGGATTGTTTACCCTCTTCAGCCTCATGTCAAAAATAGCTATGCATAGCATGAAGACTAAAAGTCCCATGTTTATGTTGTGCTTATTGGACGTTGTGCAAACAATTACATAAAGAGGTAACAAAATTATTTAACTCATAAAATTCAACACTGATGTGAATGAATAGGCTCCTAATTGATGAAACTGTGAACACATGGTAACTATAAATACTCATTTGGCAGATAATGAAGAATTCAGAGAAGAAGAAAATAATGAGGTAAATCTGCATTGTGTTAATAAATTTAAGGGAAAAAAATTGTTAAAGAACTTAATTGCATGAATTCAATAACCTAATTAGAATTGATTTACTGCAGTCTTTAATTTGATCGGTTAAAAAAAATAGTAACCTTTTGATGTAATTGTTTTCAATGTAGCACAATAAGCGCAATATGAACATGAGATTTTCATTATTCATGGAACACAGCTATTTCTGACACACTGTGGTTTAAGAGGCTAAATAATCCCTCCAAACAGGAATCACACCTAATTAAGAAAAATTAACAGCTCGTTAAAATTGTAGAATTGAAACTGTGGTTGGAATGAAAATCAGCATACACAGGGGACCAAGGTTGGGAACCACTGCTTTGCAGGATTGCATGTGTAAATATTATCTAAGGCACCAGTGATTTGGAACATGCTTAATAAATATTTATTGAATTCTGCTGGCACATTGAGCACAATTAAGGAATCATAAGTACTATACAGTTATATACTGTTAAATGTGAAATTATTGGAACAGTGACACAATTGTTGTTGTTGTGGCTCTGTACCAACACATCCATCTGTCCATCCATCCATTATCTGTAACTCTGACCAGGCTTATCCTGGTCAGTGTCCTGGGGGTGGGGGTGGGGGGTAGGTGGTGGTGGTGGCGCCAACCTATCGCAGGGCACACACACCATTCACACTCGAAATCCACACAACAAGGCCCAGGCCGGGAACCCAGGGCCTTCTTGCTGTGAGGCGACAGTGCTATCCACTGCACCACGACGCCAGCCCTACTCCAGCACAGTGGATTTGAAATAAAACAATGAACATGAGGTTAAAGTGCTGACCATCAACATCATTCTGAGAATATTCACATCTATATACAGTGATCCATTTAGGAATTACAGCCTGTTTTATACATCGTCCTCCCATTTTAGGGGAGCAAAAGTATTTGGACAAATGAACATGATGTGAAATTAAGTTGTCATGTTTAGTTCTTGATTGCAAATTCTTTACATTCGATGACTGCCTGAAGTCTGCGACCCACAGACCCGTATTTTTCCTGGTGATGCTCTGTCAGGTCAGGCCTGTACTGCAGCATCTTCAGTTCCTGTTTGTTTCTGGGGCATTTTGCCTTCAGTCTTCTTCAAGTGAAATGCATGTTCGATTAGATTCAGGATGGGTGACTTGGCCAGTCAAGAAGATTCCACTTTTCAGCCCTGAAAAACTCCTTGGTTACTTTAGCAGTGTATTTGGGGTCATTGTCCTGCTGCAAGGCGAAGCACATCATCATCATCATCATCATCATCATTGTGGACTTCTTCTGCATTATAATTAATTAGCAGCCTGCCCCCAACATTACTGCCACCTATTGTCCTGGAGTGTAGGGTAGAATAGTAATATCAAATATTCAAAAAATTTCCCATGAACATTCATGGAACACTGAGACTCCTTGCCAGAGGTTCTCCAAGTGCATCACAGTTCTGTCATTCTCCTGAGATTTTCAATTATCGCCTGGCTATTCTGAGCATACGGATAAACACAAGCGCGATGGTAAATGGGTTCTTCCTGTTTTTCTCATTTTGATGCCAAGCATTAATCTCACCTTCCCTGCTGGGAAGTGAGCTTTGACAGTTATGTGTAGTAGTTAAATTAGTCTGTCGAGTCGAGCCTTCAGTAGAAATCATAATATTACAGTTCTTTGTAAATTTCCCCACTTCACAGGCTAGGAATTAATAATACTTTTATAATTTAATAATAATAATTTGATATTTTTGCACCACTAAAGCTGTTTGTTTCCTGGATTTGCATTTTCTTTCCTCCGTGTATATATTTTTCATTGCACTCTACAGTTTCTAGTGCTCTACCGTTACAGTGCTCATTGTATTAATATTTACAGCAAGCTCCATTATGCTTGGGAATTAAACTTTTTTTTTGATTTGGCTCTGTACTCCACAATCTCCACAAGTGTTTGTCCCAAACAATATGGAGTTCATTGTATCTTATTATGAATTTTTATATATTATTATTTCCCACATGATAACTAAAGGCTTGATTGACCATTTGAGGTCATGCAGTAGGGTAAGCTATTTCACTCCCCATTCCCACTTAAGCTGTCATCCATCTTGAACATTTTGCCCTGATTTACTCACTCATTTCAGCTCTGCCAAATGACAGAGATCAAACTCCTCATCCCATAGGGAATGGAGATTTTACAACTGCATTAACTTTCTTGTGGTGTTTTTACATACAGTTCTTTTAGAATGAACTGAACTCTTTTAAAGTGAACCAGAAAGCTTCAAATGAACTCAGTCTTTTGTGTGTTTCACATTGTAAGTGGGCTTGAAAGAGGACTCTGCTCTCTTTCTGGTCCACTTAGGCGTTGATGAGATCTTGCATCACTTGTTGTTCACACAACGGCTCCTTTAGAACTCAGACTGAACTGCTGTAATATTGGATCTGAAGAAAAACACATTTTCAACATGCAAAAATGCCAAATTACTCACACATACAAAGCACTGTCTATAAGCCATTCATTCAAAATGGAAAAAACAAGCCAAGCCATTAAAAGTATTGATATCAAGATTTGGTCATGTTAGAAGAAATAAAATTAGAATGAATGTGGAAATTCAAAGTTTGTGTCACACGAACGTGTCAATCATGTATAATGTATAACTTTATTTGACCCACAAGCATATTATACATTAATGGGGTAAATATACTTTATGTCTGGATAGGTTTGTAAGATTCAATATTTTTTAATAGGCTTAAAAATTTCAAATATTTATCTGTATTTATTTATTTATTTATTTATTCCACACTTTCTGTAGTGTCAATGATTGTATGTTTTTTGGTATAAATGTGAATGTTGCTAGGGAAATGCATCCATGGGGATAATTAAGTATTCTATGTATGTATGTTTGGATGTATGTCAGTATCTACTTCACAAGTGGTATTTATTTTAATTTGCAAATATACAAGAACTTGCATGTTTTGTAAAATTAACTTGACAGCCAAATATAAACATCCTTTCTGAGGGGTATGTTTTTATCAGCTATTTAAGACATTCATTTATGCATTGTCTTCTTTCAGCAATCCATTTTTGTTATTTGACACTTTGATGTGACACAAGTTTGGATGACCACATTCTCTTCAGATGGTAAGATAAAAAAACACAGGTCCAAGTTACTTAAAATAACACTGGGAAGCGCTTGGAATACTGCTTGTTTGATTTGTATAAGCTTAGATAGCCAATATCATTTCTTGTAACTTTTGACATCAATACATTAAGTAAGGCAGGCCTAGATTTTACAATTTTGAATTAATGACTTATAGTCAGGGTTTTGTTTTTTTTCTGGACGAAGCCTGCAATGGAAGTTCAAGGTTTAAAAAAGATGTTGTTGTTTGCTTGTTCTTTTAAAGAAGACAGACTACCGTTTCAGGTCTGAAAAGTGTTGTTTTAGCAGAGATATTGTCAAAATGTGAACGATACCCATCCCTAGTCATGAAATGGCATTATGTGTGGTTTTGCATGTGAAATGACAGATTAATTGTTTTCAGAAATATAAATGAGTTTCCCACAAAGATTATGAAGAAAAACAATGGTTTACTTTTTTTTTTGTGGCAATTATTAGTTAGCAAGCAAGCTAGCTTACACACAAACCAAAGATGGTGACTGCAAAGTTTTTAAAAACGTTGTTGTTATTGGCTGATGTAATTAAATGTCCAATTGTGAGAATTGCTCATTGCGGTACTGAAGCATTTGTGATGATCGACAGGAAATAGAAGAAGAAGAAGGAAAAAAACACAAAATCCCCTGGGTCAATTGCACTGTACTGTATATAGCTTGAGTTTAAGCCTCAGGTTTAAAACTCTAGAGTCTAGATCGCAGAACTGCCTAACAACTGGACCAGCTGTCCAAAGCTGTGGAATAAGGATTAGATTTAAACTCCAACGAAGCACACTGCAATTGACCCCCAAAGTTTGAGGGTTTTATTGTGTGAATGTGCAAAGTTATTTGTGAATTCTGTCTGTTTACAGGTCAGAAGGTACAGAATTTAATGTTTTTAAGGGCTGAAAGTCTGTGGTCATTGCAGTTATTTCAGCTGGAAAACCTGAAAAGTGCCAAACTCCCGGTGCTGTATAGATATAGGGCATGCCACCCCACCAAGGCATAACCTGGCAGGATGGCAAACCTACCATCCCAAACATGAGCAGGGGTTGACATAAGTGGTACGCAAGTATGGATTAACGGCAAAAAGAATATAATGCATGGCAATTTTATTCTAATGGAACGCATATCTAAAAATAGGAAGGCATTTGCACTGTTATGACATAAAATTGGCATGCATTTTAATCTTTTTGCCATTAATGTGTACTTGTGTACCACTTAGTTCAGCCCGATTGTGGGTAATTTTCTTCACGATGGCTTCTGCAGATGCGTTTATCATTTGGTTGAGCTACATTTTGAGGAAGCTGATGCAAGAAGAGCTCAGGTTTCTTCTGACCACACAATCCCCCAAACACCACCAGCAGCCATCACTGCAGCTGCGTAGAATCAATGTATGGCAAGTCTCGAGGTAATAAAGTGTACTGAAAAACGCAGAGCAGACTGCAGGCACTTTGTGTGCTCAGTGCACAAATTAAGTGGACCTTGAAAATGCCATAAACAAACCGTGCTCCTGAGGTGGTCTGAGTTTGTTTGGCATGTCCACAACAGACCTGGTTCAAATATGTATTTGTTTTGGATTCAAATACTTTTTTCTACGCTTTACTGATATTGTCTGGTGTATTGGAACCAATGAAATGCTCTCAAAAAGTGCAAACCCCACCTTCTGGTCATATTGGCAGGCTCAGTTACACCAGGTAAGATCAATAGAGCACAGAAAAGTATTTGAATCCAAAACAAATACGTATTTGATCCAGGTCTGGTTCATACATACACAAAAATGCTGATTATTGCTGTGAAAGTGGTGTTGGTGGGCCAGCAGGGGGCAATATTCCTCTGGTTGAATAATTCCCATTGCTCCAGTGCAGTGACGGGAACACTGTGCTGCAGGAGACGCCGTCCTTCGGAAGATATTAAATTTTCTTAATTAGGTGCTTTTCATGTTTGGAGGGATTATTTACACACTTAAACCACATTATGTCAAAAAATAGCCATGAACAAAATGTTCATGTTCATATTGTGCTTATTGTGCTATATTGCACACAATTACATAAAAGAAGTAACAAACATTTTGGAGCCATGGAAAGACTGAGGTTAATCAATAAACTCCTGAACATGTAACACGTGCTTCATTTGATTAAATTTATCAGCACAATGCAAGTTTGGCTTGCAATTATTTGCTTTGTCTTTGAATTCTTCATTATCTACCGGACGGTTAGTTTTAGTGGACTGGTGTCCAGACTTTGATCAGTTAGAAGCCCATTGATTCACCTCAGTCTTTAATTTGATCAGTTAAAAATAATTTCCCTTTTTTTGTAATTGTTGGCACAGTAAGCACAATTTGAACATGGGAATGCATAGGTATTTCTGACATAAGGTGGTTTAAATAATCCCTCTAAATATGGAAAGCACCAAAAAAAAAACCAAAAAAAAAACAACTTTCTGTGTTTTTTGGTTTTGGTGGCAATATTGTGTGTTGCAGCCATTGCTGCCCTTGGGTTATTATAAACCTTGGGCCCTCACACTCACAAATATCCACGGCCTTAGCTTAACTAGCCTACTTACTTCTGGATACCAGAAGCGTCAGCACACATTTTACGCTCTAGTCCAGTGGTTCCCACCCTTGGTCCTGGAGTTCCCCTGTGAATGCTGGTTTTCGTTCCAAACACAATTACAATCCCAGAATTTTAACAAGTAAAATGTTCTTAATTAGGTGATATTCATGTTATGAGAGATTATTTAGCCACTTACATCACGTTATGTCACAATAGCACAATGTGAACATGGGAATGCACAGCTATTTCTGACATAATGTGGTTGAATAGGGTAAATAATCCCTCTAAATATGAAAAGCACCAAATTTAAAAAAACAACAACTTGGATAAATTCTGGGATTTCTTTCCTCCCCAGGTAATGAACTGAACAGTTAGTGTTATTGATTGGCCAGACACACCTGTATTCACCCCTTACTCCCAGGTAACGGGTAAAGGGAGGGTGGAAAACCCGCGGTTCTTGGACCGTGAGGGCTGTGATTTGTGTAACAGGGCTCTCGTCTATACAAAGGTGTATTTTTTTTTTACACACAGGTAGGTACTGAATCCTACCACTAGATGGTATCAAAAGGACATTGAGCAATACTTTCCCGAAGGATCATTAATAGAGGCTCTAAATCAAGGTTTAAATGCGTAGGGATCAGCTTCAACCAATGAGATGCTTCCACGTCATTTCCAAGGGCTGGCTACGGATCTGCAGAACTCAGAGACGGGAATGCTTATGCTTTCCTTATGCTTATGTGCTCTGGTTATGTACAGTTATATACTATCATGAATACATGACATTAAAACTGGATTTATGAGCTATCAAGTTGTGACACCAATAGTGATGGGGAAAACCAAATGCTATTAACAAATGTAACATTCGATGCCATTTCACAGTGCAAATATTCTGCAGCACACTGACATCTGCTGGATTTCCAAAGTCAGTGCAACTAATCCCCCAGGATTTGTGTCTACACTACCCCGGGTCAGCCAGCAGAGGATAGGCTTCAGCTCTATAGCCGGGTTCTTGTTTATTGTTGTGTTTATTCTTCCCACTGGGGAATATTTCATTTTACCTCACTGTTTGCTTATTGGGGGTTCAGGCCTGGTTTTTGCTCAATTCTCCTTCGGTTACTATGTAAAGCGTCTCAGTGACAGTTCTCTGTAAAACACGGTATACAAATAAAATTTATTTGATGTGAATCCAGTGTATCCCATGGGACCTAATGCGGTTTTTATAAATGCTGCAAAATTACAGTATATAAAATATAAAATTTGGACTTTATTATTGCATATAATTATTTAAAAATATCTATAATCATAAGGTCATCATCAGTTCATATCACTTTTGATGTATGTAAACCTATAGGCTTTGGTTGAAAGGTGCATACTTGCGTTGGATAAGGGGTAATCCACTCGTTTTCTTTCTTCACCAGCTGATCGATGTCTCCCGTGTGCTGCAGGGCGACTCACACACTCCCCACGGCGGGGCCCACTTCCTGTTTCTGGTCTTCACCCAGACTCAGGTCATTAATAATTTCAATCCACTTATGAGGGAACTGCAAGGTGTCACTCCACAGATCTGTGGAATTTCATAGAGAAGACACAACAGACTAATTTCCATTAATTATCCTCTCATTTTTATCTATGCAACATCTTTTTGGCCAGTCCCAGATATTAGACTGTCCATAATGGCGGTCCTCATCTTTTTATGACAAATTTTTAAGTAGCAGTATTTATATATAATAATATAATATAATATTAATGTAATATTATAATTTAATAATAATATCCTTGCATTTATATAGCACCTTTCCGATTGCTCAAAGTGATTTACAGTCAGGGGGAACTCACCTCACCCACCACCAATGTGTAGCACTCACGTGGGTGATGCACGGCAGCCATTTTGCGCCAGAAAGCTCACCACACATTAGCGATGGTGGAGAGGGAGAGAACATATTTTAGCCAATTAAATCTTAATATTTATTTTGTACTTGCAAAAAATGTTTTCAATAATGAAGGGTCCTGTAAGACCTGATACGTATCCGTAAGTCTTCGAAAGAGAGCAGTTATGCAAAGGTTACCTATGCAACACAAAGTGACCCCATTATTGTGACTGGAGTGTATTGCTACTGCAAAAATTAAAGAATGAGACGCCAACTATTTATTATCTTTGCAATTTAACAATATTGAATATAACTATTTGGGTTAAATGTAAAAAATGTGAGTGAATATATTATTCTACACATTTACAACTAGATAACCGATACTTTATACTACTGAATAACTGATGAGCCTGTGGAATGGAAACCAATTTCTGCTACAGAAGAGACGGATCTTAGTTATTTCTTGTTCATTCTTGTGTTGAACAGAATGAATGGTAAAAAATATTTTCATTTGACTTGCCTTTTTGGTGCTAATGATGATTTGTCATTTCAACGTGTCTTGTTAATGTAATGTGCATAAAGTATCCAGGACTAATACAATATACATATTATATACAACATTCGTCATGAATAACCATGAACAAAAGGACTTAATTTACTAGCGATCAAGAAAAGAATGTTGAATTGAAAATGATAAGGACCAGCTATGTGTGCCCCAACAAGTTTTTCTTAAAGCAGTCATTTGTATGTTTGGTTGTACTCAGTGTTTGTGTAATATCCAGTTTTTTATTTTTAATTTGAAAAATAACTTACATAAATCTCTGTACTCAACCATACTGTCCCAAGACATAGCCTTGGCAGGAACACATTGCACCAAAAAAGAAAAGGCATTCAAAAGGGTAAATAACACCTGTCTGTCATGTGAGGTATGACTCCTTTTCCAGAACAAGCTATGTACTGTATATTAAAATTATGTCAGTCCTATCAGTTGGTATGTACAATGCAAAATTAAATATGGAACTTGTTGCAAAAAGTCCAGTGCATACCTCTACAAGATAAAACATTTTTTTTCTCTAAGGAAGAGGAATCATGTCTCACAATTTTAATATTTTAATGAAAATATTTTAATTACTTTTAAATTCATATACTCCCCATTTTGAGAAGCAATAATTACTAAAAAAAAAAAAAAAAAAAAAAGGAAAAAATAAAATCACATTTATTACAGTTTTCTTATTTTATGGTTGGTGTTTGCTTTTAAATAAACTAATCAAATATAGCAAATTAATTTTATTTTCTCAAAACAGGAAACAATTAAAAATCCATGTTGTGTGGCAATTCGCGGTTTCCAAATACCATGTGATGCATTCCAAGTTTCACAAACAGTGCCTGTAAAAATGATCTTCACAGCAAATGTCGAGTCCATTACAGAACTAGCCTCTGCTGTGGCTTGGCCTGGTATATTTCATCTTGCTATACCAACTGATGTAATCCATTTTGGATTTTTTTTTTCTTTATAACAATATTAAAATAAAATATACTTGCAACTTTAAGTATTTTTTCTAGTCAACCTCCATTAAATACAAAACTTTTACTTTAGTTCTTCAATTGTTAATCGGAAAGAAACCGCAAATCTGGGAGGTGGAATGTTTTCGTCAAATGTTTGCATGGTTGGCCATGAAAGCTCAGCCACTGATTCTCTGTGGAGTTCAATTCGAGGTGAGGGAGAAAAGCAACTTAGTTTACATGCACTGTACAAGAAACTGCAAAAATTCCAAATATCTTCTCTATCAAAACATGCTGAGTTACTGGAAGTGTGTCCAAGCCATGTTGCAAAAAAGGAAAACAAAACAAAACAAAAAGAAAAGAACTTTCAACATGCTTGTAAAACAAATCATATCCCAAAGTAATATTGTGTAATACAGGGCTGTAACATAATCTACAGTCCTGAAACATCTGGACACATTCCGGAGGATCCGACAACAATGGCAATGATTAGTTCAACAGTCACCCTGGGATGGAGGAGAGAGAGGAGTGTACAATTTGCACATAATGTTTATCTTCATAAGGCTTTCGCCTTTACAATGAAATAAATACTTTACATTTAATTTATCCTCTCTTTGTCACATAAACATCTTTTCTCTTCAATATATGCAAGTTTTTTTTTTTAGTTTCCCTTTTCTGAACATCTGTAAAAATACAGGCGAATGAATTGTCTAAAGGATGGTAAATCATAGTTTATTTTTTTTAATCACACCCTTGCATTCACTCCCCTTGAAAACCATGCATTAGTGAAATTTATCTTTAAAAATAATATAAATCGTTGAAAATGGCTGATCTGGTCTTTTTTCTTTTTGTTGCAAGTTGCAGCCTCAAGAAAATAATTTTTTAAATATACTTTTTCAGTTCAGCTAAATTTGTGTCCATGCAAAAAATCCTTTGTTTTTCTTTTTTCTTTTCAATTTCACAGAAGGTATGAACAGAGAAATAATTCTATCAGATCACAAAAGTTCATTTAGTTGGTGTGGGTTCTAATGTATACTGGATCCTGGACGATAGCCACATCTGTATTGCCATTTTTTAAAAACTTTGAATAGTCTCTCAAGATCAGCTTTAACTCTGAGTACATAATGCATATGTAGGGGTAGAGGAGGGTTAGGCTCATCTGGGTGTCGGTTAGCCCATCCCGACCCAGATCGTCCCTCGGCTGCTGACAATAGTCCCTGTGGCTCACAGCTGGGCTTGTTGGCATGGCGTTACCAAGCATCTGGTAAGAAACATTGTCACCCCATTGGGTACAACAGGAATATCAACAACAAACAAAACGAAACAAACAAAAAAACAAAAAAAAAAACAAACAAAAAACAATGACTTTTCAATTTTTTTTAAAAGGGTTTCTGTAGAACTCATCGATCGGTTCTCTGTTATTTTCTCTTTTTTTCTCCATGGCTTCGAGTTTGGATGGAAACGGAGTACCGCGGAGTTCCGGGCGCTGCAGTGAGTTCTTCCCGCGCCCGGCTCGCGCTCACAGGGGCTCTGTCTGAGTGCGGCGTCGGCCGGCAGCGCCGGGCCCGCACCTCGTTCCCCTAGTAACCGGCTCAGAAGACACAACATCAAGCATGCAGTGGAACCGGGGCGTGACTTGTTGAGACCGTTGACTCCGATGCTGGTTGCTACGACAACGCTACTTGTCCCTTGCAGTGCTACGATCGAGCGCAAGGTCCCGAGGAACTATCCAACGAGGATTGGGAAGCTCTTCTAGTTAAAGGTGCCAGGGTTGGGTCCACCAATGAGGAAGGGGGGAAGAGTTTGAACCAGCCAATCACCATGTTGGACAAGTCTAGATCATCTAATAGTATCTGAACAGCTCCCATAAAGGATTTGTGGTCCATGCGTCCATAGTCTCCCCAGACAATGATCTGTAAACAAGCACAAACAGCTATGATTATAATTGCCTAAATTATCACACACTTTCTGCATAAGTAAAATGTGTAATGTTAAATGAACTCTGAAAGTAGATTTTACTCTGATAGTGTGCATTTTATTAATGAAATTATCACTCAAAATTTAACGTGTCACTACCTACATCCCAAAAGAAGCAAGACATACATGTATTTTGTTCGCATATTCCAAAAAAATAATATTTAAACGAAAACACCATGGTACTTTGGATTGCATCAATAAGCAATGCCATTTTATGTGAAAACTGTAACCCACATATCAGCCCATATAATGTGCAACACACATTGCATACTTTGGGGTAATTTTTTTAAGGTCATTATTCTGAGTAGACATGTGAGTGCCATACCTGTAACACTTTTCCTGTCGGACTCTCCTCAAACGACAACTGCTGCTGGTAGAGGGGGTCCAGGGTTTTTCTTGCTACTTTAGTTTTCTTTTTGGCTACACAGGCTCCATTGTCCAACAGGTACACTTTCACATAGGGTGCTTTGAGGGGAAAAAGCATAAAGTTACTCACTGCAACAAAAAAGATTTATCTGTTGGATTTTGGCATGAGGTCTATATATACTGCATGGCATCCTTACTCAATTGTGTGACATGCCATGTAGTATATATAAACCTCATGTCATAGGTATCAGCACTGCAAACTCTAATTTTCAATAACTAGTAAGCAAAGCTAAATAATTTGCACAGTAACAGTTTATTAGTTTTAAGCTTTAAATCCAATATTAATCAGGTTTGTTTAATGGGGTGTAATTAAAGTACAGATTTCATTCTGTGGATAAGGCAGACATTTAAAGGTTTTTAAGGTTTGATGTCTGGTTAAGCAAGGATTAAACGCTTACCTGGCAGTGCCTTTGAACTTGGCTTTCCCACAAGACCACGGGCTCGGATGACCTCCACCTCCAGGGATCCCTTCTTGTCCACCATTCCAATTTGGATGTCACCTGAACACAACATAGCCGAACATGTTAACAGGTGACTACCTTGAACCAGTGCTGCTCTTGCAGTGGTGTTGCCCTCAAGCCAAGTAAAAAGACAATTCAGTTTATTCAAGTGACTAGATAACTCATGGTTTCCCACATTTTCCCATCCTCTGATAATTTGCCATGGATAACTGGGTATCAAGAGGACACGGTGCTTACCCATTGGAGGTGTGGCTAGCGTCTGTCTACCGACGAGTTGGGCGGGGCCTAACCCATCCAGGAAGTCGCTGAACTGGCTGTCAGACGAGAGCCGCACACTAGGGAAGATGAGGCTGAGGGGAGGAGGAAGAGAACTCAGGTTACACTCTGAGTACCTGGACCTGCTCACACTGATGCCTCTACAGCAACAGAGAAGCCCAACACATTGACAACATTTCTCTGTAAATTCGTAATTCATAAACCCGTAATTCAATGCAAATGTTGGTATTTCTCTTCACAGACACTTTAGCATGCTCTCATATTCTGTAGGGATTTATCAATTTCGGCTTAACTGAATTTAAATTTATTTCCTGAATTGAGAGAATTAAAATGTAACTTTTCTGAACTCTGGGCTCGGATGGCAGTGGTAGGTCAGTACTGTAGAGAAGGAGGAGGAGGAGGAGGAGGGCAGAACTTACTTTCCCTCCGAGCTGTAGCTGTTCATGCTGCCGTCGGTGGACTCCCGGCTCGCCTGCCGTGTCATCCGGCTCCTCATCTCCACGGCGAGCCCGGTCTCTGTGCTCCTCTGCACTGTACTGCGCAGCTTCTTTCCCCCTGCTTTTGCCCAGGAAAGAGAGAGGGGGGGGGGGAGAGAGAGAGAGAGGAGGAGAGAGAGAGACAAAGAGAGAAAGAGAGAGGGGGAGGGAGAGAGAGAGAGAGCCATGTTAACAGTGAACTCGTTGACACAGTGGAAGATGTCTGGAGGCCACCAGCAGGGGGAGCGTGGAGCACGGTTCTCCGTGCTGCACAGGGGCCATGAGGAAGACAGCACCGGGCTCCCTCGCCTGATGCAGGGCGACGGCTGACCGAGTCCACTCAACCTGCAGCTCATCTGCGTGTGATCAGTGTGACAGTCGCGGATGGCATGAGCGTGGCTGGAGCCACGTTAGGCGCCCCTCTGTGCCGCGCGGCTCGCCCTGGGCGGACGCTCTTTGGCGGGAGGGGGCCGTGTAGACGTCATACACCCACGTGTTTCTATATTCCTGCCTCTATTTTAAATGTATCACTGCACATATGGTTTGCATATTGTATAATGTGTATACTCTCTATGTTGTATAAGTGTTATTGCAAGCACTTTGAACCTGTGGCCAGAAAAGTAGGCCACACATAAAGTTCATTATTATTGTTATTACATTTTGTTACACATTACTGGAGATGGTTTTGAGCCATATCTTTCTTACAACGAATCACTAAAATACATTCGACAAATTTTAGCAATTGCTTTCAATGGCATTTTTTGTTTGTTTTTCAAAGCTGACCATGTAATTTACTTTCTGTACATAAATGATCATAAGGTGAGGCAGGATTCTTATAAAGAGACAATGTTGACTATTTCCAAGGCAAACAAAATAATGTTTTTCAATGTGAATGTCAACGTCATATTCCTTTCACTGGAAGATGATCTTCAGTTGACATTGTAAGGTTACCAGGCAACCGTATACCTTACACTCGGAAGTTGTATAACCTTAAAAGGACGTAGCCCTCTTCATGAGAAACTACTTTTCCTGTCTTTGTTCACCCATGCCTCAAGAGCCTGAGGAGGATCCTCTTAGAATTTATGAGGTTCATTCATAACTCAGTGAAAAAAAATCACTACTACATACACTGTAGTGATTTAAGAAAAATATAAAATCACAACAAAATCGGACTGCCTTCAAATCAAGGTTAACAGTCCACAAGTCATGCTGAAATATCCTTACTTAGATTGTGGATTCAGATATGTATTACTCAAGGTGGATTATTGTATCTTTAGCTAAGAGCCCAATGAAATTTTCTCATCCATTAACAGGCGTGTGCTGGACTTTAAAGGAAGGTACACCATAATGGTCAGCCGTGATGCTGGAGTTTTGAAAGTACTGCGGCAGTCTTATTTGAGAATTCACACCAATTGTTTTAAATTCCTTATCAATCATCTTCCCTTTCACAGGAACACGAAAATACATTATATGTTTATATACCCTGTGCACAGAACAATGTTCTGTATTAAACCAACACTGTCAGAGTGCATGTGAAATTAAATGCAGAGGGTGGACACGACTCCTTGCCTATTACTTTGTTCATTCTAACACATATCTCTGCATTAATCATGAACTGATTATTTATTTCAGTTAATTTCCTAATCTCCTTAGTTTAATGTTTTCCTAACCCCCCTCCCCCTCCAAAAAAAAAAAGCAAAAAAAAAAGCAAAAAAAAAAAACAAGTGCGCATATACACAATCTTATAAATCTTAATGTGACACTTCATTGTAAATTACAAGCTGATCCAAAGTGACTCTATCTGCATATCTGCAGCCTTAATGATGTCCCCCTTGGTCTGCGGGAGTCGTTGGGCTGTCACTGTAATGGCTTCGTCTCCAGGACAGGCCCCGGTACAGCAGCGAGGGGGTCTTATAAATAGCCGAGGGGAAGCTCATTATTCTCACTTTCATCTGGAGTCAGCGGCTCAGAATCCTGCCTCGGTAATGTCATCTGTCACCACTTCCTGTTCACGGCTGCATCAGTGCCATGAGAGAGATGTTGCTAAAAATACGGCGCTCTATTCAATGGTCTATTAAAGATACTGATGCAAGCTGCGATGTTTTTAGATCAGCAACAAACCAAATAAACAGACAAAAATGGCTGCTGCTTTCTTTTACTCATTTTAGAAGCAATTAACTTGGAGCACCTTTAATTTTTTTTTTTCTTCCAAATGAGAATTACTTAAGCCTTCTTTCTCAACTTAACTTGAATTTGGTCCATTGTTGTTTCTAATGAATGCTTTCTAATGAAAGATTATAGACACAACGCTGTGTAATACCAACCACAAAATACTGTCTGACTCACTGAAATCAGACTGAGTAAATTACAGAGCCTGGCAACAGCAAACAGTGTTATGCCATATAATTTCCCTGCATTAACAAACATCTTTCATAGGAACCCATTAACTTGTATTCGTTTCCTCAGAAGTGAAAAAACAGCTGAAGCACTTAAGATGATTAAGTTTTTTGGGAACAACAACAAAGATGTCAAAGGCCAAAAAAAAACTGGGACAGCAAAAAACTATTTCCAATGATTGAACAGCGCAGAGTGAATGAACGAGTGCGACAGTGCGTTTTTTTCTCTCCACTAAATCAGCGACTTGGTGAGCGCTGGACGCGGCGAGCGGTCGATGACTGGCGTGCGACCCCTGCAGCGCAAGCAGAGCCGTGCCGAGGCCCTTCTCATCCCTCATTTCCCCCTCCGTCAGCCATAATGAGCGCGCGCTGCGCCCGCGGCATAATGAAGCCCCGCCGCTGGGGCTCCAAAACAACTTCTCAGCCCGTTTCGGTGATGGCGGCCAGTCCGTCTGCTCGTAGCCACCGTGTCAAAGCTCAAAACGCTCAGCTCGGTAAGCTCAACAAGTCGGTTTTCACCCTCGCCAGTTATCCGAAAGTGAGCCACACACAGGAGCCCAGAGAGATGATGGTAAACAGAATCTTGCGTACCCGTGAATAAAGATAGCAATTTTCGGATTAGATACCGATTGGTTTCTAGATCACAATTGTCAGCTGCTTTCACACAGGTGACAGCTTCTGCTGAATTTGCACCTGCAAGGAACTGTATTTCTCTATACACTGAGCGCCACCTGGAATCATAACAGCTGAACTGACAGTAAGCTTGGCACACAGAGCCAAAGATACTCAATTCATACACAGTTTCTCTCTGCCTTCTGTAACCCTGCAGGTAGAGTGCGCATCTATCGTCTGTAAGAGTCGAGCAGCCCCCTAGACGCGCACCGTCGCGCATACAGAACAAACGGCCGCGCTGAAGACCGCAGCCTATCCCTGACCGTCGGCTCAGCGTCTACGCCCGTCACCCAGCCGCGGGGGAGCGTCTGCAGGACGCGGGGGGGAAGGCGAGGTGAGCGGGCTTACCTCCGTCGTCCTCCTCGAAGGAGTTCATGCAGGGGAAGTAGACGGCCAGGGCCTCGAAGGAGGCCGACAGGCTCATGCGGCTCTGCGAGCGGTGCATGCGCACGCCGGGGGTGGCGGCGGCGTTCGCCGCGTCGTGCCCCTGCCTGCCCATCCTGTGCCCTCTGGGCCTCTGCACGCGCTCGGTGACGGACGGCCGGCTGCGGGGACCCGCAACGTCTCAGGGATGCGGCTTCCCGTCGGCTCGGAGCGAGACAGTCAGTCACAAGATCGGGCAGGAAGCTGTCTCTGCGGAGCCTTCCGGAGCTTTCCGTCTGCGGAGCTGGGGAGGTCTGCTGCAGGCTTGCGAATGTCTTGCTCTGTGGTCTCTGTCTGTGCGAGGTGCTATTCCAGCCTGCTTCTCTGTATCTGTGCTAGGTGGTAACGCAGTCTAGCTCTCGGTGCCTGTGCCAGGTGGTAACGCAGTCTAGCTCTCTGTGCTTGTGCTGAGTGCTAGCGCAGCGCAGTCTGTTTGTCTCTGTCTCCTCTGCTCAGCTGCTCTCCTCCTCTTTCAGTCACAGCAGAAAGGGGAGGGCAGAGGGAGGAGGAGGAGGAGGGGGCAACAGACGCTGCTCAACAGACGGCCAACTAATCGCGCGACAGCCAATCAGACGGCACACTGCAGTTCTCTAGGAGAAGGAGCTCTTGCCATGCATGAGGCGCGCTCGCGCTCCACTCTCCGTCACCGGGGCTCAGGACCTGCAGGGGTGCGCATGGCCCCCATCAATCCTCCATCTACGGCCGGTCACTCACATACCCGCCAGTCACATGACCACTGGGAACAGGGCCCCTCCCCCCTAAACCTTGGATTTTGTATTTTTCCATCTCAAGCTTGCTGTAGCACAACAAAATCAATACAAGGATCTCTCCTGTTTCGCAGACCAGAGAGCCCGAAGGCAAATGCTCAGTGTTCACGTTGTCAGCTTGTCTGTATGTCCGACCATTAAATATTGATAGAAGTGAAATTATTCTAATAGTGAGATATAATAACCGCCAAAACAAAGACGGTGGTGAAAACAGAATTCATCTGTGCTCCATCCCGTTCCATAGTTGAGCACATATATACAGGTGACAAGCAGGTATTTCTGATGTATTGTTCACATTGATTGTGGTGCATTGATTTTCTAGACTTAAATACTGATATTGACTAAAATTTCAATTTCATTGAGCAAAAAACATCACAGGAATAGTTCCCTTTATGGAGTTTAATCTTTTAAATTTTAGTGCATGTTTTCAATTGGCCCATACAATTTCGATGAATATTTTGGATACTTACAGAACTTTCTCACAAACTGCGGTCTTTTTATAATGGCTAGTACAGGAGCATTTGTGAGTTTGTTATTGTTATTAAGACAATGCACTTCAAGTAACTATTGCACAGAAGACCTTATGCCCCAAAATACAGCAATATGATTAATGAGAACACAACTACCAGTCATGTTGCCATTTATTCTATGGAAAATTAAGCTAACTAGCATACCATTATTTCAGTTTCTACAGCAAATGTCTGCTATATGGCTCAGGAAATTTACCCCTTGACGCAAATAGATTCTCACAGACTGTTAGTAGAGACACCTGCAAAAATATATCTTGGCAGAACTTCATCACTGTTAAAGAGTAGCTCACAACCAAAGCTTTTGCCAAATGTCAGTGTATGCTTGGGGCTACAGAACAAGATTAAAAAGAGAAACAAGTTGTTCTGTTTTGGTAGCTCTGTGGCAAAACTGAATGTTTTGCCTTCCTGTGGTCAAGGAGCCTGGTTATATCAGAACATGCACTGTGGCCAATTCCAGCAGCCACTGGGCTGCAAGACTGAGCCCACTTCTCAGCCACAGATCTAACCTGGTTACTACATACAGCATTTCAGGTCAATAGCACTGCAAACATGAGCAAGTCACAACAGATATTCACAATTTCAGGTGAATAATTCAACTGACACAACCACAATAGACAAAATGATCAAAATAAATAGTGAATTCTGAAAGGCCGTTGCCATAAAACAATGCAGGCCACTCCCCGGTTTTCAGGTATTGTTGATAAACTGATAAGGCAAACTTACGACAAGAAAAATAGAAATAGAAATAGAAAATAGGCAACGGGCAAATGTAATTATTTACTTTCTCACCCTTTTGTGTGGATATTGACAAGCCCTGCTCACATGCGGGTATCACTTCAACAAAGGTCCTAAACTAGCAGTGTGCGACTGCACCGAGAATGCTTCGGTCACCACGCTCATTCAAATAATGGCAATTAAAAAAAAAAAATCATTATGACATACAATTGAAGAGGCCTATCGCTGAATGAAAGGGCTAGAATCCACACAATTGAACCAATCACACGCTGGGACATTCAGCAATGCTAAGCACAGCACAGTTTTATAAATGTGGGTCAAGTACTACCCTACCATGTGGAACTGTAAGAGAACACAGCCTTACATGGATGGGGCCTGAAAAAATAAGATAACAACAACAACAGGTCCAACTGACCCACTTTACGCGTTACTGAGGGACATCTGCGTGAACAAGCGACAAAATTGCACAACACAGCATACATTACAATGGCATATCATTAAAGAAAATGGTTTTAAATGTCGGGCTGATAGACCTGTTCTCATTCTTATATATTACTGAATAACAAAACCGTTTAAACTTATTTTTTAATAATCACAACCACATGGAAGGAGGTGCGCTTTGTGCAGTTTGTATTTAGGTTAATGCTGTCTGCGCTTTCTCATACACAGATGATGGTGACATTTAAATAAATATTTGGGACTCACCACCTCACTGGTCACACATTTTTTGTGACATAACCTGTCTGCCCATTACCAATACACTGAGGAACAGCGGATGCAATAATGTGTTTTTGTAGAGCCTTTTATTTCAGATTTTACTAATTCTATTTCACAATAAGATACATTCCCTGTATGGTTGGCACTAAAGAGTTATGTACACTTAAAATTACAAATGAAATGACTGTGTCTGACAAAATTATAAACACTACATTCATTCAACTAATGTTTTTCCTCACATTGACATGCTAATGTTTGTCTTCACAAACCCAGTTTGATGACAATAGCAATCACCAGTATTACTCAGTAAGTAGTGTTTCTGAAGGAAACACAACTATATAAATAAATAGAAATTAGAATTAGAATTGCTTTTATTTGTCAGTCAAAGTGAAGTTCAAATATTGACTGAATACAAGAAAACATAAATGGTATGCATGAACGGCATGGATTTATACTGAGTGAAGCTGAGTGAAGTGGAGCCTAAATTAACATTAAGGCAAAGTGCAGTCCAATGTTACCTCCATCGACACCCTAGGTGAAATTATATTTAAACGTGGAAATTCGTACTCTCGGTTTTGCGATCTGTGTGATCAGTTTTACAGTCCGTACCCTCAGGTTTTAAAAATCGGTGCGCTCGGTTCTGCAACCTGTACACTCAGTTTTGCTATCCGTGCATTCGATTTGCCGAATCCGTATCTTGCAATCCGTGCACAAGCTTTGCAATAGGAGCTAGCTAGCATTTAATTAAATTTACTAAACAGCTAACATACTTTCTATGTAGCCAGTTAAAATAAGAAATTATTGTTGCTTAATGAATTCAGCAGAATGACACACTATGCAATCTATGATAATGTTATTTTTTTTAATTGTTGAGTCGTCGTACTTTGGTGATTTAAAAGGTGTATATATAGACATTGTTTTATAAAAGCGATCTGGCACTTAAACCCCTGATATAGCATGAATGGCTAGGTGGTTTGCCAGGCATCTCCGCTTGGAGTCGTGTCTGACATCATCCCCTACCCATGCCAATATTCATTAGGCCTATAGGCTACCATAGGTTCACTTTAATAATATCCAGGTTCCTTGTGTGTGATTTCTAGCTCTGATTCTTCAATTAACCCTTTATTTACGAATGGCAAACATCCTTACAAGTAGATATGATTACAATGGGATGGGACTTGTAAGGATGTTTGCCATTCGTAAATAAAGCTCACCTGAGCATGTTTCTCTATGGATCTGGGCAAAGCCACTGGACCTGAACCAGAGCCAGCCAGGTAACAAAAACTGGAATACAAATTCCAAATCATCAAATTCTCAAATCTTAATTGCACATGAATATTCACAGTATTACCTGCTCTGCCATCAATCAATTTAAATATCCTTCGAACCTCTATGGCTGGCAGCTCGAAACAGGACATCTCAACCAAAACAATGGTTACAGATGCAATGTTCAGCCTCAACTGTTGGTGAAGCAACAATAAATCCATACAAGCCATTTGCATGACAAAAAGCATTCAAACATCTCCAATGATGACGTTAATTACAGGTTACAATGCATTGTATTAAAACCAAAACATTAAAGCCATAATAAACACTAGTGGTACACTAAGAAATACATCTAACCTATACAGGCAATCATGCGGGACTTATTTCCTACTGATGATGATTAATCAGTTATTTAATGAGATGACACATTACTTAATTTCCAACCTTGACATTAGTGGCTTTCAAAATTACTTAAATTTATGCACGCTTGATAAAGATGAACAAAGGCTGTATACAATAAACGACTCAGGTACTGAGCAATATCATACACTCAAAAACAGTAAAGTTATAATAAATGGTAAAATTATTGGTCAAAAGCAAGATTGTTGAACAAGTAATTTTTTATGAGCTTTTTAAAAAAAAATGTATTTATTTATTTCCAAAAGGATCTGCGTCATATTATTCATACTGGTTTCTAGTATTTGGTGTACCATTCTTTTGCACGGATAGCACTACTGAGTCATCTTTTATACTATTTGATGAGATGAACATATTGGGGAGACCTTTCATCGTTACTGCAGACACAGTATTTCAAACATCCTTTAGATCCTTCAGCCTGTGCCTGTGGACTGCCCCCTTCAGTTCAAACCACAATGTTTTAATGAGGTTTAGACCTGGTGACTGAAATGGCTGCCACACAACTGCCATTTCTTTGTCAGTTAACCATTTCTGGGCTGATTTAAGGTATGGTTGGGATCACTGGCTTGATGAAAGATCCATTTGTGGCCAATTTTGACCGTCTTGGCAGATGGCCACCCTGTTTTTGGCCAAAATTTACAATACATTACAGGCATTTAGCAGATGCTCTTATCCAGAGCGACTTACACAACTTTTACATAGCATTTTTTAAATTTTTTACATTGTATCCATCTATACAGCTGGATATATACTGAAGCAATTCAGGTTAAGTACCTTGCTCAAGGGTACAACGGCAGTGTCCTACCCAGGAATTGAACCGATGACCTTTCGGTCACAAGCCCAGTTCCTTACCCACTGTGCTACACCGTTGCGTACCAAAATGTCTTGGTACTTTCTGGAGGTCATGATCCCATTGACGTGGCCATCCTTTTCAATGCAAGTTCCTTTCTTCTGACGCACAACTCACTCCTGATGGTACACGGCCAAAAAACTGTATGTTTGAAACGACAAAAACATCTACTAATTTCTTTCTTACTGCTGCAAGTACGTCATTCAATGTAACAGTAGTAAAATGAGCACAGTCGCAATAACAAGAATGAAAAATGAGCATCAAACTCTACGGTGGCATTCTGCAAAAAACAACAGACATGTACGCCGAGTCTTTTGGGCTTTGAGGTGAATGCCAGGCTCCTACAGGCATAAACAAGAGCTAATGGAACTCTCCACTTGAGTTACACTTCCAGACTCTGGCCTGCGATACCTGTCATGGATAATGAAAGGAATGAGTAGTTTCTCCTGCTGCCACTGCTGAGGGGCGTGCCTTCCAAACACCCTCCGGAACATTCCGACCCTGCGTCCCACAATGCCATGCGCACTGCAAACCGTCAAATTTCCCCTGCGACTTATCAAGAACCACTTGTCATGAAAACCTTTTATCCCTGTAAATCATCATCAGTGGCGATAAAAAGCTATAACACTGAGAAGAGAAATCTTTTGCTGTGACCCCCTTAGAAGACGATTACAATCTACAGGGACGTAAACCAAATTTAATTCAATATTTTACCTCCCAATGCTATGAGATTTCCAGTGTCCTTTGCATCTAGATTTTTGTCAACATTTATATTTAGAGATGAAACAGTGAGCTTAAAAACACTCTTTCGGTAGAAATATGTTTAACAATAATGTAAATAGATGTACTGAATTCCCACTATAAGCTAGATAACCACTAGATAATTACTTCACAAAACAAATGTCTTCTATAAATGTTTCACCAGGTTGATTTCATTCTTGTACAGCGGTGGTTCCCAACCTCAGTTCTGGGCCCCCCCTTGTATATGCTGGTTTTTATTCCAACCAATATTGTAATCCCCAGAATTTTAACAAGCTGTTAATTTTTCTTAATGAGGTACTTTTCATGCTTAGAGGGCTCATATGCCCTCTTTAGCCACATTATATCAGAAATAGCTATGTGAGGCACGAAGAATAAAAGCATTCACATTGTTCTTTATGTGCTATATCACAAACAATTGCATTAAGAAGCCTATTGATTCACCTCAGTCTTTAATTTGATCAGTTAAATAATTATCTTTTTTATGTAATTGATAGCATAATAAGCACAATGTGAACATGGGATTTTTACTTTTCATGTCATGCATAGATATTTGTGACAATGTGGCCTAAGAGGGTAAATAATCCCTCTAAACACGAAAAACATCTAATTAAGAAAAACTAACACCTTGTTAAATTCTGGGATTGCAACTGTGGTTGGAACGAAAACCAACATATACAGTGTGGGCCCAGGACCCAAGGTTGGGAACCACTGTTGTACATCAGGTGTCAAAGCACAAATAAACCTGGATAGTGCAAATTAAAAATCTTAAAAACAGAAGGACCACTATAGAGCACACAGCTTCCGTTATGCCTATGGACAAAGTAGAAAATAAAAGTTGCATGTCAAATCAAAATCAATAAGCTTAGTGACAAGTAAAAAAAGAACAAACTTCTGACAACTGACAAGTGGGTATTCAATAGTAGCAATTCAGTCCACAGAGATGACTGTTTTATGAAGAAAAATAGTAAAAGCAGGGTGGATCAATGTATTTAAGAAACACTATGGGTTTTTTAACCAAAGGTTCAATGTACCCAACATAGTCAAAAGTGACCTAACAAAAGTACTCCCCTAGAAAGCTGGTGAAAATTTTTTTTGGTGAATTATATTCATTATAACATTTCCCAATAAATCTACATATTTACAACATATCACAGCATATTCGATTTTCATAACGGCAAGAGCACTGGCTGGCAGAAGTGTTTTATTTGGGGAGAGCTTACACAGTGACACAGCCGTGTTGTACTGGAAATAGCAGGGTGAACTGGTTCACGTTGTTCCTAAACATTGGCATTTTAACAGTGACAGACGATGGCAGAGAGACGGGATCAGGACCTGCTTCTCTGGAAAATCCTCAGACGGGACCCAGTTCCAAGCACCAGTCAGAACAGGAATGAGCCACAATAGTTTCACAATGGCCCTCAAGTGAAGTGCTATATAACGTATTGTGGGGTTCTCATGGAAACCAACAGAACAATGTCTGTCAAACAACAACTGAGTGAAAGGCTGGTTCTCCAAAGTACAGATTAAAAGAATAAAGCTTTTGACCCCCCCCCCCCCCAGGAAGCTGAAACTTGGTCTCAAATGGATCTTTCCAGCAAGACAATGAACCCAAGCATATTGTACCTCGCAAAAAAAGAACCAAGAAATGGTTAACCTGACCACAAAATTATGGTTTTGCAATGGCCATCTTGGTCTCCAGACTTGAACTGAACTGGCTTGAATTGAAGAGGGCTGACTGAAGAATCTTAAAAAATTATGTATGAAGGAATGGTCAATGCCCCGCCCCCCCCCCATCAATGTGTTCACCAATCTCCAGAAACACAATAGAAGAGGACTCAGTACTTATTCTTGTCAATGGAGAGCTCACACTGAAAACAAGGGACTTATTTTGACACCTGAGGTTTTGGGAAAGAAAATTATATTTGTTGAAAATATTTTCTCAGAGCAATTTTATCAGTATAAAATAATTTTCCAATTTTTGAGCATACAATATACAGTTCATCACCTATTTTTTGCCTGACAAAACGCGAAACATTACGGAGGCCACTGTACATACTGCATAATCAATTTTACATATTTCCATATTTTGATATTTTTTTTTTACATATTTCCATTTTTCTCTGAAGACAGAAACAGCACTGTATATTTTTAGATGACTGAATACGATCAGTATAGAGAAGAGCCTCTTTATTTTGCAAGCAAAACATGCAACCCACTGACAGGGTAAGTAGGAGAAACTGATTACATGGTTCAGGAAAAAATGAATAATTTCTTCAGCTAAGAGTCATAATACTGAATATTAATGGTACATTTTGACATCATCTATTTCATTATAGCTGGCTAATGTCTTTCAGGAATTGTCACAATAGTTCAAAAGGATAAAAATGTTAAACAGTAATTCTGAGCTGTGTTCACGGAATATTATAGACAATTAGAAAGGGCAGGGGTAGCTTCAATACTTTAACCCACTGACATTTCCTTTGTTCACAGCACTTAAAAGTTTAACTGAACGACATTAAAAGCAACAGAAAAGCGCCATAAACCATGAATGATCTTTTAAAAAAAATGTTACATGTAAAATTTTTGCAGAATTTTAAAAGAACCAAACATAAAATTATGCTAAAATGTTTCCATTTTATAAAAACATTTCACAGCTTGTTGCAGGATGACGTCTCACGTGATTTTAATGTTTTGCCCATTAAATTCTCTCTGGCAATATTTTTTAGTTCAGTTCACTGGAAACTGTTTACGTCCAGTGATTGAAGACCACTCTGCGGTATGGGCGGTCTAGTCAACATTCATAGTTACTACAAAGGTCATAAACTGTTTTTAGAATGTACTGTTACTTGGCTTGAATTGGACGGATTTGCCAATCCAAGATAAACAGAATCATGATTATGGATATTAATGGGCACACTCTCTTACCAGTATTATGCTGGTTGGAATGTAAACAATTCTGTTCAAGAGCCTCTGTTCCAAGGAAAAAGAAAGAGACCATTGGTCTCAAAGGAATTTTCTAGTAAAAGAATTATTTTGAAGACAAGAAACCGTAAATGATACTCACTGGAAACTATAAAGAGACCAGCAGGTTTGTGAACAGGGGACATAATACAAAATACATACAATGAAATCATAGAATAACAACATAAAACTTTTACTTTGAGCAAATAATGTACAATGCACACTGCTTCCCTAAACTTGCTGTAAGTGAGCTTAACTGTGAGAAAGTGCAGTTTGTTTAGAGTTAGCAAGGGCACGTTTGTAAATCTCAAATTCTCTTTTCTCTCAATGCATCATTTTGGTAACACTTTATTAGCAGTCCCTGTGGAACCATTAACGGAAGACACAATGTCCTCAATAAATGCTCTAATGGCGGCAACTCATAAAGTCAATATCTACTTTTCAACTATCTGCTGACAAGGCAGCGCCATCTAAGCATCACTAACTTCGAAAACACATAGCCAATCCATCCCAAAGACGGGACACAGTTTAATAAAACAAATAAACAGAAAGGCACAGGCCAGATTTTAAAGCTCAAAAAGTGCATGGGACTAATTTGTAGGTCATTGCACGCGTTCTACCAGGAGTTGAAGGCCTAATAACAGGGATTGGCTTGTACAGATTCGTAATGGCAGGGTGCTGAAGCAGTAGCAGACTGTACCTGGGCCTAACTGACAAAATAATCGATTGTTTTCGTTTGCTGCGGCTCCTCTCTCACTGACTGTTCCAGCTAAGTGAAATGATTTGTCTGCCACGGCCACTCCAGAATGACCGTCCTTAGATCAGCATAAAAGCTGCTGAAATCCCATCCTCTTGTTTCTCACAGGAGCTGGAAGCCACCATTACTTTACTGTGCGCAGTATATTTATTGATTGGTCAGCGAGTCAACTCGGTCACATAACACCAGTGCTACAATTGCTTCATGTATACTCATTGTGATAAAATGATTAATTTTGCTTGATTTGATACCTTGATTTGTGGGCAAAAAGGGAAAGAATAATTTGGCAGAATTATACAGCAAGTACTTTAAAAGTGGGGAGACAGAAGTCATGAGAACACGACAGAACATTTGTATGTAAGACAGGCATGCTGTGAAAAAATAGCCTTGCCATGCTCGGATGATGTGTGGACAGATCTCAGAACTGTAAAATAACACTTTTCAGAAAAGGCAATCAAATGGTATCGGTGTAAAATTCAGAATGCAGCCCAGGTATGCTGCACAGGTAAAGAAATATCCTCGTTGTGTGTTGGAAATGCATCTTTGACAATAAGTGAAATCAGTTCAACTGTATGGTAAAGTGGTTCAGAGACAGGACAGATCACCAACCGCCTTCAGATCATCAGGTTCTCATCCTACATTATTAAGATACTCTGGCCTGACACTAATGGGGAGCTCTGGAGAAGGACCGAACAGAAAGACGTCAGGAACCGCTGGTTCAGATCAGCTGGGAAAGGCTGCAAATGCACAAAATGGGCTGCTGGGCGCTAACTCTAACGACGAGACAGGAGTGCACATCAGTGTACAAATGAAGAGGTTCCACTTCAGTGCAGGCCTGCTGGTACAGTAGGAGGCTAATGTCACAGACGCGTCACAAAAGCAAGTGCAGATGCGGTCGACGCCCTTCCGGTCCCACCGCTGGAGAAGTGTCCTGGTTTGTTTTTTTTTTTCTTTTTAATCATCTTTTTCAGATTTTTTTGTCCAATTTCTGATACATGTCTACAGAAGAAGATGAACTGCATGTTATAGCGTGCCCTCGAAAAAACTCCACCAGCAATTACTATCTGATTTGTGTTGAGCCTTTAAAAAAAAGCCCTGTTTTCATTTTAAAAGCTGTTATCACTACCGATGAAAGAGGACACCTGCAGAAAAGATAGCGAGTGCGACAACCACTTATCACACACAGCACTCACCTGCAGGTCGGCACGCTTACGTCCTAACCGAACAGAAACTCACTTCACTGCTTTAAATGACAGGGTACGGCTCTGCGGAGAGTACTGCCAGTCGAATCCCGATGGAAAGACTGACCCAGAAAAGCTGCAACTTTACTTTCTTTATACCTACAGTACCAATTGTGAGACTGTTATGCATAAACAAAAGTGCATGGCTGTATTACCTTCTAATTTTTGATTAGATACTACCCAGCACTCCCCTACAATTACTTGGGAGAGAGCCCACATGCAGTTGCATTTAATTATGTCTTATGTCATTCCTCTCTGGAGTAGCTGCAGTAATTTTTTCCAGAGTCAAGGCATTTTCTAGCCAAATTGGCTTCCTTTCCTCAGTACTGTACTTGTCCGTTACCAGTCCACAGCTGGAACTCGGTATAACCTCATATTGGATTTTTTTTTTGGTAGATATTTTTATATTTTTTGCTCAAGGCAAATCTCCTGCAATGCAGCACTCCGTCCCACCGGGCGACCAGCCTGGGGGCTGGCAGTTCCCTCCTAAAACGATTAAAAATGCGTTGCCGCATAGCCTGCTGGGCTGCCGTGGTTTTCACACGGCTCGGCATTTTTGCGACACCGCTAAAAGCGCTGTGTTCCGCGGATACAACAACACTGAATGAGAATGCTAACATAAAACTGTTTACACAGACTTGAGCAATTCAGGAGAAACCGGTTTCCTCCATTTTCTTTGCATTCCCAATAGGGTGGCTGTTCTTGACAGTCTACTGCAATTTGACCTGCTCGTAGTACATGCTTAGCTCTTCCACACTAACGCACACACTGTAGGTGGTCTGAATTTCTCAGTTTAACCAGATCCTTATAAGAAGCTACATCAGGAGGTAAGGGTCAATCGAAGCTGCAGCCACGAATGATTCTAGAGGGGAAAAAAGCACACACTGCCTCACGACAATAGAGCCAGATTAACCTTTCAGTCGTCCAATCAAAGACAAATCTCAAACACGACATCATTGCATTACTGGTACACGACAGTACCGAATATGCTGAGTGCAGTTTATAAACATCCACAATGACTCAAATGTACTTATGCGAGAAAGAATCCAATTCCAGGCCGACCGACAGTCGGACTCAAACGCCGCGGCCAGTGCCTTTAATCTGATAACGAAGGGAGCAGCTGAGCCTGAGGTGACTCAGGATCAAGCGCTCATCCTCTGAACCGCCCTCTCTTACAGCCTGTACCCGCTGAGAAGGCCGCGGGTCATTTCCTACAGGGCTTGCGGTGATCAATACGAGAAGCCTTTTAATTGGAAATGGAGCTTCAGCCACAGAGCTGAGGGGCCCGGTAATGATTTATTTGCCTGGTGCCGAGCATTAAGAGTTTCTATAACCAGTCTCCTCAGCAGGGCGATATTACAGACATCACGTGTGCTCTAGCAGCAGTCGTTCCCATGGGACCGAAACGGAGGAGAAACGCAACTCCTGGTTTACGCCGCTCATTTCTCCTCACCAGCTACTGCAGGAATATTACCTCACAAAGCCAAAATACCCCATGACTAATGCTTCTTTTACACACCCCCTATTGACAATTACTGTAACACATCTCCCATTAAATAAATGTTTTCTGAGAAAAAACATTCAAAAATAATTACTTGCAAACAAAAAGCGAGGAGAAGTATTTAGCGTGATGTTCCATGAACACAAGAAGCCAGTGGTCTTCACAAGGTTGATTTAGAAACAGTGCGCCCAATGAAAACCTCTCTCTCAGCATTGTATTCTTAGATACTCTTAAAATAAATTTCGCAATGCAGCATTACAGACCAGCTTAAAATGTTCGGAGAAACGACAATGTGAAATTCTGAGAAACTGAAAGCCAGGATCATTTGAGCAATGCCTCCATGGAAGAAACTATACTGCAACTGTGTTGCATCACCATCGTGCCATTTTAGCAGTAGGCATACTGAGAAGGTTATGTTTCCTTTGGTCATGAACATCTGATAGCAGATTGCCTTTTCCTGGCTCAACTACCTCTTCCATGTAAATTTCACTCAAGCGGGCATGGGATGAAGATTAATTAATCCAATTTGCACAAGCTCCAGACACTGTATTCTGATATGCAGAACCTTATTAATTTAACAAGAAAATCCTAATATACCCTCTTATGTCATGGACAGCAGGCAGTTTTGTTTCAAGTATCATCTTAAATTTTTCTTCATCTTCAAATTACCCATAGAGCTATAGCGATTAATGGTACCCTGACTTTAATTGAGAAAATAAAACAGTGAGTGGAAACAAGTTTCCAATCAAGGCGCATTCCAAACATCTTGCCTTCAGGCTGATGTTGCTTTGCACTGGTCTGCACCTAGCTAGCACTCGTACACAAGCGATCAGTATTCAGCCCCGGGGCTGTTCAAACGCACTATCAGAGGCACTTGTGAACAGGAAGGCAGGTCTGGAGAGCAGGTGCCGTAGCCTTCACGACATCTGTCTTCCAACATGTGTGCCCTAGAGCAGCCACCTCCGGTACCCTCTCCACAGAGCGCATCACAGAACAGGCTCCTTATGTCACTGGCCGACCCCTCTGGGTAAATGACAACACAAAGTAGGTCGCTGTTTGCCTTCCTCTTTGAGGGATGAAGACCGGCGGTGCTCGCCGCTGGATCCCGTCCAGGGTGGAGATTTAAAAGACAGGTCCGCTTCCTCTCATGCAGAACACTCCGTGAAATATTGATATGTGCTCAGAATTAAGCCGTCCGTAATGGCTTCAAACAGCACCCAGCACAAGCCCTGGCCTGCACCAGTCCTTTCTCTCCAGAGTACCACTGAAAACCCTGTTCATCAGTATTACCGAAAATGTCATGGCATTTACGTAATTATTCATGATTGCACAAATATATTGACAAATAATAAATATGAAATATATTGCCATCTCTGAGAAAGGACACCTAATCCAATGGAAAATATAGCATTCTCCCTTGAAGAAATGTTTATTTGGGGATATAGGGATTTAGGGATTGCTTGCATTTAACTTTGATTGCATGATTAAAATAATTTTAGACACTGCACAGCAAAGCTCCCACATGAAAACCCAGCAGGTATATTTCACCATACTTTAAGTATAATTATATAAACTTCAGTATAAAATTAAACTTCAAGCATGTTAAAGTATACCATAGTATACTCTACGTATATCTCAGTACAGGCCAAACCTTTTACACACCCAGAAAATACACAGGTCATAACCATGTGTTTCAAATCCAGAGGGCATTGGCCCATTTCAGCCATTGAGAAACAGCACGGTGGACAGGTACAAAGTATCCATCAACATGAGCGATACGCCCGCGTAACACAGCACCGAAGAGCACCCCGAATATCCAGGACAGACGAGAAACGTCACGCGGTAACTGCCGAGACACGTGCCACCGTGGTCACAGGACCGGGGGACGATAATACAGTATTAACAAACAAACAGGCCAACCTCTGCGTCTACAACTCCATTTTGTTCTGGGCGGGTGGCGGGAAATGGGCTAAGCGCTAGCTGACCGCGGGCAGGTACGGGAGAATGGAAGGGACGCTCTGAGAGCGAGAGAGTGACCCCTCTCCAGATGTCATTTCGAAATGACAGAGCAGAAAGCACAAAGAGGTCCGACGCTCCAGGTGGCAGACTGCCCTCTTTTTCAGCACTCCTCGAGACGGCTTTTACAGAGACCTCGAAGGACACTTCAACAACGCTTCTGGACTTTTCTCACAACAAATAACCGCACTTCACATTTTAATCATCGCTCAACAAGTATATCTATCTGCAGTCGGAACGGTGGAGGGAGTTCTTTGAAAAATACTAAATCAGTCCTTTGAAGATAAACCTCAGGGAAGGTGTTGGATGTGCTTACTGAGATTTATACTAAAAAAACCCAAAACATTTAGACAGGGTTTGATTTATTCATACGACTCCCACCCCAAGAGGCTTTAACAACAAAATGTATTTATATTTCATCCTCAGTAATGACAGTACTATAAAACACATCATAAAATGTATAAACAGCAAAAGAATCAGGACTAATTCTTAGTCACAGATCTTGAGTGTGTACAAGACACGTGAATTCGGTATTTACAAAGACCAGAAGGCTCTGAAAATCATCTCAGACAGCACTGACAATTTTTACTTCATGTTTTCGAGTGAGAAACAAACCAGATTACACAGAGTTACGCAGAAAGAGCAGCTATGCTAAATAGACTAATCCAGACTTTGATACATTTTTTGTTAACAAAGTATTTACACTTTAAAATTCCAACTGTATTTATCCTATTAAAAATATAACATCAAAAATATAACTTAGTGAGTGTATGGGAAATATTTTCCGAACAATGACGTCCAAAAACAATTTTCTCTCTTGGACTTCCACCTCTTCCTTTAGGTCTATTCTGTGGCTGGTATTGTTTTGTCTCAGAAACAAATCTGTTCACAGAAAAAGTCCATTGCCAGCTAGTGGGAAATTCCCAATGCGAAACGAGTCATACTAACCAAACACATTCAATTTCAGCCCGCAGCTTTCAAAAACAAGCCACAATCTCCGGAACATCTGCTAATACCTGTTGAGAGCATAATGCTTATCGTCCGACCCAAAGCATATCAAATATCACATTCCAGTTTAGATGTGGACTCTGACTCTGTTGTCCTTAAAACAAACACATGGTTTTTTTTCAATCTGGTCTAGTAGCAATGAAGCAATGTGTCTTCCTGTTGGATCATTATAACCTCTCAACTCACATCCATTTTCATCCAGTCCTTTCCCTTTGGTGCAGATACTCAATTTATGCCCAGACCTATCCTTTAGCCATTAGTGCATTATGACTACAGTAGTATCAAATGAAGCTAAATGATAACATTATTTACATCTGGAAAGTGAGACTAGACACAGCAGTTGTGTATTGTGGAGATGAGAGGATAATTCAGCCCATGAGACTGTAAGTCAACTTCAGGGCACAGTTAGACGGCCCAGGCCACAGAAAAATGAAAAATGTATCGCTTGTTTATCAAATTGAAATTCTATGCAGGAAGATAATTTTGACCTGTACGATCACAAGCAATACAAAAGAAGATCTGGTACAGAACAACAGGCCCATGAATAAGAGTACATTAAATTAATTACAGTGTATTAGTCTACTTTCCCTTAGAGAGGAAACGGAATACACATAAATATTCATATGTCCCTGATAGGTTGCTGAACGACCTGTTTATTATTCGGGCAAAAAAAGATGGGATTCAACTCTTTGAACACTAGAATGATTCTCGGAAGATTAAATTTGCCCAAGTTTTCCCTCAACAATTACTGACAATTCAAACCTAGGGCGGACACCTCAGCGATTTCAGGTTTCGTGCACCGAGCAGCCTTGTCCTGTTTTCATATGCCTCATTTCAGGACCGAAACAGAAAGAATCTCAAGCAAGCTACGGGTCACACAAAGAGACAGAGAAAAGATTTGTAAAGTGTGGCCTTGGAGCGAGAGAAGAGTGAACAGGTGTATACCTTTGCCAAAACTTCAGCAAAGAAGCAAAAAAGACTCTGTAATCAGACTAAATAGTATGTTTACAAGCAAGCCATGTCCATACTCTACACCTAAATGGCAATTAAACCAACCGCGCCGTCCCTACCTGTTTGGCTAAGTTGAGACGTGCTCCGGCTTTTCCTCGAGAGGCCGACGATCGCCACCATTTTGGCACCGATGCTGGAGCGCCTCTTCTTGTCCCCGGTCTCCACCGTCCCCACGGCCGTGTCCGATTGGCTGCCGTCCGTCTTCTCCAGCGTGTACATGTCCCCGCTGATGCTGGAGCTCTTGGCCATGTTGTTCCCGGACACACCCATCTGCCTGTTTTTCATTTTGGACGTAAAGTCACTGTCAGCAACGAAGTGCGTGGGTTGGCCACAACGGGGGGTCAGAGGAGAAGGGGATGGAGAGGAGGGGTGAGAGGAAGGGGGAGGCACAGGAAAGGGGGGAGGAGAGGATGGGTAAAGATGAGAGGAGACAGAAAAGGACAGGCTTCAGCTACAGGACTTTGGAAGACTGCACGGGTCAGAGGCTACAGGTATATCCACAGGTATATTTACAGGCATGGTGACAACTGGACAGACAGGGTAAAGGTCATCCATCTTCTGCACTGATGTGAATAAAAAAGGTGTGAAACCAAAATGCAGTTTCACACTACCAAGAATAAATGGAAGGACAGACATTTGTGACTGCAATATTACTGCCCCTAAATTATCGTGATACGGTAACTGCAATATTACTGCACCAAAATATCAGCATGAGGTGACTGCAATATTACTGTTGTAATAAAATACTGGATTATAAAAATGTGTGTGCAGTAAAATTCTATGTGTAGGTTTTTGCATAAAGGATTACATGTTCACATAGTTTTTGTTACTTACCAGGGAGCTGGGCAGTGTACATTGCTGAATTCACATGTATGTAACATACACATACTGTGTGTGTTTGGAACAGTCAAAGTCTTTTCAGTGTGAGAGGAGAACAGGGAGGTCGCTCTCATGAACACAAACATCTGGTAGAAATGTGGACATCCTACATCCATCACACAGAAAATGAATGGAGAACGTCCACACTTGGATGTGGGCATCCTTCCTCAGATTTCAAATGAGTGGGCCAGTCATTTAAAATGAGTGGGTCACTGACATAAATGCACGGGCCACCGATTTAAAATAAGTGGACCAGAGATTTCAAATGAGTGTGCCGGTGATTTAAAATGACTGGGCCACTTATTTAAAATGAGTGGGCAAGGCTTTTTTTCCAGGGAAGCTGTATGCTGCCATAGGCCTGCCCAGCCATGATACATATGATTTATAAATAGACTCCATAAATAGCCTCTCACAAGCTGACTAACATTATCATAATAATGTATTTGGGATAAAAATACAATGTATAATTCAGAACAAGCAAGAGAGATAAAAAAAACCCAATATTATTGTTGTACCATAAGCCTCATTTATGTCAATAGAAAAGGCAAAATTCTCCATTTTGGCAAAACGACTACATTTGCTAATGCACTATACGAAAGGACAATTTTCCACAGAAAATGATCAACTTATGACATTCCAAACAGCCGTCTGCTATTACTCCGACAAGAATTAACCAGATATGTTACTACCTAAATTATTATTCACTCCATGCCATTCACATATTGCAAAATACTGAGAAAGCTCATTTAAACAAAATCACAGATAATAATATTATTGGAACCTGAATGAAAAAAATCTGGCAAGTTCTCATCATTGCACAAATAACTGTCAATGAGAATGAGAAAATGCTTGAAATGAAACACTCTGAGCTTATTCTTTTCTTTTCGCAAAAAATAAAAATCACAGTTTACAGAAAGCTAATATAGTTAGATTCACATTATTGTCATAACACTATTCTACAAAGAGGAGTCATCTATGGTGACAATCATGCAGGTGATAAAGCACACCCTTCCTGTGGTCTGCACTTCTGCTATGGAGCTGGGCCAAAACATTTTGATCACTAACTACAAAGGTGTAGTCCTTAATAATGTCTCCAACATGACACCACAGTAAAACATGATCCCTCAACTTGTATACATTGGAATGTACTTACTTTAAAAACCATTTAAATGAAAAGAGATGTAATTGTTTCTAGTGCCCTGAAACCAAATCCCACAAGACTTACAACAACTTTCTCCCACTATTTAAGCAAACAAACAAATTACGCCAGCATGAAACTGTACCGTATAATATTATGTTTTGTATAGTTAAATCATTCGTTAGCAAAAAAGCAGAAACATGCATATATAGGGACCATATGGGACCGAGAGTACATGAATGACATTAAAGTAATCCTCTAAGCATGACCTTTTAAATAAACCATTCTCACAGCGTGGATTTTAAACCTGCAACCCAGGCAGGAAATAATTCATTTATTCACGCTGAGATCAGCCAGTATGGGTTTCTTTTCAACATGTCAGTCGAAAGAAACTCTGCCAGAAGATAACGCGTTGATAAAATATTAAGTCCAGCCTTTACTGCAAGAGTCATTAAAGATCTCGCAGACCAAGATGGCTCTTTTGGGGCTGACCCTCACTATGAAGTCACATTCAGACCTCACATTGAAATGACATTTGTTATTGGGTGATCTCACTGTTAAAGAGTAAGGTCAGGCACTATAAGCACATTAGTGTGCTCTCAGGTAATGCCTAACTCTATCTTAATACTTTTTTGGCACCGTGTCAACTGTCAAGGAAATGGCAATGTAACACAGTGCAGTCTGTAGGCATTTGGACAGTAACACAATTTTTGTTCCTTTGGATCTGTACTCCAGCACGCTGGATGTAAAATAAAACAATGAATATGAGGTTGAAGTGCAGACTGTCAGCCTTAATTTAAGGCTACTTACATCCACATCCAGTAATCCATATGGGAATTACAGCCTTGTATACACAGTACACCATTTTAGGGGGCCAAAATATTCAATACCCTCATATCCATTGTTTGATTTCAAATCCAATGCGATGGAGTACGGAGCCAAAGCAACAAAAACTGTCACTGTCCAAATGCTGAAGGACTAAATAGATC